>NC_052063.2:40582015-41252015 GCF_903992535.2 Arvicola amphibius
TGTTGAGGCATGGGGATAGAAAGGCTTTATTCTTGCTGCTCAAACCTCAGCTCTTAGTGTTGGGGAGGTAAGCTGATGTTTCTGAACTTTGAGATTTGAGAAGTTATGTTGAGAGCTGCTGTGGACTCAGCATTAGGTTGAACCCTAAAGGGAAAAAAATGTCCTTTCAAGTGGCTTGCAATTTAGTGTCTAATAGTAAGGTTTAATTGTTAATTTTTAAGTAAAACACTTGAACTCCCCTTTTAATTGGTCTATATTTTAACTTTGCATGTAGTGGTAAAAGAAAGACCTTTTTTGGCATTAAACTGCTAGTGTGTGGAAACTAAGCGTCTGAGATTTTATTAAAATAGTAGTCTGATTTTGATGAGTTGAACTACTGTGGAAATTAATTGATTGTCTCTCACTTGGGAAAGTCATTAAGGTTTTTATGGTTTATGGAAAATTGAGAATTGAAGTGTGCTAGAATCAATGTGTTGTCTGATGCACAAAGAAAATGGCCCTTCAGATGAAAGAGCCTCCACAACAGCTCCGACACGTCCTCTGTTCTCCGGCTTTGACGGGCATCTTTACATACAGCTTCTATATTTACTTGGATTCAGAAGTCCTTAGTCAGTTGTTTCATTGTGATGCTCGTTGTGAGAACAAAATAATGAGGCCTGAGAAATGAGCCGCTGCACATTAGAATCTATTCCTTACTGAGAATTAAAAAAACTGAGGACATAATCTAAAGGACCAGAAACGATCCAGTGGGGCTGAATATTTTGAAACAAAATGGTTGAAATTGCCCTAACATGGCAGTCGTCCCCCCCTCAAAAAACCACTTAAATATTATATATTGGGCATATATATGTATATATATGTATATATATATACATATTTTATGGAGAAAATAAATCATGGAGCCTTATACAAATAATAAGCAATGAGTTGGGGCTAGCTGGTGCTACCAGGACTTCCAAGCTTTATCTGAATCTTAGACTAGGTAACGCTGTGGTCACAGAGAAGATCGTCTTGTGACTTTGTTTTTATTTTCTCTTCTCCATATGTTCTCTCTGATTGAGTCTTTTCCTCATTTTAAATGTTTGCTTAAAGGCTTCACCCCAGCCCTCTGGCATCATTTTTGGAATGTTGGGCAGAAAGTTCCATTTCAAAGCTTCCTCCCCTGTGAGTTGCCTCAGTCCAAACTCCACCTCCAAGAAAGCTCAACAAACGGTGGTGACCCCTCCCCAGGGAGGGTCAAGACCACTCCCACAGGCTATTTAACCTGTCCCCCAGAGAATGAACACGTGGTCTCCCGGTTTTCCAAGGTCTTTCCCTCTCCGTGTTTCCCGTGGGGGGTGGGCACCCAGGAGTGTTTCTATCCATCAAACCTGGGTGTCTTCTAATTCAGTCTGATCTGGTCTGATTGGGATTATTTCCATCAGCAGAGAAGTTTGTCGGCTAAGGAAAAATACTTAACAATAACCACTAGTAACCCTGCAAGAACTTGATCTTATCTAGTATTTTCTAAATAACAGATGGGCTAGGAATTTTAAGGGTAGCCATTTCTGCTGCTGTTCATTTCTGTCACATCTATTCCAAAGGGAAAGTTGTATTTTAGTTTTTCCAACCCCCATCCCCAGCTGTAGACAGACCCTTTCCTCCATTGGGTAGGTAAGATCACTCCCAGGACACCATCCTCTTATATATTCTGGCCCTTACGGTCCATGCAGCCCCAGGACTGAAGGTGAACTTGCCATGGGAAGTTGGCTAGGACAAGCCTTTATTCAGGAGCACATTAACTAGCCCTGTTTGTAGCAGATTGGTTATCTTGGTTGTCATTACCATCTACAAATTAGATGTTTGTCTAAAAAAAAAAAGTTGACTGTAGAGGGGTATTTTCCAATCATTGGGGAGCAAGAAAGGCTCATCAAGTTAACATTGGACATCCTCCATGCAGAGTCCTCAAGTGAACACACTTTGTAATACCCGGCATCCATCTTTGGAAGCCCCCTCCCCCTGGGAGAGGCCTTGATCCGGGCTCCATCTCTGGGAAAGCCTGCCAGGTGCTGACCCCGCCCCAGGGAGGGCCAGGACCACACCCACAGGCTATTTAGTCTGCTGCCCAAAAAAGGAACATGTGGTCTCTGGGTTTTGTGTGGTCGCCCCCCATGCTCTCCTGGCCCCCCTGGAGCGCTGCAGTAAATGTGGGCATCTTTTATTCAGTCTAATTTGGTCTGTTTGGAATTATTTGCTTCAGCGGAGAGGCTCGTCCTCAGAATATTCCTATCACACTTTGTCATCTTTTATCTAATCAAGCTGACCATTGTTCTCTCTGTTGTGAAATTAAGAATGTCAGAAGACTATATTTTGAATAGAGAAGTTTTAAATCTCCCTCATAAATTGTATCTTATTTCAAAATTATTTTTTGATTTTTGGTAGCTTTATTATCCAAGTCAGGAGAAAATTCATGAACCCATTATGAAATAATGGCAGGATGCCAGTATATCTTATGGTTGTCAGCCTGGTATGGAGGCCTTCCCTTGGCTTTACACCACCAACCACCGAATGACTAATTCCCGCCTTCTTCTCCCACAGTTTTTCCTATTATGTGTTCCCCTGATAGACATCTCAGAACATGTTCTAACAACTTGTTCAGAGGAAAGGTTTCAGTTGAAATGGAAGCCTAGCAGCTTTTACTGCTCCGGTGGTTGCTCATAAGAATATAATGTATTAATCTATATCTACTAAAGAAAAAGTATTGCAGTTACAGATTTATTAAGACATCAAAAGAAGGGAATTTAAAAGCTCTTTTCAAAAGATGCGCTAAAGCTTTATTTTATTTTGTTTTATTTTATTTCTTCGTGTAGCAGCTCTGGCTGTCCTGGAACTCATTCTGTAGACCAGGTTGTCCTCGAACTCACAGAGATCCACCTGCCTCTTCCTCCCGAGTGCTGGGATTGAAGGCATGCACCACCATACCCAGCCTAAAGCATATTTTCTTTAAAAGGGTAAAACTTAATTAAAGTAGAGGATTGAATCAGGAGATTTATCATCATGTTTTGTTTTCTCTTATCTGCTCATACCTGACATCAGTACCTAACAGTTAATAATAACTTTTATTATTTATTTATTTTAACAGTTAATCCTCCAGGATGTAAGACCAATGTGGTACTGCTCTGTGTTCTATTTCAGAAATCACATTTCTTCACCCAAGGGAGGGGTGGGGAGAGAAGACAGACAGACACACATGCACACACAAGATGTATTTTGGTTCAAGGCCTGGTCTTCAGGAAGCCTGAATTATGTTTTAATGCCCTGAGGTATGTAATTCATCACTTCTTAGCATCATCCTGGATGTAATCAGAGGTTGATGAATTTCACTTAACCAACCAGCAACCAGTTTTCAGATAAAAATGGCCAGGAGACTGGAGAGACAGTATGAAAAAGAGAGAATTATTAAGAAAACAGATACATAGCAGGGTACTGGAAGGCTCCTAGCCAGGAAACAGAAAGACACAAGCTGTCATGAAAAGGAACTCCAGAAACCTCACCGTTTTCTGCAGGTCCTTCATGCGACTAACATTTAACCAGATATTTTTAGAAAGTTAAATTATATGTATTTTTATTATTGCATTGTGTAAGCATGTATGCGGCATGGTATGTGTGGAGGAATTACTATATGAGGTTCTGGGACTTGGACTCGGGTCATCAGGCTCGTAGCAAGCCCCTCTGTCCGCAGAGCCCCTCTCTCCAGTCTTCAGTGGATTTTAGATGACATTCAGAGTCTGCCGTGGAAGGGAGAAATGGAAGCCACAATATGCTTTGTGGCTTCAATGTGCAACTTTGAAGCTTGATTTGATTCTGACAGAGGAAACAGTAGGCTGCCTAACTACGTCATATCATAGGAATTAGCGGTATTTATTAATAGCCAGATCCCTCTGAAAATCAGCAACCACTCTTTCTGGATGTGCTCTGGCACCACCGGAAGACAGTTTAGATGCCTGTGACAAAGGCAGAGGCTACTTCAGCCCTCGTGGAGAGCCAGTGAGCCTAAGGGACCAGGAACAGAGGACATCCCTCATGGAGAGCCAGTGAGCCTAAGGGACCAGGAAGAGAGGACATCCCTCATGGAGAGCCAGTGAGCCTAAGGGACCAGGAAGAGAGGACAGCCACTTCATTGCCCCGCTGTACTGGATCCCTGCCACAGCACCACCGTCCCCAGCACGCACAAGAATAGAAACGTAGGTACCGGGGGCTCACATTAAATATGGAGAAGCAAATGAAGCATGGAACCAAATGGAACTGTATTTGAGGCCACGCTGTCTTTCTGCCAACTCAGGCCTCCTTGTTGAATCTGTTTTCCTGTCTGGAAGATGGGGGGAGGAGCACTAACTGTTCATAGCAGTAACATGTAATAAGTACTCCATAAGTCAGTTGACATCAGTTTGTCACAGCACGATATTGTTTCTATTAGGATCTACTCTGTGACATAAGAGATTTATTATATCATAATTATACAGACAGACAGCTGCCATTTGAAATTCTCAACAAACTCTGAGTAATATACATGTATATATGTACATATGTATATATTAAACATACATATATGTCTAGAGGTATCTGGTTACTGGCTTTATGAACTTATGTGTACTTTATGAACAAAAGGAAATGTGTAAGTCTTAGTCCTCTCCCCTCAAGTAACATTTCCCACGGGTTAGAGAGGCCAGGCTAACAAGCAATCTTTGGTAGTACACGCAGCAATGCAGTGTTGACTTAAGAGCACAAGTCTGGAAGCAGATTATCATGAAGTCATATGTAGCACAGTCATGTAGCATGGTCTTCAGGCTTCCAAAACATCAAAATAAGTACGGGGTGACGAACGACGGAGGCAGCAATACGAAGTCAGAAAACAGCTGAAGTAGAAGGCTTTGTGTGGTTTCTGATTTTATTTTCCATATTCATTACACTGCCTGCTACCAAGCCCTTTCGTTCTCTGGTCTCTTTTCTCTTCTCCTCTCTCTCTCTCTCCTCTCTCTCTCTCTCCTTCTCTCTCTCTCTCTCTCTCTCACACACCACACACACACCACACACGGGTGTAGAGTTCAGAGGTCAACTTTGTGTGTAATCCTCAGGCTCTTCCACCTTGTTTTAGGAAACTGCCTCTCACCGGCCTTGGGTTTGCTGGTTAGGCTAGCCCAGCTGGCTAGTGAGCCCCAGAGATCCATCTGTCCCCTTCCACAGCGCAGGGACTAGAAGCACACACCCATGCTTGACTTTGTTCATGTGGGGTTTGGAGGACAGACTCGGTTTCCTCAGTCTTGCAAGACAAGCTCTTTCACTGACCTCAGCCCTCACCAGGCTTTTCGGAGCTGTTTTCTTCTTTCTGGTGGGTCACCTGAAGACCTGTGCTGATGGCGCAGCAGTCCAGCCTGTGAGGACTGAACACACGTGCATGTTGTGTGCATTAGTAAACACTCATACTGGCCAGGGTCCAGCAAGCTCAGCCATATTGGAAGAAAGTGATTACGGACAGTGCCGTGCTTTACCCCCTGTAAAGTGGACGATGGAAACATTTTCTCCACCTCTCTTCCTTATGCAATCCTCAAACCATACATTACTACACGAAAAACACCACCAACAAAGCCAAACTTAGGGGATGGTGTGACCGCTAGGAGTGACTGCTACCTGGGAATCGTCTTGACTAGCTTACCCTAAGGTGAGAGGGCAGAAGGAAACAAACACGCATATGCTCGCATAGTCTGCTTCCATGGGGGGGGAACAACTCCTTTGCTTTCAACCAGAATGCTTAGAACTGGCTGCCTCTAGGATGGGCCGCCTGGGAGCTATTTGTTTCATGGTTCAAAAGTTTGTACATTGAGCTTTTTCCCCGATCATGATCTAAATGCCAGTTTTACTTTTGCCATGAACAGTAAGTCCAACTTTAATTCTTTCAGGAACTGTGTTGCAAGAGGACAAAAATGACCATATCGCTGATCTGTGAGGAAGCAGTTTCTCACTTTGGAATGGTTAACCTTATCTCTGGTTAAAGCAGCCTTTCAGGACACACACACACAACACACACACACACACACACACATACACACACACAAAACCACAAACACCCTTAGCACCTTTTCCTATTCTTTTGTCTATTTGTCTTCCTGCCACAAAAGCAGGAGAGGTGGCCATTCCAACAATTAGGAACTCTTTGTCTAAATCAGATCAGTTAGTGTTTCCATGCCCCCTTTACCAGAACAACAACAACAAAAGTAACAACTTCTCCCAAGAGCAAAGGGTTCCAAAAGAAAGGGGGCTATGTGTTACAGAGTAACTGAGGGTTTCAGAGGCATGCTAGCAGTTGTAAAATGTTTGCAAACCTGACTGATGGTATCCTGTTACTGTATTTGCACTCATATCTTCTGTGAATATCCAACTACGGATGTGCTCAGTTAGACAGAGTGATGCCTAGGATGCCCAAAGCCCTGAGTTTGAGTCAAAGGGCTGGATAAACCTGAGTGTGGTGGTGAATGCTGTGGAAGGTAGAGGCAGGAGTTCAGCATGCTAGGCTACATAGTGTCCAGCCTGGGCTACATGAGATTCTGTCTCAATATCACTATGCTGGTATGAAAATGACTTCAAAATTATCAGCTACTGAGGCATGTCATTTCCACAAAACATTTTAAAATATTGTTTACATTAAAATAAGAACAACAAGCTAGGTACATGCCTTTAATCCTAGCACTTGGGAGACAGAAGCAGGTGGATCTCTGTGAGTTTGAGGCCAGCCTGGTCTACAACAGCTAGGACAGGCTCCAAAGCTACAAAGAAACCCTGGCTCTGGGGGAAAAAAACCTAGACATTCAGATTTTGAATCTTGGTACTGTTAAGGTTTTTGACTTAAACTTTCAACACACAAGGCAAGCCGTATCATCTGATCCATGTAAGTCCACCACTGTCTACACAAGAGTTTAGTTACACCATCAACCTACTGCAAGGGCAAAGGCCCCCTTAAGAATAAATAGGGTAGAGAAATGGCCCAGTCTTTAAAGAATTTGCCTTCCAATCTTGAGGACCAAGTTTAGTGCCCCCAAACTCACATTAAAAAGCCAAGTAGGGTGACATCATCTTGTAACCACAGTGCTGAATTTTGGGCTAATGCTGGCCGGGAAGCACAGCGAAATGTGGATCGTTCCTGAGTAACAAGCAATAGCCAAGGCTTTCCACCTTGCCTCTGCACTAGTGTGTGCAGTTGTATACACACACACACACACACACACACACACACACACACACACACACGGAACAAATATAGGGCAGGAAGTGATTACTGAATTCTGTACTTGTGCTCCACAAGGAAGGATGGTAGACAATCTCCAGTTTCCCCAAACATGAGGAAGGCCTCTTAGAAGGAAAGTCTATAATGGTCATGTCTTATGTTTGTCTTGTTACATTTTATTACTAAAACTCATTCATACTTTTTATGTGCCCGGGAGGCAGAAGAGCTTCCTGGCCTATGTTGAATTTGTTCATCTTAACCTCAACTTTTTTTTTTTAGTAGAATGAGAATTTTGACTTAATATTTTCATTTAAAATGATAACTCTATGACCTTTAAGCTCTTTCCTACTCTATAACCTCTACTTTTATTAAGCCTTCCCTTGAAATGAATGGTTGGAAATGCCTTTATAATAACATTTAAGCAATACTTACTGTGATAGCCGCTTAAGACTATAGGAATATTTACACGAGTAACGGCCATCTGCAGGGATAATACAGGCCCTGCGAAACCTCCAAGGACTTTTTTCCTTGTGTCCTTGAATTGCTGCCTGAGAAAAGAAAATTTTTTTTCTCTAAAATTTATATTCTTCAACTCAAGACCTTCCACTGTCCTTCCCTTCATTCTTACTCTCCCCTTGTTCTGGGAACACGTCCGAAGGGGATCCATGGTTGAGAAGCCCAAAGCAACAAGAGTGGGTGCCTCTTACCACACACACTGTAAAGACCTGGTCCACGTAGCCATGCCCAGGGTTTTCACTTAGGTTAGTTCACTGTGGTGGAACTCCTAACTCAAAAGCTGCCCCTCCAGACTTGCTTCTGGGCTTTTTGTCTCATAGTCTTCCTCCATCCCGGGATCATTCATTCTTTCGTCTCTGACTCCCATCTTGGCCCCTATTTCCAGTTAAAGGACCCTGGCTGTGGCTGCCTCACGTCTGTCCCTGTGATCTGTCCTTCACTCACTAGCTCTTCGTGGCTCCTGAGAGGCAACTCTGTGCGGCCAGCTCTCATCTGTGCTTCCTCTCTATTTGTAGCTTGCCATCATTTGTTGCTGCTGATCACTGTGTTTGAGGTTAAAGATGGACCCCAAGCCTTCCCCCAGCTCAGCACATGTTGAACCGTCACATCCAAACACCTCTTGACCATTTTTGTTTCTTAATTACATTTCTACCAACTATTGTTGTTGATTTTACTCTCTGTTCCTTTGGCTTTTTATGAATCACACACACATTCTTTCTTATAAATGCCCAGCCTTATCTTGGCTTATTCCTAGTAAATTATCTCACCTATCTTCTGCCTCTGGGCTTTTACCTTTCTCTTACTTCAGTATACCTTACTTTCACTTTTGCTACATGGCTGACTGTGTGACTAGGTGACTGGGCGGCTGGGCGGCTGGGCGGCTGGACGGCTGGGCGGCTGGGTGGCTGGGTGGCTGAGTCACTGGGTGACTGGGTAGCTGGCCCTAGCATCCCCCTCTCCTTATTATGTCACTCCTCCTTTTGTATCTTCCAAGATTTCTCATCCTATTTATTCTCTCTGCCTGCCAGTCTTGCCTACCCTTGCTCCTGCCTCATTATTGGCCATTCAGCTCTTTATTAGACCAGGTTTTAGACAGGCACAGTAACAGCTTCAAGAGTTAAACGAATGCAACAGAGAAGGATGTGGCACGTCTTTGCATCATTAACACAGATGTTCCACAGCGTAAATGAATGTAAGACATCTTAAAATAATATTCCACAACAGCCAACTGCCTTTAAGATTTTTCCTGACTTAAGTTAGCATGTGGAGTTTGCCTTTCTGCTGTCTGTGTTTACATATCAAAACTTAAAGTCTGAAGGATGATATCCATAGAGAAGCATTAGCATTCACAATGAAGAAATGAATTAAATATGTTAAGATACATGAGTTCATAATGATGTTTAAAACACTTGAGCCTGACATGACGGCACATGCCTAGAATCCAAGTACTAAGATGAGCAGTTCAGGAAGATTTCCATGAGTTTTAAACAACATTCTACTTCAAAACACCAAAAAACAACAACAAAAAATAATAAAATAATCAGAAAACCCACACCACCACCACCACCACCAACAACAACAATAACAATAACAATACACATTCCCATATAGACTCTCACATTCTCATTAGTCATTTTAGGAAGCTGATAGCAAAAAGTCATAGACCAAACATTTACCATGCTTTTTCCCATAGGCATATATCACAGAATCACTGAGGAGTTCAAAAACAAATGTTTATTTACTTACTTATTTACTGGAGTGTGTGTGTGTTTATGTGTGTGTGTTGAAATGAGTTGTATTCAAAAATGCAGAAGGGTTAATAAAATTCAACTATCGCTAATGAAATTAGAAAGAAAAAGTCTGAGTAATAACTGTTAATAAGCCTTTAGGGGTGAAAATTAATGGGGAACTTTCTAAGGCGTAGATGTAGAAGATGACCTAGAACTCACAGAAGAAATTAAACATTAGAAAAGAGCAAATGACCATAAGTTCTATGTTGTCTCATAAATGCAAAGGAAAACATAAAATACTGTGAAATATTCTTATAAAAATTGAATGATCCTTGTCAAAGCCTCTTGATTTAACTATGAATTTTACAGGAAGTAGAAGAGACAAAGGACATCACAAAAAGACAATCAGAAAAACTCAGCATGTGGGGGGATCCTAGACGGTGAACCGCCGGCCTCATTGGAAGAAAAACAAAGGAAAAAAGAGGAATGGAGAGAGTTCTCGCTGGTAAAGAAGGGCTGCTACTCTTCCAGAGGACCCAAGTTTGGCTCCTAGCGCCCATGTCGAGAGGCTCACAATCACCTATAACCCTAGATCCAGGGCATCTTAAACCTTCTTTTCACAAACGCTGCAGGCAACAGTAATCCATGTAAAAACACATAATACCTAAACAAAAGTAAAATAAAATTTTCAAAGAGAAAAGAAAAAATGGGCCACATCTATGAGGATCGACTTCAGGAGCATAGTAATACATGTTCTGGCTCCTTAGAGGAACAAAGGAAGCCATCAGAGGACGCTGAAGTCTGAGTACATGAGAATGTTGAACTATTCTTTTCTAGGTACAACAATTTTATTACAGTTATTTTAAAGTTATCCTTCTCTTAAACACATGTTGAAAATACCCATGAAAAAGTATGAGAAAGCTAGGACTGATGTGAGGAGCATGCAGATCACGGAGGATATGGATTGGGTGGCCTGCAGACCACGGGAGATACGGATTGGGTGGCATGCAGACCACGGGAGGTACGGATTGGGGCAGACCACGGAGGATACGGATTGGGTGGCCTGCAGACCACGGAGGATACGGATTGGGTGGCCTGCAGACCACGGAGATACGGATTGGGTGGCGTCAAGAGGCTGTGAATGAAGCAATGACCTCGATGGTGGCACCTTGGCAGTTTGTTTTTATTTATGCATTGCTTTTATTTTTATGGTATGCTTACACATGTGTGGGGTATGTGTGTCCATGTGTGTCTGCACTGGGGTTACAAGCACTGGGCCATGTACAGTGTTTACACGGGTTCTGGGGATTTAATCTTTATCTTTACCCCCTGAGCCATAATACGGGCCATATATGGTCATTCACTATGTGACTCTTTATACATTTTATATGCTTAAAATTTTCCAACATAAAATGTTTTTGAGGATGCAGTAACTGATACATTTCTTACCAGATGTGAGAAAAACACTAATGTCAAAAAACGTTGGTTCTAAATCTGTATTCAATTCAACAAAATTAAAATTATAAGAACTTATAAGAGTATGTGATGCAGTCAGCATATTTCCTTCATACTCCCCCAAACAAGCCCCTCATATTCCCCAAAACAAGTCCCTCATACTCCCCAAAACAAGTCCCTCATACTCCCCCAAACAAGCCCCTCATACTCCCCCAAACAAGCCATCAGAAAACAGGATACTTCCTGTCAGAATGCAGACAGTTCATCAATAAAGGGAAGGGATGTGTCTACTGTTAGTTTTAGGTGGCACCAAGGTGTCTTGTGAGGAATACAGTGATCCAGGCTGAAGGCTCCACTGTGTAAATCTAGGTGTACTAAGGGAATTGAATGACACCCACAGGAGTCCAGCAAGACCTCTGACATGAGTTGGGGATTCCTAGTCAAGCCACGTGCTGATGGCTCCCTCTTGAGACTGTAGGCAGGTGGGGTGCAATCTGCTGCTGCAGGGTGGGGCTATAGGCCTGAGAAGAGGCCAGCAACGTGCAGTGCATGTTGGGAGATCAGGACAAGGCAAGCACAGTTCTAGTCCTGACCAAAGTCACAGGATGGGGCCAGTAGCTTGCCAAGAGAGAAGAGACTACAAAAGCTCCCTGAGTTTGACAGGACGAGAGACAGGTATTGAGAGTCTTTTTCTGTCCTGCCAGCCCGCTCCCAAATAATGACATGGAGACTTATTATTAATTACTAAAGGTTGACCTTTAGCTTATACTTGTTTCTAGCTAGTTCTTATAGCTTAAATTAACCAATGTTATTAATCTATGTTCTACCCTGTGACTTTAACTCTATCCCATTCTGTGTGTCCGACTAGTTCCACCATCTTGATGACATCTCTAGCATGCCAGATTCATCTAGAGTTTCCTCTCTCTGTCTAGAAGTCCTGCCTATCTCTCCTGCTTAGCTATTGGTCATTTAGCTGTTTATTAAACCAATCAGACGATGCCTTAGGCAGGAAAACATCTTTACAGCGTAAACAAATATCTGGCAACAGCACACTGATACCCAGCATACGTGGCAGTATAGGGTCCACACGTGAGAGGAGAAAGCGACCGTGGATTTAGTGGAAAGTCTGGGACCTGCTGACTATGTGGCTTGGTTGGAGTCGCATCCCATATATAATCACATGGGCACAGGCAGGGGACTTCAACTTCTCGCATGGAGATGGAATTTGAATGCTGGTTTGAGTTCTCACTTGGCTTTTTCACTGTGTACTCTGTCTCCTGTTGACGGGCGTTAACGTTACCAAACACTTCTATCTATCTGCTTAGAGATGTTCTCACCATGGCTCTCCTCCCAAGCCCACCTCAAATGCTAATCTCTTGCTCAGGAAGCTGTAGAGAAGAGAGAGAAAAGGCAACAAGATATAAAAGGAGGAAGAAAGCAGCCAATTGAAAGCCTGGACCATGGGGCAATTCACCTAGGTCCGTTTCTTCCTGGTTTGCTGGCTCTGGGCAGAGTTCCCATTTTTTTTTTTTTTGAGCACTTGTCTTGCCATTTGCAAAACAAGAATCATCTCTCTGCACTTATTGTTACAAAAATGGAACTGAGAAAGGACTGTGACAGCATAATACTACAGGAACTAGGAGGACCTGCTCCTTCAAAACAAAAACAAAAATTAATTTTGGCCACTGGGCTTCTGAAGTACATTGAAGCCAGGTAGTTGCAGGATAGAAGATTTTAGATTTGTTTTTAATGGCATATCACAAATGAATGTTGTGTCATGCACCTGTCTGAACTTGACTGAGGAAGAGCAGTTTTTATAAAATTATATGAGTCAAAATTTTACAGAAGCAGTCCTGGCTCTTCCTTGTAGCAAACCCTTCCTGTCGTGCCTGAAATGTCGGGGCTGTTCTGAGTTTCCTGATAAGAATATACGGTTCAAAAGACACTTGTTTCTCTATTCTCTACCAGTAGATTAGGCATCACACTCCCAAGATGCTAGTAGCTTAGACCACACATATCAAAAGAAGTCCATTCCTTTGGGCTGGAGCAAGGACATCATTCTAAAACAATTATCTGGAGAATTGTGTCAGAAATAGCTCATGGAACTTTTCCAATGAAATCGAAAATTACAGAGGATTAGGGACTAGTGTAATGTGTCCAGGGTTTGTTTTGCTCAGCATTACAGTCCATGAACAAGCAGCTCAGTTTGAGGGCTGGCTCAAACCAAGTGAGATTTAGTTTGTGCAGGTAGCTGTACATTATGGGGGAATGGGACAGAGTGCAAAGTACCTTAGTGTTCCAGTGCTGTGTAGAGACATTGCGACAAAGGCAACTCTCGGAAAAGAAAGCATTTGACTGGGGGCTTGTTTACAGTCTTAGAGGGTTAGTCCATGATCATCATTGTGGGATGTGGACAGGCAGGGTGCTGGAGCAGTAACTGGGGGGAGCTTTCCATCCTAATCTGAAGGGAGACAGAGAGAGACAGAGATAGAGAGAGGGAGAGAGAAAAGGGAGACAGAAAGGGAGACAGAAAAAGGTAAAGAGAGAGAGAGACTGGGCCTGGTATAAACTTTTTAACCTCAAAGCCCACCCCTGGTGACACACCTCCTCCAATAAGAACACACCTCCTAATTGTCCCAAACAGTTCCACTCCCTGGTGACTAAACATTTAAATATTCAAACCACCACACAAAAGAAGCTTGCTTATCTATTATAAAGGTTTTTCTGCCTCTTAATACTATTTCTGAAAATAAGAACATTGCTCACAAAATGTGACCTCCTGTCATTCCGACATCACATCCCATAACAGTGTGTTTGAGATGGCCAGAACTTTTGTACAATCATTTTAAAGGAAATTAAATCTGAAAATAAAGTATTCAAGTTGCTGCTATATAAGCAACTTTACTTATTTTCTAGAAGACTCTCTAGGTGTGCTGTTGATTTTGAACCATGAGATGCTATTTATTTGTATTTAATATTATGCGTATACAGCTGTATTTGTGTGGGGGTCTGTCCCTTAGAAGCTATCAGATCCCCTGGATCCTGAGTCATGGGTGCTTGTGACCCACCTGATGTGGGGACTGGGAACTGAACTCTTATCTTCTGAAGAGTGTCAAGGGTTCTTAACCACTGAGCCATCTCACATCTGTGCTTAGTTTTAAAAAGCATCACTTCAATAATTTTTATTAGACTACATATTCAGGATTAAATTTAGTTTTAAACTCCTTTTTTGATGAATTTCAACTAACTAAAAAATGTTAGTAATGAATAATGATATTGGAATTTAAGCAATTATGGAAAATATATATCCAGCTCAGAAACCACTTATATACCTTCCCCATGACCACGTCTGGTCAACAGTCAATGCTGTAATTTTGCTCATTTCAAAAATGAAATGTTGCTAAAGCTATTTCTTCTATCTTTGGAAATCAATTTACAAATACTTTGGGTTACCAAAAGACTATTATAGATTTTTTTCTAACACTAATCTTTTGAAGCCATTCTCTGGTAAAAAAAAAATTAATTTTTTCCTAGGCTCATCAAAATTATTTTAGATTTAATAAACAGCTTTTATTATGATTAGACAGGGTTTGTTCCAGCATTATTTAAATATAAAATCCATGCATCATATTTTCCCACTGTTTACATGACCCTAAGACATTCATATGAATAAAGAAAATTATTTGTTATCTGGACAAAACACCTGATAAAAATATCACCTGGAATATTAAGTTTTCCACCTCTTACCTAGCAGTTGATGCCTGTCAACAATGTGAAAAGCAGAGCTGAAAGCCTCGTGCTAGTTTTCCTGAGTTCTGGGCAATGTCCCAAGATTGAAATGAATTGTTCTTGGAGCTGTGGGGAGTGGGTATCTGAAATCGCTCTTTTAAAAGCCGTAGGAGGCTTAGGAACTATGAAACAGTAAAATGTCAACTTGCAGGAAATTAAAGGCTTTAAGTCCTGAGTGTGACCTTGGAGCAAGGTTGATTTCTCAGCAACTGCTGTAGGGGAACCCACAGGCACAGAGGAGCAGGCAGAGAGGTCTGCCTGGAGCCTGCAGCCCAAGAGCTCCCCCAAACAGCAGGCCTCTGAGCTGAGAAAGGGTGGAGAAATAGTCTTAGTTCCACCATTGCTGCTTCTTGGTCATTTAAATTCCCTAAAAGCCATTGAGCCAATATAATGGTTGGTTTAGCACCCAAACTGAGGAGGCAGATTGTCTAGAACCAGAGCGGTGGTTTCCATCACTTGCCACTGGATAAACCTGAGCACTACAATCCTTCTAAACCCCATTCATAAAATGATCATGAAGTAGATTGGCTCTTAGAGCTGCTGTGAGGAACCGGGGAATGAATGAAGGCCCACATGGTACAGTCAAGGCCCAACTGTAGAGCTTCCATGAGCTATTGGAGAAGACCCTAGATAAAGATGCAAGCAAGCTGTGATGGCAAGAAAGAGCCCCTTGAACTCCAGAGACAGCTGGGTTGTTTGGTTTTTCCTAAGTCTTGTCTTCTCAATATATCAGTTGTCTGCATGAAATCACAAGCCCCACTGGGAAAACTCTTTTTAAGTCCTGGTAAGTACCCACTAGTGATGGCTGATTTTGATGGTCATCATGATGGCATTAAGGATTCCCAGCAGTTAAGCGAAACCTACTTCTGGGTATGTCTGTGAGACTTTTCCAGAGATGAGCTGCATTCAGCTGAGGGGTGGTAGGTAGCAAGGGGAAAAGACCTGTCCCAGATCCAATAGGCTGAGGACCTGGGAGAAAGAAATGTAGATGGGAGAAGATAGTCAAAGCATGAACACTTGATTGCTTCTTGAACAGGTGTATGACTATCATTGCTGCCATCACTCATGGGCTCCAACCTCTCCAGCCTTCCACAATTGATTCCCAGCAACAAACCAAGAGAGACAGTCTTCAGTCTAGGACTGGGGCTATATCACTATTCTCCTTTGTTCTGAAGCTCCTAGATTCTTGAATGAGAAACTACTGGTCTTCCTGGATATATGACCTATAGACAGCTATTATGGGGGACCACTCAGCTTCAGTTCGCATAAGCCAGTCTACTAAGTCAGTCTCTGATTGTGAACGTCAACTTGGTAAGTCTGATATACATACATATGTGCCTGCACACACACACACACACACACACACACACACACACACACACGCACGCACGCACGCACGCACGCACGCACGCACTCTCTCTTCTGGTTCTAGTCCTCTAGAGAATCCTAACTAGAACACTGTAGCTTGTTTTCAGAATTTTATTTGCTCTCCCCATGGATGTGGCATGTCTGGCTTGTTGGTGTTCTGGACTAGCAGTAATTTCTTCTCCTTATGAAGCACGAGTCCACCTCTTGCCCTTGGAAATGAGAGGTGCAAAGAGGGCAGAGAGGAGTTTTCTGTGGCCCTCTTTTCTTTCTTATCCTGCCAGATCCTTCAAACTTCCTGGGTTCCTGACCAATAGGTTCACCACTCCCTGAGTAACTACACAGGGTCATAGATCCCCTGCTTGCACCATAGCACCCCAGTCAGAAGTTACAAAAAACCAACCTTTTCATTAACATAGATTGACCTTGGCAAAAGGGGAAGTGGACCCTTAACTGGGGTGGCTTAGGTGAAAATGAAATGGATTCTGCTGCTTGTGGGAGATTCTTGCAAGAAAAAAAAAATTCTTGGGGAAAGAAACAAACGGTGTCCTAAACATTGCTTCTTGCTGTGGGGGTATAGAACAGAGTGAAAGAAGGAGCTTATCGTTTGAAAAGATGTTCCGAGTCCTACGCTATCAGAAGCCCAGGACTTTTGGTACTCAATGGAAATCCTATCAGAAGGCAAACTTTCCTCCCATGTCCTGATGGTCTCACCATCGCAGAGCTCCGACCAAAATACCACTTTAGAAATAAGTTTTCTGAAGGAAATGACACCCAGAGTTGCTACAGTTAGCAAAATACATGTTTTGGGAAATGCCTTTGAAGCCAAGCTCTGGTTTTAGAGGAAAGGAACACAGCAATCAATACTGTTCAGTGGTGGGGATTCTGTAAACTTGAGAGCAAACTTCCCTTTCTCTAACAAGGAATAATCTTGCAAAAATATTGCCACCGATGCAAGTAAGCATTTACGAAGTGGCTATTCAACCAACCATCAATTTACACTGTCTGCATCTCTACAAAAACCCTTCTTGAATTCTTCAGGGAAACCTCACTAATGGAGCTTTTTTTTTTTTGTCTTGTTTTGTTTCTATGTTGCTCTGGCTGACCTTGAACTCACAGAGATCCACCTGCCTGGGCATGCACCACCATGCCTGGTTACAAAGGGGGTATTTTGGGTAACGTACTCTTCAAAGAGAGTTGAAGAGATCTCCCTGGCCTTTCTTGCTCCCGTGTGAATTTTTTGGGAACAGAGGGTCAGTTTATGTTTAGACAGCATGGAGCTAGATTGAATATTTGGCATGGGCAAACACCGCTAATGCTGGATTTAATGCTGGGACCACTGAATGCAGGTCAACAAGGGACCGACAAAGTAACCATTTGCCACCAGGAAATGCTTTGGGGGGCCTCTTGCAGGCCCCCATATCAAAGTTGGTTCAGTCATTTCCCTTTCACTCTGGGGATGGGGGACAGGGCTCTGACTCAGCACAAAACGGCTATCAAAATGGAAGCCCAGAGAAGGCAAATGTTTGCAGTGATGTCATCTGTTACACAGCTGTTTCTAGTAGAGTCACTTTGTGCTGTGTGCTTCTGTACAAACACGACCTTGAAATCACAGGTCTTCACTTTCACCAGCCAGCCTGTGTGTCTTTCCTGCGTGCTATGGAGCATGTTTCTGTGCCCAGCTGGGGGCAGCCCTTATGGAATGCCATGTGCCCGGGGGGCCTGAAGGCATCTGCCTACCCAGTGGCCTGAGTTCTGGTAAACAAAATGTGTTGGACCTGCCTGCTGTTCCCAGAACCCTCTGAAACCACCTGGAACTCTCCTCCTTTCCTGGCTTTGAAGCTTGGGCTTCGCCACATCCTCAAAGCAAAACTCGCAAAGATTCTGAACCACACCTTCTCCTGTAATCCTCTGAAGGAGAAAAGATGAGGGATGAGGAGATTCCTGGCTGTGTTTTGGGGAGGGCTCTTTGTTCTACCTTTCCATCCTCTCCCATTCCCAGGACCACAGCACAGGTGAAGACAGTGGGTGGAGAGAACTCGTGGATAGGAATACACTTGTACCTGTTTACAAAGCAATGGGGAAAGTGTATTTGATTATGAATTGCAGTAATTAAAGCAAGCATGATAGTCCTTAGTGCCTCCACTCCAGGAAGAGGTGAGCATCGCCTCGTGAATGAGTCAATCGGCATTGCCAAACTGCCAGGTCTCTCCTGTGCAATTGCATTTGGCTTCCTCTGAAATCATCAAAACGAAGTACGCAGCAGGAAAGCAAGGCTGGAGAGCAATTTGGCAGTGCATCACAGTGATTACTAGTTTATCATTCTTTGAGGTAGAAATGACTAATTGTTGACCA
Organism: Arvicola amphibius; assembly: GCF_903992535.2. Classification (NCBI taxonomy): domain Eukaryota; kingdom Metazoa; phylum Chordata; class Mammalia; order Rodentia; family Cricetidae; genus Arvicola; species Arvicola amphibius. Next base: position 40,600,484 of record NC_052063.2, read on the forward strand.
AATTAATTCTCCTCTTCCTCAGGGTTACACAGCATCAGTGAGGTAGAGAATCCCTCCCTGACTCTGGGGATCAGGCATGAGCATGAGGCCAAACTTCACAATCAGGTTGTGCACGCAGGAGGCGACCACAGCTCCTCAGTCAGTTCTGAACATGAAATAGATGCGCCAGACCTGCTCTGTCTTTCTCTCTCTCTGTCTTTCTCTGTCTCCATCTTCTGTCTGTCTGTCTGTCTGTCTGTCTCTCTCTCTCTCTCTCTCTCTCTCTCTCTCTCTCTCTCATACACACACACACACACACACACACACACACACACACACACACACACCACACTCATGAGTGAGTTCAGGTAAGGTGAAAAGAGTTCCTTTAGGAATGACCTTGATAACAAAATGGGTCAAAAGTGATCACCTGATTGTCCAAGTATATCTGGAAACTAAACTCACCTGGAACCTTTGAGCCTGTCCTGCTTCCCTCAGGACTGTAATGACAGAGGGACATGCATTCCCTGTGCCTTGGATAATTCTCTAATTTTGCATTTTTGGATTAACCAAAGAAAGCATATATGTAGTCTATTATGAGAAACATCATTTCATATAACATGGTCTTTTAAATTATTTTTATTTTCTATACATCAAATTACAACATGCTGAGGGGTAAAACATAAGCTTATTTTCATGCGTTTTGCAGAGCCAGTTCAGATAGGATCTCCCTCAGAACTCTCCACACGGGCACTGAGGGGGTTAGCTGGGACTGCTAGCTCATGTGAGGTTAAGGTCTCCCAAACTCACATGTCTGAGACACAGTGTTTTTCTGTGTTGCTGAAGAGAACTTTCTTGTTAACTGTGAGCCAGTGACTATTCAGTTTTCAGTAGCTGTTTTTAGTTCTAGTTCATGTGGATCCAGAGGCACTTGATACCACGCCTGCTACTTCTTGATACATCACTGGCTTTCTTCCCTGCAGACAATGCTCTGCTTTGAAAGAGCTCATTTAGTTATAGAAGGCCTACCATGGAAAATCTCTCTTTGGTAATATAACTGTAGGAAAGATATGCTATCATATTTACAAGTTTATACACTCCAGGGAGGGGATTCACCAAGACTTGTAACAAGGTAGCGTGACCTTTTGAGAGTCATTTAATAAGTATGCTTAAGTAGGGCTCGTCAGCTGAAGATAATATGTACACAATTCATTAAGCATAGAGAAGTTGAGCTGGTGCCCATCTAGAGCCCTCACCTCTATAGACCAGAGTTAATGGTGCTGGAAGGTACTCTGCATGCTACACAAGGAGAAAGCTGAACACCAAACCAGCTACAAGTTCTTCAGTCTACACTAATGATCTGCCTGCAAGATGCACTAGGACAATAGTGGCACAAACTTGTGGAAGTAATCAACTAATATCTGGATTTAATGCCCATTTTAAGAGATGGAACCTCTCACTGATGCTTATTAAGTGACCTAAGACTAGATAGACAGGGACCTAGGTGAAAACCAAATACTACTGTTCTGCTAAAGGAACACAGCCATGAAGTGACTCCTAATGACATTCTGTAATACTCACAGATCAGTGCCTTGTCCAGCCATCATCTGAGAAGCTTCCTCCTGCAGAAGATGGGAACAAATACAGACACCCACAGCCAAACAGTGGGCTGAGAGTAAGAGACCTTAGACCATTAGATTCTAATGGAATATTTCTATCAAATTCATCCCCTCAGGGCTCAGGGAGCTTTGTGAAGAGTAGGCAGAAAGACTGTAAGAGCCATGGGGGGGGGCGGTGGACACCAAGGAAACAATGCCTTTTAAACACAGCAAGATCGATACACATATAAACTGTCGCAGCATGCACAGGACCCACACGGGTCTACAACAGATGGTGTCCCAGAACTGAGTGGAAGTGGACACAAGTCCACATCTCTAACCCAGACCCTATCACCAATAGACAACCACTCACAAATAAAGAATTAGTGAGATAGTGGCACTTACATCTTAGGAGTAGCCAAGAGTTGTCTATTTTGATTTAAGGCCTACTTAATAGACAAGAACTCATGTGTAGTACTATAAATCTAGCCAACTATTTGTGGCTTGTGAGGTCTTGAACCCTAGAAAAGAACTCACTACTTCCACTTTTATAAACCTTTATAATCTCTAACTGAATCCTGAACACTTAACGTTATATTCACAGGGAAGTGCAGCTCTCAACCGCCATTAAAGAAGCTTCTTTTAACAGCAGAGGGAACTGTTGCAGGAAATCTACAACAGGTCAACGTGCAGAGAACAAATGACCATGGGTTGCCTAACTCCAGTTGATACATCTACAACCCAACCCCATCTATGTCTAGGGCTCAGAGAACATCATGGATGAAGGGGCAGAACGACTGCAGGAACCAGAATACCAGGATGTCTGTGGTGTGATGGTGTCTTCTATATATGATGTGCAGCTTTGACAACCAAGCTGCATGCACGAAATCTTGCATGGTGACAACAGTAGCTGACATGCTAGGGTGGATGGAAGACATCTCACAGGCCCTACCCTTAGATGAAGAATCACAGGCAATTAATGACTGCTCATAAAGGAAGAATCGGGTGTCTCTAGGGATGCGTCTGCCAGCAGGTCATTCAGTCCCGAGGTCATCCATAAGCACATATACATAGGAACAACACTCAGCGAACTCATTTTGTGTTCATATGTAAAAAGAATTAAAGAAGAGGCCATGAATTTGAGAGCGGGAGCATGCAAGGAATTGGAGAGGGTGAATAAAGGATAGAAATGATGTAAATACAGTACCTGTATATGGAATTTTCAAGATATATAAATTAATTTCCTTTTTAAAATATCCATATGTGACATATAACATAGTTACAAACTAATAATGGCTACCACCAAACATTTGTTATCACCAGGAATTTGGAAACATATTAACACGCATTTCATCAATGAAACTTTGTGGAAAACCTGTGAAATATAACATTATATTCCCTGTTTAACAGATTATGGAGGTAAGGTTTAGAAAAGTCCAGTTACTTGCCCAAAGGTATACAACTTGGAAGCTATCGAATATGGATTACGCCCACATCTTTCTGCAGATAGCATGAACTTTAGCATGAGATATGCAGATTACACCTGCTGTTCGCACCTATACTTCAATATCACTTATCACAGTCCCCGCTAAATGAGTACGATGAGATAAACTGGCTGTGTCCGTGCTTTTAGAAGTTGTTATCATCTCCACCATCCTCACCCTCATCACCATCATCATCACCATCATCATCACCACCATCACCACCACCATCATCATCATCACCATCATCATCACCACCACCATCATCATCACCACCATCATCATCATCATCATCACCATCATCATCACCACCACCATCATCATCACCACCATCATCATCATCATCATCATCATCACCATCATCATCACCACCACCATCATCATCATCATCCTCATCACCATCACCACCACCACCATCATCATCATCATCACCATCATCATCACCACCACCATCATCATCACCACCATCATCATCATCACCATCATCATCATCATCATCATCACCACCATCACCATCATCACCATCACCATCATCACCACCACCATCACCATCATCATCACCACCTCCACCACCATCATCATATGGAGAGTGCCGTATCCATTTTGTAATTTCCCTATAAGTACTGGAGAGCCTGAGTTGCAGTGATTATGCCGGCATAGAATCACTGCCATCTCTAAAGAGCTGATTGCTCAAAGTGCCTTAGGAGCTCGTTCATGCCACTCGGTCTTTAACTGAGGGTTTTAAGATCGCTGCGACAACTCTAGCTATGCCGTCTAAGTCATGGCTAGAAGAAAGAGGAGGGATTGAAATTGCCATTTCTGTCGAATTCTAGCAAGAAAACTTATATTCTTGGCCATAGATGTGTTGCTTGCAACTCTAATCTGCGTGAGTTACTGGCAAGGTGAAATTTTCGGCACTCCAAATTGGAGACTTGTGGAGTGGCTGGCAAGCCACAGCGTCTACAACAAGGAGGGCTTGTGTCTGCTCTGTCTATTCTGTCTTTAGTACCCACCTCGGTGGCTTGTCCACAGTAGGCTCTTACCTAATATTGAATGAATGCCTGTCGAATAATGTGCACAAGGCTGCCAGGATGAGGCACTTGCCACACAAGCCTAACGACCTGATTTCAATCCTCAGATCCAATGTGGGAAGGGGAGAACCAACTTGGAAAAGTTATCCTCTGACCTTCAGCTCACACACACACATACACACACACACACACACACACACACACACACACACACCCCACAAGCACTCATAATGTTTAGATGTGTGTGCACAAAATGCTTAGCATTGTGCTTAGTCAACTAATGGCCACCACTGGTAACTACACTTGCTAGTAATCCCACACTGTGCATGCATGCGGCAGATGGGGGCTACCTGCTGCTGCTCCGGTTGATTCAAGGCTAAGCACTGACAGCTGGTGGCTCTGCGGGCCTCATTAACCAGGAAAGGGCCTGGGTAGGGTTTGCTGTAGGGTGGGGAAGTAGGAAATGATGAATTCGCCTTCAACCCCAGCTGGTGCTTTGCAGGCTAAGGGTGGCCAGAGGGGCCAACTGTGGCAATCACTTAACTGCCACCAGATCCATGCCTCTCCCCAGGGAGGATGGATGCTTAAAACTTCCTTCCTCGCAGTGAAGAGAAAAACGATTGTTTTCCTGCCATGGGAAGACTCCTGGTGCTGTGTGGGGGAGGGGCGAGAACTTGAAACCTCTTGACAGTCACCCCACGGCTGCTGCCACCCCCTTTCTCCTCAGCTTTTCAGACACTTCGCTGATCCCTCTTTCCCTCCCTCTCCTCAGGCCCCTGCACATCCCCCCCTCTCTGTCTCCCTCCTGCTGGCCATTTTGTTTCTTCACTCTGTGTGATGACCATTTTTGAACTCTGGGACCCTGGCAAACTGGGCACCCGAGAACATGATGAAGGGAAGGAGAACACCAGGAACCGCTTACAAGGTGCCCGCTCCTCCCTGAGCACCTCGCCCTCATCCCTCGTGGTGGGTGAGCTGCTCTTGTTTGCTAGAGCTGCAGAACAAAGCTCAGCCAGGGGCTTAAGCCACAGAAGGCTCAAAGGCCCAGATCAAGGTGCCAGAGATTTGTTCCCTTCTCAGCTGGGAGCGAGCTCCATTCCACGTTGGTCTTCAAGCTTCTGCTCGTTTTGACCACCTTGGCCATGCCTTGTCAGGTCCCTCCTGCCTTCACCTGCACACGGCACACGCATATGTGTGTCTGTGTCTAAATTGCTCCCTTTTTGTAAGAACCCAGTGATACTGAAGTGCAGCCTACCCTGATGGCTGCATCCTAACTTGATTCTCTCTCTACAAAGACCCTAATTCGCAATAAAGTCACATTCACAAGTCCTAGGAATTGGGACTTAACATTTTCTGACACACATCACTTAACAAAGATCAAGAGCGATCTTTAAGTCTCCTGAATGTTTAGATGATTTCTAGGTTTCCAGACAAAGCTCAGACCTTAGAATAAAGATTTAGTAACTTGGATATTTTTATATAGGGATATGTCCTGCATGACACTGTTGTTACGTGATGTTTTCCAATAAGAATAATGGACCAAACATGATTAAAAAAAAATTTGAACTTTGTATATATTTTTTTGAAAATTCCAAAAGAAATACATCTGACACACCGGGAAAAGTAGCACCCTGATATGGTTAAGGCTTACAGTGGAGAGTATGTCAGCACGTGTAGACCACGGGGAGTGGGAATTGTTGCTTGCACAGCGAGCCACCATCTCAGGTTGCACACCTAGTGATACTGCACATTGAGTACCAACAGCCTTGCTTCGTGAATGAAAAGTCTTGGAATAGTTATAAAACACACCAGAGTAAGTTCAGGTAGGAAGAGGGAGGTCCAGGATTCCAGAACTATTCGGGAACCTGCTTAGACTATGTACTGGAAAATACAATCTCCACCCTTTTATGTTTCAAGTCAGTTTTTACAAATCACAATGACTCGTAAACAAAATAGGACAAACTAAATGTCCTGGCCAGTTTTATGTCAACTTGACACAAGCTAAAGTCATTTGAGAGGGGAAAAAAAACCCCAAAACCCTCAATAAACAAAACAACAAAAACAAACAAACAAAAACCTTCTATACAATTAGGAAAGCAAACCCGTGCAGTGTTTTCCTAGTTAGCAGTTGACAGGGAAGTGTCCAGCCCATTGTGGGTGGTGCCATCCCTGGGCTGGTGGTTGGGGTCCTATAAGAAAGCAGATGGAGCAAGCCAGTAAGCAGCACCCCACCATGGCCTCTGCATCAGCGCCTGCCCCAAGGTTCCTGCCCTGTTTGAGTTCCTGTCTGGCTTCGTTCAGAGATGAACTGTGTGCTGTGGAAAAGTGAACTAAATAGCTCCTTTCCTTCCCAAGTTCCTTCTGGTCATGGTGTTTCCTCACAGCATTCAAAACCTTAAACAAGACATTAGAATTTTAATTAAAAACAAACAAAAAACCGACCACCCACGGCACTGAAAGGAACCGTCTTTGATTTTCTAACGTTCACTCTCATTGAATTCACTGTATTTATCTCTGAGGGAAGCAAGTGTCTGCAGCTTCAGCTGTTGTGAGGAAAACCATAGGCTGGAGTTTGAACAACATTCGGAGTGTATTCAAGTGTGGGAGTTTTGCCCTTGGAGGGCACCTGAGGGTAAAAGTAAGAAAACCTAAGCCCTTGTCTCCATCACTGCCGAAACCACTTTAAGAAGATAAAGTCATAGTTGAGAGACTGATAATAAATAGATTACGAAATTTGCTATTTTTTTTTTTAAGACAACTCTTTTTCTTATTCTTGTTTTGCTTTGAGACAGGGTTTTTCTACGTAGTCGTGGGTGTCCTGGAACTCACTCTGTAGACCAGGCTGGCCTCGAACTCACAGAGATCCGTCTGCCTCTGCTTCCCGAGTGCTGGGATTAAAGGTGTGCGCCACCACCACTCAACTCAAATGACTCTTATGATCTAAAAAAAGAAAAAAAATGCAGATTTCTCATCAAAATATTTAATAGAAATCTTCTTGACATTACAGGTTAAGTCACATAAAAGAGAAGACATGAAAATCTGTTTAAATCACTTTGCTGTAATAGGGTTTTGTAGATAAGAGCCTAATTTAAAATAAATGGGACACTGGCTAGATTTAGACATTTCTGTCATACAAATTTCTATTCTGAATCTATTTGCAGTAATGGGATTTGGACGACTGTCAAATGGCCAATTGTTTTAGACGTTGTACCTCTCTTTGTGTAGGTCTAATAACCGATGAACAACTTCTAGAAGTTTCATTAATGACAGTGAAGACAGACTTTAGCATTGATGCCGAGACTTGCTTAAGTACCAAGCCCTCAAATAATTTCTTCTCAGGGGATTCAATGCAGAAAGCTTGAGGGTTCATTTAACACATGTGAGCTAAACACTTAGCTAGCCAAGGCAGGGTTCTTATATTTCAGACACATCTCTGGATACGTAGACAGAAACAGGCAACAAACAATGCGCATGCTAAATAATCAGATCTGTTTGAATAAATGAGAGAGTGACACAGTGACTTCACCATGAGAAAAGGGAAAAGGAGAGCTGGGTAAAAGCCAGGGACGGCATAAACAGGTGACACTTCCTTTTTGAATCCCAAGGTTATAGCAAACCTCTCAGTGAAGGCAGCAACGAAACCTTGCACCAGAGCTTTGAAGCCAGATTCTGGTTAGATGAAACTTGAGCAGAAACATGCAGGAAACACTGTGTGTACCTTATACACACAGGTTAAGGTTCTTGGTGTATCCAGCCAAGGCTCAGCTAAGAGGGGTTCTGAACAACAAACACATTCCATTCTTTCTCCTGTCCTCCAAGTTAATCTTATATTTTAAATCAAGAAGCATACAGGGAAAGGAGATGAGAAGTTATGTTTTTTTTTTTTTGTTTTGTTTTGTTGTTGCTAGGAATGAAGACATTTAGCATGGAGGTCAATGGCAATGGCAGCTTGTACACTGGGGTAGTAAATTCTCAGAGATGGAGTTAGATGTTCTTTGTTCTTTCAAAGAGCTAGTCAGGAGCAGCCTAAGTGGGGAAGGGTTCATTTTAGCATGTGGTCTCAGAGGAGTCTGTCCATTATTTGACTCCGTATGCTTCATTGCCATGGTGAAGAAGGCATGTGGCAGAAGCTGCTCATATCATGGTGGACAGGAAGCAGAGACACTAGCAGGAAGGGGCAAGGATAAGCTCCCTGTAGGGTTGTCCAGCTAGGCCCAATTCCCAGGTAGGCCCAATCTCCTAAAGTTTCTAGATCTCTAAGTATAGCACTGCCAGCTACCAACCAAGGTTTTAAAACATGAACCCGTCTGGAAGCATTTCATATTTAAGTCTCAATGGGGTTAGTGCCCTAAAGTCGGCTTGAGAGCAAAAGACGGAGGTTCAAAGTCAGCCTTGAAAACTCCTCTGGAAGGTGCTGGTGAGTATTTATTCAGACAGGTTTACATTTGACACAGGTCTGGCATGCTTTCGATGGGCAGCAGAAAAAATAGTTGACAACAAGAGGCTCACAGAGGAGCTGAGGTAGACTTAGGTCATGACAGATTCCTGTCTCTTGTCCCACACCTTGGGAGGTGGTCACCAACATCAGTAGCAGTAAGCACTATTTTAATGTCTATTTCCCCCCCAAGCAAATACTGTTGAGTTTTAAAATTATTTTAATGATTATTTGGTGAAAGGCTACTCTCCAGCAAGAAGCACTGAATCACCGATGTGCCTGTTGGGTGCACCGTCAGTGTGCCTTCGGCTTGTTGTGTCTGCTTCTCTCAGTGGTCATCTCCCTTGTAGAGACCTGTGTTCTGATGCCATGGAAAGCTTCTGAAGGTTAAGGTGCTGAGTAAATGTGCTTTCTCGCTATTGAAATGGCCCTGTCCACTACACAACAGGAAGCTGCCTGGATGCTTTCCTCTAGGTCCATTTCAGTACAGATTAAGTTAAACAACAGAAAAAGCTTGTGCAAGCTAGCTCATTTCTGTACACTTACTTTAAGATCCCAAATTAAGAGGAAAAAGAACTGCTGGAGACAGCGACTGAGTATGAGGTAAGTTCATGCCATCACAAAGCATAATGACCCCTGAGTTAGTTATTAGCCAGGATTTTTCTGATTACGAATGCGGAGTCTTTTCCTTGGGATATGAAATAAGAAGATTATGCTTTCTTTGTCTAAGCAACATATTATAAGCTTACCCAAGATTAGCCACATGATAACAATGAAGATTATGCATTCAAGATTCTAGCTATTTGATTTAAATATCTCACAAATTGAAGTGGACTGCTTAAAGTGCCCCAAACTAAAAATCAAGTAAGCACTAATGAAATACAATTCTGAACATGTCTTTCTCTCTCTTCCCTTCTTTGAAGGACTATAAAGGATAGAGCACGTAGCGATTGAAATCCGTGTTGACCATCTTGTAGTGTTCCTAATGTGACTTGCAAACACATTTAAAAGTATTTATGTCACCTCAAATTTCCATTGTGACCACGATGAGAATAACACCAGTGCCTTCCGGGATACCTTTGGGAAATCCTCAGCTTAGAAACTGTAATCGAGTCTGCCTCAAAGTTGAAGTGAGTCTTGAAATCTATTGCTCCATCCTGGCTAGTAGCCAGGTCTGTCTACAATTCTCTAGCTATTTTTTAATAAATAGAATGAAATGATACTTAGCTTAAACTAGGTAAACCTGTCCAATAGCTTAATAGCAGGGGTTAGTTACTTGAATAATTTAAAGTATTTTAGTAGGCAATTAAAATTAAATTGGCCATTCTAACTGTATAGAAGTTCATTAAATTGCATATACTTTGGGTTTTGTTAATTGTGGTGGATGATTTTTTTAAAAATTAATTTGAAGGGTTTTTATATAGGAAAATTTATTAAAAATAAACAAATAAATAAATACTTTAAAAATAAATACTGAGGAATGAAACAGCTTTCCAAAAGCAGTCTATGATAAAACCTGAAGACTGCAAAGCCGCCTGTCACACAGATGTGGGTGGTGAGAGCAGGGTGTGAGCCCTGAGCAAACAGTAGGGATGAAACTCACTCTTTCAAATGACCAATGGGAGCTGACACGTAGCAGGGCTCTAGGATGACATCTAGCATCTGGGCGGCCTCTGCACATCCTGCTGCATGTTCGCACCACGTCAGAGGACCACATCTGGCACAGCTTGGTCCTGGGAACCTGGCTGGGGTGAAGATGAAATGAAGAAAGGACAGACAGACAAACATTGGTATGGAAAAGCTGGGATCGGGTAAACCATGTGCACCTTGATGGGGGCCCACCTACTGAGGAACAACCTGGAAGGAACCTCAGCCCAATTTTTATGTACAGCATAGGGAAAAAGTGCTGGCTAGTCTTGGTGGGGGTCTCTCTGTAGGTGAGCAGTCTCAAGCTGTAGACACCCAGGAGGAGGAAGCTGTGGTCGCTAGCTTTTGCACACACTGGTCAATCATTTTTTAACACTTGTATTTCAAGTGTTCAAGAGGAAGGTGTCACCGATTCCTGTGGGTCCAAAGCAATGGGGTCCTTGGCATGGCTGTGCCCATGTCACAAATACACATTCACTCAGGAATTCACCTGCTCCCCACACAAGAGGGACCAATGGCTTTATGGGAAGGGATTTCGCTAAAGTAGGTGGAGCTGTGCAAACTCAGTTCAAGAGTAATGAGTCACAGCCAGAGCAAAGGCAGCCCTGAGGTTAGTGAAGTTCCAAGGTCATATTACTCATCTCTGGCTTTAGTTGCACCCAGAGCCCAGGGCCAGATCCCCAGAGGAAGCATCTGATAAAAAAACTGAACCCAGGCGGTGAGACACAGAGAAGACAGCATTGCTCTGTGGCCTGAAACAGAGATGAGACATTGGATACATCCCTCAACTCAGCCTAAAGGCAGTTGGCACTGCACAAAAAAATAGCAACCAAAACCAGACACCTGGGATCCCCATAAGTGCTATGTTCATGGTCACCTGGTTCTATGGTGTCGTGTCAGTGTGACAGCATAATAAGTATCTCCAGAAAGGGGGAGGGCAGATGCCCCCTGCAGGTGGAAAGACAGGTCCAGAAGAGACTTTTTCTGGGGATTCCCTTCGCTACTCCAGGAACCTGGGGTGAGGAGGAGTTGGGGAGACTGGAACTTCCCAGAGTTTATGGGGCAAGACTGACAGGCATCCTTTTGCTGAATCTCTTGATTCTGCTGTGTCCTAGCTCCCTAAGTCTCCCAAGGCTGCTGTGGTCTGGGAAACACAGGTTCTGATGAAAGTGCCTTTAATTCAGAAAACCCAGCTCTCCTCCACTGTCCTCCCATTCCTCTCGCACAAGTGATAATGCTTGAGGGGTCCCCACAGGAGTCAGGGCAAATGCCAGCAACACTGAAAGATGCTTGTACATCTGCTGCTTAAGCCAGCTAGGGATGGACAGCATCGATCAAGGAGTACAACTTCAGAGAAGAGCGCCTTATAGCTTCATTGTTATAATGAGCAAGCTACCCACGTCATCCTGGACAGGCATCTTGCAAGACCTGATACAATAAAAGCATTGGATATGAATATATTTCTGTTTCTACCTGTGCCATAATAAAACCCCAACCCCATTGCCGCAGCCCTTCAAGCTGCAGGCCAGCTATATCTCTATGTGTACACAGACAGACCCCACCCCCAACACACACCACATAAAGAAAGAGAATTATCTGAAGTGGGCAAGGTCATTGAGTGGTACTTCCAGCAAGTCTCCAGAGTCCAATTCACATCCCATAGCTTCCTCCGGAGATGACAAAGTAAGTAATAGCTATAAAAACTTGAAGTGCCCATGTTGGTGTCTCCTGGGCACCGTGTAGAGGAAAACAGGCCCCTGATTGCTTCAAAATCTGTTTCGTACAAGCAGAGCTCCAAGGAGGTAGAGCTGGAAGCAGCCTCACTGAGTGAGACAGCTTGAAACACGAGTTTTCCTCATGGGGTCCTGCAGAAAGCATGGATCTTTTCTTTCAATTTGAATTCTCCACTATATAATCGGAATCACAACACTCATTGTAAAGAACCATAAAATGGATGGGCTAAGTTAAGCCCAGCAAGGGACCAGGCATATGGAAGCACTCAAAGCATTGCGCCTACATTTCCACATACTTAACAGCTGTCTCCCTTACTACAGGATAACAGGAAAGACAGCAGTCTGTGGTTCTAGGAAACACAAGAAGTCAGAGAGGTCAGCAGTTCCTAACTGTGCCCAGAACAGTCATCTGGACTCTGTCTGTCGCCCTCCTGTGCTCCGTCCATCTCAAAACCCTTTGCTTCCCTTCTGAATCCAGGGACAAGTCTTTGGTTCTTCCTGAAGCAGCCCAGAAGAGCTGATTTCAAAGGTCTGTTTGCTGAAGGAAATTCTCAGGAGTCAGGGAGCAGTGGCTACCGCTCAACCTTTGGACGCCTCCTTTGTGGGTTTTGTCAGCAAGGCCGATTCTCTAAAGCTGGGGTCTGTTGTCCCTGCTTTTCTGTCTCATTTCTCTGTTAAGGTCACTTTCACGTACTTGCGGTTATTTCTGCCAGCTGCGGACCTGGGCCTGGAGCTGGTCAGGGTTGGAGAGGAACGAGGATGCACTGCTCCCTGTGTTGGCCTGGCCTCTCACAGAACTCGGAACTCAGGGTCATGTCATTGGTGCCACTTCTCTTGCTGGTGGGGTTCCTTGGTTACTCCAGACTTTTTATTTCTTCCAAGGGAAAAAATGTGTATTTCTGATTAAAGTAGAGAAAATTCTAGGAAATTTGCATCATCCAGTCCTCTGCCCCACAAACCTTTAATGATGCTTTGAGATCATTTGACCACACCATCTGATCCATAAGTAGCATTGGAAGGGGGAAATTGTCCAATGCCACTAAGTTTCCATTATTCTATAATTACAGACACTACTCTTGATGGACACTAGACAGTGGCTACTATTCATGCTCCTCTATTTCCATGACTCTAAGAAGATAGAACGTTCGATGGACCAAGAGCGCTCCAATGAGTTTTGTCTCCACAATGTCTTAAAGGTAGTTCATATGCAGGAAGTACTTGGTTATGACTTACTGAACATGTCAGCGCCTGAATGAATACTTAGTGTACGCAGCAGGCAGTAACGAAGCCACTGCATGTGAACAAACGCACATCACATTCATAATGTCAGGAGCCTGTTGCTCAGGCATGTGGGAAGTCCCAGATAATTCTGCAGATGGGGTTGGGCAGCTGAGTCGTGGGCATGATGACAGTCCCAGCCTAGGAGACAATGTGAATCAAAGGCCAGCGTTAAGACAGGGATGAATTCGTGCATTGGGTCTGGACATGAACCAATGACAAGAAAAGAGATTACAGCAGGCAGGCACTCACATGTGCGTGTGGGTAAGTAGTTCAAGAGAGTTCAAACAGAAATGGAGCAAGGATGCTGAACATCAGAGAGGAATCAGAACGCGTCATATTGCCTGGTTGAGGGAAAGGAACTAATGGATGGTTATAAGAACAGGAAATGAAAGAAAATTCTCATCAAAAGGATTCCATTCCTTCATGTACAATACAAAGACAAGTTAGACCTCCCCCCCCCAGCACACGGCAGAGCCTCCTTTCTCTCCATGCCTTAGCAACAACTTTAGAACACACCGAGTGCTTCCCACTAACAGGCATCTGCTGTAAGTGTTGAATTACACGGACAAAGGGGGTCAGGAAAAGACCTGGAAATCTAAGCAAGGCAGGAATAAAGAAAGCACCATGCTATCTCTGGTTACTGACAGCTGTGTGTCCTGCAGCTCCACGTCACTGGGTAACATTACAGCCCTGCCACAAACCCACCAGGACGCGTGGGTTTAACAAGCCCCACCCTCACAACACTGCCTGACTGCATGGACCTGTGTCCATGCACAGCGTGGGGGACAGCGTGAAATGTGACCGTGTCTGTACCTTATTACAAATGACACACACTCACACACGCACGCGCGCGCGCGCACACACACACACACACACACACACTTCCAGGGAAATAAAATGGCACCACATTAACCAGCACAGTTAGTTGTATACCAGTCTATAACTAGACACTGCATTTCCTAGCTACCTAACAGAATTCTATAATCCCGGTCCCCAAATATTTATGAGGGAGATATTCATTCATAGCCTCTTCATGTGCCAATAGCTAGGTTGGGTAAATTTTTACTTTTATTACTGCCAATTTAGAAAAATATATTCTAATGTCACAGTTCTTTGTTAGCAGTGGTGTGCAAAATTTTTGAAGATACAACAAATCTCCAAAACTGTCTCACCAGCTGCCTTTTATGGATGAGCGGTAAGATTTTATTGTAGTTCAAGTGTTTTTTTTTTTTAAAGCGGAGGATAACCTTCAATTCTCTTTGAATTAATTATATCATTAGCCTGCTGTCATTAATGTTTTCATTACAGTGGCATATCATAGGTTTTATTTAATCCTCCTTAATGTTAGTTATTTTGTCAAATCAGCAGGAAATCTAATTTTTCCTTAACACACATACTTCATTCTTCTTTATCAATTGTATCATCAAACAATACCCAAATGTTTTCTATTAATTGTATTCAACACTTATGTTCTCTTATGAATGAAGTTTTACTTTTTGATGCTAGAATAACTTCTACATATTTTATCAACTAACTTTGTCTCATGTTTCCTATTTTATTTACATATATTTTATTTATACCTATATATCTCACATATACAGATATAGTGTGTGTGTGTGTGTTTCTATGTGTGTCCCATGGTGTATGTATACAGGACAACCAAGGTGAGTTGGTTCTATCATTCTATGCAGGTTCTATCTTTCTTTGACAAACCCAGGTTGTCAGACTTGGTAGCAAGCATATTTACCCACTTAGCCATCTTGTTAGCATGTTTCATCTGATATAAATATCTTTTCCTTCTTCAATAAACAGACTTAAATATAACAAAAGGAGAAAACTTTTACGTATTCAAATCAGAAATCTATATTTCTCATTTATTCTACTACAATGGTCATACGTGATTGGGTACACATAGGTGTGATTTTTTTAACTCAATGTGTGGATAACCCCTCTATATCTTCTTTGCATCTATGTTGTATAAGTAGACAGGCAAGATCGCAACATCAAGACAAAACAAAATCCAAGTTGCTATGTGTATTTAAATACCACAAATAGGAGAGGAAAACATAACTTACAAAATATCAAAGTAGCCTCAAGAGCAGTGGGGCTAACTCCCTCCATCAGCATCATAGAATAAGCACACAGTGCATTCTGCAAGCTAATTAATAATCTTGATAATGAGATCTTTGCCATTGTCCTTTTAAACAGCTGGTTGTCACAACCTTTGGCGGCAAATGTGTAGGAACAGGTGTAACAACAAAGATTTGTTTCACATAGGCAAGGACAGTCACTTGCGTGCCTTCCTTTTTGCAAAATACAGCTATGTGTCGTATATAATATAATATAATATGTCCCCCTCTATCTAAAGCAAAGATAAGTCTAACTCAACTTCTTAGCTATATCCCTAAAGTGGTTGTGACCACTACTTTGCCACTCAGCACAAGATGACTTGTGACAGAGAGCTACAGTAAAGACACAGCATCCTTAGATGTTCTCATGGTTACGGTCATCTTATCTTTATACCTTTGTGGGAATGCAGGTGATCTTATTATATAAAACTGAAAAGTCCCTCCATTCGTACCTTCCTTCCTCTCTCCATATTTCCTATAAAAATTAGTCCCTAGTCAAGTCGTTAGGACAAGCAAGGGTAGTATCTAGGAGGTTAATAGCAATGATAGGAGGTCCTATCATGGGGTAGAAGGGACCATGGAGACATGACTATGTGTGGATTGTCAAGACTAAGAAATATGGCAAGACTGGCCATGAAGTGAGAGAATAGACTAGAAAAAAGCAGTCTGAGTATGGAACATGTTAATGGTTGCCCAGAATATGGTATCAAAGAGCAAGGAAGGCAAGAAGAAGGTCAATACATGGCTCAGTACATGTTGCAAGAAGCAAGCTTGTTGGTTCCCAGCCGCCCAGCTAGCTTAGACCCAAATTAAACCACTGCTTGGCCCATTAGCTCTAACTTCTTATTGGCTAACTCTTGCATCTTAATTTAGCCCATTTCTATTAATCTGTGTATCGTCACGTGGCTGTAGCTTACCAGCCAAAGTTTTGGCATGTCTGACTCTGGCGGCTCTATGGCATCTTTCTGATTCTGCCTCCTTTCTCCAAGCATTCCAGTTAGTTTTTATCACCTAGCTCTGTTCTGCCCTTGTCATAGGCTCAAAGCAGTTCTTTATTCATTAGCCAATAAAAGCAACACATAAACAGAAGGACCTCCCATACCAAGTACACATAGACAAGGGGCCAGGTGTGGGGCAAGTGCCTATGCAGTGGGGTTAGAGGTGTTGGCAGAGAATGAAGACTGATCACATAAAGGGTAAAACTGATCCAATGAGAGTAGATAAGCTGAAGTTTTGGTAGTCAGGGTCCCAGTTGTCTCAGCACAGAATTATGGCTGGGCAAGGAGACAACTAAAAGGAGCAGTATAGTGCTCGATAGTGCTGAACTGGAATTAGAAGCACCGTGAACTCACACGTAAGAGATAAAGTGCAGAGTGGGTATATGCACACATATTCTTTTCTCTGTCTTGGGACCAGCAATACCCCAAAAGGAGTGAGTGCGTGTATTGCCAAGATCTTGGTTTGTTGGTTCCATCTCAGGTTTGATTGATGTTAGCGTCGATAGTAAGGCCAAGGAAAGCCACACATAGATAGAATGAGCACAACACTACCTCTAAAATCCTACTCAAAACTGAGTAGCTGAGTTTAGCCATAAGGAAACACCAGATGGACTCAAACTGAAGGACATTTTATAAAATACTTTGTGGTTTTCAAAAGACTGAAGTATGAATGAACATCCAGGAAAGACAGACAGTTCCAGTGTGAATGGACAAAACAAACAATCAACACAAACTGAAAGCACCTCTTACAGGAGGTTCATGCCCAGGAAGCTCCTTGGTGTTCCGCTTGGCTCTCGGGACTGCCTGCCAGCAGCACAGTTCATGTTTTAACTGGTTTTCAGCTACAACCACTGTCATGGTGTATGAACCCGAAGAGGGCCCTGCATGGGCGTGGCCCATAAGCCTGACGAGCTTTGTGATAAATCAAGCCCGGTGTGGCACACACCTGTAACCCCAGCATGTGGGCGGGGCAGGCACTAGGATCAGTTTAATGGCAGCCTCAGCTGCATTGTGGGTTCCAACCAAAACAGGCCACAGGTGGCTCTGACTCAAAAAAAAAGCAAATAAATAAATGAACCTGTTCCTGCCTGAAGTACACAAGCATAGTACACAGTCTTAGTAGTGAAAACACTAATTAAGACTGTGTGTTTTTGCTATCTAAACAGCATATTTACAGCAATATGTTCTGACTACCTTTTTTTTTCAACTCCAAGAGCCATGCTGTGGGCACAATTCACACATCTTCCAACTTAAATGATGGTGACCGGGTCAGCATCTCTGCAGTAGTGTTTGTGATGCATTTTACGTACTAATCCCTAGTTACTAAATTGTTTCTCCTATTTGGTTTTTCCATGATCACCTTGGAGATCACCTTGAGCTTGCTGAGTACCTGCGTTTTTAAACCCATGAGTTATTTCTCCTTCCTTCCTTAAGATCTGACCAGTACTATAACTCACCTCTCTTTAGTTAGCTATCACAAGTGCAACCTGTTTGTTGGACCATACAACCAAATAACAGAATGAAAATCATAGTGGGATAAGCCGTGTGAATCTCAGAATAGACCCAATTTAGGAAAGTACAATGAAATATCGTTGGCTGAAGGCATCAGGCAGCTTTTGTAACAAGGAGAAATGATGTTAACAGCATCTGGCAATATGTCATCAAAGCAGAAATCACGAAATTCAGAGTTGCATAGGTGCGCCTGAAAGGATTTGGTCTGAGTGGCTAGTACGTACAGGGTAGTGAGAGATTGCTGGAGGTCGGCGTACCAAGCCTTTTGATTGGCATGCCTAGCAGGTTGATTGTATTCTGCTGCTGTTGTCCCTGTAGAGCAAAGTCATGCTTAAGAAAGGGTTATGCGGAGACAGGGCTGAATTTGATGTGTGCCGAGATGAGGGAGTGGAAGCAGAGCTCCTACAGCATCCAGGCAGCATTAGAGATGGCCAATGGCAGGAGTAGCTGGCAGGTTGGCTAAATGTTTCTCTGACTGATAATAAGGGTTCTGTGATGTAGGTGTGTCTTCTCTTTATCTGATGATTTCATTGGTTAATTAATAAAGAAACTGCTTGGCCTGATAGGTAAGAACATAGGTGGGTGGAGTAGACAGAACAGGATGCTGGGAGTGAGGTAAGACACTTCAGGCAGTCGCCATGACTCTCCTCTCTGGGACAGATGCCATGGTGCCAGCCACCAGGTCATACATGCTGAATCTTTCCTGGTAAGCCACCACCTTGTGGTGCTACACACATTACTAAATATGGGTTAAAGCAAGATGTGAGAATTACCTAAAAAGAGGCTGAAACTAATGGGTCAAGCAGTGTTTAAATGAATACAGTTTGTGTGTTGTTATTTCGGGCGTAAAGCTAGCCATGTGGGATCCGGGCGGGATGAAAATCAGGCCTGCTCGACTCATCACTACAGTTCTGTGTCCTATTGAATATGCCAACTGATATGAGAAAACAACTTTAGATCACTGGTTGCTGACTTGGAGACTTGGGGGCATTGTCATAGTGATAGTGAAGACCCTATTAGCTGACCCTACTGACACAATCATATGCCACATAGGACATTGTCTTGTTGCCTCCCGGTAGAGTTTTCCCCCAGGTAACAAAGCTCCAAGTAAACTGGAAATGACACTGACCAGCTTTTTTTTTTTTTTTTATATATAATATGAGCAGAAATCTTGCTGAGATATTAAGAAAGTATTAAAACTTTGGGAAGGATGTGGAAAGAGAGGAGCCCCTGTTCAGTGCTGGTGTGGTGTAAACTGGTGGAAATCAGTGTGAAGTGTGAAGATTTCTCACAGCATGTCTTATTTTGGTTATTATTGCTGTGGTGAAACTCCATGACCAAAGTAAACTGAGGAGTAAAGGGCTTAGTTGGCATACACTTCTGCATTATAGTTCATTGTTGAAGGAAGTCAGGACAGAAACTCAGACAGGGCAGGACCTGGAGGCAGGAGCTGATGCAGATGCCATGGAGGAGTGGTCCTTACTGACTTGCTCCTCAGGGCTTGCTCAGTCTACCTTCTTGTAGAATCCAGGACCACCAGCCCAGGAATGGCCCCACCCACAATGGGCGGGGCCCACTCCCATCAGATGCTAATTAAGGCTTGCCTACAGCCTGATCTCATGAAGGCATTTTCTCAACTGAGGTTCCGTCCTTGCAGATGACTTTAGCTTGTGTCAAGTTGACATAAAACTAGCCAGCACACAGAACTAAAAGTGGGACTTCCGTATGGCCCAGCTAGGTCGCTTCTGCTTACAGACCCAAACAACACTAAGCCAACATTCCACAGTGAAATCTGCATGTGATGTGCATTGCCTCACTATCCATAATAGAAAAGAAATAGAAATATCCTAGACAGCCACGCACAGATAGCTAGAAAAACATGTGGCTCCTATGCACAATGGAATTTTATTTAGCCATAAAGAGGAATGAAATCATGACATTGGCAGGAAAATGGAAAGAACTGCAGGTCATTATGTGGGAGATAAGCCAAATGTTTTCTCTTATGTGCAGACCCTACAGCGTGGCGCTGTGTGTCAGTGTGAGAACAAGATAATAAAACCAGAAAGGGGCATGGGAGGAGAATGGTGTATTAGCGTGGGGGAACATAACTGGAGAATATATGTGATACGAAAGCAGGAAGTAGGGATACTTGAGAGAGTAAGGAGACCGACAAGTGGCAGGCAGGGGGACAGGGCAAGGGGCATGGGGGACAGGCAAGGGGTCTGGGAAAAGACATCTACAACAAAAAGCGTATACAGAAATGCCATAATAAACCATGTTTCTTTGCATGCCAAATTAATAAACTAACAAAATGGAAAGCAATAAAGATTTTTAAAGATGTAAAGAGAGGCAGGGTTTACATCCTTGGCCCTGCTTTCTAACACTGCTGCCTAGAATTCAGCTGCAATGGGCAGGTGGGACTGTGGTAGGGAAGGGGGGTGCGAGGGACAGAGAGCTTGGCGTGAACATGGCTTTCTCTTTTCTTCCTGGAGCTCGTACCTGCTCCACTGGCTTGTCTGCCTCTGGATTTCTCTACACATTTGAATATTGATTCAGAGCTTCATACATACTAATCAAATCTAATCATCATCAAATCAACTGTTCTCTTCTTTTAGCAGAACCCCTGACTCTACTCAGACACACGCCTTTGTTGAGGCAACTGCATGTTGCGAGGCAGTCAGACTTGGCAGAGTGGGCCTTCTATTTTCTAAGATGTGATTTTGGAAAGTACATGCGATACAATTCCAGTCAATGGCTGAGAGGAGGAAGCTCAGGGGGAAGTTTTACTTTGTGGATGAGACGAGGCCCAGGGAAAGAAACAGCCCCTACCTTCTTCTAGAAGGACATTTTTGTCCCTGGCACTTGCATAGCTACATAGCTGCTAGCATGCAGTTCAAGCCATGGACTGAAAAATAACAAGAAGCAAAAGTAGAAAGAAGCTGCAATCCTGCTTGATACCCTTTGCCTTCTGAACTGACTGATCAAGGGGCTGGATTATTTCCCAAACACTCATTCTATAAAATAATGCATTTTGTTTACTTTTCAAACCAATCGAGTGTCATGTTAGAATTAAAAACTTCTCACTGATAGTTTGCTGACTTCCAAAATGAAGAAAGAGTTCAGGGGTGGATGACACTGTGAGGAGAGTTTTATTTTAAAGATGTTGACCTAGATTATTGCTGTGAATAGCAGGAAACTCGAAATGGCGCTGAGGCAGAACACTGCAGCAGAACGGTAGAGTTGGACCATGGTTTAGAGCAGGTGGGGAGCATACGAAAAAGGGTGAGCATGGAAGCCTGGAGAACTGTTTTACACACGCTGAGAACAAACGAAGGACCGGAGGAAGGGACAGCGAGAGAGCAGGCAAAGGCGAGGGGGGAAGTCAACAAAGGGTGGTGGTTTCAGAAAACAAGAGGGGGAATTGGAAGGAGGAATTGCCACCAAGGAGGGGCTGTTTGTCAGATGTGGACTTCGCTCATGCTTTTTGGTGCTGGAGTTTTAATAAAGGGCAAGAGTGGGAACTTTCTGCAGTCTCCAGGGGACTGGGCAGAGGGGGGTGCTTTAGCTAGCTCTGTGCGTCCCAATCCTTAAAGCCACTAGCTTTGGTAACAAAGAAAAACAAGAGGTTAGAGAAGTGAGTACGTGGTTAAGAGCACCGACTGACCTTCCAGAGGACCCAGGTATAGATCCCAGCACCCACATGGCAGCTCACGACCACTTGTGTCTCAGGTTCCAGGGGATCTGATGCCCTGTCTGGCCTCTTCAGGTTGTGTGCAGATGCTATCAGACAATATATCAATACAGATAAAATAAAAATAAATAAAATTTCCAGGGAAAGAAAAGAACAAAAACAGGGAAACAGTACTTCAGAGGTCTCTCTTCTAAACAAAGCCACAGGTAACTGGTGTGTGCTGTGTACCTGAAGGGACTAGGAGTCCTTTCCATTGTTTATGAAAGAAGGGGGGAGGGGGATGGGAGCCCGGAGCCAGGCAGAGACGGAGGGCAGCATTGGGGTGGCAATCACCTAGCATGATTGAAAGGAATGGGCGGCTACAGAAAATAAGTAATAATAAGTGGTGATGTTTATGGTGCACGGCATGGACGAGTGCATTGGTAGCAAACACTGAATAATTCTCCAAGAAAGAAAAGAGATAGAGAACCAAGGGACCTTGTTCACTTGAGTTACTATAACAAAACCCCACAGACTCTGTGGAGTAGAAACTGCAGCAATTTGTTCTTTTTAGATTTCTGGAATCTGACACAAGATTAAGGTGCAAGCAAATGTGCTGTCTGTTGAAGGCACATTTCCTGATTCATAGATGCTTCCCTTTTACTGAGTCCTCCCATGGTAGAAGGGGTTTAGAAAGACTCCGCAGGACCTCCTTAAGAAGGTCAGTAATCCTAACTCTGAAGTCAAGCTCTCAAGATCTGCTCACTTTCCCCATTGGCCCATCTCCCGGGACCCTCACTCTTCAATTAAAGATTTCTAATGGGCTAACATTCCGACCATAGCAGAGGGGTAAAGTTATCTGCCCTTGAAAACCTCCAGCTCGGCTTTCATGCTTCTCCATACACTTTTCCTCCTTTCTTTGGAAACCCTTACCACGATTCTTAAATAGTCTTTCTAATTTCTCATCCTCAATAAATGAGTGAATAAAGGTAGAAAAGAACAGCTAACAGGTTTTTATTAAATATAGAACAACTTGAATCAATGCAATCAAAAGATTAAGGGAACTGATTATTTCTGAGCATTATGAATTTCTGACTTTTGAAGATTTCAAGCAGAAATGGGAAAACAGCCCTGACAAATGTTGCAGTCAGACTACAGCATGGTTTATAACCCAATGAGTTCACCATGCTTTCCAGCTCTGCAATTCTAGGGCGCGGAGTCTAATAGGGATAGATGATCCTTCATGCGAATACAGAAAAAAACAAGTGGAAGGCAGAGCTGAGAAAAAGTGGGGATCCATGACAACATGAGACTCCTAGGGAAACACAAAAAGAGAAGGCAAGAGAACATTCAAAGAAGGCTGTGAGTTTGTTGTGTGATGGCTCACACTTTTCTCTGAGCTAAAGTCCAGTACACATTCCAAGTTGAAATATGAGATCACCTCAGGTTGTCTGTATATAAGGTTTGTACCAAATAGAAATTTCAATCCATCATGGAGGTTGATCCTGTGTGAATAAGTTATTGTTTGTGGCGTGAAAATAATGATCAAATGCTGACTTTAGACTTCCGGCTTTCCATCAGCAGAAATGGGTAAGAACAATTCTCAACAACTATTGTACTCCAATGTGGCAGAGACTAGAAATTTCTGGGTGGGAGGTGATAAACCTTAAAAAAGTAAAGGAATCTGTTTGGTGACTAATAATAATTAATGCACTGCTTTTTCTCCCATGAGTGAAGTATGTATGTTGATTGTTGTAAATAGCAGACTAAATGCCAATAATAAAAGAGGTGCTCTATTCATTGTGGAAGAAAAAATTGTTGAGATCTACTAATTATATTAATTAACTGAAATGAATAATGTATCAGGAATAGAGGCTGACTGGTATCAGGAATGAATTTCAGTCACAGAGCAAGCTTCTCAAGACACACGTCGGATTTCACAGTCACACATTTAGCCACATCCTTCCCTGTAGCTATCAATTTCCAGTTCATAATGGGGAAGCAAGTGTGGGTGGACAAGTGACTTGTGACAGGTCACACAGCAAATGGCTGGCAGAATCTGAGCTCAAAAAAAGGTTCAACGACTGTCCTATGTAATCCTTCAAGTGTCAATGGCTGGCAGAATCTGAGCTCAAAAAAAAAGTTCAACGACTGTCCTATGTAATCCTTCAAGTGTCAATTTGTATCTCAAGCTATTTTCAGAAAGGATTATACCATACCATTGGAAGAATATCAAGCAATAGCTAAAATAGGAGTGATGGAAATGCTGGGAAGGACTTCACAGCGGCTGAGTGACTGGCTCACTGACTGATGGAGCCAGTTTCCTGGTGGAGGGACTTGTTGAAGTAGGGCTGAAGCACTTGATTCAACTTGTCATTCGTCAAGAATGGTGTGCAGCACAAGTATGTGATGGGCACAGGTGGCCTCAATGTACTTATGCTCCCATGCTTAACCTTACAGCAAAGGACCTGTGTAGTATTCCTGGGATATGTTTCAAATCCTGTAACATCCATTTCTATCCCAATATGTTTCAAACATCACCAAATGGATTCCCACGAAGTAAATGCTTGAACTCTAGAGGCAGCAGATGAGTCACTTTGAAGAAGGCTGTGGATTGAATGAGAATTGTCCCCCCGCAGGCTCACATGTTTGCGTACTTGGCCCCCAGTGTGCTCTGTTGGAGAAGATGTGTCACTAGGGGTAGGCTTTGAGGTGTCCAACGACTTATGCCATTCCTAGTGTCTCTCTCTGCCTCATGGTTGTGGATCAAGATGTGAACTCCCAGCTGTTCCTTTGCTCCACCATCATAGACTCCAACCCTCTGAAATTAAAATTAAAGCCAAATTAAATGCTTTCTTTTATAGGCCACCTTAGTCATAGTGCTGTACCACAGCAATTTGAAGGAGTCACAATAGTCAGGATAAATACGGCCCCCAAATTTTGTCGGTAGAACAGAAAACAAAGCTTCCAGGGCTCCCAAATTAGTTGAAGCATACATGACCCAGCAATAGGAAGCAGATGGAGGTTCCAGATATCGTTTGTCATTTGGAGGTCACATCAAAGAGTGGATTCAACATAGAAGTGAGGACACACTGTTTGGAGAGTAATTTGAACAGGAGGAGTAGAAAACCCAAACCAAAATCACAAACCCAGAAAACATCATAGGTGGAGGATGAATTTGGAAGATATGAAAGAAAAGGTTTGCCTTTCATTTCTTCTATTGGCCTTCTTTGATCTTCTTAGACTGGGTTAAACACTCTTTAGTAAACACTCTACACCAAGTCCTTATAGTCTATATGGTCTATATAGTCCTTCTTACATCTGATGATTTCCCTATTATTTTCAAATTTTCTAAGAGTAGGAACTTGGTCTGGCATGCACAAACTTGGTCCTACTTTCCTCTCCAATCACCCCTCAAAAGCTCTGGTGTTAGAACTGGAGAGGTGGCTCGTGGTTACAAGAATAGTAATACTCTTGTAATAGTAGTAATATTACTCTTGTAAAGGATATGAGTTCTCATAATTGCTCACAACGTTGGCTCCGGGGACTCCAACACTCTCCTCTAGTCTCTTAGACACCTACACACACGTGCCATGCACTCATGCAGATACACATACACACACAAAATATATATATAATAAGAAAGGTTGTGGTTACTGTGAGCATTCAATATATTTATTAAATAAATGACCAACTTAATGGATATTGGGTGGCTACTGGTGGTCTCTCATTTGAGGACCATGATTTAGAAGCATTGAGTGCCAAGAAGAATAGAACACCTTAATAACCGAATCCAAGCATGTCTTTCCCTTAACTGTACCAGGTGCTGGGCAGTGTGGTGACTTACCTGGATCCAAGCCACTGGTACCAGTGCTTAGCTTTTAAGTGACTGACTATGAAATTTAAAGGAATAAGAGAAAGCTACCAGGTATACTCCTCCCATCTCCTCCTGCATGAGGAACTTTATTCTGTTAAAACCAGAGGAGTGTTTGGTCTTCAGGAGGCTACATGATCTGAGTAAAGCAGAGAGAGAATACAGCCCAGCTCCCCAGATGTCTAGCCAAGGGCTGTACGTACTACAGCTTCGTGTGATTCTTTAGGAAGATTCTTTTCAATGGATTATTTTTAAGGATGTGTTCAGGAAGGAGACAGGTTGAGCCTGGACAGTATTATCTCCAAGCGACTGTGTTGGGGCCCCTGTAAAGGCAGTTACCATGTAAACAGAAGGAATGAGACGATGGCTTCAAGAGGTTTTGTAGGGAGCAAGTGTACTGTTTTGACACCACATTCAGAAGACAGGCTTGAGGAATAAAATGGGTGAAGCTTCCCATTCCTGGATGTCCTTGTAAGTTTGAGTCAGGATGGGCGCTGCTTCGGTCCAAAACCCTTACCCAACAATGGTAACCGTGGAGATTTCTGCTGAAACAAGGCCGTGAAATGACAGCTCCACTGGAATAGGAAGAGGAGAAGGAGGAACGGGAGATGGCAGAGTGAGTCGAGGTGCCAGAGAGGCGCAGAGATGTTTTTGGGAGTCGTGTCCAGACAGCGTCTCTGTTCTCATTTATTTAGTAGCAGAATTCTGAGTTTTAGCCAAGCACATTATTATATAACTAAACATAGATTTCCCGGTGTTGTGCGTGCAGTGCTATTTCTCCAGAAACATGAACAACTGTGTACTCAGCCTAGATAGGGAGCCAAGGAGAGACCAGCATATGTTTACTGCCAAAGCCCAACCTGATGGGGAAAAAATGAGTGAAGGCAACGCTTGCATCTCTCTCGGCTCTATCTTGTTGGGTATTTGTTGATCGTCTTCTTTGCTCTTGGCATCCTATTCCACCATTTGACCATCATTATCATTTAATATTGTTCTAAGAGGGGATGAGAGCGGCGAATACTTAGACAATGCAATGAATGTCAAATTATAATTTCTAATAAAAGACAAATGTCTTCTGAATATTAATAAATCAATTTAAGTTGTTAGATCTTTAACCTTCAGTCCTATCAGGGTTGCAAAACTAATCAAAGACCATGTGAGACTAGCTCTGAATCAGCCATACCTAGAAGGACATTCTTCATAAGAGGCTAGGAAATGGGTAATGGGAAAAAGACCCTTCGAGAAGCTATGGGAAACTTTAGTAGAATAAAATGATATATAATGTTTTATTTATGTCAAGGCTGAGCATAGTAGATGTTCAAGGAGAAAGTAGAGCACATTTTCAGCCGTGATTATGTTTTCATATATGATATTTTTAAAAAAATCTCAAAATAGGTCTTCATTGCTGAAGAGTACAGAAAATAATCTAGAGATAACACTAATAACATGTTGGTGTACCTCGTCCTGGTTTTTATGTGTGTGTTATGATTCTCTTTATTTTTCTCATAAAATTTTATACCCCTCTTCCACTGACCATACATCATAAGCACGTTCTCATTTTATTATATGAACTGTCAAGACCTGATTTAAGGTTTACATGATACTCTATTAAGAGAAAATACTGATAGTTAATTTTCATCAGTGCTGTGTGCCAGACACTACACATTCAGTGCACAATCGTTGCATCACGCTAACACTCCAGGCAATTACTATGTTCTCTTAGGACAGTAGCTCTCACCCTTTCTAATTCTGAGACCCCCCCCCAACCATAAAATAATTTCATTGCTACTTCGTAACTGTAATTTTGCTACTGCTGTGAATCGTGATGTAAATGTCTATGCTTTATGGTGGTCTTAGATTCCTGTGATAAAGTCATTTGACCCCCCAAGGGGGTCACAACCCATAGGTTGAGAACCACCACTTAGGACTTGCTCAAGCCTGGAAGGGGAAGAAATGGAAGACTCAGATTTAAATGTAACCAGAGTCTGCATTCTTAGCTACTCTGTCAATCATAGGGTTTTTCTTATTGCAGGAATTTATCAAAATGTATTCTATCACTCTCCCCATGCTGTTTCCAGATAGCTTAGTCGATTAGGATTGCTTGAAGAAGACATAGTCACTCCTGGTGTATTTTCTTGGAACTCTTTGAGTTCCCACTACACATTTTTATAATGCATTTAGCATTATGGCAAACCTCCAGCCCGCTCGCCCCCTGCCTTGCAGTGCTATGCAGCTCTGTAGCCTGCATTCCTGTTATCCTGCATCCTCCCCAGAAGAACTCTCTAAAACAATAAGGTCAATGCCTTTCTTGTTTTCCATCCACCTGACAATGTTTTGTTGAGACTCACAAGTGGTAGAGGCCTTGATTTCCAGATTTGGATCCTTAGAGAAAATCAGGGAAGGACTCATCAGAGCCCTGCTTGTTACCATGGAGGCCAGTAAGAGGACTGGTACTGGGAGCTGTGAGGACGTGGGGGTTGTGATACTCACAAGAAGCCCAAGCTTTTGAAATTTTTATTTGTTTTGTGGTTTTTTTTGTTTTGTTCTTGTTTTTCTGTAGCCTTGGGAAATTTCCCATTTTCAGTACATCTGAGCTTGACTTTAATATATAGTATGAAACGAGCCTCTGACTTTGTGTGAATGTCCTTTCAAAGCAACAACTTATTGGCCCAATTATTTTAAATGCTATATTTTCATCTGCTAAATTTTGTGCTTATACATGCATCCATGTTTGAGTCCATCACACACACACGCACACACACACACACGCACACACACACATACACACACACGCACACACGCACACGCACACACGCACACACACACACACATGCACACACACACGCACACGCACACACACACGCACACGCACACGCACACACACACAGACACACGCACGCACACACACACACACACACACACACACACACACACACACACACACACACGTATAGAATCTATTTCTGAGCATTCTCCCGTTAGTCTTTTCCACTGTCAGTCTTGTGCCGCTTTCTAGTTGTTTTCAATATTAGAGTTTTAAAATATTTTAATATCAGGTCATACTTTTTTTATCACCATCTGTGAAAGCAATCAATTTATTGCTTCTCATCTCCAAATTCACCCTTCATCAAGAGCTTAGGGAAAATAGAATTGTGTCTTTTAACTTTGTTTTGTTGGTTGGTTTCTTCCCCAGACGGAAAATCTCTGTGTAGAGCTGGCTGTCCTGGAACTCACTCTGTAGACCAAACTGGCCTCAAACTCAGAGGTCCGCCTGTCTCTGCCTCCCACGTACTAAGATTAAAGATGTGTGCCACCCGATGGGCAGCAGCTCTCAGGAGTGCGGGATTTCCCCCAGCAGTGTGGAATTCTGAGGCTTCACTGCAGTAGTTGCTCTGGAGTGGACCAGAGTTATGTTTCAGAAGGGTCTGGGATCCAACCTGGGAGAAAGGAAGAGAGAGTTCTTTCTGCTAGGAGACCCAGATCTATGGCTTAGTGTGTGTGTGTGAGAGTTTTTCATATTCTCCTCCCTTCTTACTGAGTAGTCCTTTCTTCTCTATCCTGCTTATAGTTTGCCTCTCCATCTAGTCTCTGTGTTGGTTGGTTATGGCTTCCTCAAAGGTTGCTGAATGGCCTTGAAAGTCATGTAAGATCACCTCTTCTGTATTTTAGTGACCGAAGAGTCCATGAGCGCACCCTTCTTAAAGAGTAAGGGAACAGACTAAGTAGACTATATATATATGGGCGTGTCAAGGTTCTTGATGAACATACGAGATTTTAAAAAATGCCGTGACTATTTTTGGAACATAATTTTCTCGAACACCAAATAATATCATAGGGAAAGCAGATATGTTGAGGTATAATAAAGACTGAGGTATAAAACAATAAAAATAAAATAAAACAAAACAAAAGACTGAGGTGGTGGTAGAATGAGGAAGGTTAAGTTTTATTTTTATTATATTCACAGTTATAAACTTAGTGAGGTAGGAAATACGGATTTAAATTAAGTGATTAGATGATTGCTAAGACTCAAATTCTTGGAGCCAGGGTAACTATCCATGTGCTGAACAAATAGCCAAGCTAGATTTCAGGTGCTATTCTAGAATGTGATGGGCAATATTAAACTCACACACTGTGTTACCATTTCAGTTTCCGTAAGATTCCTCAATAACTGCCGTGTATCTGAACAGAGAATCCCAAAAGGAGAAATAAAACCGGCCAATAAACAGTTTAAGCATTGTTTGACCCCATTAGCCACCAGATAGATGTAAATGGAAACTGCTTTGAGGTTCTATCTCACTCCAGTAAGAGTGGCTATCATCAATAATTAGGTGTATGGGACATGATGGAGTATGTCTTTAACCCCAGTACGCCCGGAACAACAGCGGGTGGATCTCTGTGCGTCTGAGGCCAGCGAGGTTTATACAGCAACCTCCAGGACAGCCAGAGCTACAGTGGAACCTTGTCCAAAAACAACTTTCTAAGCAGGACAGAGAAATTAAATGACAACAGACACAAGTGAGAATGCGAGGAAAGAGGAACTGTGTCCCTTGTAGGTGGGAGTGCAAAATGGCTCAGGTACTCAGGGCATTATTGTGGGTGTCACTCAAAGTCTCAGCTATTCTCCTCCTGGACGTATAACCCACGAGTCCCATATCCTGCTCTACCCTAAAGATGTTTGTTCATCTATATTCGTTGCTGCTCCAGTCACAAAATCTAGGAACTGGAATAAGTGGAAACAGCCAAGAACTTATTATTGGAAATGAAATATAGTGCATTTATACAATAAAGTTTTATCTGTGTGGAACAAAAAATGAAATTATGAAATTTGTAACTAAATAGAACTATATTAACTAGGGGGTCACAAAACGAACACCACACGTTCTCCTTTACATATGAACACTAGCCTTATATCTCTAATTTTGTGTTCAACTTGGAGTACCTGTAGAGAAGTATAAAGAGCCCACTGTGGGGAGTGTGGTAGTTTGAGAAGAAATGCCACCTTATGGAGAGGCACTATTGGCTTTGTTGAAGGAAATGTGCCACTGTGGGGGTGAGCTTTGAGGTCTCTTATACTCAAGCTATGCCTGGTGACACAGTTCACTTCCTGTTGTCTGTAGACCAAGATGTGGACTCTCAGCTCCTTCTCCAGCACCATGTCTGCCTGCACACGGATGGAGGACTCTCATTGGTTAATAAAGAAACTGCCTTGGCTTTTTGATAGGGCAGGATTTAGATAGGTGGAGTAGACAGAATAGAATGCTGGGAAAGAGGGAAGTTAGTCAGATGCCTCAAGCAGTCACCATGACTCTCCTCTTCGAGATGGATGCAGGTTAGAATCTTCCCAGTAAGCCACCCCTCGTGGTGTTACACAGATTACTAGATATGGGTTAGTCAAGATGTGAGTAAGAGGCTGAAACTAATGGGCCAGGCAGTGTTTAAAAGAATACAATTTGTGTCTTGTTATTTCAGGGGCTAAGCTAGCTATGTGGGAGCTGGGTGGGATGAAAAGCAGGCCTGCCTGCAGTCCACACTACAGCACACCATCATGTTCCGCCATGAAAATAATAGATAAACCTCTGAAACTAAAAACCAGCCCAACTAAATGCTTTCTTTATCAGAGTTTCTGTGCTCATGGTGCCTCTTCACAGCAATATAAACTCTGACTAAGACAAGAGGAAGGTGCTTCAAGGGAAGGAAATAGCACAGCATAGGTAATATGAAAGTAGAGAGAGGGGATCCCGGGGATCAAAAGGTGTAATTAGGGAGGAGCAGAGGATAGAACAAATGAATAGGTTTAGCTAAATATATATAGCACCAACCTGCCTTATAAATATTTCTGTTTATACCCATAGTCAGATGCTACTCTCATCCTTGATCGGAGAAGTCTCTTTCCAGTGAGTGGTGATCAATACAGAGACACATGGGCATACACAGTGCTGAGAATAACTGGGACATGAATATTCAACCTTAAATAAGACATTTATACCATCACCACTACTGCTTGGTGATGAAGGGATGAAGAATGTAAGAACTCAGTGATAGGGGGAAAGGCTGTATAATATCATATTCTGGGCAAGATACAGCCATTGAAATCATGATTTCACAATAGCATAAAGGCTGAGGGTGGCTACACTGGATCTTGCACTAGAATGGGCCTATCAATAGCCAGGCATGGGTGAAGCAGTAACTCAGTGCCCCTCCATTGCTGAGCTATTGTTATGGATAGATTCAGGGATGGAAAAATTATTCCCTTCAACTGTGAACCCACTGATGACATATTTAGGCTCTAATGGATAGTTCTAATACTCAGGTGGTCTAAACTAAATGTCTAACAAAAAAAACCCTAAAAGCTAAGCATCTGAGAAAGAAACTGGTAGGGATTAAGGAGAATCAGTAATGGGTATGGAGAGATCTAAGAAAGAGAAAATACTCAGAATGCATTATATGCCTGTATGAGATTATCAAATAACAAAATTAATATAAATTAATATGGTGAATAACTGAAGATAACACAATCTGTTGGCTCCACACACACATGTCTTTACACACATGAGTACATACACATATGTATGTCAAACATATACAGCAAAAAAAGCTGGAGAATAATGATCAATAGGAAGGATAATGAAGAATGTATTCGGGTTTCTATGGCTGTGATAAAACACCATGACCCAAAGCAACATGGGGAGGAAAGGTTTCTTTCAGTTTACATGTTTGATCATAGTCAATCATGAAGAGAAATCAGGGAAAGAATTCAAGGCAGGAACCTGGAAGCAGGAACTGAAGCAGAAGCCACAAAGGAACACTATGTACTTGTTATTCCCCATGGCCTCCTCAGCCTGCATTCATATACAGCTCAGGACCACCTGTTCAGGAGTGGTCCTACTCAGGTGTGAGCTGTGCCCATCCTCATTGGTCAGTAGCTATGCCCATATATAAAAAAAAATGGCCCACACTCTTGCCCACAAGTCAGTCTGGTGGGGGCATTTTCTCAAATGAGTTTCCCTCTTTTCAGATGACTGTAGCTAATGTCAGCCTGACATTATAAGGAGCCAGCACAAATGCCTTTGTCTTTCCACTGCTTGAAAAGACAAGGCTGTGTTTAGCCATTACTGAAATTGGTACTTAGTTCACGTTGTAACTTTGAGCAAGTGCCTGCCTGGTCACATTTGTTAAGATGTTATTTTTATCTTAAATCAGATCAAAATGCTTTTTAGCATTCGTGAAGGTTGTTATCATTCTTTAACCTTCCAATGTGGATATTTTGTGTTAGTAGATTTCTTAACATAAAATTACATTTGCAATAAGCTTGATTTGGTCTCGTTGCCTTTTCTTGTACTGAATTCAATCAGATAGTAATAACCCTCTGCATACAGATCTTGCAGCATCCCATGGATTTTAACATAGAGTGTTCTCATTATTTTCTATAATAACATTATTTTCTTTTCCCAAAATTACTTTGGAGAGGTTCTAAAGTTATTAGTTATTATCAAGCAGTGATGATGCTTTTACATTCTACCACTACAATTTAGGTGTCAAGAGAATATATATACTTTATGAAAAGGAAAGAAAGAAAAGCTGTACTTATTTCGGAGTGTTAGTCAAGGTAGACAGGGTTAACTGCGTTAACAAGCTAGCGCTAAGATCTTGATGATTTTTACATAACACACTAATTCTTGCTCTCAGTAAGTATTGAATGTAGTTTGAGAAAAGGTCTCCCCAGGATTCAGGTTAACGGAGTCTCAACTTGCATTGGGACTACTCTGTAACACCAAGAAAGTGAATGAGGAATTCACTCTTTCTTTGAAGCTCTGAACCCAAAGTAAAGCACGTCAGTTCCATTCATAGCCCATCCACTGGAGACAGTTACACAACCCTGCCTAACTACAAGACTGTGTGACCCATAAAGGAAATCCACAGGATAGTAAAGATCTGGAAAAAAAATACTAGAAACCATATTAGAATTAGTTTAGAGTATAGCCCTAATACTATAATGAGTTTATGTTAGACACTAGATGAACATTTGCAGAAAAGCTTTGTGAAAGGTGAGGAGATCTCTAAAACGATCAATGTGAATATGGAAAAATTTATTTGTGGAACTGAAACAGTTCCCTACCACAAATTGCTGCACCAAATGTGGGGTACCAAATCCATGTAAAACCCGAGAAAGCTTAAAAAGGAATTCTAGACATAAAAGAACAGAGCTAAGCATGGTATGGTAGTGGCATTTTCTTGGGTGGGCTCTGTTTGCTAGAAGCAAGCAGAGGCATGGCTCCTTTAAGAGAGGTTTTTCTGATTCAGTGGTAGCAGAAAATAAAGCCATGCTGTTTTGAAACTGCACTGTTTTGTGCAGCAACTTCCTGGTTCATCAGCATGAAAAGCTCTGGCTCTTTTGGGAGGTCCAGCTATGGAGCATTTAAATGGTGTTTTTGTGAACAAAGTGCTACAGCTTGCTTAATGACAACATAGACTGGCTGTGTGCCTAAAACTGGGGCAGTGTGCATGGCTTAGAGGCAGTGAACAGACCTTTTCCATCATGTTGGACTGGGTGGAGCAAGCAGGCAAGGCCATATTTGTCCTAGCAATGCCTCAGCTTATGTTTTTAAGAAGCACGTAGCATTTTAAGAAGCACTCATGGACAGTAAATAATTACAAATACACAATAGGACAGATCCAGACAGAAAAGACCTCTAAATGGGTCACAGTGTTGGATAAATATACATAGACTTGGGAGAGAGAACAAAATAATATAGATAGTTATAAATAGAAGTAAATGTTTATAAATATATAAAGCAAAGCAAAGTCTTTAAAGAGACAGGGTACAGATAGTTATAGATTAAAAAGTAAAAATAATATATTAAAAAGTAATATAATAAAAACAAATAAGCCATGTAGAGATGGAAAGTTCACAGAGAATCTGGATTATGTACAATACTGTGTTTTCTTTGAAATTTTTGACTGTAAAGGAGCTATGTAACCAACATACACACTTTAGATGTATTTTGTCTTCAAAATTTGAGTCTAAGGATATGTTGCTTTGGAAAAGAGGTTCTTCTTTTGTTTCCACAAAGGATGAGAATCTGTGGAATCCTCCCAGACTAATGTGGTTTCATGGACCAAGATCCTCTGAAAAGTCGCTTTGAATACCCCTCAAAAAATTACTTTACTCAATAAACAGCAGAAAGCAGTTTGGAGACAACTATGCCCATATCCTTAAATAATTGTTTATAAATGTTTGTTTAATTTAAATGGGGATATGCTATAGAAATTGGCATTGATATGGATCTTGGTTTATTGATACAAATTTAAGATCAATTTTGTATTTCTGATCATGATTAAGGTATTGTGTTTGTTCAGCTCATTTAAAAATGTAATGTATAATTAAGAAATATAGGTTAGTAGATAATCATCGATAACGGTCGCTTGACCGTTATATAGAGATATATTTCAATTAGATATATTGTTATATAGAGATATATTTCAATTAGATAGGTGTTCTTCAAGACCTACAGAATATGGTATTTAAATGTTTTAAGAAGTTAGAACTTTTCATGTTAGTGAGACACATCTGCTTCTGGCAGCACCAATTACTTCAAGAGAAAGATGGGCATCAAAGAGGCTCCTCATGGAGTTTGTTAGCCATTTGGGCAAGAAACTGCTCTTGTCTGGACTGCTTGATGTTATGCTGTGTAAACTGAACATGCAGGACACAAAGAAAAATGACTGCTGAACTTGCCTAAAGGTGAGACAGTCCTTCAGGGTTTCTGCTTTGTGAAAGAGTCTGCCAGACATTCTGCAAGACACAGAAGAGGTGACTGGCAAACTTCCAATATAGGCAGAACTGTCTTTGAAGTTTACTGCTTTGTGGAAAGTCTGCTGGATACTATGGGGCTGTAGGCTGAAGATGGATGCTCAATGGTACAGAAGAATTTGGGTGATTGTCCAGGCAGTGAGATGTTTCTGTCAATTCTAGAGTTTTGGAAGTTGCTTGCAATGCACTTCCTCTGTTCTTAGGTAATATCATATCCTTCTGGAGTCTTTGATGGAGTTGAAGAATAGATAGTAATAATATAGTTTTCCTTAGTTATGATAAAAGATAAAATAGATATAAATATTATAGCTGTAATTATTTCTTGATACCTGTTTTGTTATATGTAACTTTTCTGTGTCAAAGTTAAAACCTTCCTTATTATTTAAACAGAAAAGAGGAGGTGATGTGGGATTCCCCTCTGTATGCTGTGAATACCACTGGTGAATAAAGAAACTGCCTTGGCCTGTTGATAGGGCAGAACTTAGGTAGACGGGGAAAACTAAATTGAATGCTGGGAGAGAGGAGGCAGAGTCAAGTGAGAAGCCACAGGGCTGCTGCCAGAGACAGACATGCTGAAAATTTGCTGGTAAGCCATGACCTTGTAGTAATGCACCGGCTAATGGAGATGGGCTAAATTAAGATGTAAGAGTTAGCAAATAAGCAGCTAGCACTAAAGAGCCAAGCAGTGATTTAAATAATATAGTTTATGTGTGATTATTTTGGGCCTGAGCAACCGGGAAATGAACAAGCAGCCCTCCCACTACAGATAATTGAAAATTAAAAAAATTAAACTACAAAGCTAAAAGAATGGCGTGAAAGATGAGGAACTGTTCTTTTCTGTAAAAGGACCCAAGTGGACAAAATACATGGAAAGAAAGCATTTAAAAATTGGACCACAGTCAGCTAAGGATGGTGATTCATGAAAAACAGATGGAGACTGCCACAGTTACAGTTTCTCACTGGCCACTGCCTGGAGAGGATTTCCAAAATGTAGTTCAAGGGAAAGCATATCAAAGATGCAATGGGCAAACATGGGTGAGGATTTGGGAGAGTCCTCATTAAAACCTACAATGTTCCTAAAAACGAAGTTCCAGAGAGGAGAGATCAGTTCAGAGATTGAACCAGGACATGTCAGCGGTGATTTCTCCTACAAATAGTCTGCAGAGTATAGACCAGCACACATTCATGCAGAACTTCCCTGACACTGAAGAAACATTCAGAAGGACTGGAGAGACTGATGTGCACTTGGCTGGGATGGGAATCCTTATGTAAGTCAAGTACAGAGCATTCAGAATGGTTTGTTTGCACAAGGAATAGCTATCCCCAGACTAACTGTGGCTTTGCTGCTACCTAAGACATTTCAAAAGACAAGACCCAACTTGTCAAATTTTTCCCAAGCATCTTAGCTTTATCCTATAAGGCTCAGAAAATTGTTGTAAGTATACAAAAATATCTAGCTTCTAACAAGGTGAAATTCACAATGTCTAGCATGGGGGGACGGGGAAGAATTGTCAGACAAGAAAATGAAATGGCAGGAGGAGGGAGGGAGGGAGGGAAGGAAGAGACCTCTACCAGAACAGCCATGATTGACTTCAGCATTGGCTTGGAAAAACAGTGGATCTCTGTGTTAACGAAGATCTGACTTTAAAAGGAGGGAGAGAAAGAAAGAGACAGGTGAAAGAGGCATACAGCATTGCCTGCTGTCAAAGCCATGACTAACACACATCTCAAGTGTCTAGTCCAAGATGATGCATGCATAGATAATTAAACTAATAATGTATATATTTGTAAGACTGGATCAGAGTAGAAAAACATAGTTAAAAATACATGTTTTATTAAGTCCTTAATGTTTCCTCTATCATTTCTATACTGTTTTAAACCTGATAGATTTATAAAAATCTGTTAAATAAATATGCCATAGGAATTTAATCTTATTTATAATTCTTTATAATATATAATTGCTTTAATGTTAATTATTAACAATTCCATGGTATGTATATTTTACATAGGAGCCTTGTATATGCCACTGATTAATTTCTTAAGATCAATTGTGTTACAGGGCAGAGACATAGGTATAGATCAAGTGTTTCCTTCTGGCAAAAATTGTTTCCTATTGCAAGAACTTTCTGTCTTCAGGCCTAGAGCTGCTACTCAACTCTACTCTTAAAGGCAAATGTGCAGCCATTGTTCTAATGGAGCTGATGGTTTGATAGCCATTGAAATGAACAAGGGATTCTCATATTTGGTACAAATTTGTATTTTTTACTCGTAAATTACCTACCTGATGTCTTCTGCCTAAGTAAAATAATAAAGAAATAATGTAAAGAAGCAAATATAAAAGGAGGAACACATTAAAAACTTACTTGTACCAATGCATGTGATTAAAAGGTAAATGGCCAGGAATAATTGGATCTTATAAAATAAATAAAGGATGTTATTAGATCTAACTTAAAGTATTTTACTATATATTTTTGTGATAGAGATTTATGGCTAGTACATAAATGCAGATTAGATATTGATAAGGAAAAATTGAAGTTACACATAGATCAAGACTTACCAGAGAACTTTTTCTCACGTTAATTTCCCACTCTGGGACTCACTAAATTGTCAATGTAGTAAATTTTATAGAATAATTTTATAGAAGAGAAGATTATAAATATAGATACTTTGTAATGTTGCTTAGATATTTAAAGAAAGGTAGTGGGCTGTACATTTTTTCTGTGGGTATAAGGACAAATGCTTATAGGTTGTTGTTAGGGATTATAATGATTTAGTCAATTACTAGTTACAGATTCTCTTCTAATAACCGTGACTTCACTAGCTCTAACTAATTAGCTAGGTTTCCAGTCCCAGGCATGGTTTCCAAGGAAACTTCTCTTTGCAGCATCGGAAGACCACTGCAGAAATCCACAACCAATCAAACTTCAGCGTCATGGAGCCCAGTCCCAATGGATACATCTACAAAAGAACCCCATATGTAAGGCTCAGGGAACACTGAAGAAGAGGGAGTGGAAAGAGTCCTAAGAGCTGGAGAGTCAAGGAGTTTGCTGTGAGATTGTGTCTCCTCATCAAGTCAGAAGCCATACCCATAAACGCTTATCAACATTACCACACAAACAAGAGCTGAATGAAGATGACACCAACAGACATACCAAAGTGAACGGGGAAGAGTCCATGAGGCCTCAGTGCTGCACAAAGAACAATAGACACCTGAGAAAAGTGGGAGTGGAGAGCTAGTCGTCTCCAGAGAATATAACACCAATTGTTCTCTGCCGAAAAGTCCTGGAAACATGCAAGTAGCACCATCCGGGTGGAACAGGTCATATGTAAGTTGAACGTATGCATAACAAAACAATTAGTGGGAAATGAGGTCATGGATTTGAAGGAGAGCGGAGAGAGGGTGTGTGGGAAAGAGTGAAGGGAAAAAAGCAGCAGAGGGAGAAATGTTGTATTGTAATTTCCAAAAAAAAAAAAGGAAGGAAGGAAGTGTGGAAACTTCATGTTGTGTCAGCGAACAAAACACACACACACACACACACACACACATTCCTCCTTAATTAAACGGAACACTCCAAATGCTGGTGTCAGTTGGACCTGGTCCTCCCTTTATCATGTGCAAATGAAGGGCTGCAAATTAACAGTCAAAGTTAATGGGAACACGAGCAAATGGAAAGAAATCATTAAAAAAAATAAGAGTTATTCACATCCAGGACTAGAGTTAGTATGCAGCCAGTATGCTTTATAACAATATGGCAGAGATTGTTTAAAATAGCAAAAGAAATATTTTAAAAATCAATTTTAGAGCTACAGATAAACAATTTCTCTTTAGAGCAGGAAGGGACTGGCAAGATTATCTTGTCTAAGCCTTCATTTTACAGTTGTCAAAACAGATATCGAAACAGGTAAAGTGCTCTCCCCAGCCTCCCAGCAAGTTGGCGGCATGATTTAATTCTCCATCATCTGTCACACCGGCGTTCCCTCTCTCCCTCTTGATTACTGTCTCTCGCGCTCCATTCTTCCAGAAAAAGTGAGGTTCCCTCTGCAGAATGTAATTGCCTTTTCCAACGGGCAAAGAAAGTGGGAGGCTTGGATTGAAACATGGATTTCCGAGTGGATTAGAGACTACTGGAGGAAGAGACCTATATCAATAGTTGATATCACTTGGCTGCACACTGACGCACTTGGTTCACCGCGACAGAGGAAGATTATTGTCTTGGCAGCCCATATCTATCTCACATCCTGATGCAATCCTCATAGCCTGGCTCGGCAATTTGACCTCATGTGTAGCGGTTCTGTGCACTGACTTGTGCTGACCTAGGCACTCACTGTCTTCCTCAAACAAATGGAGACAGCTCGGAAAACCCTTTCTTCAGGCATGCTGCTCCTTTGCCTGATGTTCTGCCATCAGGTGTTTGGACCTCTGTCCAGATATTTCAATGTAGCCAACATTTCTCCAGGGAGAGTTCCTATTCCTGAATACAATTTTGTCTTTAGTGTACAGGCCAGGCTTATAAAACTAGAGCTAAACATGAATATGAAACATGACTATGTAGAGATGCGGTAGATGGGCGCACTCTCTGTAAGGACATGGTTACTAATATTACTGCCTACCTATCTCATGAAAGCAACAATCTCATTGCTAGCATTTCTTAGTATTTTCTCTCTGTGTGTCTGTCTCTCTGTCTCTGTCTCTGTCTCTCTCTCTCACACACACACATTTATTTATTCATGTATACGAGTGCTCTGTCTTCATGTGCATCAGAAGGATTCAGATCCCCTTTTAGATGGTTGCGAGCCACCATGTGGTTGATGGGAATTGAACTCAGGACCTCTGGAAGAGCATTCAAGTGCTCTTAACCTCTGAGCCATCTCTCCAACCTCCCACAGTGCTCTTTTAAGTTTACAAACAATTAAACATGAAATATTTATGATGAGATTTTAGAAAAGTGCCGTCTTCATGCATTTGCATTTATGCCACATTTTCCTAAGTTTCAGAGTCTTGGCTGTGTTCAAAATGATGGATTTCCCAGTGTTATT
Source organism: Arvicola amphibius (assembly GCF_903992535.2). Classification (NCBI taxonomy): domain Eukaryota; kingdom Metazoa; phylum Chordata; class Mammalia; order Rodentia; family Cricetidae; genus Arvicola; species Arvicola amphibius. Next base: position 40,640,700 of record NC_052063.2, read on the forward strand.
TGCTTACCACATTATTTTAGATGCACTTGTGTGTTTCTATTTTCCAACGATGACTCAGCTCAGTACTCACACATGACATGCACTGTTGTGGGGCAAGCTGAGAGCTGAATAGTCCCACCACCCTATACTACCCATCCCGAGAGCAGAGCCCAGCTATGCCCAAAGGCCAGTGTCCTGAATGAACAGGGAGAAGGAAAACTACATGAGCTTTGGGATTCTTGGCATTCTTAGAGACCATGAAATGCTCACTTAACTTCAAGGGTTTAGCTTCCTCCTCCATAAATGGATAACGATAGCCCCTGGCTCTACCAGAAGGTTGTTCCGAGTATCAAAAGAGATAATGATGGCAAAAGTGCTCCATTAACTACTTTATAAGTAGATGTGTGCGGAGCAGGAAGACCTGGCTGTGTCTGCAAAGGGCAGGGTTAAGGATCCACACGACTTGGGAGAGGCAGTGAAGCAACACCAGTGCCAGGAAGCTATTCGGCTAATGATACCTTTTCCCTGCCAGATATGCATATGTACATGTATGTGTGTGTGCGTGTATGTATGTATATCACAAATCTCTTTGCATTGCTCTAACAAAAGTACTATAATTTGGCAACACATGAATAATGGAAATTAATTTCCCACAATTCTGAGGGTTTGAAAGTCTAAGATCATGTCACTGACTGACAGTTGTTAAAGTTTGTGTTTATTCTAAATAGTTTGACTAGCAACATTCTTGATTTTTTTGGTACATTTATTCAGCTATCGCATTTATTTGTATTTATTTGATTTTTATAATGTTAAGATCTGTTTCATTTTAAATTATGGGTCATCACATATGTCTGTGTGGAGGTCTGTGCATGTGAGAGCAGATGTCTGCAGAGGCCAGAAGAAGAGACTGTCGGATGCCCTAGAAGTGGAGTTAAAGGTGCTTGTGGACCATCTACATGGGTGCTAAGAATCGAAATCAGGTCCTCTGCAAGAGGCGAAGGCAGGTCTCCAAACCCTAATTTTTGTTCATGTGTATGCATTCATGCTTGTATGAATGTCTGCCTTGTGTGTATGTATGTGTGTGTGAGAATCTGTGTGTGTTTATGTATCTGTGTTTATATGAGTGTCCGCTGTGTGTGTCTGTGTGTGTCTATGTGTTTGTCACGTGTGTCTGATTATCTGTGTGTGTCTGTATGAGTATTTGCCATGTTTACATGCATGAGTGTCTGGTACGATGTAGAAGTGATGGTGGAGAGATGGTGGAGTCCAGAGGGTGCTGGTGTCACTGCAGCGGAAGGCCAGATAGTTCTGAATCTCCTAATATCAATACTGAGAACTGAACTTGGGCTCTGTGGAACAAGTGCTCTCAGCGACAGAGCCATCTCTTCAACTCTCATTCATTTATTTTCATCATAATGTTTGGAACTAAATGTTTGAATCACAGAAGATAGATATAGGATTCATATTTTGGTGATGTTGCCAAATGGTCTTCTGAAATAACTGAATTTCCAGTTTCCAATCTAGAAGTGCATGGACACCACAATTGCTCCACATCCTTGACGATATTTTTTGTTTTGTGTTTTGTTTTTGCCCTTTCTAAGGATGTCTTAAATTTCTATAGCTATATAATAAGTTGATGCAAACTTACAGGCTTAAAACAATGCACATTTATTTCACAGTCGATGTGTCTTAGAGTACATTTTCTCTAGGATTTCTTCTCGGAGTCTGAGAAGGCATGATGAAGATGGTATCAGCAACGTCCTCACCTGGCATCCTTCCTAGACCCGAATCTGTCCCTCAGGTCATCTGGGTTGTTGACTGAATTCATTTTTAGCATCGCTAGATGACAGACGGCCCCAGGGTGTTTCCTGACGGATGACAGATGCTGCAGTAAAGTCCTTGAAGCTGGCTGTATCCTGGGATTCTGTCTCTCTCTCCTCGCTGCATGCTCAGACCACAAGTGCTGCCAACTTCATGAGGACCAATCTGTATCTCTCAGTAAACGCAGAGTCTAGGAAACGTCACTCCTAATGGGAATAGCATCCATTATCCCTGCCATGTTCTATTGGTGAGGGACAAATGAAAAAGAAGAGTCTCTATAGAGGTGAAGACACCAGGAGTCTGGGGTCACTGTGGGTGGCTTTTAGAATTTGTCCCTCACAGTAATTGGATCAGACTGGGATTTTAGGTACAGTGAATGACTATTTTCTCTTTGGAACTAACGGAGGGAAAAAAAAAAACTCATTTAGCTAGTAAGTTTGTTGTGAAATATACAGATTATTGTTTTTTCTCCATCGTGTGAATAAAATTTTCTCTATTTTGCCTTGCCCATCTGTGGACTCTAAATACACATTTCAGCTTTCATGTCCCAGGTAAATCCTCTTATTCATATAGGTTTTGTATTCTGCCATCTCAAGTGTGTGTTATTTTAATTGAACAACAAAGGCACAAACTTGAATCATTAGTCTAAGGTCGTCCAGAAATTCTGGATACACTGCTGAAATACATGGGTTTCTTGTTCATCTGCCTGGAGGTGTGACTCAGCCTTTTCTTTCTTCCTTTCTTCCTCTGAACAGCAGGAAGCATCGCTTTGTGTTATTAAAGCCTTGGCAATTTCACCCCAGGACACACTGCATTTCAGGAGCCAATGCTGTGATTGCAGGTTTGCTGATCACTTCTCCTAGCTGCGTAGAGTGTTTGGAACCTTCCCAAGGAAGAGAGTCACTATTAAACGTCACCTGGCCAATGTGTCTGTGGGATCACGGATTACAGTGGAATCTTCCATATTGATCACAAGTAAACGTGATGGGTATCATTCCTTCAGCCTGGAATGGGAAATGGCACCCAGCTAGACAAACACTGCATTTCCCAATGTGTCATTCACCGCAGTAAACACTGCCACAGATGGCACAATGCAACCGCAGGCAGCCACACACAGTACAGTTTAAGAACTAATGTAGACCAAGGAAATTTGAAAACAATAATTGTTCGGGTGAGCTTCTGGATTCATTGGTTCCCTAAACCCAGGAAGTACAAAGGATTCTCTTATATATATATATTTTTTTACCTCGAATGATATTTAATCTTCTGACAACCCTATTAACAGAAATATAGGAAAAGAAATTTGCATGACGGGAAATAAATTTCCAAATATAGCAACATATTCGTAGGAGAGTGATTGCATCTAACACGGAAAATGTCACAGGGATAATTCCACCTGGTGCGTCTTTGAACTGTGTTTATAATAAGACTAAAGAGAAACTCTTTCAGGTTTGACTTCCCTCTCAAGGAAGCGGGAAATGTATGCCAAAATATTCAGAACTCTGAAAGAAACACCTGAAAATTATTTATAGCGAATAAAATCCAACTCTCATGAGCAGTGAATTTTAATTTCTGCTGAACAGGAAAAATGATTATTCCTTAAATGTGGTTTTGTAAGTAAAAGTCACAGGTAATTGAATATGCAACACACTGAAAGAGTCCTGAGCGATGATCAAGGTATCTTATGTTCATCAAAACTCAAGAAGTTAATCTATTTTCTTTTTCTTTCTGTCTACTGGCTTTGGTGTTTTTGTTTTTTGTTTTTTGTTGTTTTGTTTGTTTGTTGTGGTTCTCCCACACAGCCCTGACTATCCTGGCACTCACTTTGTAGACCAGGCCAGCCTTGAACTCACAGAGAGCCACCTGTCTCTGCCTCCTGAGGGCTGGGATCAAAGGCGTGTGCCATGCTGGCCAGTGATTTTATCTAATTTAATTGCATGTTTTGGTGTTTTACTTTTTAAAAATTTTACAAGAAGAAGAATCCTTGGAAAGAATTTTAAGAAGCATCTTTTCTATTATACACGCCCAATTCTAAAATTTTCCTTTGAAACAATGTTCTGTAGTGAAGGCTGTCCATTTTGAATTACTTAAATAAAGGTCATGCCTCTGAAGAGTGATGTGAACCATAAACAACCAGCGGTAAGTTCCTCCTTGTAAAACAATGATGACTTTCACTGACTCTGGCATAGGACACCAAAGCATCCCATCTTTGGGATGTATCAATAGGAAATGAGGACCAGGAATTTGAATCCCCTCAGTTTCAAGTCAGAGACATACAAGTACCGCAGACCGTCCAATGTGCAAGGGTGATATATATGTTCATGTGTTATAGGTAGACACAATTAATATATACTTCAAGGATACTACAAGACAGTGGTATTGTGAATGTAATAGCTATTATTGTCTCCATTTGCTAGAGGAACAAGGCTTGGAAAGTTCCAGAGGCAACACAACCAGGCAATGACAGACTTGGAAATCAATCTTTGGTGAGCCTGGCTCTGTGACCAAAGAAGTTCCTTGTTCTATTGGTATGTATCATATAACATCCCTTTGACTTGTGTTCCCCTGCTTCTTTACCAGAAGCCCATATGACTGGTTCAAATGCACAAATCCAAACTCCAATAATGTTAATAGAGGAGGATAAGCACATGCCTACGAGGTCCTTGAGGCTGAAAGCTATGCTGGCAAGAGACATCCCAACAACCCAAAACTGGCACTTGGAACTGCGTTGACATTCAGCTCCAGTGTCTTGCCCCTATTCCAACAGTCTGCCATTAGCCACCGGTAGAATACCAAAGCTATATCCTGCCTCTCTCAAGGCTTTTGGTTCTCCCTTCCTTAACTTCTAAAGCAATGCTCCAAATCCATCCAAAGGACAAAAGAACACATGAAGACACAATACGGCATTCCCTTTTAACTAATTTTAACCTTTGTTATTGTAGTTTGATTATGAATGGGCCACTATGTAGCCTTACTTTATGGCTATGCTATATGTGTATATTATGTGTTCCTCTCTAGGCTTCTTCTGTTAATGGGTTTTTTGTTTCTTATCCACTCCAGAGACTTCACAGCATTTTTTCTCTAAGCATCGCTTCACCACAGCCCTTCTCTCTCCTCTGCACAGGACTGGGGTTGCATGAATCATAAGTGTTCTGCCTTATTCTTGCATTTTAAAAGACAGTCTTGTTACATTGTCCAGGACAGCTTGGAATTCTCTGGCAAGTCCTAGCTGGCCTCAGACTTATAATTCTTTTGCCTCAACCTCCTAGCTGCTGGGGTTATAGGTATGCACCACCTTGTCCAGATTCCCCTATCTCTTAGACTCTCCTATATTATATATTTATTATATTATACACTCTCCTTTTGTTTTATTTTGGATATCAAAGTTTTTTAAAAAAGTTTACTGTCTTTTGCTGTCTATGCTATACTAAAAAAAAAAAATCAATTCACCTTTACCGTACAACTTACAAACATTAATGTACCCACTTAAAGTCAGTGGTATAGCTGGGAAGAGAAAGCCCCCAAGCAGAGTCTAAGGACCTTGCAAGCTATGCTCTGAAGCATAGGTGGGTAGGATGGACGCTGAATGGCATGTCGAACCAGCAAGGAATCCTGTCATGAGACCCACCTGTTCTTGTGAGACAAACTTGCTGAACTACCGAAGCTTCTCCTTTCCAGGAAAAGCACACATAAACATATCGAAACATGTCTCCACCTCTGCCTTTCCTTTCAACAAAGACTTTCCCCCAAATCTTTCTCTTCCAAAGATTCCAGATTACTAGTGAACCTGATAATTGATTCCCACTAGTGTATCAATCTCTAGTCTGCTCCAGGGTGTGCAGATCATTTAGGTAGAATGTTCCTGGAGATGCAGTACCATAGCTCACAGTTTCTCAAAGGAAGATTAATGGGCCTTTCTCCTATACACAAATGCTCAGTCCTGGGCGTCCCTCCAGGGTTCCTGAATAAAAATCTAAGAAAATGAGGCTCAGAATCTTCAGCATCCCAGAAGCTTCTCAGACAGCCCTAGAGTTACAGAATCAAAGCCTTAGCTCATAAATCTCAAATATCTCTTGGTAAGTCTTCAAGTGCAAGCCAGGCTGACACCAAGTAATTACATAGGTTTCCAAGGGACTCAACCACGCCTTTCTAAGTGCACCTCGGTACCCCAACAATTTCAATTTCAAGGAAAAGCAACCTAGTTCTAAGTAAATGAATATTTATACAGTATATGCAGGAAGTCCGACTTTTTATAGGCTCCTCGGGGAGAGATAGAAAAGCAAATGAAGGCGGGTCATTTTCATTTGAGAGATAGAAAAAAAAAGTCTGCAAGACCAGACTTCCGCTCTGAGCCACAACAGATATGGAGGGCACTTTGGAAGTGGCTAATTTAAACTGACACAATCCGTTTTGAGTTTCAGCCGGGTGCATTGATGCAGTGACTGGAAAGCCATCATCGCTCTGACTGTGAGTCAGGCTGGACAAGACGGCTGGCATCTCTGAGCTCCAGAAGATTGTCTTACAATGCTCCTTAATGTTGTTAGTAAGTATGACCTCCTCAGTCACGAACCCTTGCTTAGATTGTGATGGTCAGCATGTATGTGGGGCATGTTTGTGTGTGGTTGGAAAGGCTTTACAAAGGCAAGATAGCATGTCTTCTCGCTACGCTGGTCAGACCTCTGGGTCAGGATTAGCAACTATGTCACCAGTCTTTGCTGATGCCCCGCCTCCTGCTTCCTGTGTCTCAGCAAATTGGCTCTTCATTTTCTGAAGAGATAAACCCTTTGCACACATTGTTAGAAAGATAGTAGTTGGGAAATAATGGAAAGCCACTACTGCTATAAATGTTTTCCTAATTTACTCATAAAACTCATGGCTCAGACAGTATAATAGAGACAGCGCAATCTGAAAAGGAATACATTAAGCCTCTTATGAAAAAAAAAATAGGATAATATATTTATGATTGTAAGAAGAGCTAAAAATTTCAGCAGGACACAGAATGCCTAACTGATAAAGGAATAGCTGAATAAAATGGATCACATCCCAATCTGAACCTTCAATGTGATAAAAAAAAATACTTACCATAAATAAAGACAAATGACAGACTGAGAGAAGGTGTTTTCAACATGTAAAGTAAAGACAGGTTGAACATCGAGAGACCATAAAGACAGCACACCGTTTGGCAACCGAAAGAAATGAAACCCAATGGAAAATGTCCAAAGGCTACTTACCAAGGAACACAAACTGTGAACCACCCGTGAGTGAGTGCTCGGATGCAATTGTAGCAGGAAATTTGCACCCAAAAACTGTAAGATTTGTTCCACATTCCTCAGATTAGGAAGCGTGGAAACACCCAGATGATTAGACAAGGTTCTGAAGTTGGGGTCTGTAGATGGCAACCACAGGTAAAGTGGAGGAAAGTATGCACGGACTCATCACAGACAATGCTTCTGCTGGCTGGCTATGCGTTAGGCACAGTTCCAAGTGTTCTGTAGGTATTTGCTCCACTTACCATCACAAAGCTACCGGGTAGATGCAGCTAATTTTTTACATGTAGTAGAGGAAGAAGAGGCTCTGAATGGCAAATTTGGCCAAGGTTGCATGGCTAGTTTGTAGAATGACAGTGATTTAGACTGTCGCCAAGCAGCCTTATTTGTAAAGTGCACCTTTTCGGAGCTACACTCAGCCACCAGAAACCTTGCTATCTATAGAAGTACCAGATGCCATACCCAAAGTCACACCAGCAAAACACCACAAACGCCAGAAATCTGGCCTGGTTTGAGACCTTCTTTTCTCTGAAGTTTTGTGAAATGGAAATCTCTGCTTCCAACAAGAATGGGCTCCAAGAAGCACCTGCTTCTGTTAGGGCCACTGCCTTTTATTCATGATTGCACAAAGAGAATATGGTGTTGAAAGGAGAGATAAGGACTCAATTGGAAAGTTTTCCAATACGTAGCAAAGTGATAAATAGCTAAAAAAAAGAACAGCAAGTGGTAGCCACCGTGGCAATACCATACCACATGCTAAAAGGGACATAGAGAGACAATATCTCTTGCAGCTGGTACAATAGCCAATACAGAATATGAAGTCAGTTCATCATGTATGTTTCTGAAGAAACTCCAGCACACATTCACAAGATGGACAGAAAGGACAGTAACTGTGGAAGCATTAAAAATTCCATATCATCATCATGCCATAGAAAATGACCTACTTTTCCATTGCTAACCCAGTATATTATGTCATTAAATAAAACAATGCATGCCAATGAAAGAGAATGATATAGATGCATATTTCAATATGTTTATCCTCAATAATACTATGATCAAAAAAAAGTTGACTTCAGAAATATGAGAATTCTTCAGAGAATCACAAGTCTATACAATTATAGAAGAGGAAATTTACTTGGGAAGTAACTGTGAAAACCAACAACAGGACATCTGCAGGGTGGGATCCCTGATGTGTGAGTAGTATCCAAGCTCAAAGTCTTCAGAACTAGAGAAGCTGGTGGCATAGTTATTGATCCAAAGACAAAAGCTTGAGAGCTTAGAGAAGGCTTTACCTGTGGGTATTAAGAATCCATAAATGAAGGGTAGGTGGGTGCTGCTACCGAGCTTGACAACCTGAGCTTTATCCTTGATATCCACACAATGGAAGGTGAGAATTCTTCTGCAAATTGTCCTCTGACCTCCACACCCTTACCTTGGCATGCAACCCCCATAATTATATAAAACATAATAAAAAAGAATTATAAAAAGTGGGAAAGTGTAAATGACAGACATGCAAGGAAAGAGAATAACATCCAGTTTCCAAGGATGGAGGCTGGGAAGTGAAAAAACCAATGGGGTTCTATCTTTGCTCTCTACAGGGATCCAAATAGTTGAATGATGCTTGCCCACACTCAGAGTGAGTCTTCCTCAGCTAGTCTATTCAGGCTTACATGCTAATCATCTGTGAAAAAGCCCTTATAGACATACCCAAAATGATGCTTTTTCAGGTGAGTTGACGTCAAAAATTAACCATCAGGGGCATGAGTCTAGGACCTCTGAGGAACTAGGCCTGAGCCAGGACCTCTGCCAATCTGGGCATGAATCTGGGACCTCCAAGGGAATAGGCAGGGGCCAGAGATCTCTGTGGGGCCAGGCATGGGTCTGGGACCTCAGAAAGTGTAAGCCTGAGCCAGGACCTCTGTGGGTCCAGGTGCTGGTCTGGGACATCAAAGAGAATATGCAGGAACCTGAAGCCTCTGTGGGTCCAAGCATGAATCTTGGACCTCTGAGGGAATAAGCCTGAGCCAAGTCCTCTGCAGTTCTGGGCACACCTGAGCCTGGGAACTCTGAGGCTATAAACCAAAGCCAGAGACCTTTGCAGGACCAACTCCAAGTCAGGGACCTCTGCAGGAATGTATCCAGATCAAGATTTACAGAAACAGGTAAAGCCAGTAACCTAGGCCAAAGTAGGCCTGAGACAGCAAACTACAAGGGAATGGAGCAAAGCACAGGAGCACTGAGCTACCTCCAGGAACAGGAATAACCAATGGGGTAACTAGAGCTTGACACTGACTCTACCAAGAAGAACAACCACCCGAGCTTTGGATTCACCGGTTCCTAGAGGATTATTCAACAGAATCTCAGACAGCCCCAACCACACCTATTAGAGAAAAAGATGAGTAGAAAAGGTAAGATCACATGCAACACCACAGAGAGCAACACAACACCAGTAAAACCTAAAGACTCTACAAAAGCAAGACCTGAACAACCAAATATTGATGAAGCAGAAGAAATTGACCTAAAAAAATAACTTCAGGAGAATGTTTGAAATTCTTGTAGAGGAAATGAGAAACTACCTCAAAGAAATGGAGGAAAAGACAAACAAAAATTGGAAGACATCAGCAAATCCCTTAAAGAAAACCAAGAAAAAGAAACCAAACATATGAAAGTAACTATCCAAGACTTGAAAACTGAAACAGAGACAATAAAAAAACACAAGTCGAGGGAATTACAGAAACAGAAATCATGATAAAACAATCAGGAACCACAAACGTAAGCATGAACAGCAGAATAGAAGAGATGGAAGAGAGAATCTCAAGCACTGAAGATACAATAGAGGAAATAGACTCATCAATTAAAGAAAACATTAAATGTAACAAAAGCTTAACACCAAATATCCAAGAAATATGGGACACTATGAAAAGGCCAAATCTAAGAATAATAGGTATAGAAAAAGGAGAAGTTCAACTCAAAAGCACAGAAAATATATTTTAAAAAATCATAGAGGAAAACTTTCCCAACCTAAAGAGATATACCTATGAAGATACAAGAAGCATACAGAACACCAAATAGACTGGATCCAAAAATAGTCCCCTCACCACATAATAATCAAAACACAACATACAGAGTAAAGAAAGAATATTAAGAGCTGCAAAGGAAAAAGGCCAAGTAACATATAAAGGTAGATCTATCAGAATTACACCTGCCTTCTCATTGGAGACAGTGAAAGCCAGAAGGTCATGGTCAAATGTTATGCAGACATTAAGAGACCACAGATGCCAGCCCAGACTACTATAGCCAGTAAAACTTTCAATCACCATAGAAGGATAAAACAAGATATTCCGTGACAAAACTAGATTTCACCGATACCTAGCCACAAATTTCACCAATACCTAGCCACAAACCCATCCCTACACAACATACTAAAAGAAAAACTTCAACCTAAGGAAGCTGGATACACCAAAAAAACACAGACAATTAATGGTCTCATAGCAGCAAATCCCAAAGAAGGGGGAAATGCACAAATTAAACATCACCAACAATGACAGCTAAATGAACAGGAGATAACAATCACTGGTCATTAATATCCCTTAATATAAATGTACTCAACTTACCTATAAAAAGGCACAGGCTAACAGACTGGATACATAAACAGAATCCATCATTCTTCTGCATATAAGAAACACATCTCAACCTCAAAGACAGACATCATCTCAGAGTAAAGGGTTGGGAAAAAAATATTCCAATCAAATGGACCTAAGAAACAAGCAGGTGTAGCTATCCTAATATCTAACAAAATAGACTTCAAGCTAAAATAACTCAAAAGATACAAAGAAGGTCATTTCATATGAGTCATAGGAAAAATCCATCAAAAGGAAATCTCAATACTTAACATCTATGCCCCAAATACAAGGGCACCCTCATATGTAAGATAAATACTTCTAAAGCTTAAATCATACATTAAACTCCACGCATTAGTAGTGGGAGACTTCAACAGTCTACTCTTACCACTGGACAGGCCAGTCAGACAAAAAATGAACAGAGAAATAAGAGAACTAACAGATGTTACGACTCAAATGGACTTAACAGACATCTATAGAATATTCCATCCAAACACAGAATATACCTTTTTCTCAACACCTCATGGAACCTTCTCAAAAATTGACCACATTCTTGATAACAAAACAAACATCAACAAATACAAAAAATTTGGAATAACCCAATGTACCTTAGCAGATCACTATGGTTTAAGACTAGAAGTCAACAGCAATACTAATTCCAGAAAGCCCACAAGCACATGGAAATTAAACAATGCTCACCTGAATCATCGATGGGTCAAGGAAGAAATAAAAGGAGAAATAAAAGACTTTCTAAAATTCAATGAAAATGACCACACAACATACCCAAATTTATGGGACACAATGAAAACAGTGTTAAGAGGAAAGTTCATAGCACCAAATGCCTATATCTGGAAAAGTCCCACATCAGTGAAATAACAGAACATTTGAAAACTTTAGAACAAAAAGAAGCAAACCCGCCTAACAGAACTAGACGGCAAAAAATAATCAAACGCAGAGCTGAAATCAACAAAATAGAAACAAAGAAAACAATACAAAGAATCAATGAAACAAAGAGTTGGTTCTTTGAGAAAATCAACAAAATAGACAAACCTTTATTCAAACTAACCAAAAGGCAGACAGAGAATATGTAATTAACAAAATCAGAAATGAGAACAGGGACAAAACAACAGACATGGAGGAAATACAGAGAATCATCAGGTTAAATTTTGAAAACCTGTACTCCACAAAATTGGAAAACTTAAAGGAAATGGAGAACTTTCTGGATATATCTCACTTACCAAAATTAAATCAAGGCCAGATAAGCAAATTAAACAGACCTATAAGTGCTGAAAAAATAGAAACCATCATCAAAAGTCTCCCAACAAAAAAAGCCTCAAACCAGATGGTTTCAACTCAGAATTCTACAAAATTTTCAAAGAAGAACGAATACCAATACTCGTCAAATTATTCCCCACAATAGAAACAGAAGGAGCATTGCCAAACTCTTTATGAGGCTACAATTACTCTGATACCCAAACCACAGAAATACATTACTAAGAAAGAGAATTACAAACCAATCTTACTCATGAACACTGATGCAAAAATATTTAATAAAATACTGGCAAATTGAATCTAGTAACACATCACAACCATCCTCCACCATAATCAAGTCAGCTTCATCCCAGAGATGCAGGGATGGTTCAACATACGAAAATCTGTCAATGAATTCTACCATATAAACAAACAGTACATGATCATCTCATTAGATGCCAAAAAGTTTTTGACACAATACAATATCCCTTCATGATAAAGGTCTTGGAGAAAGCAGGAATACAAGAAGCATACCTAAACATAATAAAGGCAATATACAGCAAGCCAACAGCCAACATCAAACTAAATGGAGAGAAACTCCCAGCAATCCCACTGAATTCAGAAACAACACAAGGTTGTCCATTCTCTCCATAGCTATTCAATATAGTTCTTGATATCCTAGCTAGATCAATAAGACACCAAAAGGAGATCAAGAGGATAAAAATCAGAAAAGAAGTCAAACTCTCACTGTTTGCTGATGATATGATAGTTTACATAAGTGATCTCAAAAAATCTATCAAAGAACTTCTACAACTCATAAACACTTTCAGTAATGTAGCAGGATACAAGACTAACTCAAAAGATATCAGTAGCCCTCCTGTACACAGATGATAAAAGGGCTGGGAATGAAATCAGAGAAACAACACCCTTCACAATAGCCACAAATAACAAAATGTTTTGGAGTAACTCTAACCAAACAAATAGAAGATCTGTATGACAAGAACTTTAAATCTTTGAAGAAAGAAATTGAAGAAGACACCGGAGAGTAGAAAGATCTCCCATGCTCTTGGGTAGGTGGAATTAACAAAGTAAAAATGGCAATTTTACCAAAAGCTGTCTACAGATTCAATGCAATGCCCATCAAACTCCCAGCATAATTCTTCCCAGACTTTGAAAGAACTCAACTTCCTATGTAAAAGCAAAAAAAAAAAAAAAAAAAAAAAAAACCAAAAAAAAACCCAGTATATTCAAAACAATTCTGTACAGTAAAAGAACTTCTGGAGGCATCACAATTCCTGACTTCAAACTCTACTACAGAAGTACAGTATGGAAAACAGCCTGGTATTGTCATAAGAGCAGACAGGAGGATCAATGGAACTGAATAGAAGACCCGAATATTAATCCACACTCCTTCAAACACCTAATTTTGACAAAGAAGAAAAAAATCAAATGGAAAAAAAGAAAGCATATTTAACAAATGGTGCTGGCATAACTGGATATCAACATGTAGAAGAATGGAAATGACCCATATCTATCACCATGCACAAAACTCAAGTCCAAATGGATCAAAGACCTCAACATAAAGCCAGCCACGCTGAACCTTATAGAAGAGAAAATGGAAAGTACACTTGAACACATTGGCACAGGAGACCACTTCCTAAATATAACCCCAGTAGCACAGACACTGAGAGAAACAATTAATAAATGGGACCTCCTGAAACTGAGAAGCTTCTGTAAAGCAAAGGACACAGTCAACAAGACAAAACAACAGCCTACAGAATGGGAAAAGATCGTCACTAACCCCACTTCAGACAGAGGTCTGATCTCCAAAATATACAAAGAACTCAAGAAATTGGTCATCAAAAGATCAAATAATCCAATAAAAAATGGAGTGCAGACCTAAATAGAGAACTCTCAACAGAGGAATCTAAAATGGCTGAAAAACACTTAAGGAAATGTTCAACATCCTTAATCATCAGAGAAATGCAAATCAAAACAACTCTGAGATTCCATCTTACACCTGTAAGAATGACCAAGATCAAAACCACTGATGACAACTTATGCTGGAGAGGTTTTGGGGAAAAGGGAACACTTCTGCATTGCTGGTGGGAATGCAAGCTGGTACAGCCCCTTTAGATGTCAGTGTGGTGACTTCGCAGAAAATTAGGAGACAACCTTCCTCAAAACCCAGTAATACAACTTTTGGGTATATATCGAAAGGATGCTCAATCGTGCCACAAGGACATATGCTCAACTATGTTCATAGCAGCTTTGATTGCCATAGCCAGAACCTGGAAACAACCTAAATGCCCCTGTACCGAAGAATGGATAAGGAAAATGTGGTACATTTACACAATGGAGTACTAAACAGCAGAAAAAAATAACGACATCTTGAATTTTTCAGGAAAATGGATGGAGCTAGAAAACATTATTTTGAGTAAGGTAACCCAGACACAGAAAGACAATTATAATATGTACTCACTCATAGGTGGCTCTTAAACATAAATCAAAGAAAACAAGCCTACAAACCACAATCCCAGAGAACTTAGACAACAATGAGGACACTAAGAGAGACTTACATAGATCTAATCTACATGGGAAGCAGAAAAAGACAAGATCTCCTGAGTTAATTGGGAACGTGGGAACTTTTGGGGGAGGGAGTGCAGAGGCAGGGAGCAGACCAGAGAAAAATGTAGAGCTCAATAAAAATCTATTAAAAGATAGGGATTAATTTTTAAAAACTGAAAAAATTAACCGTTATGGGCAAACAAAAAAATCACATAAATGTATTGAATATAAAAACACAAGTGCATGGTTTTATATCATATTTCCAAATCACCAATGTATGAGATGTCTCTGGGAAGGAAGAGAAAATTTGAAATTACAACAAAAATATCAAAGTGTGAACAGCATTTGTTGATTTTTACAATAGTTGATTAATTATTTTCTATATTTTAAAATTTTCATGAGATCTAGAAAAGTAATGATGGTTGAACTACAACTTTATTTGAGTTTTGAGGTCTCAGTAATTTAATCGGTTTTTCCAGGAATGTTTTATTATGTTTCACAGGCTTCTCCTTTTGACAAATAAAGGGCACAATTTCATTACTAGAACTGAAGCTATATAATTCACTTGATTAGTATTCCATTTGGACGTCTATAGAGAGTTGTATGTTTTCCAGGATATTTGATACTGAAGGTTCAGATATAATCTTTCTGAAGGGTATAATTTATATCTATCTCCTTTCATTTTGTATAACTTGCCAAAAGTGATTTATCATTGGCTTCCCTCTAATGAAGATAGACTCCATTGGGGGGAATACTAAAATTATTTTTCTTTAATCTATGGGGAGAAACCTTTTGGAATCAGTTGGTCTGAGGAATGCACTTTTAAGAACCATTAGATTAGACAAAGGGAAGGTAACTGGCTATAAAATCTGAGAAACAACATGCAATCAGAACATGTCTAGGATAATTCAGAGCTCTTGATTTTGTGATATACTCCCCTAGCAAAACTGTAAGCCCTTGCTTTGCTGCCATTGGATCCTCTAGTTTAGGCAAAACATGAGGATCCTTATTTTGCTAACACAGACCTTCTCATATTTGCCCAGAAGGTGGCACTATGGCAAATAGCCTTATTAGCTAAATTCACTGGAGGTCATACGTATAAGATGATCTTATCATTTAGAAAGTCATGGGACATGGCATTTACGACTCATTAAAATATAACAGAGATACTGGATCAGAGAGACGTCAGTAAGTCTCCAAACCGAGTGAAGTGTTTCTGTATGGCTGTCATCATTTTTTCATCCTTCTTGCCTCATCCAAGTTACAGAATCTTTGTGAAGTCTGACTTTGTTAAGTACCGCGTGTTGCAGAACTGGCTCACAGGAGGGGTTGATAAGGGCCTCCCATCAGTTTAATGGCTGTGAGGTTAAAACGTAGTAGTTGCTAAGGAGTGCAAGGTCCTTCTGAGAGTCGGTGGAGGGCTTGAATGAATGCCACAACGAATGCCTTTGAACTTGCAGACGACCTCGACTTTGCCCAAAGAGAGAGAATGTCCACCTTCCTGGCACTCAGCTGCTAAGTCAGGTGAGTTCGGCTGATCACAGGATCTCACCATCAAAGACTAGGTGCTCGGCCTCTAGGCTGCAAACTTAGAGAGGTTTGGATCAATGAAGACTAGGTGAAACAGAGTCTTAAAGAGGGTCTACGCGGGGCTTGTGGTGGAATTTTGTGGTAAGTAGGGTGATGTGGAGGACTTGAGTCATCAGTGTCTTACCCAACACTGCAAGCCCTTCTTGCTCCAGAAGCTAAGAACAAACCAACCAAAACCCCTGCCTGGCAGGCAGAGATTCAAGAGAGAAAAGGCTGAAGATAATGACTAGAGGCCTCTATTAGTCTCTTGATGTCTTGACAGGATGCCTAGTGTGCATCTTAATGGACAGTAGTTACTCATGTGCGCAGTAGTGGCACTGGGTTTAGTGTGCATTCCCAATTCCATGAAAGTGACATGATTCATGACACTGTAAAATGTCCCTGATTAAAATAACATTCTTTTCCTGGTGGTAGGAAGAGCTGGGATTGAATCAACTGAAACGCAAAAGTCCCTTTTCCCCAAGGGACTCAAAGTGGACTTAGGGAGGGAGACCACAGCATTGGTCAGGGCTAGAGGGGAGGAACACAGTGACAGAGGGCAAAGGCCGCTGCGTTCAAGACATGCAATGCATATCCAGCATGAAAAGTCAGAGGAGAAAGTAACACTCAAGATGGATCTGGGGAGTGTCCGAAGGAAGCTGCAAAGGGAGAAAGAAGACAGTAAAGATTTGTGTATGAGAAGGAGAATATTGGACTGTGTTCTGGAGGGATTCCAAAGGAAAGAGCCACAGCCAATTTCATAAGCTTTTAGTGCATTCTTGCTTGAGGAGCTAGAATCCCTGTAAAGAGGACAGAATAAAGAAAAATTCCCTAAACATATGCTTGGCATAAAAGCAAGCAGAAGTAAAGTCACAGAAAAGAAAGAGATGTTTAGCTATTACCCTGAGAAACAGAATGGCAGTACATTCATTGACAATTATGTGCCTAGATTGCATGATACCTTAGCACATTCAGTCCTCTCAGCCACATAGAAGCTTAGGGTGTGATTTTTGAGAAAGAAGCAAAAAAAATATCAAATGAAAAAAGAAAGCATATTTAACAAGTGGTGCTGGTATAACTGGATATCAACATGTAGAAGAATGGAAATAGATCTATATCGCCATGCACAAAACTCAAGTCCAAATGGATCAAAGACCTCAACTTAAAGCCAGCCACACTGAACCTTATAGAAGAGAAAGTGGGAAGTACACTTGAACGCATTGGCACAGGAGACCACTTCCTAAATATAACCCCAGTAGCACAGACACTGAGAGAAGCAATTAATAAATGGGACCTCCTGAAACTGAGAAGCTTCTGTAAAGCAAAGGACACAGTCAACAAGACAAAACAACAGCCTACAGAATGGGAAAAGATCTTCATCAACCCCACTTCAGACAGAGGTCTGATCTCCAAAATATACAAAGAACTCAAGAAATTGGTCATCAAAAGATCAAATAATCCAATAAAAATAGTGGAGTACAGACCTAAACAGAGAACTCTCAACAGTGGAATCTAAAATGGCTGAATAACACTTAAGGAAATGTTCAACATCCTTAGTCATCAGAGAAATGCAAATCAAAACAACTCTGAGATTTCATCTAACACCTGTAAGAATGGCCAAGATCAAAACCACTGATGACAACTTATGCTGGAGAGGTTTTGGGGAAAAGGGAACACTTCTGCATTGCTGGTGGGAATGCAAGCTGGTACAGCCCCTTTAGATGTCAGTGTGGTGACTTCACAGAAAATTAGGAGACAACCTTCCTCCATACCCAGTAATACCACTTTGGGGTATATATCCAAAGGCTGCTCAATCGTGACACAAGAACATGTGCTCAACTATGTTCATAGCAGCTTTGATTGCCATAGCCAGAACCTGGAAACAACCTAAATGCCCCTGTACCGAAAAATGGATAAAGAAAATGTGGTACATTTACACAATATAGTACTAAACAGCAGAAAAAAATAACGACACCTTGAATTTTTCAGAAAAATAGATGGAGCTAGAAAACATTATTTTGAGTGAGGTAACCCAGACACAGAAAGACAATTATAATATGTACTCACTCATAGGTGGTTCTTAAACATAAATCAAAGAAAACAAGCCTACAAACCATAATCCCAGAGAACTTAGACAGCAATGAGGACACTAAGAGAGACTTACATAGATCTAATCTACATGGGAAGTAGAAAGTAGAAAAAGACAAGATCTCCTGAGTAAATTGGGAGCATGGGGACCTTGGGGAAGGATTGAAGGGGAAGGGGAGAGGCAGGGAACGGGCAGAGAAAAATGTAGAGCTCAATAAAAATCAATAAAGAAAGGAGGAAAAGTTATCTTCCTGGAAAACTCAAAAAAAGAAGCTTAGGATAATTGTGTGTGTGTGTGTGTGTGTGTGTGTGTGTGTGTGTGTGTGTATAATGACTATATATTTTTGCATTAGTTAGGCTAGTATTAGAAAAGATAAAAATAAACTTTAAGAAATGGAAAATTATTGAGTGTGTGAATGCTTACCTCAACTGCTGTACTCAGGAGCCTAAGCTTGGAGGACTGTCAATTCAAGGTCAGCCTAGGATGTATAGTGTTAGGTCAGCCTGAGCTATAGTGCAAACCCTTTTCTCATGCCTCCCCACATGCTAAAATGAAAAGTGATTTAAATACATTAAAAGTTGGGGTTTTTTATCATTCATGTATAAATTCAAAGCAAGGTTCTTGACCAGCAGACCATACTTCTTGCCATTTGGTCCCATCATTCTCTAAGCCTTTATAGTAACTATCTACACCAGTGTTTCTCAACCTGTGGGTCATAACCATCAGAAGACACATATTTCTGATGGTCTTAAGAACCTTCACGCAGAGTTGTTTTGATTTGCATTTCCCTGATGGCTAAGGATGTTGAACATTTCACTAAGTGTCTTGTGGTCACTTGAGATTCTTCTGTTGAGAATTCTTTATTTAGCTCTGTACCCCATTTTTCAATTAGATTATTTTCTATTCTGATGTCTAGTTTCTTGAGTTCTTTATATATTTTGGAGATCAGTTTTTTTGTCTGATGTGGGGTTGGTGAAGGTCTTTTCCCATTCAATAGGCTGCCTTTTTGTCTTATTGACTATGTCCTTGGCTTTACAGAAGCTTCTCAATTTCAGGAGGTCCCATTTACTTATTGTTGTTCTCAGTGTCTGTGCCACCATCTTACAGCTGTCAGAATGGCTAAGATAAAAAAAAAAAACACCAATGATAGCCTATGCTGGAGAGGATGTGGAGTAAGGGGTACACTCATCCATTGCTGGTGGGAATGCAAACTTGTACAACCACTTTGGAAATCAGTATGGCAGTTTCTCAGAAAACTGTGAATCAACCTACCTCAGAATCCAATCTTGGGCATATACCCAAAAGGTGCTCAATCATACTACAAAGGCATTTGTTCAACTATGTTCATAGCAGCACTATTTGTAATATCCAGAACCTGGAAATAACTTAGATGCCCCTCAACAGGAGAATGGATAAAGAAAATGTAGCACATTTACACATTAGAGTACTACTCAGTGGTAACAAAACAATGACATCTTAAATTTTAAATGCAAATGGATGGAATTAGAAAACACTATCATGAGTGAGGTAACCCAGACCCAAAAAATGAATATGGTATATACTCACTCCTAAGTGGACTCTAGCCAGAAACAAAGGACATTGAGCCTATAGTTCATGATCCTAGAGAAGCTAAATAATAAGGTAACCCCTCCCCAAAAAATATATATAGACCCACCTGGGAATTGGAAACAGACAAGATCACCTGACAAAATTGGGAGCTTGGGGGTTGGGAGAGAAAGAAGGAGCGAAGGAGAAGAGGAGGGGAGAAGGGGAGGGGTGAGGAGAACTTGAGGGAATGGGACAATCAAGATGGAGGAAGGACAGAGATGAGAGCAAGGAAAGAGATATCTTGATTGAGGGAGCCATTATAGAGTTAGCAAAAACCTGGCTCTAGAGAAATTCCCAGGAATCCACAAAGATAACCCCAGCTAAGACCCTAACCAATAGAGGAGATGGGGCCTGATCTTGACTTGCCCTGTAGTCAGACTGATGAATATATTAAATATCACCATAGAACCTTCATCCAGCAACTGATAGAAACAGAGACAGAGACCCACACTGGAGCATTGGACTGAGCTTCCAAAGTTCAGTTGAAGAGTGGGAGGAATAAGAATTTGAGCAAGAGGACAAGACCATGATGGGTTCACCCACTGAAACAGTCTACCTGAGCTAATGGGAGCTCAGCAACTCCAGACGGACTGGGGAGGAACAAGCATAGGTCCAAACTAGTCCCTCTGAATGTGGTTGACAGTTGCATGGGTAGGGCAGACTGAGGGGCCACTGGCAGTAGCTCTACTGCATGTACTGGCTTTTTGGGATCCTATTCTCTTTGGATAGATACCTTGCTCAGCCTAGATATAGTAGGGAGGGCCTTGGACCTTCCACAAGGCAATGTGCCTTACCCTCTCTGAGAACTGGAGGGGGGTGGGTAGAAGGGTGTATGAAGGGAGTAAGAGGAGGGGAGGGAGTGGGAACTTCGATTGGTATTTCTAAAAAAAAAAATCTAAGAAATTATAAAAAACTTCATGCCAAAAATTGTTTATTGTTACTTCTTAACTGTAATTTTGCTACTCAATGGTGTCTCAGTTCCGAAGACCATTGGAAAAATGTGTTTTCTGATGGCCACAACTCACAGGTTGAGAAACACTAATCTATACCTAGGCAACAACATGGAAAAGAAGGCAATCTACTTCTTAAAATCCCAGCCTGGATATGACAAATGGAATTGCACAAGCATTCATTTGGCCACAAGGAGTCACTTATATATAAGGGGGGCGGGCCAGCACAAGTCTTTGGCTGCACGCTGTTGCTCTGGCTCAAAGTATCTGCTCCATCTCTTCTTCCACACAGGATACACTTAGCTACCTCTAGAGCAGCGGTTCTCAGCTCCCTAACACTGCGACCCTTTAATACAGTTCCTCACGCTGTGGTAATCCCCATCATTTTCATTGCTACTTCATAACTGCGATTTTGTTATTGTTGTGAATCATAATGTAAATATCTGACATTTCTAACCGTCTTAGGTGACCCCTGTGAAAGTGTCATTCGACCCTTCCCAAAGTGGTCGAGAATCATAGACTGAGGACAGATGCTTGAGAGGATCAAGTAGAAGTAGTAATCACTTTCTGCAATGAACTCAAACATCACCATATCTGGTGGAGGTATTGTCTTGTGTGCCACGTCTGCAGGCTCTTCTTTTGGATGAGCAACAGCACCCTGAGAAAGAGAAGGTGTAACTGAACAAGACAGGGTGCACACAACGAGAGCCTTATTGAGATGATGAAACAATGGGAAGCAATAGCAGAGAGAGGACCACAATAGTGTGAAATTCTACTAGGGCAGCACTGACAAAACTGGCACTTGGGGGATTGTGGGAATTCCTCACTTAGACTCTGTGTGAGTTTTCAGGAGGAACTTCTATGTTCACATTGGGTTCTTTCTTCCACAAACTTTTTGGTATCTTCTTTGTGCACTGAAATTTTTGGGCTCTGTCCAGTCCCTACAACCCTCTTCTTACTCATATAAAGCCTGGCATTAAAAAAAAAAGATATCTAATCATGGGTTTGGGATCAGAGATACAACTTCTTTGTGTTAGTTAACTATTGTTCACTTTGCTACCTAACATGCAGCCCCCAAGTCTCAATGGCTTACAACAAGAAAGGTTCATTTCTCATTCACACTAAATATCGGTTGAGGGGTGACAGCAGTTTCTTTTGGTGGTTTCTCGGTTCTGGGGTCCGACTGAATGGTTAACTCCCACTCCTGAGCTGACTTAGCAGAGCCATGGAGTGGCTGCTGAAGTGTACGGAAATTGGGATGGCATTCCTTCTCAAACGACACCGTGCCAAGTCTCCGTCATACATCATAGTGATAAAGCCATGGGCAGACGTGAATAAAGCTTTTTGCAGGGGGTGAGATAACATCTCTTCTTGGCAACACAGAGCCCTCCGAAACTTAGTGGGATTCGATCTATTTGCTTGCAGACTGGTCCATATGAAAACAAACCCAAGTTCTATCTTGGACACAGCTCTCCAGACCAGAGGTTTCGTCATTTTCTTTCCAATGTCCTGCTCAGTTTGAGATTCACTAAAGCCACCAGCAGAGGTGAGAGAGCCGTGTCCATGTGCGTGTCTTTGCTGTAGGCCTGAGTCACTTTATTTGCCTGGAAGCTGATTCTGGACACTCAAGGACTGCTTCATTCTTTGGCTTGCTTTTCTTTTATTTAGGATCCAGATACATTCCTCAGTACTGGCAAGCCCCGCCTCTCTGGACTATTTCCAGTGTCTTCCCCCTCCTTTTTTTTGCCTAAGCAGACTGTCTTTGCCTGAACTCATCACTTTCTTGCAATGTCTTGCTAAATGAAGTCACCAAGCAATTGGAAGCAATTGGGATTCTGTTTTTTTCCCAGTCTCCCTTCTCCCGTTCTTCTACAGAAAGAGCTACAGATTCACCTTTCTGCACTGTCGCAAATTGTGATTTGGCTATATTTTGTCTCCACTATCCCATTGTTGAACTTCTCCTCAATGCTTACCATCCATCCATCTGTCCCTAAGTTAAAATCATACATGATAGTTCTGTTCTGTTGCTGATTTGTATCACATTCTCATTTACCGTGTGTGTTTGTGTGTGTGTGTGTGTGTGTGTGTGTGTGTGTTTGTGTGGTGTGTGTTTGGATAGAATGATACTACAAACTACAACAAAAATGCTTTTTGAAAAATTAAGTATTAACTTAGTGATATTGCAATTCATTTCTCATGTGAGTACCTGGCTAAAGTAGGCTTATTGTTTCTTGGAGAAATACAGAGACTTGGAGCCTTTCAATCAGTGACTCCATCATCCTCCACGATAAAGTTTCGCTAACACAGTCTGTAGGCCAAGTTTGGCCTGATGACTATTCCTGCAAATAAAATCTTACTGAAACAAATTCGTGTCCATTTATTTCTGTGTGGTCTGGGCTTGCAATAAAATGGCAGTGTTGTGGAAATTCTCTTCAGTTTTTGCTACCTCAGTGAGAAGAATCCAGATGCGCACACTCAGAGAGCAGGGGAAGGTTGCAGCCCACAAGCTAATCACTGGCATAGGCATAGGTAGAGCATCCCTGAGGAGATGGCCCTCATGCTTTGTCTTCCTAGGTCATTCTCCACGACATTGTTTCTCCTCTCCTCTCATGAGCAGATACAAATACATTTTCCTTACCCTATATCTTGTCTCAGCATTGGTTTGAACTAGAAGGCATTTGTTCCTTCTTGAGATCTGTCAAGGTGGCATCATTGGTCCCATTATTGCCTGCTCACTAAATCATCTTACTGTTGCAAGGTAAGGAGGGAGCTATTATGAGAGCCAACACCAGAACCTCTCGTTGGGCGGTGCAGAACTGCACAAACAAAAGAGGGAGAACCATCTTGTGGGGACTTGTTTCCCTGGCTCCACAGATCATCTAAAAATT
Source organism: Arvicola amphibius (assembly GCF_903992535.2). Taxonomy (NCBI): domain Eukaryota; kingdom Metazoa; phylum Chordata; class Mammalia; order Rodentia; family Cricetidae; genus Arvicola; species Arvicola amphibius. The sequence continues at coordinate 40,664,310 of NC_052063.2, forward strand.
CTGTCCAATAGTAGGAATTTAAAAAATGGTTAGGCGTAATTACCAACTCAACTGGCTTTAGACTTATGTAACACACTTCTGGATATTATGTATGTAAACAGAAGTTTCTGTCCCACCAGCTACTCCAAAATAAACAAACTAAAACTTAATTACTTATAAATGCTTGGCTCAAGCTTGTTACTAGCTAACTCTGACACTTGATTTAACCCGTAACTCTTATCAACGTCTAACCATGTGGCTTGGGGTCTTTTCTCAGTACAGCGTTCACATCTTGCTTCTCTGCCTTTGCAGGCGGCTCTCTAACTCCACCCCTCCTCTTCCCAGAATTCTCAGTTTGGTCGCCCTACCTATACTTCCTGCCTGGCTACTAGCCAATCAGCACTTTATTAAACCAATTCAGAGGGATAAATCTTTATAGCGTGCAAGAGGATCATTACACAGCAATGTGTGATGGTGTGCGTGCATGCATGCATGTGTTTCTGTGTGTGTGTGTGTGTGTGTGTGTGTGTGTGTTTGTGGTATGCATGTATATGGGTACATTGTATATTGTTCTATGGCAATAACTAATACAACAGGAAGAGTGTAACAGACCTATCATGATCATAAAGCCTAAATTATTTGTCTGGATTTTTACAGGAAAACTTTACAGTCTAACTATTAACTATAAGTCTGCATGGGAGAACGGAGAGACAATGGAGGAGGACCAGAGCGTTGAGCTCCAAGGGCCCCACAGACTAATCCCATTATCCTCATGACTCAGCTGCAATGTGGAGTAAGAAGTGTAGTTCATGGCTAAGCAACCACAATGCTGCTTCCCAAGACACCTTCTTCTGCAATGGGATTAAGAATTTTATGTGACAGTTGGTCATCACCCGTGCAGTGGCCCTTGTGTGGATTTATTTCCTAAAAAGCTATTCAAGTTTGTAACTTGCCTAAATTAAAGAACCTATCAAGCCACTTCTCAAACTCTAGAGTCAGTAAGGCCCTAGTTTGACAGTCAAGCTCAATAAAGGGTATTGCTGTGTTTTTGTCTTCAGGGCAGTAGAAATTCTTGCTAGAGATGCAAATATTTACCTCCTAATCTGTAGTCTAAAAGTCACAAAATTCCAGCCTGCAGGCTTTTTACAGTTCCTTCCAACTCAGCAAGACTTTCATGGCATTTTTTTTCATCGCTACTGTGTGCCTTTGAGTGTATAAGGCAGTAGAGGCAGAGTGTGGGGCAAGCCCCACTAAGAGGTGCTTTTGGTCTGAAGGGAAAGCAGATGTGGATCCAGGACTCTGCCTAACACGAGTTGTGTGTCCTTGGCGACCAGAAGAGGGTGTTGTATGCCCTGGAACTAGAGTTGCAGACAAGACCCACTACATGGTTGTTAGAAATTAAACCCAGGTCCTCTGAAAGAGCAGCCAGTGCTCTTACACTACAGAGCCATCTCTCCTGGTTACTGATTTTTGGTGCTGCTTGGGGGTTTTGTTTGTTTAATTAAAAATTATTGTAAATTGATCATTTAGTCTAGAGAATTTTTAAATACCCCAAGTCTTTTAAAAATTTCATTCATCTCCCTTTACTAGGCTCTAAATCAAAATTTTAAAAAATGAATGAGTAGAGCTTTGGACAGACCTAGGAATGTTCTACAGAGTCTCTGATTTAGGCTAAGGTTTTAACTTAATGGTATATATTTTTTTAAAAAAATACTAATAAACTTTAAAAAGATGTAACATTCTAGCTTATCAAGATTATGACCTGCTAATAGATTAATCAATGCCTTGCAATGCTAACACCTAAGAATGTGTTTATACCTATGACCTTGTTTGTACCAAATGACACTGTAGCAGTTTCAGCATCTTGAGGGAAATGTGGTGGAGGATCTGGTCATGACAAGGACTGTAATGACACAGGCAAGCAGAAGTAGAAACACAGAAAGAGGTCGACTATGACATCTAGTATGTTTCTTCTTAAGTTGTTGTGTTGCTTAGACTCCAAGACATGAGTAACTGATTAGCAGTCAATATGAAGTATTTGTTGCTTTAATAGTCATATTAAATAACTCTATTCAGACCTTTTAAGTGGTGTAATGTTGAACTTGAAACAATTCATAGGTAAGCTTCATGGAATTATTTTAGGGTCATTATTCACTTAGTCTTGATTTTATTGGAAAACTGTTTCTTGAACTAGGAAATGAACTGCTGAAATGAGCACACTACTTTTGTTGTTGTAAAAGTCAAGTCACACAAATGGATGATATATAGACCCTGACATGAGGCTGTATCCTTATGTATTAAACCCTACGTCAGCGAGAGAGTCCCTGTAAAACAATATCATGCATTACATTTAATTAATGCTGTTAATTTGGATTTTAATGGTTTTGCCTTTCTGCTGGTGTTTAATTTGTAAATTGCTTCGGCTTTGTAGTTTGATAAGAACTGTGAGCACATATTTCTTTTTAATTCACAGGAAAAGTGTGCTTATTCATCTTGTATTATAATAGAATAGTAGAATAGAACACACAGAAAGGTGCCCATTGTGAGATGGTCCTTTCCTTTAGAGAAAGAACACACATTATTCAAGTTAAAAACAGCTCCTGGAGCAAGCATCACTCTCAAGAGTCCAACAGTTCCAGTCTTTGAAAGAAGAAAAGACTGAATGAAACCTTGATGCGTAAAAATGAGGACAAGGACATCATCGTCATGGATACTTAGTGATGACACTACATGATGCTGCACCAAAGAAATCACCATTAACGGGTCTCCTCGGTTTTCTCAATGATTTAAGATTATCCAATGTGTGACCATAGGGGGCTTTACTTGATAAAACAATTATTGAGAACTTTTTCTAGGGTTAGGGAAATGCCTCAGTGGTCAAGTGCTTGCCATATAAGAAGACGCGAGTAGAAATCTCCAGAACCCGTAGAAATGCCTGGTGGGTGTGATGGTTCATCTGTTAATTTCAGCCTTGGATGGCAGACACAGGCGTCCCTGGGAACAAGCAGACTACTGCAGCCAGTGGTATCTACAGGCTCTGTGTTTGATTAAGAGACCCTGCCTCAAAAGAAAAAAGAGGAGGAACTATCAAGAAAGACTCTGGACATCAACTTTCATGCTCCCACAAGCAGACTGCACACATGCACAACAACACCACACACACACACACACACACACACACGCACGCACACTTACATGCACATCACCCACACAAACACACAAAAGGAGAAAAAAGTAATTTTTTCTAGTTCAAGATGTTAAAAAGCTATACGCCCCCACCCCAAACTCTAGGATTCTTATCTAAGTCACTGTTCTGTTGCTGTAAAGGAACAACTTATAAAAGAAATAATTTAATTGGGAACTTGCTTACAATTTTAGAGGGTGAGCCCATGACCTGCGTGACAAGGAGCATGGAAACAGGCAGATGCACAAGCAGTAGTTGGGAGCTCACATCTGATTCCCAAGATGGAGGCAGAGAGTAAGATTGGGCCTAATATGAAGCCACACCAGGGACATGCCTCCTTCTCCAAAGTCGTGTCTCCTAAGGCTTTCTAAACAATTTGCCAGCTGGGAATCAAACCTTCAAACAGTTGAACCAATGGGGGCCATTATCATCCAAACCACCACACTATAGTGCACTGACATTCTGAACTTCAGTCTCCAACTCTGGGCTCTGGGTTCATTAGCTTGTTTCTGAGCATACAGAGACTCGTAAATTAGTAATCACACACTAGACTTTCTTTTTATAATTGGGACTGGGTGTTCAGTAATAGAAATAAAACAAAGTAGAACTGGGAGATAAAGCAGGATACACAAATGCTATAATTAAATTTCCTTATTTAACACAAACAAATGTACTTTAATTTACCTGTAATTTCATGTAGAATTGCTAAAGGATGAGCCCTCCGCTTGAGTATAAATCACACTCAGTTTCAATTTGTTTCAAGTGGAGGTTCTCGTGGCATTTGCCATTGAGCTATATGCAGAGTCCTGTCCACTTTCTACAGTGTCTGTGCTCAATCTTTCTCCTTCTCCTTCTTTGCAGAGTGTCACCTCTACCTAGCTCAGCAGTTTTTAGTAGCTTGGTTTTATTAGTAATTTCTAAACCATTGCAACTTTTTCATAAAATGGCTCATTTTTCTTCTATATTTTATTAGTTCTATACTATTTGGAGTATGTAATTGTGTTAACAAGGACTCCTGTATCAGAGTTAGAAGACACCCTACCTGGTTCTTGCTAAGCAAACAATTCCACTGCTCTGAGGCATCTGAGGGCATAATGAAGAGCTAAGGTTCTTTAGGCAGTAAGCGTCCTCAACAACTATCAGCATGTTTTACAGAACAAATAGCGTGTTTGTTCTTTGGCAACATGGTTAAATGAATGTTAGCTAAAAGACAAATAAATGCCCGGGTAGTAGTGACACTCACCTTTAATCCCAGCACTCGGGAGGAAGAGAGGCAGGTGGATCTCTGTGAGTTCGAGCCCAGCCTGGTCTACAAAGGGAGACCTAGGACAGGCAGGGCTATACAGAGAAACCCTGTTTTGAAAAACAAACAAACAAAAGAATATAAATGAATGGATTTCTACTGCACAATGTAATGAGTGCAAGACCAATGAGAAATATCATAAAGCCTTAAAAAAAGAAGTGACAGCAGGGGCTGGGAAGATGGCTCAGTGGTTAAGAAGGCATACTGGTCTTACAAAAGAGTTTGATTTGCAGCACCCACTAAAGGTGGTCAACCATCTCCAACAGCTTCAGGGAACCTGATGCACTCATGTGTGCATGCCCACATATAGCCACATGTGTGTGCACATAATTAAAAACACATCTTTGAAAAAAGACCAGTGACTGTGTATATTCTAGATCTTCTCAAATATATATTACACAATTATAGATAAAATATTTACTAATAAAATATTAGCAGGCTATTTTAACACAAAAGGCTGGTGTGGATTTATAATTTTCCTTTTAGATTTGAGGAATAACTAATAATGCTCTTGTAGCATTGTAATGACTTTGCTAACGACAGTACCTGCTGTGTCAGTTCTTGCTTTTCATGATTTGAGACCCCATATTTTAAAGAGTTAGAGTTCTCAGCAGAAGATACTTTTACTGTTATCTTTATTTATTTGTTTTTCTAAACAGGTATGTGCAGGTCCTCAAACTCCCTATATTGAAGCAAAATGCATCAGATGGGGGAACACGAATCAAATAATCCCACACTAGCTCTGAATAAGGTATACTAACATTTTTTATTAAAAGAGAAACTCACAGATCACAATGAGGAAACAGGAGAAACAGGATCCAACATCCAGGTGTGGTGAACAGGAAGAGACTGAGAAGGTGATCCTGCTGGCCTTTTGGTACCCAAAGCCATGGTCCAACCTCTCAAAAGCCAATGACTGGAGGAGGTTCCCTATCACCTCCCCCTTTTGTCTAAATAAGAGAGTTCCAAACCCAATAAGAACAGATATCAAGTATAAAAATTAGAATTACAAACAGTATAAACAATATTAGCAAGGAACATATGCTAAATGTTTCAAAAGTTATTCTATCCTAAGGAGTCTAAGTCTTGTATTAGAAATGGCTGGCTAAGTTGTAAGAGGAAGGTAACTACGACTATCTAATCTTCAACCCCACTGAAGTCCTGAGAAAGGAGATAATATTACCTGAGTAAGCAGGAAGTGCAATCAAGCAGCTTCCAAAATGTGAAGTAGATGATGGAGACAACTGTCTACCTGGACAATCACCCAAAGTCTCATTTGCAATGTTGAAACAACCAACTTTGGCTAAGGCCTAGAGTAATTGACAGACCAGTTTCAGAGGAAGGAAAAAATTTTCAAAACCATATTACCCATCTTGGCAAAGTTTGGCAGTCTTGTTTTTTCTTGTATCCTACTTGTCCAGTCCAGACACTGTGAATTTTGTCAGTGGTTAAGGCAGGGGCAGTTCTTTGCCCAAAGGCCAGTTTTGCTAAGAAGATAATAAGCTCCAAGTGGAGTGTCTTCATTGTTTTAACATTCTCTTGGGAATAGATTGGTTCTGCCAGGAGCAATCGTGTCTCATGTCAACAGAACCCTAAGTTATTTAAATGCCATATTCTACAGATCTTTGAAGTAGTTGAAGATTACCTATCTATGCAAAATACAATCTCCGTGTATCTAAAGAACCTGATTACTTTACTATAAGTATGACAAACATGGATGACTATTGACCTATAATACTTAATACCTGTATAACTTAAAGACTAAGATTTTATATTAGAATATTAAACAATCTTTAAACAACTGTGCAGCAAATAAGGATAATGATCTCAAAATGTAAGTAATATATAAGTATCTTGATCAGAGGTAGAAATGTATAATGCAATATGATAAATATATCCTAAAATTGTATCAATATACAAAATGTCTTAAACAGAGGTAGAAACATGCATGCATACAATCTGACAAAATAACTTTGCATAGGTGTAGAAATATTGTAAATAGAAATAGGAGCATATTTAATATAACAAATACAATTGGAATTTGTATCAATATACAAGAATCTCTATCAGCGTAAATTATCTATAAATAATAGCTCACAAATATTCATTCTATTATTCCATAACTTCTAATAAATGTGTAATTACAAAACCACCTATTCTGAGCTCAAGGCAGTTATGTCAATGGTATGGTGTACATATTTTAATGTTTCGAATTCTGTAAAGTGGAAAACATCCATCTGCCAAATTTCATTCCTTTGAGTACCTTTGCGTTATTCCTTGCAGGTAGTGGTGTTTGGTTATAGAAAGAGCAAATAGGACATCTTTATAAAAATTTCCTTAGCTTGTTGCCATGTAATAGAAAGCTTTTTTATTCCTTTGCTATGAATTTATGAAATTTATGAAATTCTGAGGCTAGTCTCAGATTCACAATCTTGTTGCCTTGACTTTCCAAGTGTTGGGATTACACGATGTGATGTCTTTGAAGTTTCCTAGGATAGTTTTGAGGCCTCACAGAGAGGGTAAATTCTAGGTTAAAATACACAGGACTCCTGCAAGGATCGTTCCCTGCTCGGGCACACAAAAATACCATCCTTCCACTCACCATCCTTGGTTTTTGTCCAGCCTTGTCATCACCGTGATCTCTCCTCCTTTCATCAGCACTAGCTGCTGTCCCCTTTCCCAGAATGCCCAGAGGACGAGGGTGTTTAAGGACATCCTAACTGGGACCACACACTGTCCTGTCTGTGAGGTGTCTCAAAACAGACTACAAGTCTCTTCAAAGCAAACTATGTTGTCTGTGTCTTCTTTCTGTTCATGATGTCTCTATCTACAAGTACAGATAATTGTTCATTGAATTGAACTGAGGCAACCAGCAGGTCGGAAGCTCCCCCAGAGGTACAGGCATATCTAACCCACTGCCTAGACTTTTCTGAGCAATAATAGTTTTATTCTCCAGTAGATGCCCTAAAAGATAGGCATAATGGTATGGCCCTTTACCCTATTACCCCCAACCTACCAGTTCTATCTGAAGGCTCCCTAATTAGTTACTTCTCTCATCATTGGGTCAAATCAGCTAACGAAAGCATCCAATGGAGAGAAGGATGTATTATAATTGTAATGGACAGTTTGGCAGTGAGGAGTCATGACAGATGAACTTCAGCAATGTGGCAGGAATATATGTATGTTTATATGTATATTATAATTGTGTATTTATGTGTATAATTATATTATGTGTATAATTATATGTACATACATACATATATACATATACTGAGTAAATGGGGATAGATCATGATGCTAGAAAAAGTACTATTGGGGGCAGAAAATTTTATGGAGATAGAATACATGTGACATGAAAGGAGAAGACAGATGTAAAGGGATGAAAGAGACTAACAGGCAGGGGACAAAGAGATGAGGGAGGAAATGAGACAAGAAGATGAGCAAGAACAAACTACACAGGGAAATGTCATATAAAATACTACTTGGCACATTAATTCAAAAAATTAAAAACTAAAAACAAAAACAATCAGAACCCTCAGCCTGTAAATAACCCATAATAAGCCACACTTTCCCACAACTCCCTTCCTCCGGCTGAGCTTCACCTCCCCATGGCTCTGCTACCTCCCCAAACAACACCACTGGCTGAAGGTCAAGTGTTTACACATGAGCCTGCGGAGAGAGTTCACATCCACACCCTGACAGAGTTCCAGAGGAGTAGTCAGATGAACACAGACACGCCAACAAATCAGCCCAGATGCTTACTCTATCCACCATCCTAAGTTAAGCACTGGAAAAGCATTGGAGGGAGCTCTACCATGTGAGCAAATGTAAGGAAGGCCATGCTTTCTTATTCAGTTAGAAAAATGCTTGACACACACACATCCTCCCATAAAAATGATTTGCTAACTGCTGTCATCGTCAGCACCACAAATGTAAACGAGGGCTTCACGGTCTGAAATGATTATTCATTTCTCCATCAGTGGCGAGAACAGTCACATGAGGATTTCGGATTCACAGGAACAAAGAGCTAAATAAAAATTTCACATTGAGAAGTTCTCTTTAGAAATCCTTTCTCCATCTGTTTGACTTACTCAGTAAAAGGAGAAGGATTTCCCTCTCAGCTCTTCCATCACTTCCTGTTTCCCCTTTCAGCCACAGTTCTCTTCTGGGAACACTGTAACAGTGTGGTATGTCTGTGAGGCGAACACGGGATGTGATGGGATCTTCAGAGAGAAAAGTCCTTTTTTCTCTCTTCTCGTTGTTGCTCGTTGACGTCATCTCTATTCGTGGAACCATTTCTGTGAATGGTCAGCTTGTCATTGCTTGTGTGCGCTAACTCAAAAAGATCCAGGTGAGCCACTACAAGAGGAGCAAACACACATTTCATTTATTCCGATTTTCCTTATTTGGGGTTTCATAGAACAGTATCTGAATTTTATTTCCTACAGCAGGACAAAGGTTGTAACTTTAGTGTCTCAACCAGAATATCTCTGGAGAAAGCATTCTAATTAGCTTTTGGAGCAACCAAGGCACTAATCCTATGGGAATAAGGTGACATTTTTAAGGGAGAAACTAATGTAGTAGAATAGAGGGGACTGTGCTCACTATCAAGTTGCTCTCAGTACTGATGAGGAGGGGCCTTTCCTGATTGGGAAGACTTATCAGCAACTTAGCAAGCTAAAAGTCATGACATACAGGTGAATGAACACAGTGCACAGGCAGGAAGTATTGATGAAGGGGCCTCTTTAACCTCGACAGAAGACTTAGCAAGCAAGGCTCATCTACACAAGGAAAAGAGAAGCCTGTTCAGAGCCAAAGTGAGTGATTCACAGGCTTGTTCCTGCACTATGAGCTTTCTGTTGCTGATTACAGGGCTGTTCAGGAATCTCTGGATGGTGACTTCTCTTTCCCACCTGCTTTATAATGCCCCTCTTCCATGACTCTCTAAGGTTATTATATTCTGTAGCGTAGGATTTCCAAAACAAAAGTAGTGTCAGTAGTGTGGGGTATCTCTCTGTATATTTTATGGACTTTTTAAAATATGAAGAATAATTTCCTATGGCAGTGGAGATTTATATGTCTCTGGTTCCAGGTTCTGCGGGGTTACTTAGGAGGCTGGAGACACTGGAGAGCCAACTGCTTAAGCCCAGTCTAAAGACTTGAAAGCCAGAGGAACTCACAGAATAGTGCCTGTTCAAGGTCCTGAATAGGTTTGAGACCTGGGAAGAAATGTTTCAAGTCCAAAGTCAGGAAGAAAGCCAATGTCCCAAATCACACTCAGGCTGACAGACGATTGTACCCTCCTTTTAGGAGAATCAACATCATTTTGTTTCTACATAGACTTTTGTCTGGTTGCATGGCCTTCCCCTACCCTATTCCTTCCACATGCTAAGGAGACCACTATCTATTTTATTCAGCCTAGCAATTATATATCAATCTCATCTAGAAACAACCTCTACCCCTAAGAGACATAGCCAGAGATGGTTCAGTCACAGTGATGCGTACTCTTAATTGGCACATTACCTTGGACACACACACAGAATGGTGGGGAAAACATATTTTCCTTAGCCATGATATCATCATTAGAAGCTGAGGTTTTCAGGGCCTGATCTCAAGCACCCCACTGTTGTAGCTCAGATTATGAAAGTGAGTTACTGTGCTGAATATCTATGAGGATACCCTCTTGGACCTGTATATGTGGAAACAAAGAAAGAGAGTAGATATGAACAAGAAAAGATGTGCTCTGGGCTGGGATACAGCTTAAGCACAGCCCTTTGCTTGCCCAACTAAGAATGACGTGACCAATTGCCACAGCTGCTTTTGTCAGTCACTAGATGTGGGTTCCACATAGGTGGTGACCTTAGGTGAGGTAGTCATGCGTAGCTTAGCTGTTCCTGAGGAAACAAACACTAATGACTCTGTGGGCAGTGCTCCCACCTGTCCTTGGAGGGCTCTATGGAGTTCTCCTGCATCCATATCATAATGCTGGCTTCAATCCCGACTCTTGTTCTTTACAGTGACTTCTTTGATCCTCAATTTTGTTCTTATTTCTAGAAATAAAGTCATTTTCATTACTTGAAATTCTCATAAAAGTTTCTTATTGATTTTTCTATTTGGAGCCATTGTTCTTAGTGCCACAAAGATACTGCTCTCCTCATAAGAAATATTTGCACAGACACTCCATTCCAATAAAAGATTGTACAAACTCTTTCGAAGAAACCACACCATCGTTTATGGTTTCAGTGAGGTTGCTTGGTAAAAGTGTTTCTGAACTGATTCCTAACATATACGTTTCTGCCACATTGTACCTTCAGACTAAGCTAAAGATTATTGTCATCAGAACAAACTCCTTTATTCTCAATATTTGATGCTATACAGACACATCTGTTTATCGCTTCATGTTCCATTGGTTCATCAACTTTTTCTTTGGGTTCATGGGCATGTTATCAAGGCTGTTCTTTTATTTGCAAACTGACTTCAAGAATTTCCAAAGTGGAAACACATCACCACCACCATCATTATTATCATCACCATCACCATCACTAGCATCACCACCACCACCACCACCACCACCATCATCACCATCATCATCACCACCACCACCACCACCACCACCATCACCATCACAACCACCACCACCACCACAACAACAACAACAACAACAACACACCATCATCACCATCATCATCACCACCACCATCCACCCTAAACCACAAATCTTTGTAAACAATTCCCGTGGAACTAATCTTTGTACTTCAGTCTTGCTCTACAGACCACATGGAACCAGTTTATTTAAGCTATATTCTGTAAACTCAGTCATATGCCCTTCAAAGTAAGTACAATCTAACTGGGAAACAGATTTCCTGACAGGGCTCTTGTTGTGGAAATTAGTTTAGCCAAAGCTTCTGGGGGTACTGTACTTAGGGGTATAGTTTTCTGCCTCCGGACATAATTGCTTTTAAGAGAGAGGAGGGCTCTCATGCTCTTTTGGGTGGTGGTCAAAGATCTGATCGCAGCTTCCAGCATCCATAGAGGACCACGATGGCTTTCTACTTTGTTGTTCATGAGTATTCCCCAATAAATATTTGATGCCCTCTTTATTTTGGGCTCTCATGGATTCTCTTTTCATGCTTACAAGCTCTGCAGTCAGAATAACTAGAAGGTGGATAGTTTTGGGAAGTGGGGGGTCCATATGATTATAACCAGCAATATACAGCCCGACACCATATGGTCTCTGGCCACTGTTGTGCTGGGATCTGGGTCTTGTTTCTAATTAGAGACACAAGAAGAGACACAGGAAGTGGTCTGTTAGAGAAGAATGTGCGATCCACGCACTCCTGGAACATAAAATTGTGTAACAATCCAGCATCAGCAGTCAGCCTCCGCAGGTGAGATGCGCACAGAGCTGTTGATGCAGAACGTGATCCTGCCAGCGCAAAGTTCTAACCCCTCCATCCCATCATTATGACCAAAGCCACGAGGGTTCTGTTTTGGCTTCTAACTGAACCTTGCTGAAGGGTAAATTTAGCTCCATGAATCCCACCCAGAGGGCCCCCAAAATGACATCATCGACGAATCCCACCCAGAGGGCCCCCAAAATAATGACATCATCCACACAGAGGTTGGTTGTAAAGCAGAGATAAGAAATGGACCTAGCTGGGAGTCTTCTACAAGCCTGTAAGTCAATGAGTTTAAACGAATTTTAAAATTATACCTTAAAACAAAAGGTTTTGCACACATTAGTGGAGTGCCAATGGCATTTCAAAGGCATCTGTATAAAAGAGAGAAAGGAAAAATGAAACATTTGCAATTTCTCTTTAAAGTCTTACTATAGCCAGATTCTTGCCAAGGTATGATAAACATTCCTCTTTAAAACTGTTTTCTTTTATTACATATTGACAACTTAGAGTTATATATATATATATATATATATATATATATATATATATATTTGTGAAGCACAAAGGGATGCTGTAAATTCTTTAATATGAAGTGAGCTAATTAGATCAACTTTCAGTGGCTACTGCCTCAAATGCTCATCTAATTTCTGTGGTGGGAACATTTGAAAATTAACCTATTACAAATTCTGAAATGCACAACACCCTGTTATTAACTGCAGCTGCCACACTTGGCAATCAAAAGAAAGCTCTATTCTTGCTGTCAAGCTGAGGTTCATGTGTCTTTGACCAGCATCTATTCATGACCGCAGGAGAAGGGAAAGGTGCACTTACAAGGTGAAAGCTGAGCAAAGGCCAGTCGTTAAAGAGCCATGGAAAATTATCTTCTTTTAAAGTATAAAGGTAACGTTGCTAAAGCCTTATTCCTTTTATGTTGTTTACTCTTTGAGTTCTTATTTGTGAATCTCCGAGTTGGCTTGATTTTCATCCAAAACTATGAAAGAATTTAAGCTAGTGTGTTTACTTTACAGCCTGTGGCAGGGCTGAGGGTCGAGGTAAAAATCTCTCCATCCTAGACAGAAATCTAATCTCTTGAAAGAGTCACCTAACCCTAACGCCAGCACTGACTTGAGTCATGAGCAGACTTGATAAAGGTTTCAATTTCAGATATCTTGCTTAGTAGCAAGGAAAAAAATATATAAGAGGAGTATTGCGAGATCAGCCAGTTGAATTACATTTTAATATTTCCTATCCATATTGAATACATTGAGTCTAAAAGCAGAATATAAAAATCCAGCTCAGCTGAAATATGAAGCACCATTTGTTATTATCAATGCTGTGTGTCATCATTACCAGCCTCATATTTCAAGAGGACAGCTGGCGCTTCCAAGGTCAATGACAGTTTAATATAAAAAAGCCCCAAATGAAAGAACGACAGAGATCAAAGATTTGAGACAATCATAAAGAGAAAGGCCACAGTATGCTAGCTCATCCATTCCAAAAACTGGACTTTTATTCTTGATACCTAAGATGAAACGATGGGAAGGGACTGAAATTGAGAATTTAATAAGAGCTATAGAGATGGCATCCTAGTAAAAAATAAGTTAAATATCCTACAGGAAAAGTCAACAAAGAGTTGTGAGCACAGCTAATTGTTATTACTGTGTGTCTGCTCCCTGATGGAGAATTCATTTTGAGAAGGCTTGGTGTTAATATGAGCCAGTTCAATTATACAGCAGGACAGTAATGATCACAGACGTACACAAAACCAAATCAGACTTGGCTAGGCAGTAGCAAGGAATAGACTTGGACCGGCCGTGCCAGGCTTTTGATAACTTTAGTGTATTTACATTAGTGGAATAGGGTGGGACACATTTTAATGCTTTTGGATTTTTAGAACAAAGCAGTAATCAAATTGTGACTGGTATATGTCAAGGGGTTACTATAAACAATGTAAATATCTAAATCTATGGTGTTCAGCCAGTTGATGCAGCATCCATTTGAGGGATAATGATCTTGCCAGTGATTGAGGTAGAATGGCCTAGGCTTTTGGGGAGCCCTGGGAAGAAACACACTCCCCTAATTGTTTCTAATTTAGCTTTCCTTCTCAAACTCACCTTTGTTTCAAAGCCATGAGTTGGAGCTGTTTGGAGAATGCTGTGGAGGTGAAAGAATGTCTGAGCCAGAAAAAGGGAGAACTTTGCCAGGACCAAAGAAACACACAGAATAAGCAAAGTTTAGTGTCAGGGAATTTTCTTTGGCATATATTCTGGTCTCTAATCCCTGCTCCTGTCTCGGCTTTATCAGTCTTTGTTCTGTGAAGATTCTTCTCTTTGTTAGTAAGTTACGTGCTCTGGTTTGCTAGGGAATGGGAGGGACCTGTATGCATAGAAATCTGTTTTATTCTGAAAGAACTGGAAACCTGTGGTTTCCCTGCCCATCTGAGTTCTCTCTGAATTGTAGATGCCACATTACTGAGGCAGTGACAGTCCCAAGTAGTTATGGGTTCTATGAATTCACAGCAGGAATTAAGAGTAGTCTTCTGTCGTGGACAGACTGGTTGTGTCTGTCCAAAACTTGTATGCTGAAATTCTGATTCTCAAGGTGATGAGATGAAGAGGTAGCTTTGAGGAGGTGGTTAGGTCATGAAGTTAGATTGGCCTCCTCATGGGGGAGACTCCTGCCCTTAAAAATCAGACCCATGGAGGCCAGGGAGACGGCTTAGGGGGTGATGTGCTTCTGTACAAGTGTGAGGATGTGAGTATGGATTTGCAGATTCCATCCCCCCAAAAAACAGATTTCATTTATTAATTCAATAGCGTGCATGTACAATTCCAGCACCCCTATATATAGATGATATACGCAGACAGATGACTTCCCTGAGGGTTATGGGCTGGCTAACATCATACATAGTGGGAGACAACCAGAGAAACTGTCTCAAAAAGTGGAATTTGAGGACTGATACCTGAGGTTGTCTGTTGACTCCCACACATACACTTGTACTCACACAAATGAACATAAGCACATACATACACACACACACATCATGAATGTGCACACACACATAAATAAACTTAAGTTTTTAAATCTTTAAAAATAATTTCATAATTTTAACATATATTAAAATTATTTGCCTTTATGGCTCTGATATTTACATACAGTTAAATAAATCTTTGTCTTTTCAAAAACCACAAAGATCCTCTTATATTTGTTCTTTAAAATGTACTCTCATCTATAGACCTTCTACTATATGAGTGCTGTGGAAACTCGATTCTTTGTAGCTCACTGACTCATCTCATTATGTATTGAATATGTTGCCTCTGCCCACCAATTCACAGCACCATTTACTGTAAGTTAAGCATGGTTGTTCATCACTCACAACTGCCTTGAGTCTGTTCTGGTCCACTGGTCTGCAGACCTTCCTACCTTCCCAGGGATTTCTGTGTGTTCTGCTCTCCGATAGCACCTCTTCCTTGTTTTCTTCTGCTATGTGTGAGGACTTTTACCTTTGTATGTCATATACATCTTATAGCAACTCATAAAATTTCCTGTATACACCAAGTTCTTTCAGGGTGTGATTGTGGGTAGTTACGCAACTCAGGGTGTGATCATGGGTAGTTATAATACTCAGGGTGTGATCATGGGTAGTTATGCTATTCAGGGTGTGATCATGGGTAGTTATACTACTCAGGGTGTGATCGTGGGTAGTTATGCTATTCAGGGTGTGATCATGGGCAGTTATGCTATTCAGGGTTGTGATCGTGTGTAGTTATGCAACTCAGGGCTTCCCCAATGTCCCTTCTTAAAATGTTACAATTTTCCCCTTAAGTGTATTTATAACTCTCTTTAGTTGTGTTTATTCTAGATGCTTGAAAACTAAAGACGTAATTCCTCATTCTTTTTGTTTGTTTTGTTGTTGTTGTTGTTGTTGTTGTTTTTGAGACAGCATTTCTCTGTGTAGCTCTGACTGTCCTAGAACTTACTCTGTATAGCAAACTGGCCTCAATCTCAGGGAGATCCACCTGCCTCTGCCTGCTGAGGGCTGGGAATAAAGGCATGTGTCACCACCACCTGGCACTTAGTTCTCATTCTTAATGCTGGTCCTTTTATGGCTTATTTATAAACTATAATTCAATTTTTGTGCTCTACATAGAAAACCTAGTGGCCAGTATCACTGATCTTAATAATTTATGGATAGATTGTTTATTATTGTTTATGTGTCTAGAAATGATATCTTTGAAAATTACCATGTTCTAATTATTTTTATATTGTTATGATATAAACCTTCACAGCAACCATGATGAAGTGGAGTGGTAGCAAGTCTCTTTGACTGGTGGCTGATATCAAAGCTGGGCTCAAGATCTGATGCACTGTAATCCATGAAGTGGATACTTATAAATCTCTCATTTGATTAACAGACTACCTTTGTTTTTAGGCTATTAAGAATCTCTATTATGAAAAGATGTTAAACTTATTAAAAACATTTCTGTTCTTTGAGGAGGTGAAACAATGAATTTTTAGATATTTCTTGATTTAATTTGATAATATTTATGAGTTCTGCATACATATTCATGAATTAAATTGGTTTGTAATTTTTCTTAGCTTTTTATATTCCTGTATCAGGGTTTTAGTGGCTTCATAAGCAAACTGGGAAATATTCTCTCTTATGGTTTTTATAAGACTGAACTTTTTCCCTTATGTGTTTGATAGAGCTTATTAATGAAATAATCTGGTTCTGACAGGTTTTACTTTTGGGGGAAATTTTGATTATAGGTTGAATTTATTTGACAGTAATGGAATAGAGAGCATTTCTCATCTCTTGTGAAGTCTGTTTTTGGTGAATTCTATTTTTACTGGAAATTTATTTACTTTGGTATAGAGTTCTATATTAAATCCAATGTATTGTTTAGCCGTCTCAGACTTCTCTATGCCTCTCAGCTTTTTATTCGTAATACCAATTAACAGCACATTCTTCACTATTTTTGATGATTTTATAATTAAACAATTTTTTTCCAGAAAATAATGTTGACTTTTCTGTGCCTCTCTGCTGTGTGCTTATTCATAATCTCATACTTCTCTACTATTTTGAAAATAATATGCATGCATGTGTGTCTGTCTGTGGGTATGTGCACATGAATGCAGGTGCTCACAGAGGCCATAAGGGGGCATTGGAAACTCTGGAACTGGAGTTACACATGGTTATATACTATCCCACATGGGTGCTGGAAGCCAAACTCAAGTCCTTTGCAGGAGCAGCACAAGCTTCTAACCACTGAGCCACCTCTCTAACCTCATTTTGCTGCTCAACCTACTGTTACTTTTTTCCTTTGGAGAGTATTCTAATCTTTTTAAAATGAGATTTTTTTGTACCACATTTTCTTTATCCATTCTTCAGTTGATGGGCATCAAAGTTGTTTCCAGGTTCTGGCTATTATGAATAATGCTGCTATAAACATAGTTGAGCACATGTCTTTGTAGTATGAATGAGCTTCCTTTGGGTATATACCCAACAGTGGTACTGCTGAGTCTTAAAGTAGGTTGTTTCCTAATTTTCTGAGAAATTGCCATACTGATTTCCAAAGTAGTTGTACAAGTTGTATTCACACCAGCAATGGAGAAGCACTCCCCTTACCCCACAACCTCTCCAGCATAAGTTGTCATCAGTGTTTTTGATCTTGGCAATTCTGACAGGTGTGGGATGGAATCTCAGAGTTGTTTTGATTTGCATCTCTGATGGTTAAGGATGTTGAACATTTCCTTAAGTGTCTTTCAGCCATTTGAAATTCATCTGTTAAGAGTTCTCTTTTGTATTTACCAAATTTATTCTTTTGGGTCTGGGTTACCTCACTCAGAATAGTGTTTTCTATTTCCATCCATTTGCATGCAAAGTTCAAGATGTCATTGTTTTTTACTGCTGGGTAGTACTCTAATGTGTATATATTCCACACTTTCTGTATTCATTCTTCCATTGAAGGACATCTAAGTTGTTTCCAGGTTCTGGTTATTACAAATAATGCTGCTATGAACATAGTTGAACAAATGCTTTTGTAGTATGATAGGGTATCTCTTGGGTATATTCCCAAGAGTGGTATTGCTGGATCCTGGGGTAGGTTGATTCCAAATTTCCTGAGAAACCGCGACACTGATTTCCAAAGTGGTTGCACAAGTTTGCATTCCCACCAGCAGTGGATGAGTGTACCCCTTACTCCACATCCTCTCCAGCAAAGGCTATCATTGGTGTTTTTGATTTTAGCCATTCTGACAGGTGTAAGATGTTATCTCAACGTTGTTTTGATTTGCATTTCCCTGATCGCTGAGGAGGTTGAGCATATCTTGCATATCACTATAAAAGCTTCATCTGGCAATGGATGGAGATAGAGACAGAGACCCACACTGGAGTGCAGAACTGAGCTCCCTAGGCCCAAATGAGGAGCTGAAGGAGGGAGAACATGAGCAAGGAAGTCAGGACCGCGAAGAGTGCGCCCACCCCCTGAGACTGCGGGGCTGATCTAATGGGAGCTCACCAAGGCCAGCTCGACCTGGACTGAAAAAGCATGGGATCAAACCAGATTCTCTGAACGTGGTGGACAATGAAGGCTGACTGAGAATCCAAGAACAATGGCACTGAGTTTTGATCCTACCGTGTGTACTGGCTTTTGGGGAGCCTAGTCTGTTTAGATGCGCACCTTCCTCGACCTAGATGGAGTGAGTTGGACCTGGGACTTCCCGCAGGGCAGGCAACCCTGACTGTTCCTTGGACTGGAAAGGGAAGGGGAGGGGAGTTAAGGGAGGGAGAGGGAAATGAGAGGTGGGGAGGAGGAGGAAATTTTAATAATAATAATAATAATAATAATAATAATAATAATAATAATAATAAAACTTGCTTAAAAAAGAGTTCTCTTTTTAGGTCTGTTTTAAAACTGGATTATTTGTTCTTTTGATGTCAAGTTTCTTGCATTCTTTGTATATTTTGGAGAGGAGTCCTCTGTCCGATGTGGGGTTGGTGAAGATCTTTTCCCATTCTGTAGTTTGTTGTTTTGTCTTGTTGGCCATGCCTTTTGGTTTACAGAAGCTTCTTAGTTTCAGGAGGTCCCAGTTATTAATTGTTGCTCTCAGTGTCTGTGCTACTGCGGTTATATTTGGGCTTATATTTAGGAAGCAATCTCCTCCGCCAATGCTTTGAAGTGTATTCCCCACTTTCTCTTTTATAAGGTTCAGGTTGGTTGGTTTTATGTTGAGGTCTTTGATTCATTTGGACACAATGGAGTACTACACAGTGGTAAAAAACATAATGACATCTTGAAATTTGCACGCAAATGGATTTATCTAGAAAAAGCCATATTGATATTGAATGAGGTAACCCAGACACAGAAAGACAAATATAATATTTACTCACTCATAAGTGATTTCTAGACATAAAGCAAAGAAAAGCCAGCCTACAGTCCACAACCCCAGAGAACCTAGACAACAAAGTGAACCCTAAAAGAGTCATACATGCATCTACATAGGAAGGAGAGAAAGACAAGATCTCCTGAGTAAATTGGGAGCATGGGGTCATGAGAGAGGGTAAAAGGGGAGGGGAAGTAAGGAAAGGGAGTGGAGAAAAATGTCAATATACCTCAATAGAAATAATAAAAAGCAATAAAAAATGAAAATTCTTCAGATGCTTTGCTCACCTAATATGTCAATATAAGTTACAAATTTCTGTTTCAGTACTGCCTTTGCTACTTTTCACAGTTGTTGATATAAAATATTTTTATTATCACCCAGGTCAGGATATTTTCTAATTTCCATTATGATTTCCCCACTAATCACAACAGCCATTCATAAACTTTTAAACCCATACGGGTAGTTTCTGATTCTTGGTGTTCATTTCAATCTGGCTGGCAACGTGGTCAGAAAATACATACTATGCTATCTGTGGTCGTGCTGTCTCTTCACAGCAATAGAAACCCTAACTAAGTCTTGCAAACTACGAT
Organism: Arvicola amphibius; assembly: GCF_903992535.2. Taxonomy (NCBI): domain Eukaryota; kingdom Metazoa; phylum Chordata; class Mammalia; order Rodentia; family Cricetidae; genus Arvicola; species Arvicola amphibius. Next base: position 40,684,152 of record NC_052063.2, read on the forward strand.
CCCATTCGGACCTTCCTTAACTATCTTCCAAGTATTTCAAGAAAGCAATGACTAAGTTTAAAAATGATAACATTTCCACATATCCAACATCAGAATGCAGGTTATGAAGGAAATTATTCAGTGCCAGATAGGGAAGTAGATAGTTGTCAGCTTCGGTTAGTAAGAATTACAAAGCACCAAGATGGGAGAAGTTACCACAGACTGAAGAAATCTGATGAACATTGAAGTTGAATGGATGTGGGTAGACAAGCTGAGGACAATGAGAAGCATGAAGTCACTAGGAGTTAGCACAGAGCAGACAGTCTACACACAGGATGACCAGGTCTGACACCAATGGAGAAGCAAGGCAGAAAGCCAGGATGAAACAATTTAAATATTCATATATGGAGGTTGGTGATATAAAAACATTTGTCAACTACATGGGAACAGGTGAATGTGAGTATTTTCATCAGTACTTGTGCTTATTTATGATTAAATCTTATGAATAGCATAAAAAGGATCATAAGACATACATATGAATATTTGATATACATGCCAATTTTTATAAGTAGCAATCTTATTGATTGCTGATAAAGGAAATGGAAAATGTGAATTAAACAGTACAAGTGTTCTTCTTATATTAAAAGTAGTTGAAAGGTAGTCAGTCAGTCCCAGCCAGGCAGTGGTGATAGACACCTTTAATCCCAGCACTTGGCAGGGAGGCAGAGGCAGGTGAGTCTCTGAGTTCGAGGCTAGCCTAGTCTAGAGAATGGGTTGCAGGACAGCCAGGGCTACACAGAGAAACCCTGTATCGAATAAACCAAAACCAAACAAACAAATCCATGGCAGCAGATGTCCAAACTTTTCCATTCATTGGCTCTTTGACCATTTTATGGTTGCAGAGTGAGCAGAATCGCTCCAGCGATCACACTTACAATTCAGGGGAGAGGAGAAAAAATAAGCTGAAATGTAGAGGGCACCGCTCCTATCTGTGATTTCTGAATTCAACTCTCCTATCTCAAAGGAAGGGTGGGAAGTTTATTTTTAGCTAAGCATTTTCTGGAGTTGATAATATAAGGTTTGTGTTATTACAGAAGTGGATGAGAGTATATAAGGGCTAGTGAGCTCTCAGTGTCTAGTCTTAGTGCCATCTTATATTGAGGGAACTGACCCTCTGAAGCCCTGAGTAAAGTACTTCAAGTTACATGACTAAGTCCTAAGCACCGTTCTTTGCACCATTCTGGTAGTGCTCGAGCCTCAGATTCTGTGTCCTTGACAACCGCTTGCTGGTTGACTAGCCAATATACTCTTACCCGTCTCTGTAATAACAGAATCCTCACATTGTCAGGGCCAGAAAATGCTCACTAAAAACAAATTTCTCATCCTTCCTTTGAGGTGGTAGACAGATCATGGCTTAGAAATCACAGTTAGAAAGAGCTTCCTCTTTTCAAAATCCAACTATAGTTCTCTTCTCAGAAAAACACTTCCCTAAGACCCTACAGTGAAGAGTACTGGGAATCAGGACTGAACACAATCCTATGTGCTTGTACTGGGATGAGTCTTGCTAGAGTGGATGTTTTTGTGGGTGAAGCTTAGGTACGTTTGAGAGTTACAGCTTCGACACCAGTGATTCTCAACCGGTGGATCATGATTCCTTTGGGGGGGGGGGTCAAATGACCCTTTCACAAAGGTCACTAAGACCATTTCCATATAAGACATTTACATTGTGATTTAAAACAGTAACAAAATTACAGTTGTGAAGAAGCAATGAAATAATTTTAAGGTTGGGGTCACCACAAAATGATGAACTGTATTAAAGAGTTGCAGCACTAGGAAGGTTGAGAACCCCTGGTCATGACTGCTATTGTATGTATCTCATTGCAGTCCTGCTGATCTGGCATCCCTTATCTTCTCCAATCTACCACTTAGCCACTTGCACACCTTTCTGAGCATCTGTATTTCTTCCTTTTCTGGGTCTGACACACCAGTCACTAACTGTATAGTCAAGAGAAATACAAGCGGACAGAGCAGTGTGTTGCCTGGCCTATGCCCTTAGGATGCACAGGAGTTTTTGAATATTGGACCAGGCAGGTTTTCTTGGGCTTTTTATGTAACACAAATGTCTAACCTATGTCCAATACAACTCATTCTTCCTAACCTTGGATTCTTCTTCTGTATGTATTGAGATGGATCAGGCCCTGGGTCTTCCCTTTCTTCTGTAGCTTTTCATATAAATATATAGGTTCCTTTATCACTGTCATTTATAAAAGAGAAAATGGATATGACAGTATTCTACTTATGAGATGACTTTTACTAATTCTACCAAAAAGTATAGTGGGAAAACATATGGATAAAACCCCTAAATTATGGCTTTTGATTACTGAATGACTATCTAGAAAGACAAGCAAGAGATGACCAGACATGTTATAGGTATGAACCATAGACATATGTGGCATCAAGAGGGCTCTGTGTCCATTTTCAGCTGCATCTGTTTTCCTTACATTTCTGTGGTGCTCTTGATTCTGTGAAGAGAATTAAGTGAGGAGATGAGCAGTACATTCTTTGCTCAATAGTCAAGTCTTTAAAGCCAAGACTTGATGTCTTGTTCAGAGTTACTAAGCTATTTGGGAATTTCAAGTACCTTGTAGCCTAACTCAAACAGGCTCAAAACAAGAAAGGAGCTGAATAGATAATACCAAGAAACAACTTATTAGCTCTCACACACAAAAACAAGAAAACAAACTCCCTGTCTCGAAAAACCAAAAAAATAAAATAAAAAAAAAAACAAAAAATTCTGCTGAAGCATTATGCCGGGCAGTGGTGGCGCACGCCTTTAATCCCAGCACTCGGGAGGCAGAGGCAGGCGGATCTCTGTGAGTTCGAGACCAGCCTGGTCTACAAGAGCTAGCTCCAGGACAGGCTCTAAAGCTGCAGAGAAACCCTGTCTCGAAAAACCAAAAAAAAAAAAAAAAAAAAAAAAAAGAAAACAAACTCATAGAATTATGTAGGTTTAAGTTTCTGTCTTGCCTGATCCCACAGCCATTCAGTCCCAAATAAACACACAGAGGCTTATATTAATTATAAACTGACCTATTGTTCAGGTGTATTATTAACTACCTCTTACAACTTAAATTAGCTACTAATTAAATTAATTGGTATTAAATTAAATACTTTTTATCTATTTTTAGCCCTGTGACTTGGTACTTATTCTCAGTAAGGTATTCTCATCTTTCTTTTTCTACTTCTGGTTTATTACTGTGTCTCTGCCTTTCCTCTTCCCAGAATTCTCCTAGTCTGATCTCCTTGCCTATACTTCTTCCCTGACTACTGGTCAATCAGTGTTTTATTAAACCAATACAAATGACAAATCTTTAGAGTGTACAAGACCATTATCCAGCAACATCCCCCCCCCATTTTTTTCTTTTCAAAACAAGAATTCTATATCTAATCTCCTTTGTTTAGCTTTTTTCCCTGACCATTATCTATAACCAACACTCTAAACAAAGACAAAATTCATAATCCAATTTTGGAAATGTGGGGGTAGTTTTCTAGGCTACTCCTGTTGATTGGGGGTGCAGGATCATATTGGTTTCAACATGGACCAAAGAGATGTCTTCAGGATACTGTTCTCTCCATCTCTGAAGTCTTTTCCTACCATGTTCTGTTATCTCTTATACTCTCATGGCTGGTCATATGGCTATTGGTGATGGAGGAGGATCATCTGTCTATGTGTTACTTTTATTGGTTAATAAAGAAACTTCTTTGGCCCTTTGATAGGATAGAACATTAGGTGGGTGGAGTAGACAGAACAGAATGCTGGGAAGAAGGTAGTGAGGCAGATGCCGTAACTCTCCTCTTCAATGGACGCAGGTTAAGAATCTTCCCTATAAGCCACTACCTCGTGGTGCTACACACATTATTAGAAATGGGTTAGTCAAGATGTGAGAGTTAGCCAATAAGAGGCTGAAACTAACAGGCCAGGCAGTGTTTAAAAGAATACAATTTGTGTGTTGTTATTTCGGGGTATAAGCGAGCCAGGTGGCCGGGAGCCAGGCAGGACGAAAAGCAGGCCCACTGCTCCTTCTACACTTGGCGCCTCAGCATCGTAAGCTGGATCCATGTAAAACCTGAGAGAGCTTAAAAAGGAGAATGAGAGAGTTTAACACAGCTTTTTGCTGTTTGCTAGAGCGTGCTGTAGAGAGATGTCCTGTTTCAGCAATAAGGGCAGAAAAAAAAGCCGCACCTTTTAAAACGCAGCTTCCTGGGCCCTGCAGCCAATGCGAACTCCAGCTATGGAGCATTTCTGGGCCCGGACATTTGTGTGCCCATTTGGGGTCAGGAATAAAGTAGCTGAGACCATGCCCGTGGCTCGGCTCTTCCTGCCTGGGGAGGCATTGGGATCAGGTCTACTAGAAAGTGGCGGTTTTGAAATACCTGTGTCTGGGCTGTATCACCATTGCAATCTCCGTCTGGCCCCTGTGGGAGACAAAGCTTTTGAATGGAGCATTTGGTGTAAAGTGCTACGATTTGTTTGATGGCAACTAGACTTGCTGTGTGCCTAAAAGGGGGACATTGCGTGCTGCAGCTCAGAGGCACAATCAGCGCCGCCATGCTTGTGGTGCAATGTGCAAGGATCAGAGGCACGAGCGGCTCCGCCATGTTGGACTGGGTGGGGCAAGATGGCAGTACCTGTTTTTGACCTAGGAATGTCACAGTTTAGTTCTTAAGTGCTTAGCGATTTAAAGGCACAAATCAAACATGTTTCTGGACAGTAAAAGAATTACAGATTCACAATAGGACAGATTCAGACAAAAGACCTCTAAATGGGTCATAGTGTTAGACAGACATATGTAGGCTTGGGAGAGAGAAGAAAAAGAGTATAGAGAATAAGAAAAAGGTTAAAGTCTTTAAAGAGACATAATAAAGTAAAGTGAAAGGTAAAGAGATAGAGTAAAAATAAGCCATGTAAAGACAGAAAATTCACAGAGAGTCCGGATTCTTTGTATTATTGTGTTTTCTTTAAATTTTTTGACTGTGAAGGAGCTAAGTACAGAGAGACATTTCATTATATGGGCTGCCAAGCTAAACAAGAATGGATATCATAAGGGAATCATGGCTTCCAAAATTGGGTGTAAGGATATGATGCTTTGGAGAGGGTCTTCTTTTGTTTTCACAGAGGATGAGACCGTGTGGATTGCTTCTATCCCAATATGGTATGATAGACCACGCCCTTCTGAAAGGTTGCTGTGAGCACCTTCAGAAAATTACTTCATTCAACTGCCAACTGAGATGAACCTAGCAGACAAATTATACCATGAAAGACCTAAATAACAGTGCCCCCATTCAGCATGAAGCAGCTTGGAGAGAAATAACTTCACCCATATTCCCAAATATTGTTTATAAATGTTCTTTTACATTTAAAGGGGGATATGATATAGATTTGAATAATTTGTATTGGTATGGATTTTAAGGTCAATTTTGTTATATGTATTTGTATTTCTGCTCTTGATTAAGGTATTGTGATGGTATAGTTCATTTAAAAATGTAATGTATAATTAGGAAATATAGGTTGTTAATGGATAATCATCGACAATAGTCAAGCTTGTAGTCATGTTAGTTAGATTTTCTAGATGTGCATAGATATATTTCAGATAGGCATTCTTCATACCTTTCAAAGACTGCAGAATATGGTATTTAAAATGTTTTAATAATTTAGGCTTTTTCATGACAATGAGACATGTCTACTCCTGGCAGCACCAATCTACTTCAAGAGGAAGATGGGCATCAAAGAGGCTCCTTATGGAGTTTGATGGCCATTTGGGCAAGAAACTGTTCTTGCCTGTACTGTTGCATAAACTGGACACAAAGAACCCACAGAGAGAGGACTGCTGAACTTGCCTAAAGGTGAGATGGTCTTTCGGGGTTCCTGATTCATGAAAGTGTCTGCGAGACATTCTGCAGGACACAGCAGAAAGTAATTGAACTGTCTTTGGAATTTCCTGCTTCATGGAAATGTCTGCTGGATACTATGGGCCTTTAGGCCAAAGATGGATGCCCCAGCGGTACAGAGGAACTTTGGGTGACTGTCCAGGCAGCGAGATGTCTCTGTCATTTCTAGAGTTGCTTATTTCTTGTTTACTTAGGTAACATTATATCCTTCTGGAGTCTTTGATGGAGTTGAAGAATAGATAGATAGTTATAGTTATAGTTTTCCATTGTTATGATAAAAGATAAAATAGATATAAATATTGTAGCTGTAATTCTTTGATAACTGTTTTGTTATATGTAATTTTACTATGTTAAAGTTAAAGCCTTTCTTTTTTGTTTAAATAGAAAAAGGAGAATTGATGGAGGAGGGTCTTCTGTCTATGTGTTACTTTCATTGGTTAATAAAGAAACTGCCTTGGCCCTTTGATAGGACAGAAAATTAGGTGGATGGAGTAGACAGAACAGAATGCTGGGAAGAAGGCAGTGAGGCAGACGCCTCAGGCAGACGCTATAGCTTTCCTCTCCAAGATGGACACAGGTTAGGAATCTTCCCTATAAGCCACCTCGTGGTGCTACATATTGTCAGGTTCGCTTTTTGATGTGCAAGCCCAGAATGAGCACATGGCTCATCTCAAAGTCACAGCCAAACTTCCTCTGCTGTACAACAGGTCTGAAAGTATGCTTGATTCCAGTTCTGTGTGCAATACTCCTCCATGGAGCTATTGTTAAGCTGGTGCCACTCAAAGCCATGAAATCTCACCAGATGAAGGGATACTTGGTGGGTAGGGGAGTGGCATATAATTACAATGTTACCCTTCAAGATGATCATCTTAATGATGCATTGCACCATTGGCCCCATCTTCTTCAGCATCCCAAGACCACTTTTATAATATTTTCACCTAATATCCTCCAGCAGATCTTGGTCCACAGGTTCACTGTAGGCTGATTTAGGGAGGATTATGGATAGTTAGCCTTCATAGAGTATCTGTTCCATGCCAAGGAATTTAATATCACTTCTTTTTTTAAAATTGTATTGATTATTATTGAGCTTTACATTTTTATCTGTTCCTCTCTCTGCTCCTCCCCTCTCCTTCAATTCTCCTCCAAGGTCCCCATGCTCCCAATTTACTCAGGAGATCTTGTCTTTTTCTACATCCCTTGTAGATTAGATCCATGTATGTCTCTCTTAGGGTCCTCAATGTTGTCTAGGTTCTCTGGGATTATGAATTGTAGGCTGGTTTTCTTTACTTTAGGTTTAAAAACCACTTATGAGTAAGTACATGTGATAATTGTCTTTCTGGGTCTGGGTTCAAAAACACTGAGGACAACTTATGCTGGAGAGGTTGTGGGATAAAGAGAATATCCTGAATTGCTGGTGGGGATGCAAGCTGGTACAGACCCTTTGGATGTCAGTATGACGATTTCTCACAAAATTAAGAAACAACCTTCCTCAAGACCCAATAATAGCACTTTTGGGTATATAATCAAAGAATGCTCAGTCATTGTGGTAACAAGGACATGTGCTCAACTATGTGCATAGCAACATTATTTGTCATAGCCAGAACTTGGAAACAATCTAAATGTCCCTCGACTAAAAAATGGATAAGGAAAATGTGGTACATTTACACAATGGAGTACTACACAGCAGAAAAGAATGACGACATCTTGAATTTTGCAGTCAAATGGATGTAGCTAGAAAACATCATTTTGAGAAATATCACTTCTAATAATTCATTTTCATAATAGCCGTTTGAAATAGGCATATTCTTACTGTGGACAGAGAGACTTCAAGTAAGTTAAATGTCACACACAGGATGATGACTGAACTCTCAGTCCTGATCTGCAGCTTGCTCTTTGGTAAAATCAGGGCTATTGGGAAAGTATATTATTTCACAGTGAAGCATGAGAAAATGGAAAGCAAATCACAGTTCATGTGTTTGCTTGTTTACAAACAGGTAAAATAAAGCCACACCCTATGATTCGTATTCCATGAGAGAAGCTGATAGAGCTTAGCATCAGGTTGGCATGGAGATGTCATGAAATGATGCAAGACTATCATCATGACTAAAGCCACATGATTGAAAGCAAATGATAATTGCAGAGCAGCCATTCTTTTGATGTGGTGGCTGGAGGGTGGGTACACTGAATTACAGGCAAATGTTTCTGAAAACTTCATCTTTGGAGGTTTGATTTGTTGTTTAGGCCACAGAGAAGCACCTGAGTGTCACTGCCCTTCACAGTGTTGTTTCCAACTTGTGACAACAGTGTCTTTCCTTTCTCCCATTTCCAATTTTCAGATCTGCTTCTGTAGCACCACATCTTCTCAAACCTACTTGAACCTTCCACATTGGCTTTTCCTTTCTTTTGATGACATGGTAAAGTTGTAGATGGTCTCTTAGTGTTAAACAGATACAGTGCACAGCACACTCTGGCTTTTCTCATTCGTCGCACTCAATTGATAGAAATGGTTTTTACAAATAGATCCACTCAAAACCCTTTTCATAACAAAAGAGCATCACAGTGGGTAGCTTCACAGCTTGAGGAGTTTGGGGTAGAAATTTATCTTTGTTTAGAATAGCTGCTATGGTTTCCTCTATGAAGAAACCAAGTCCGATTGAATTCAGATGTAAGCTTAAATAGGCACACCATCAAAGTAAGCCAAGTTTTATTGATTTCTGAGACAAATTTCTATAGTTTTTCTTCTTCCTATTTCAAAGTATAGCTTTGAAAGGCATAATATTCTAGAGAAAATAAAGAATTCATGAAAATACATTGTTTTTATTTTCAAGACATTCTAAAATATTTGTCTATAGATCTGAAATCAAAATAGGTGATATCTTGACTGATATTTTTACTAAAAATACACAGCTCTATATAATATCCTTCTATCCATCATCTTTCCTCTCATCTTTCAGAATGTCTATAAAATGATGGGTTATTATTTCCGCCACTTCAGATAGTGTTTATGCCAGCAGGAGGAAAATTATTTTATTATTTTTAGAGAATAGGAGCTATTTCTTGAACCAGGAAATTGAACCTACTATTAAAAAAATAAAGCAAAAATCTTGTTCTCATCAATCGCTACTTGATTTCCTTCGGGATGCCTTCCCCCTTCTTAAAACAACCCCTGCTACATACATAGACATGGAGGGATGCTTTTCATCACACACCATGAAAATCTCACATACATCCCATGTTACTTTGATCCCATGTTACTCTGTCTTCCTTTTGGATCAGGTGTTCATTGGGGACAGGGACTATGGCCATTTCATTGCTATGCAGCCCTTGTCTAGAGCACCAGATAAGAAAGTATCTTAGACATCAAAAAGCAGTCTAGCTTGGGTGCACTCCTGGGGCTGTGGGGTAACTGTGCACTCGGTTTCATAAGAACCTTTACCCATTGGGTAGGAAGGAGCCTCACCTAAGGAACCTTTAGTTCCTCGGAGCTGCATCTGCAAAGTTGCACACGCCACTTTGGGTAATAATCTGCCCAAGACTCTTGCAGGCACATATTTACTTAATACTCCACTGGGCTAGGGAAGAAACCAATCTCAAATTGCTTCCTCAGCTGAAAGCTCTGTGCTAACAATACAGTTTAATTTCTGCAGCTGTAGTTCTCAAATCAATAGGCTGCAGAGTGGGTGGCAGAATTTCAGTTCTGGGTTTTGAATACTAAGCAGGTCAGAAGGTGCATTATTTAAGATTCAATTTACTGGATTCTTAAAAATGGTTTTGAAAAATCAGCTCCATGATTTATAATGTTTTAATAATAATGTAAATCTTCAGAATTAAAAAAATAATGTCTGATCATGGATCATCATATTTATTACATGAATATCAGAGGTTTTGAGGATTTATTACTTCAAAAGAAGACTTATAAAGAGAAGTGTGGCACTTTGGGTTTGTAATCCCAGCACTAGGGAAGAGGAAGCAGGATGACCAAGCTATTAGGCTCAGGAGAGCACAAATAAGGGAAGGATTGAGGAAAGGAGAGAGATAAATAAAAGAAGGCAGATTTTGTTTGAAGAATAAATGTCATCACGAAACCTGACTCTTTAAATTTAAAAAAATCAATTAATTAATCATTTTTAAGTTAGCCTCAGCTACATATTTGAGTTCAAGGTCATCATGGGCTATAGGATACCCTGTCTCAAATAAACATATAAAACTCATAAATGAAATAAATATATAAAACTTATAAATGACAGATATTAATTTCCTAGGATAATTGGATGTTCTTATATAACTGGAAATTGTTCTTACATTTCCTCTGTGCTTTATTTTAAAAATAAACCAAGCCATTTAGGTAGTCTTTAAATCATGCTAAGATTCAGCGGGCTTGCCTTTTGTCAGGATTTATTATAGATTCCGAGCATACTGTGATAAGTACTGGCCATGCTATTGTTATAAAAGTTTTATATAGATGTTGATTCCACACATGTGTTGTCCTGCCTCATAACTAATCAAGCCTAAAGTCTGGGGTTCAGCAATAATAAGCCATGAATGTTTTTTATAACCAAGAAGATGAATTTGACAAAAAAAATTTAGGGTGGAAGTAAATTAGTATATCATTATGAGAAAAAAAAGAATTATCTTAAATTTCCCCAAAATTCTCAATACATCACATTCCCTTAAATCAAGTGTTGGGGTCTAGGTTCCCTCCTATCTGATTTCCTATAGCGTCGTTGTCCATGAAAAGGTCTTCCGGTATTTTGAAACAGCAGGTAGGAGTTCAGCATTCTGAAGACCTCTAAAATGAAGATGGTTGATATTTAGAAGGGAAACATGGAAAAGACAGCAAGAGGATGAGAATGTGGAGCATAGGGAGTCAGGACCATGGACAGTAGGGTGCCCCCGCCCCTCCCTGGTTTACTCACTGCTGACCTAGGGAAGTGTGGAACCTCTCATTCAGGAACTCTCCTTCTCATTGGGCTGTGAAGTTTAAGTGGAATAGGTTCGATAATTTAAGCTCTTTCCTTTATTGGAAAATAGGTAACATGGAAATAATTTCATTTTTAAGACTCATGGTAAAAGTCAAGGATTTGGTCTGACTGCAGCTTCAATCCTATGAAGAAAATGTTGTGTCAGCTCTAATGGGTGGAGACTGTAGACCAGTGTTCTCAACCATCCTCATGTTGTGACCATTTGATACAGTTCCTCATGCTGTGGCCACCTCCAACCATAAAATAGTTTCGTTGCTACTTCAAGTAATGTTGCCACTGTTTTGAATTATAGTGTATATATCTGATATTCAGGATCATCTCAGGCAACCCTTGTGAAAGGGTCATTTGGTCCTCCAAAGGGGTTATGACGCCATAGGCCGGGAACCACCACTGTAGACCATCTCCACACTTGTATTTTCTTTATACAGAGGTAGAGACTGGTGCTGGAACAGTATAAGAATATTGAGAGAGAGAAGGCTATGTCTCTTTCAGTTTGTGGGAGATCTTGAAGCGATCCAGCCGAACCATATTTTTTGTTCACTGACAGAGAGTAAAACCACAAGTTTTCTCTTTGTAATAATTTCATGTAATTAATCTCTGGGTTTTCAGATATCATGAATACTAATAAATTTGTGGTATCTTCTAGGAATAACCCACAGATGTTCAAGCCATGAATTTATCTTCCAGTATTTTAAATACAATATTTCCTTTCCAAAGTAATTGTATTCTGTAGACGGTTCAAATGACTTTCTGGATTTTTATCTTTTCTCATATCTTATTTTTTTCTGTTTTGTGATCAGAAATACTGTGAGCCTTAGCCAATTATGCTTCTTGTCACATGTCACTTATCCTCATGCCTGCATTTCAGATTCACCGTATAATTTGATCTCCAGATTCTGTGCTAAATTCAGTGGTGCTAATTGATGCTTTAGTCAATTATATAAGCTCCTGTTCTTTTCCTGAGTGTATTAATTAAGCTACAATATTGGTCCATGAAATAGTCAATAACTTAATTTCTAATTTAAAATAAGGCTGAAATTTGAGAAATGGTCAGGTATTATATTTGATATGAATCCCTAAATACATACCTCCTGCTCTTCACTCATTGAAACAGGCTTTATTTACCCTAAGGTTATTAACTCAAAAACATGTATACACCTGTCCTCTAAAATGTACCAAATGGCAATGGATTAATTTTAAATTTATGAATGTTTGCGCTCTGACATTTTATTAAATGACCTTAAACCATTTACCTCTTTCAACAAAGGTTAATTCTGATACTAATTAATACAAGACTAACCTAAAAGTTACCAACCTAAGAAAACAGAATGAATGAAGGAGAAAGGAGAAAGGAAATGAAGAATGGGTTGCTAGGATGCTTCAAATCAAGGCCACTGTGTGACTTTTCCTTGCAGATTGTATTAGGACCATTTTTACTTTGTGTCTTAGCAAGCTCGTGGCATCTTCTATCTTACTCTCATCAAACCGTTCACTTTGATGTGACCGTGTTGGTACCCAGCCCGCGGAGTTTGTCAGAAATCTAAGGTTGCTCTTCCACAAAGGTGTCACTAGGCTTTTAAGACTGTAGAAACACTATTTTAATATATTCTACTCAAAAACTCATTTCTTGCCATAGTCAAGTGACTTTCATTCAGGGACATTCAGATGAAAAAAAAATTGCATTGATCACCAGGAAAAAGAAAGTCAAAAGAATAAACAAAGCTGTTCACTATTCATAAGTAATATACAAAATATCAGCATCCAAGATCCTAGGAAGAGAAGATGCTTTCTGTAGACAAAGTCCATCCATCTCTTGTCAGCTCAAAGATTAAAATAATTTTGAAAATCCTGTGTCTCCTACTCAGAATGAATCTGGGTCACGGCAGCACTTGTCTCAACCATCTGGGATCTTTCATAGCCTCTTTCTTCTTCCTCTTTCCTTGTTTTTTTTTTTTTCCAGCACCCTTATTCCAAGGAGATTTTAATGACAATATTACATCTAGACCCTAGAGAGGCAACCAAGGGACAAACACTTTGAATTTTCACAAGCCACATCAGATGGTATTTGTTATTTGTTTAGAAGATTATGTACCAATTGCGTTCTGCTGTAGTAAGCAAGGCAGCTAGATCTCGGGCTCAGACATTTATAATTTAAAACCATTAATAAAGATAAACATGATGAACTATGTGTCAACAAGTGAGGAACTGCATAATAGATCTAGAGCTGGAAGCGAGAGACAAGCGTCTAAAGAAAACTGTATCTATTATTTCGGAATTAAAGAACATGCTACCTTCTCTTTTCAGAGGGGTGGGAAGATGGACTGTGAGCGCAGGGAGCATTCTAAGGCATGAAGAGGCACATGACGGTCACCTGTGCTTCTCATCCGCTCTTTCTGAGGCCCTATGTCTGCTAATTCCTCAGACATAAATTCACATCTTTTCTCTGTCCTTTTCTATCCTAATTGAATCAGCACAGTAATTTATATCTTAGGGTTCATTTTATTCCTCAAAACTGTCTCTTTAAAGGGGAGTGTATCCTTTAACTTTCAGTTCTTTTGGTGCATGGAAGACCTCACTACTGCTCACTGAAATTGGAATGTCAGTAACTATACAAGAGACGGGAATGCTCGAGGGATAAACATATGCCTTTCTGAACCCTGGAGATTGTGGCACATAGACATACTTTTGCTTGTAAGATCGTTTTTTTTTTTTTTTCTTAAAGTTGTCTGGTGAGTGCTTTTTTTTGATGTTTTATAGGTGTCTGAGTAAACTTGACAGTGTGATATTACCAGGGATAATGGTAGTGGCAATGATAATAATTATCCTAATTGCTTAGAGCATCTGCAGGTAAAGAATTCTGAAGTTCACTTTCTTTCAGAGAAGCATGACATGCAAAGACTTCACTTAGGTGAAGAACATAGAACAGTGCTCAATTGAAGAAATATCAGAAAACTGTCAGGGAAGCTGTGTGAGAACCTTCGCAACACTTCAGCAACATTTTTTTGTTTTTAAGTATGAATAATAACAAAGGGAAGAGGCATCCTACTAACTTGATTTTTAAAAGTTGGGTTTCATTAAGCCTCTGTCTGCAGAATGGGAACAGTAAAACCCAGTACACACGGATTTGATGGGACTAAGAAGTTGAATTCTGAGCAATGGCACAGTGGTTCTCAATCTTCTAATGTTGAGACCCTTTAATACAGTGCTGATCTCCAACCATAAAATTGTAGAAGTAGAGGCTTAATGAAACCCAACATTTTAAAACCAAGTTACTAGGATGCCTCTTCCCTGTGCTATTATCACATAGACAGACAGATGCAACATGCTGGGTCCATTTTCACTGCTGGTGGTTCATGATTTCGGGGGTTACCACCATATTGGAAAGCTGCAAGAGAGCCTTAAAGGAGAAAGATTGGCACTTATGTCACGTCAATAACCAACAGCTCTCTGATTCGACTCAAGCCTCACTCAACAGGAGGGAAGCCATACCTGGTACCAGAAACCTAGCCAACTTTCCAGGGCTAGAGAGGTCATGACTGTTCGAAGAGACCCTAATAATGCCGCTTTACTAGACCAGCATAATATCCTAAGGTTCCTTTGGCATTCTAGAACCTACCTTTAAACCAGTAGGTAAGTGTAGCTCTCACTCTCGGCAAAAGGGCTTCTCTTTACAGAAAATAGAAACTGTTACAGAAAACCACAGCTGGACACAGTGCATAAATGAACAGATCTTGGGTGCCCAGCTCAAAGAGATATATGCTCAACACAGCTCCTATACCCAAGGCTCAGGAAACATCAAGGGACGGGGGACAGAAATACTTAAAGAGGTAGAGTACCCAAAGTCAGTTGTGGGACCATGTCTTATGGAAATGACTGCATACACAAGACCCAAGCAATGGCAACATCTGTAGACACACTAACATAGAGGGGAAATCTCATAGGCCCTGCCCCTAGAAATCGATCTTTGGTGTTTGGAAATATAAGGCATTGCTTTTAGCCTTTGCTTTTTTTGACCTCTAGAAGTTTCTAGCTGTCACTTTTCTCTTGCAATACTGTGTTTGGTTTCTGTGCTTCTGTAGTCTGGAGCTACATCTTCTCAAGTCACTGCATGGGCTCTTCATCCTGACAACCACTTAGAAGTGATGTTTCTCCAGCACCTACCCAACACCTGCAGCCGCCACACACCTTTCTTAGATCACCAAGTGCAGGAGTGCAGTCTAAAGGACCTGCTTGACATATCCACTTACACATCCTTTGGGCACCTCAGATCCTGACTACCAAAAAGCAGATATACCATTACCTTCTTTTCTTCAAAATTGACCCTCTTCCTGTATTCTCTTCTCTGTAGGCCTCACAGTGAGGTGACCTGGGCTCAGACCAAAATCACATTTCTCTCTCCTATGCAAATCCTAACTTTTAATGTTTGATGTACTTAAATAATGGTTTGTGAGAATGAGTATTGGTAGGCTTCCATGAGGAAGGAAGAAGTATACAGAAGCAGGGAGGCAATAGTCACATGTGAGTGAAAGTTGATAGGAGGATATTGGGGTGATAGAGCACAAGGTGGGGGAACACAGAAGAAGAGGCAGAAAGAAACACGACAAACATTTGTTTGAAATGCTACAATGGAATAATTCTTTATGAACTAGTAAGGAATTTTTAAAAAAAACAGAGTGAATTCCTCTCAAGAAAAACTCTCCATGTCTAGAAATATGTCATGAAACTCAGCATCTTCTTTTCTTTTCTTTCTTTCTTTCTTTCTTTCTTTCTTTCTTTCTTTCTTTCTTTCTTTCTTTCTTCTTTTTTTTTGATGTAATCTAGAGAATATTTTAAAACACAATTGTTTATGGATTAGGTCCCAATCCTGCTTCTCTCCCAGTTCCTCCATATCTGCCCCTCACCCCTGCAGCATGCCTCCCCAAAACATTAATTAAAAATGAAACAAACAAAGAACCATTCCACCTTGTTCCTCCATCTTTCCAACACCTCTTCCTTCATCCTAGTGGCACTGGGAGCTGCGATGTGCCATGCAGTACACCCATTTGTCCAATTATCCCCATCAGCAAAATGTCCATTGCAGTGAGTCACTGGTCTGGTCCAAAGTCTCTGGTTTCTGATACACCATCATCACTGGGTCCTCACTGAAACTCCTCTCTGATATCCTGCTATTGCCTTGAGTCATAGGGATCCTACAGTGATTGTTCCATGGGACCAGTCCCTCCACACACTCCAGCAGGTCATAGATGGGGTAGATACTAGGGTGGGCCAAACCAAGGTCCACGATGTGGGTCTAGGTGGTAGCTGAGCTGATTGGCCTGGACCACTGGGACTGCCCCCTCAGGTGAGGGACAGAACCAGCTTTCCTAGGCCCATGCCATGAGGCCAGCTTTCTCATACCAGTGGTGGGGGGTGGAGCCATTTCTGTGGCGTGCAGGGGGTGGAAGGCTTCTCTCCCATGGGAGGCAGGGTTAGCTCTCCTGCTGTGGTGTCTAGCAAGGGACAGGGACAGGAATCCCAGGGCCAGTGAGGGACAGAGTGGACTCAACATGGCTCTTTGGTTTCAATATGCTTGGTTCCTGTTACCCTCTGGGGTAACACAGGCCATGAACAGCATCTTCTAACAGAAGCCCAGGGGCATTGGCAAACATTTCATGCAACAAATTGTCTAGCAAGATACAGATCAAGTCAGGGTTTCCCACGCATGAGAAAATTGGAAGTTTTGATACTCAAACTCTGTGCTTGTAATATCTCTTTTTAGACTTCCCATTTGATTTTCAGACTGTTAAGAAGTGAATAACACACATTGCCTCCTGGAGTCATACTGGGAAGTCTAAGGAAGATATTCCCTTGGCTTTCACCAGAATTGCTTCACTGTAAACCTGAAGGCATTAGGTCATGACTGGTTTGCAGTCTGTGGTTGGATCTTCATGGGCTTATCTTTTCATTACTCATTACTAGCCCTTTTCATAAGTCATTGTTCATTTTTTCCATGAATACTTAATACTAAAAATTCTTGGGAGAGATGCTGAGGGACAGAACACTTCATAAAAATTATATGTGGCATACAGGTGACCAAGACCCTAGCCAGGAACAGTTACTACGTGAATGTCTGCTTCTTTGAACTACAGGTCTTGATGCAGACAGCATAAAAGTGCTGTGCAGAAGAACTGAATCTTTTCCCCCAGTCGTGGCCACCGTGACTCTGGTGATTCCGCTGGCACTTGCAGCACTATGCTTTTGGGACACACTGAACTTTTAATCTGTAAACTCCTGTACCTCCCATACCATACACAGTGGTTGAATCAACTCTCCCACCAACAGCCACTAAACCTATCCTTTAATGTTATAGATTTTCCCCACATTCATTTTGTCATAATTGTTCTATGTTCTTTTCTCAGATCACTTGTGCTTGATGGCTTCATGAGGTAGAAGAATTGCCACTCATCGATTGAGTCCTCTTCAGAATGTTTTACCTCAGAACATTGACATCGGGCTAAATTAGGACATTTCTGAACCTCGTGTGACACGAAGATGCTCTAACCGCCCAGCAATCAGTTCCTTGGAATGAAGCAGAGAAAGGGAGAGAGACGGAGAAGAGCTAAGAACACTGCTCCAGCAGAGGAGTGATTTTGTAGCCCTGGAATCAAGAAATATATCATAAATATGAAAAACACAGCTGTAGCTGGCATCGGGAGTGACTCAGCCCTTCATCCTGGCAGACTTTTTACGTTGTCAGCGTGAATTGGACCTGAAAGCTTTGGCTTCTGATTTTCATTTAGTCCTACCAGCAAGAAAATTCAGCCCGGAGCAACCAGCACGCTGATTTTGTTAATTCCCTTAAATGTGTCCCTTCTCTAAATCATCACTGATGAAACATTCTTGACGTCTTTGCTTTCTTACCGTGCCCCTGACACATCAGGTGACCATGGCGGAAGCCAGAATAAAATCTTTCTAGCGTAATGTGAGGAGTTTTTAAAAACATGTTGATACCCTTTAAGCAATGAAATCTTAGCCATAAGAGAACGTCCGTTGGACCACAGCCTTGACCTACTACAAGCCTGGCCTTCTGTATCACCCGTATTGGATGGCTTGCGTTGCTACCACAAAAGATCCTGTGGAAATAGTAATTTTGACTGCGATCATAGATTTTTTTCACCTAACTTTGTCGGAAATAATATTCAAAATCATTCCCAACCTTTGTTCCCTGTTTCACTAACTATAGAAATCATATATGATTAGGGGCTGGAGAGATGGCTCAGTGGTTAAGACCACTGACTGCTCTTCCAGAGGTCCTGAGTTAATTCCCAACAAACAACAAGGTGGCTCACAACCGTTTGTAGTGAGATCTGGCATCCTCTTCTAGAATGCAGGTGTACATGCAGACAGAACACTATATACATAATGAATAAATCTTTAAAATAAAAGAAAAAAGAGAAATCATCTATATGATCATGAGATCACTGTCCAAAAAACACGTAGGCATATACAACTGTAGGGTTAACGGAAGTTCACTTTTGTATGAGTGTACATATGAGTTTATGTGTGTGTGTGAACATGCGTGGAGTGCCTGTCAATATCTGCGAGTATGCTTGTGGGTGTCAGAGGTTGAGTCAGGGCATCTTCCTCAATCATTCTCCACTTTGAGTTTTGTTTGTTTGGTTGGTTGGTTTGTTTGTTTGTGTTTTGAGACTAAGTCTCACTGAATCTGGAACTCTCTGGTTCTACTAGAATAACTGGTCAGCAAGTCCCAGAGATCCTTCATCTCTGCCTCTCATGCAATGGAATGACACGTGTGTCTGGTTATTTACATGGGTGTTAGAGATTAACCCCAAGTCCTTGTGTTTCTGCAGCAAACACCCTGCCTGTGTCACCTCTCCTCCCCTAAAGTTATCTGTTACTGTGCTGCTTTCAACATGACGAAACTTGGACTTTCTGTTCTACATGGCAGCTGAACAGAAGAAAACTACAACCATAGCGATTGCTTGCCCCTCCCACCTGACAACCCACCAAGCTTGTCCATTGTACTAGGACAGGAAATGATCACATTCTCTAGGATACTTCAGAAGTTGCCTTGCTCTGGAAGCTAAGAAAGGCTCGCCATCAATTGTGTGACCTTGGGAAGGTCATAGAAGAGGATCTTGTGTTTATGCTTTACTGCATGGATTTCCTCATTCTGTCAGGATTATCTTTCTGGGACACATTGCTAGGACTTTGAATGGGTTTCTCAATGCAGTCTAATATAGTGATTTAATTCAGATATCACTTGAAAACTACCTGGAATAAAAACCAAGTAGTAAGTCATCCTTTTATCTGCTAAGAATGTTTCTATTTTTAGGGGTTTTGATCTGTTACCTACAGGGATAAATCCATTTAGCTAGGGCTGAAGGTGTTACTCGGTGGTAGAGAACTTGGCTAACGTGTGTAGAAGCGTGGCTATGGGCTCCAATTCAGCACTGTTTGAAAAATTAACTAAAATAACACACCAGTCTGAATCAGCAGTTCTCAAACTTGTGGGTTGCAACCCCCAAAGGGGCTGGCTGCAGATCAGATATTTACATTATGAGTAATAACAGTAGCAAAATTACTGTTATGAAATAGCAGCAAAAATAATTTTATGGTTGGGGTCAGAACAACATGAGGAGCTGTGTTAAAGGATAACAGCGTTAGAAGGTTGAGAACCACTGCATGAATGACTTTTTATAGTTATGCACGTGTGTCTGTTTGTGGTTCTGTACGTCTGCCACTTGTGTGGGTGCCTGCAGAGGCCAGAAAATGTGTTGAATCCTCTTGGAGTGTCACCTGACGTAAGTTCTGGGAAGTGAGCGGCCAGCACTCTTCACCTCTGAGCCATCTTCTCCATCATCACTCACATATGAAGCCCACATCAATCTTATGTATGAAGCTATTACTCATTTTAGAACCAAAGATAGAGAAGGTCTAAAGTGTTAAAAGCTTTGTTTCTGTTTACCATTGACTTCCTTCAGGTGTTAAATCAGTCACCTAAAGCCTCCTAGGGATGATAGAAGGAAGGAAGGAAGGAAGGGAGGGAGGGAGGGAGAGAGGGAGGGAGGGTGGGAGGGAGGGAGGAAGGGTGGGTGGGAGGGGAAGGGGAAGAAAGATGGAGGGAGGAAGAGTAAGAAGAAGCAAGAGAATATTGTCATCTGGCGTGTATTTTACTCTTGTTGCCCCCCTTCCTTCCCCTCTCCCACTCATTCTCCTTCTTCACAGAAGCCTCCCTACTTTTTCTTTCATGTCACATGTATTCTATTTGAAAGTTATAATCCCTATCCCTTCTGTAAGATCTTTTTGCCCTTTCAAGAACAGATTTTTATTTATTTGTTTGTTTGTTTGTTTTTTTAACTCTTTTCTCATTTTATGTACCAATCTCAGTTCCTACTCCCTCCCCTCCTCCTGCTTCCTGCAGCTTCCCTCACATTCCACCCCACATCCACTCCTCAGAGAGTGTAAGACTTCCCACAGGAAGTCAACAAAGTCTAGCACATTGCTCTGAGGCAGGACCAAAGCGCCTCCCACTATATATAGGCTGAGCAAGGTATCCCTGCAAAGAGAATTTTGCTACTGTTATTACTCATAATGTAAGTATCTGATCTGCAGCCAGCCCCTTTGGGGGCTGCAACCCACAAGTTGAGAACTGCTGATTTAAACTGGTGTGTTATTTTAGTTAATTTTAAAACAGTGCTGAATTGGAGCCCACAGCCACGCTTCCACACCGTTAGCCAAGTTCTCTCTACCACTGAGTAACACCTTCAGCCCTAGCTAAATGGATTTATCTCTATAGGCAACAGATCAAAACCCCTAAAAATAGAAACATTCTTAGCAGATAAAAGGATGACTTACTACTTGGTTTTTATTCCAGGTAGTTTTCAAGTGATATCTGAATTAAATCACTATATTAGACTGCATTGAGCAACCCATTCAAAGTCCTAGCAATGTATCCCAGAAAGATAATCCTGACAGAATGAGGAAATCCATACAGTAAAGCATAAACCCAAGATCCTCTTCTATGACCTTCCCAAGGTCACACAATTGATGGCGAGCCTTTCTTAGCTTCCAGAGCAAGGCAACTTCTGAAGTATCCTAGAGAATGTGATCATTTCCTGTCCTAGTACAATGGACAAGCTTGGTGGGTTGTCAGGTGGGAGGGGCAAGCAATCGCTATGGTTGTAGTTTTCTTCTGTTCAACTGCCATGTAGAACAGAAAGTCCAAGTTTCGTCATGTTGAAAGCAGCACAGTAACAGATAACTTTAGGGGAGGAGAGGTGACACAGGCAGGGTGTTTGCTGCAGAAACACAAGGACTTGGGGTTAATCTCTAACACCCATGTAAATAACCAGACACACGTGTCATTCCATTGCATGAGAGACAGAGATGGGGGATCTCTGGGACTTGCTGACCAGTTATTCTAGTAGAACCAGAGAGCTCCAGATTCAGTGAGACTTAGTCTCAAAACACAAACAAACAAACCAACCAAACAAACAAACAAAAAACTCAAAGTGGAGAATGATTGAGGAAGATGCCCTGACTCAACCTCTGACACCCACAAGCATACTCGCAGATATTGACAGGCACTCCATGCATGTTCACACACACACATAAACTCATATGTACACTCATACAAAAGTGAACTTCCGTTAACCCTACAGTTGTATATGCCTACGTGTTTTTTGGACAGTGATCTCATGATCATATATATGATTTCTTTCTTTTTTCTTTCCTTTTATTTTAAAGATTTATTCATTATGTATACAGTGTTCTGTCTGCATGTACACCTGCATTCTAGAAGAGGATGCCAGATCTCACTACAGATGATTGTGAGCCACCTTGTGGTTGTTGGGAATTGAACTCAGGAACTCTGTGCTGGAGGGAGAGACCCCGATAGGCTGGAAACCAACAAGGGACCCTCCTACCCCCAACACAAGGCCAATTCAGACACCATCTCCACTATTGCTTAGGGTCTTAGCTGGGATCAACCTGGGAATTTCTCTAGTGTCAGGTTTCTTTCTAGCCACATAATGGCTCCCTTGATCAATGTATCTCTTTTTTTTTTTTTTTTTTTTTTTTGCTCTCCTTCTCTGTCTTCCCCATCTTAACCATTCTGTTCCCTCAGGTTCTCTTTGCTCTTCCCCTCCCCTCTCTTCCTTCCTTTCTGTCCTCACTTCTCCTCCCCTTCACCCCCGTGCTCCGAATTTTCTCAGAAGATCTTCTCTATTTCCCCTTCTCAGGGTTCTCTTAGGGTTCTCCTTGTTACCTAGCTTCTCTGGAGCCATAGACTATATGGGATCGTTATCATTTGCATTACAGTTAGTATCCACTTATGAATGAGTGAAGGTGCGTGGTTGATCGGCAGTTATGATTCACCAGACAAGCTTTAATATATATAATTCAGTTTTAATAAAGGAAAGGAAAGGGAACTTACAAATCCAAGGTTCCAGCGAGGAGCGCAGGAAAAGAAAGAGCAGGCGGGCCGCAGGCCCACAAGATTTTATAAGTCAATATTAGCCTAAGGGGGACACGCCTAAGGGGGGACACGCCTTTAGACCAAGGGGGACACGCCTTACAAAACAAGGTTTTTGGCTAGGCTTCCCCTTCATCTCCCCCTTTTGTCTAAATAAGACAGAACCAAACCAAATACAACTATATTCAATAGGAACAAATAATAAATATAAAATTACAAACAACAAACAATATTAAGAAGAAACATATCACAAAAGTTTTACTAAGCATTCTATTTCAAGGAGTCTAAATAATGTAGAGGGTAACTACAATTATCTAATCTTCAACCCCATCAAAGATCTGAGAAGGGAAGTAATATTACTTAAGCAACCAGGAAGTACAAACAAGAAACTTCCAAAATGTGCAACAAATGACAGAGACAACTAACTACCTGGGCAGTCACCCAAAGTTTCGTTTTGCAATGTTGAGGCAACCAACTTTGGCTAAGGCCTAACACAACTGACATAACATTTTTCAAAGGCAAGGAACTTTTTGTAGAATTGTCCAACCCTGTCTTGGCAAGATAAGACAATCCTGTTTTTATCCATTTACGGATACTCTGAAACTCTGTCAGTGGTCGAGGTATGGGCTTTTTCTTTGCCTAAAGGCCACTTCTGCCAAGAAGAAGACAAACTCCCAGTGGAGTGTCTTTGGTGCTCAACATTCTCTCGGGAGTAGAGTGGTGTTGCCAGGAGTGATTGTGTCTCATAAGTACCAAACTCTAGGTTAGATTAAAGGCCATGTTCTGCAGCTCTTCAAAGAGGTCGGAGATTATACTATCTATACTAAATATAATTTCTATGTATCTAAAAAACCTGAAAAACAACTGTGCAATAAATGAGGACAATATCTCCAAACGTAAACAATGTCATTATACAAATAATATCAGAGGTAGAAATGTACATTGCAATATGATAAATATCTCAATATAACAATTGTTTTAAACAGAAGTAGAAGCATACTCTCATACAATAGAGGTAGAAGCATACTCACATACAATGTTCAATATACAAGAATCAACACCAATGCAATTTTCTAATAACAATAATTCACAAATACCAATCATCCCATCAAACCAGGTAATTCCCCCCCTTTTTTTTATAAACACCCCTGAGTCCATATAATACCTCCCCCATCCCCTCAACCCTATACCAACTACTAAATGATGTCCCTAAACCAGAGGGCAAACTCTGTTGGGAGAGGGGGCGTCGTCCTCTAAGATTGCTTCTAGCTGACATGGGGGCGACGTTCTTCTCAGGGGGTTCCATGAAAGCAAATGATGGTAAAATTCCCAGAATAACATTTGGTCGAGGAAATTGTAACTAGCCTCTGAGTGTCTTGAGGAGGTCCGGCCAGAGTGTTGTCAAAATTGTACACCATTTGAAACTGTCTTGTGTAGTTGGTACCAAAAAAAAAAAAACCCCAAAAAAGGTCTAATTTTAGCGCTATTAAAAACATGACGTCATAGTAACCAGGTGAAATTGATGTTGTGGGGCCCCATCTTCATCCTGGAAACTTCAAAGATTACTGAAGGAAAATTTGTTGTTTGTTACAGGAAAGGTAAACATTATCTACAAAGACATATACAGACATATATATTCGATGGAAGGTATAATAAAGACAGACACAGATATGAGGAAAGGCAAAGAAAGTTTATCAAGTATCATCATCATCATTATTATTATTATTATTATTATTATTATTATTATTATTCTGTCCCATTTCATGGCTCCTGACCTGAGACAGAAACTCTGAGATATCTCTTATCAACAGGCTTGGAATTGAAGAGGGACTGAGCCATAGTCCAACTCCAAAACCAGCTCTATATACATATAAATAAAAGCACAGTAATGTATATATATATATATATATATATATATATATATAATGTAAAAAATGTTTTATACTTCCTAAACATATTCGGGTTCTGTGTTGATCCATATTAGGTTGTAACTAGTGTCCATGCATCAGTATTTAAATATCCAGGGTCCCTTAAGTTCTTTGAAGATGAGTGATTTCCTGTGGAGATAAGAAAAGAACCCTGCCCCCAACCTATATGCTTTTCTTACCATCAGTATGATCATCATCCTTGTGAATGAATTATTTTTCTTTTCCAAGGGGCTTCTTCTCTTCAAACCGAACCTTTATTAATTTTGACGGTATCCACAATTTTTCCTCTCCTGTGGAGACAAGAGCAAAACCCCTTCCCCAACGCAGCACATCTCCTGGCTTCCATTGCGAGGTCAGCACATCCTTGAAATAAACTGGTTGATTTAATTCAGCAGACTTTTCCATTATCCAATGTCTTTCTGCAGCCATTGTCCCCTTCTCATTAGCGTTGAGAAAATTCAAGGTTAATAAAGCACTATGTAACCTATTTCTAGGGGTATTTTCCACCCCTTTCTGTTTGTTTAACATATCCTTTATAGTTCTATTTGATCTTTCTATGACTGCTTGACCTGTAGGATTGTATGGTATACCTGTAACATGCTTAATATTGTAATAAGCAAAAAACTGTTTCATTTTCCTAGAGACATAAGCTGGACCATTATCCGTCTTTATTTGTGTAGGTATACCCATGATGGCCATAACTTCTAATAGATGAGTGATTACTGAATCAGCTTTTTCTGAGCTTAAAGCAGTTGCCCATTGAAAACCCGAATAAGTGTCAATGGTGTGGTGTACATATTGTAATTTGCCAAATTCTGCAAAGTGAAACACATCCATCTGCCAGATTTCATTCCTTTGAGTGCCCTTTGGATTAGCCCCTGCAAGCAGTGATGTTTGGTTATAAAAAGAGCAAGTAGGGCATTTCTTTACAATTTCCTTAGCTTGTTGCCATGTAATAGAAAACTCTTTCTTCAAGCCTTTGCTATTGACATGATGTTTTTTATGAAATTCAGAGGCCTGCAGCACACTACCAATCAACAATTGATCAATTTCTGCATTACCTTGTGCTAGAGGACCTGGCAGACCCGTATGGGATCGGATGTGTGTTATATACATAGGGTCCTGATCATGTCTTGTACCTGGATAAACAATGAGGTTAGTTCTGTATCATCAGGTATAAATTCAGCAGTTTCAATATGTAAGATTACTCTTTCTGCATATTGTGAATCAGTAACTATATTAAGCGGTTCTTTAAAATCCCTTACCACCATAAGAATGGCATATAATTCTGCCTTCTGGACAGAATCATAAGGGCTTTGTTCCACCTTACTCAAATCTTCTGATTTGTAACCTGCTTTCCCTGATTTATTAGCATCAGTATAAAATGTACGTGCTCCAGTTATCGGAGCATCACGGATGATTCGAGGGAGAATCCAAGAAGTTCTCTTTATAAAGTTAAGCCTCTTGCTTTTCGGATAGTTGTTATTGATTTCTCCCAAAAAATTAGCGCAAGCTCTTTGCCATGGTTCGTTATCTTCCCACAACTTTTTTAGTTCATCAGCAGTGAAAGGCACTATAATTTCTGCTGGGTCTATGCCTGCTAGTTGACGAAGTCTCAATTTGCCTTTTATAATTAATTCAGAGACTTTTTCCACATAAGTTTTTATTTTCTTACTTGGTTTGTGTGGTAAAAAGATCCATTCTAAGATAATATCATCTCTCTGCATTAAAATTCCTGTAGGAGAAATTTTGGAAGGCAATATGACGAGAATACAACTGAGCTCTGGATTCACCCTGTCCACATGTGTCTCTTGTAATTTCTCCTCAATCATTGTCATTTCCTTTTCTGCTTCAGCTGTTAATTCTCTGGGACTGTTTAAGTCTTTTTCACCATCCAAGGTTTTATTTAAATGAATTATCATATCAGGTGTTATGCCAACAGCTGGTCGTAAGCTGGAAATGTCTCCTAACAACCTTTGAAAGTCATTGAGAGTCCGTAACCGATCTCTCCTAATTTGTGCTTTTTGTGTCTTAATTTTTTGCAAACCTATTTTATAACCTAGATAATTAACAGAATCTCCTCTCTGAATTTTTTCAGGAGCAATCTGCAATCCCCATTTAAGTAAAAGTATTTTTACTTCTTCAAACAGTCTTTCTAAAGTAGCCATGTTTGAATCAGATAACAGAATATCATCCATGTAATGATAAATTATAGACTTGGGAAATTGCTTGCGTATTATTTGCAATGGTTGATTTACAAAATATTGGCACAGGGTGGGAGAGTTCAACATGCCCTGTGGGAGGACGGTCCATTGGTATCTCCTTGTAGGTTGAGAGTTATTATAAGTAGGCACTGTGAAGGCAAACTTTTCTCTGTCTTTTTCTTGTAAAGGTATAGTGAAGAAACAATCCTTTAAATCAATAACTATGAGAGGCCATCCTTTTGGTAATAAAGATGGCAGAGGAATTCCAGATTGCACAGAGCCCATAGGTTGAATAACCTTATTGATAGCTCTGAGATCTGTCACCATTCTCCACTTACCAGATTTTTTCTTAACAACAAATACAGGAGAATTCCAAGGGCTGGTGGATTCTTCTATATGTCGAGCATCTAATTGCTCTTGTACCAGCTGTTCTAAAGCCTGCAACTTTTCCTCAGCTAAAGGCCATTGCTTTGTCCATATTGGTTTCTCAGTCAACCATTTTAGAGGCAGTGCTGTTCGTATCTCTGAAGGGCCATCAATTGCTTTGCATTCTTGTACAGCCCGAACAGCCGGTTTCCGCCTTCTGTAATATCTTTTAATATTCCCCTCGGTGATATAGGCTCTAGAAGCAGCAGGAATGTTAATTTGGGTATTCCATTGCTGCAACAGGTCACGGCCCCATAAATTCACTGCAATATTGGCTACATATGGCCTTAATTTTCCTATTTGTCCTTCTGGCCCTATGCATTCAACCCATCTCGTGCTCTGCCTTACTTGAGATAGGGTTCCAATTCCCAGGAACTGAACATTTACATCCTGAAGAGGCCAATACGGATACCAAGATTCTGGAGTAATAATACTTACATCCGCACCTGTGTCCAGTAGGCCAGTAATAAAAACGCCATTTACACACACTCTTAACTTTGGTCTTTGTTCATTTATAAAAGTCTGCCAAAATACACGTAACTCATCTTTCAGGCCATTTTTGCTTTTAACAGCAGGCATGGGGCTTTCTAATTTTCTTGACGAGGCATGTTCTTGGCAGTAACTGGAAATGACTGGACCACATTCGCCATGGGGGCCTGCGAGAGGCCCCCCATTGAGTTTCCCAGTGGCAACAGGTTGCCTTGTCTATCTCTTGTTGACCTGCACTCATTTGTCCAGTGTCTGCCTTTTCCACATCTCCTACATATACCTGAAGGCTGAGTCCTCCTACGTCTGTTATTTCTAGAAGAGGCATTATTATTATTATTATTGTTATTGTTGTTATTATTGTTATTATTATTATTATTATTATTTCTGAAAATCCGTTGTCTGCAATTCCTTTTAATATGTCCCATCTTGCCACAATTAAAACATTTGGTAACTTGATGCCTCCTTTTTGCATTAGAAATTGCCCTGCCTCTACAGCTAGATGCAATGAAGCTCCAGCCTAAGATGGACGTATGCTAGGATCTTCCCGGTAAGGCACCACTTCGTGGTGCTACACAGATTATTAGATATGGGTTAATCAAGATGTGAGTAAGAGGCTGGAACTAATGGCCAGGCAGTGTTAAAAAGAATACAATTTGTGTGATGTTATTTTGGGTAAAGCTAGTCGGGCACCACGGGAGCAGGGCGGCAGGAAGCTGGCCCACAGCCTCCTCACTACATTAGTATCTCATCCTTGGATAGAATTTTCATGGCATGAATTGTGCCTTCTTGTATTGACAATCTGTCAGACAATCTGTCATATCCTTTAGACAAAGTCCGATTTTCACATTCAGCAGTTTTAATTCTCTCTGATAATGTTTCAGACAGGGACTGAAGTTTACGATCCAAATCAGCTGTTCTCTTCTCCGCAGCAATGAATCTCTCCTTAATATCAGACTGTAGTTTTTCTAAATTTTGCTCATTTGACAGAGTCATATCAGACAAAGCCCTATGCCCTTCCTTGAGACCTTCAAACTCTTTCTTGGTGTCAGTCTGAATTGTTTTTGCAAATACCTCGACCGACTTAAAGTTGTCACTCAAAACAGTTGTGCCCTTTCTTAAGCATTCAACCTCTGTCCTAAGAATCCTGGTTTCATTCTGTAAGGACTTTATCATTTTTCTATTTTCAAACCATGTAAGGGAGAAACCAAATACGAGAAAAATTGCAAGCCCTATAAACATCCAAGTTATGGGAATATCATATGTATCCTGCAATATTTCTACCATAGTATAATTAAATAGACTGCAGAAGCTTTCAACGGTGATATGGTCAGACATTTTTTTTTTTAATCAAAAGAAATTTTACCTGTAATGACCGTTCCCTGCCAGTAGGTGGCGAGGGCAGAAACCGCTCGGCCAAACCGAGTCTGCAGTACGGGTGGAGCTCGAATGCTGGGACTCCGGCAGTAACAGCTAGTCTCCGGCAGGTCAGGGCCCAGGCCGAACTCAGCCGGGACTGGTGCTGTCTGAGGGGTTAGCGAGCTCGGACTGAGTCACCCGCACACGTCCTTTGCTCCGTACAAGCGGGGCTGGGACAGGCTAGTCTGGGAAACTGCTCTGAAGCAATCAAGAACCCAAGGCCGAATCCCTGCCACGCAGTGCAGGAACTGGACCTGAAGGCTCCCAAATGCCCGAGTTGGACGCCAAATGAAGGTGCGTGGTTGATCGGCAGTTATGATTCACCAGACAAGCTTTAATATATATAATTCAGTTTTAATAAAGGAAAGGAAAGGGAACTTACAAATCCAAGGTTCCAGCGAGGAGCACAGGAAAACAAAGAGCAGGCGGGCCGCAGGCCCGTAAGATTTTATAAGTCAATATTAGCCTAAGGGGGACACGCCTTAGGGGGGACACGCCTTTAGACCAAGGGGGACACGCCTTACAAAACAAGGTTTTTGGCTAGGCTTCCCCTTCAAATGAGTACATATCATGCTCACCTTTCTGGGTCTGTGTTACCTCACTCAGCATGTTTTTTCTAGTTCCCTGCATTTGCAAGCAAAATTCCAGATGCCATTGCTATTAACCACTGAGTATTAAAACCACTGTGTAAATGTACCACATTTTCTTTATCCATTTTTCAGATGAGGGATATTTAGGTTGTTTCCAGGTTTGGGCTTTTATGAGTAATGCTGCTATGACATTTGTCTTCATAGTGTGATTGAGGATCCTTTGGGCATATGCCCAAGAGTGGTATTGCTGGGTCTTGGGGTAGGTTGGTTCCCAATTTTCTGAGGAACTGCCATCCTGATTTCCAAAGTGGTTGCACAAGTTTGCACTTCCACCAACAATGAAGAAGTATTCCCCTTATTCCGCATACTCTCCAACATAAGCTATCAAAAGTGATTTTGGTCTTAACCATTCTAACCGGTGTAAGATAGTATCTCAGAGTTGTTTTGCTTTGCATTTCCCTGATGGCTAAGGATGTTGAACATTTCTTTAAGTGTCTTTTAGTCATTTGAATCTCCTCTGTTGAGAATTCTGTTTAGATCTGAACCCCATTTTTAAATTGGATCTTGTGGTATTTTGATATCTAGTTTCTTGAGTTCTTTATATATTTTGGGTATCAGTCCTCTAACTGATGTGGGGTTGGTAAAGTTCTTTTCCCATTCAGTAGACTGCCTTTTGCCTTATTAACTGTGTCCTTTGCTTTACAGAAGCTTCTCAGTTTCAGGAGGTCTCATTTATTTATTGTTGCTTTCAGTGTCTGTGCTACTGGGGTTATATTTAGGAAGTGGTCTGCCCATGCCTTGAAGGTTACTTCCCACTTTCCCTTCTATCAGGTTCAGTGTGGCTGGATTTATACTAATGTCTTTAATCCATCTGAGCTTGAGTTTTGTGCATAGAGATAAATATGGATCTATTTTCATTCTTCTACCCACTGACACCCAGTTATGCCAGCACTATTTTGTTGAAGATGCTGTTTTCCCATTGTATACTTTAGCTTATCAAAAATCAGGTGTTAAACCTCATTTCTATATACTGTATAGATAATGCTTATATATTTGCTAGAATCTAACATCAGACTAAATTAAAAATAGAAATTGAAGTTGTATTTAAACCTGATTATTTTATTTAACTTTTTAGATTATTTTATTTATGTATATCAGTGTTTGCCCAGCATGTATATATGGATACCACATGAGTACCCAGGTCCTGCAGAGGAAGAAGAGAATGTTGCAGCCCTGACATTGAAGTCACAGACTGTGAACCACTGTGTGGGTTTAATAAGCAGAACTCAGGTTCGATGCAAGAACAGCAAGTGTTTATAACCACTGAGCCAATTCTCTAGCTCCCAAATCAATCTTATTCCTAAAAATCGTGTGGTATCCACACTCTTCTTTTTGTTACTTCTGCCACAAAGAAAAAAACTTAGCAGGAAGTTTACATATCAACCCCTTTGATAATCTAATGAACAGACCTTAAACACACACTAATATCTAGCTGCAGATTAAGCAGTCTATAATCTAGGTAGTTATGAAATAACTAACATTTAGAAGAATAAGCAATAATCTCTGCAATAAGAAATAACAATAATAAAAACTCACTACAGAAAAAATCAAGTGTTAATAGGTGTGTGGATTAATATTCAGGTCTTCGACTTGATTCCATTGGTCCTTCTGTCTTTTTTATGACCAATATCAAGTTGTTTTCATTACTGTAGCTCTGTAATAGAGTTTGAAGTCAGGGGTGGTGATGCCTCCAGAAATTCCTTTATTGTATAGGGCTATCCTGGGTATTTTCTTTTTCCCTATGAAGTTGAGTATTTTTCTTTCCATGTCTGTGAAAAGTTGTGTTTGGATCTTGATGTGGATTGCACTGAATCTGTAGATTGCTTTTGGTAGGATTGCCATTTTTATTATGTTGATCCAACCTATCCAAGAGCATGGGAAATCATTCTATTTTCTGATATCTTCTTCAATTTCTTTCTTTTTAATTTTTTTAAATTTACTTATTAAAAATTTCCACCTCCTTCCATTTCCCTCTCACTCCCCCCTCCCCCTCCCTCTCTAGTCCTAAGAGAAGTCAGGGTACCCTGCCCTGTGAGAAGTTCAAAGCCCATCACCCTTCATCCAGGTCTAGGAAGGTGTGCATCCAAACAGACTAGGCTCCCAAAGAGCCAGTACATGCAGTAGAATCAAAACCCAGTATCATTATCACTGGCTTCTCAGTCAGCCCTCATTGTCAGCCACATTCAGAGAGTCCGATTTGATCACATGCTCCATCAGTCCTAGTCCAGCTGGCCTTGGTGAACTCCCATTGTATCAGTCCCATCGTCTCCCTGGGTAGACGCACCCCTTGCGGTCCTGAGTTCCTTGCTCATATTCTCCCTCCTTCTGATCTTCAACTGAACCGTGGGAGCTCAATCCAGTGCTCCAATGTGGGTCTCTGTCTTTATCTTCATCCATTGCTGGATGAAGGTTCTATGGTGATAAGCATGATATTCATCAGTGTGGCAATGGGATAAGGCCAGTTCAGGCACCCTCTCCTTTGCTGCCCAAGGACCTAGCTGGGGACATCTCCTTGGACACCTGGAAACCCCTCTAGAGCCAAGTCTCTTGCCAACCCTAAAATGGCTCCCTTAATTAAGATATCTTCTTCCCTGCTCCCATATCCACCCTTCCTCCATCTCAACCATCCCATTCCCTCAAGCTCTCCCCAATCCTCCCCTTCTCCCTTCTCTCTCCCCATCTCCCCTTTCTCCCACCCCACCCCCACCCCCATGCTCCCAACTTTTGCCCAGTGATCTTGTCTACTTCCAGTATCCAGGAGGATAAATATAAGTTTTTCTTTGGGTTCACCTTCTTATTTAGCTTCTCTAGGATCACTAATTATAGGCTCAATGTCCTTTGTTTATGGCTAAAATCCACTTATGCATGAGTACATAACATATTCATCTTTTTGGGTCTGGGTTATCTCACTCAGTAAAGTGTTTTCTATTTCCATCCATTTGCATGCAAAATTCAAGATGTCATTGTTTTTTACCACTGAGTAGAACTCTAAAGTGTATATGTGCCACACCTTTATCCATTCTTCTATTGAGAGGCACCTAGGCTGTTTCCAGGTTCTGGCTATTAAAAATAGTGTTGCTATGAACATAGTTGAACAAATGCTTTTGTAGTATGATTGGGCATCTCTTGGGTATATTCCCAATAGTGGAATTGCTGGATCCTGAGGTAGGTTGACTCTCAGTTTCCTGAGAAACCGCCACACTGCTTTCCAAAGTGGTTGCACAAGTTTGCATTCCCACCAACAATGGATGAGTATTCCCCTTACTCCACATCCTCTCCAGCATAGGCTATCATTGGTGTTTTTTATGTTAGCCATTCTAACAGTATAAGATGGTATCTCAAAGTTGTTTTGATTTGCATTTCCCTGATCACTAAGGAGGTTGAACATGACCTTAAGTGTCTTTTGGTCATTTGAAGTTCTTCTGTTGAGAATTCTCTGTTCACTTCAATTCAATTCAGTACCACATTTTAATTGGGTTAATTAGAGTTTTAATGTCTAGTTTCTTGAGTTCTTTATATATTTTGGAGATCAGACCTTTGTCTTATGCAGGGTTGGTGAAGATCTTCTCCCATTAAGTAGGTTGTCTTTTCGTCTTAATGACAGTGTCCTTTGCATTACAGAAGCTTCTCAGTTTCAGGAGGTCCCATTTATTCACTGCTGCTCTTATTGTCTGTGCTACTGGGGTTATACGTAGGAAGTCGTCTCCTATACCCATGTGTTGCAGATTATTTCCCACTTTCTCTTCTATCAGGTTCAGTGTGTTCAGATTTATATTGAGGACTTTAATCCATTTGGATTTGACTTTTGTGCATGGTGATAGATATGGGTCTATTTTCATTCTTCTACAGGTTGACATCCAGTTATGCTAGCACCATTTGTTAAAGATGCTTTCTTTCTTCCATTGTATAATTTTAGCTCCTTTGTCGAAAATCAGGTGTTCATATGTTTGTGGATTAATATCCAGGTCTTTTATTCAATTCCATTGGTTAACAACTCTGTTTCTATGCCAATACCAAGCTGTTTTCATTACTGTAGCTCTGTAATAGAGTTTGAAGTCAGGGATGGTAATGCCTCCAGAAGTACTTTTATTGTATAGGATTGTTTTGGCTATCCTGAATTTTTTGTTTTTCCATATAAAGTTGATTATTGTTCTCTCAATGTCTGTGAAGATTTTTGTTGAGATTTTGATGAGGATTGCATTGAATCTATAGATTACTTTTGGTAGAATTGCCATTTTTACTATGTTGATCCTCCCAATCCAAGAGCATGGGCAATCTTTCCATTTTCTGGTATCCTCTTCAATTTCTTTCTTCAAAGACATAAAGTTCTTGTCAAATAGATCTTTCTCTTCCTTGGTTAGAGTTACCCCAAGATACTTTATACTATTTGTGGCTATCATGAAAGGTGATGTTTCTCTGATTTCCCTCTCTGCTTCTTTGTTCTTTGTGTATAGGAGGGCAACTGATTTTTTGGAGTTGATCTTGTATCCTGCCACATTACTAAAGGTGTTTATCAGCTGTAGGAGTTCTTTGGTAGAGTTTTTGGGGTCACTTATGTACACTATCATATCATCTGCAAATAACAAAAGTTTGACTTCTTCCTTTCCAATTCAAATCCCCTTGATCTCCTTATGTTGTCTTATTGCTAATGCTAGAACTTCAAGCACTATATTGAAGAGGTATGGAGAGACTGGACAGCCTTATCTTATTCCTGATTTTAGTGGAATGGCTTTAATTTCTCTCCATTTAATTTGATGTCAGCTGTCGGCTTGCTGTATATTGCTTTTTTATATTTAGGTATGAACTTGTATCCCTAATCTCTCCAAGACCTTTATCATAAAGGGGTGTTGAATTTTGTCAAATGCTTTTTCAGCATCTAATGAAATGATCATATGGGTTTTTTTTAGTTTATTATATGATGAATTACATTGATAGATGTATGTTGAACCAGCCTTGCATCTCTGGGATGAAGCCTACTTGATCATAATGGATAATTTTTTTGATGTGTTCTTGGATTCGGTTTGCCAGCATTTTATTGAGAATTTTTTTTTGTGTCAATGTTCATGAGTGAGATTGGTTTGTAATTCTCTTTCTTGATTGAGTCTTTGTGTAGTTTTGGTATCAGGGTAACTGTAGCTTCATAAAAGGAGTTTGGCAATGACTCTTCTGTTTCTATTTTGTGTATAGGTATTAGCTCTTCTTGGAACCTCTGGTAAAATTCTGCATTGAAACCGTCTGGTCCTGGGCTTTTTTTGGTAGGGAGGTTTTTGATGACAGCTTCTAATTTCTTGTGACTTACAGGTCTATTTAAATTTTTCACCTGGTCTTGATTTAATTTTGGTATATGGTATTATCTAAAAAATGTCCATTTCTTTTACATTTTCCAATTTTGTGGCATACAGGCTTTTGTAGTAAGATGTAATGATTCTCTGAATTTCCTCTGTGTCTGTGGTTATGTCCCCCTTTTCATTTCTGATCTTATTAATTTGCTTGTTCTCTCTCTGCCATTTGATTAGTTTGGCTAGGGGTTTGTCAATCTTGTTGATTTTCTCCAAGAACCAGTTTTTTGTTTCATTGATTCTTTGGATTGTTTTCTGTGTTTCTATTTTGTTGATTTCAGCCGTCAGTTTGATTATTTCCAGCCTTCTACTCCTCCTGGGTAAGTCTGCTTCTTTTTTTTCCTAGAGCTTTCAGGTGTGCTGCTAAGTCTCTAATGTGAGCTTTCTCCGTTTTCTTTACGTGGGCACTTAGTGCTATGAACTTTCCTCTTAGCACTGCTTTCATAGTGTCCCATAGGTTTGGGTATGTTGTGTCTTTATTTTTGTTGAATTCAAGGAAGACTTTAATTTCTTTATTTCTTCCTTGACCCAGGGGCGGGTCAGTAGTTGACTGTTCAGTTTTCATGAGTTTGTAGACTTACTGCAATTAGTCTTGTTGTTGAATTCTTTAAACCATGGTAATCCAATAAGATACAGGGGGTTATTTCAATTTTTTGTAACTGTTGATGTTAGCTTTGTTACTGAGTATGTAGTCAATTTTAGAGACAGTTCCTTGAGGTGCTGAGAAGACGGTATATTCTTTTGTGTTTGGGTGAAATGTTCCATAGGTATCTGTTAAGTCCATTTGAGCCAGGACATCTGTTAGTTCTCTTATTTCTCTGTTAAGTTTCTATCTTGTTGATCTGTCCATTGGGGAGAGTGGGGTGTTAAAGTCTCCTACTGTTGGTGTGTGGGGTTTGATGTGCAATGTAAGCTTTAGTAATGCTTCTTTTACATATGTGGGTATTCTTGTATTTGGGGCATAGATGTTCAGGATTGAAACTTCTTCTTAATGGATTATTCCTATGATGAATATGAAGTGCCCTTCTCCATCTCTTCTGATTGATTTTACTTTGAAGTCTATTTTGATAGATATTGGGATAGCTACACCTGCTTGTTTCTTTGGTCCATTTGATTGGAAAAATCTTCCCCCCCCCCTTTACTCTGAGGTAATGTCTGTCTTTGAGGTTGAGGTGTGTTTCTTGTATACAGCAGAAGGATGGATCTTGCTTTCATATCCATTCTCTTAGCCTGTGTCTTTTTATAGGTGAATTGAGTCCATTGATATTAAGGGATTTTAATGACCAATAATTGTTAATTCCTGTTATTTTTTGGAGGTAGTTCTTGTATGTTTTTCTTCTTTGGGGTTTGCTGTTGTGATGTTATCTGTTGTCCTTGTTTTTATGGATTCAGTTAGCTTCTGTGGATTGGAGTTTTCCTTCTATACTTTTTGTTAGGCTGGGTTTGTGAATATTGTTTAAATCTGGTTTTGTCAAGGAATATCTTGTTTTCTCCATCGATGGTGATTGAAACTTTGTTGGGTATAGTAGTCTGGGCTTGTATCCACGGTCTTTTAGTGTCTGAAGCACATCTGACCAAAACCTTCTGGCTTCAGGATTTCCATTGAGATGTTGAGTTTAAATTTGATAGGTCTGTCTTTATATGTTACTTGGACTTTTTCCTTTGCAGCTCTTCATATTCTTTCTTTATTCTGTATTTTGTGTTTTGATTATTATATGGCAAGGAGACTTTTTTTTCTTGGTCCAGTCTATTTGCTGTTCTGTAAGCTTCTTGTACCTCCATAGGCACATCCCTCTTTAGGTTGTGAAAGGTTTTTTTCTATGATTTTGTTAATATACTTTCTGTGCTTTTGAGCTGGAGTTCTTCTCCTTCTATCCATATCATTCTTAGGTTTGGTCTTTTCATGGTGTCCCAGATTTTCTGAATGTTTTGTGTTAAGAATTTGTTGGATTTAACATTTTCTTTGACCAACGAATCTATTTTTTCTCTATTGTATTTTCAATGCCTGAGATTTTTCTCTTCCATTTCTTACATTCTGTTGGTTATGCTTAAATCTATAGTTCCTGTTCACTTACCTAGATTTTTCCATTTCCATAATTCCATCGGTCTGTGTTTTCTTTATTGCCTCTATTTCAGTTTTCAAGTCTGGAGCTGTTTGAACTGTTTTCTTCACCTGTTTCTTCTTTCATGGTTTTCTTGGGTTTCTTGAAGAGATTTATTATTTCTTCCAATTTTTGTTTTGTCTTTTCCTCCATTTTAAGGGAATTTTTTTATTTCCTCTTTATGGGTCTCTATCGTCTTCAGACATTATATTTATGATTGTTTTCTTCTGCTTCTTCTGGGTTAGGATGATCAGGTCTTCCTATGGTATGACCACTGGGTTCTGGTGTTGCCATGTTGCTTTTTAGGTTCTTGAACGAATTCTTGTATTAGCACCTATCCATCTCTTCATCCAGTTGGCGCCGGTAGTATCTTTGCCTCTTGGTCGGATCCTTGTAGTTGGTGTTTGTGTCTCGGGGATCCTCTCTTGGACTGATTGTTGCAATTGCTGTCTGTGTCTCAGGGAACTGCCCACAATCTGCTCTGTGTAGTCACTGTCTGTGTCTCAGGGATTCGCTGAGGTCACAGAGGATGGGTGGGTTTGGGGGTGGAGTGGGACTTGTAGCTTTACAGGGCCCGATAGATGGGGGTAGTTGGGGCAACCTACCTGCAGGAAGCTTGCCTGCTGACTGGCTAGTGAAGCTGAGGCAGGTCCGGGAAGAGCCCATGGTTTTACACTTCCCCACCAAGGGCCTAGAGAGTGGGGTACCCAGCTGGGTGGCTGCTCACTAACCTTGGTTCATTCTGTGCCGTCACAGTCTGTGCTTCAGAGGTCCTCTGATGTTGTAGGGAATGGGTGGGTTTGGGGACAGAGTGGTACTTGTAGCTTACAGGGTCTGATCAGTCTCAAGAATTGATTTTTTTTAAACATTTTCCTATGTGATTTTTTTAAACAAATGTGTATCTTGGAATTAATCAGCTATTTAAGATTCTCTCAGTAAATCGAAGCAAATGCAAATAAAAATCATTTGGGGAACAATGCCCAAGAAAGGATATCAGAAAATGTTAAATTTTTCAAAATAACTAATGCTGAAAGCTTGTTCCTCTGAGCTTTGTTATTGACAATGTAAACACCTCATGAGTTGGAGCACTCTAACATCAGCTTATAGGTTTCCATGGCAACTGCTACCACTATAGCCAGTCTACCTGAAAGGATCCAAAAGTAAGGTAATAATTTAAAAGTCTGTCACCTGGCCATGACTTCTGAAATGGCAAATGTTTCTTCTTCAAGCTGCCTTCCCTCCCTCCTCTTGTCTTCTTCACTGACGTTCACCCACTCTGTATTTCCCATCCTCAGAGCTCCGTGGTTCCATTGCTTGACAATGCAGACGTTGCACTTTTTCTACCTTATTACATCTAAAATAGATTATGAAATTCAGAGAGATGGGGTCGAATCATGGGAAGTATTTTTGTTTGAGAGAATGAGAATGGTTCTCTTTTCCCTTCAGCTAAAAGCACAGGAAGCCTCCAACAACTTCGAGGTAACTGATCAAGTCACAGGAAAAATCTGATTTTCTTATTTTCAGGTAAAAAAGAAAAAATAAGAACCCAGATCACAGCCGGGTGGTGGTGGCACACGCCTTTAATCCCAGCACTCGGGAGGCAGAGGCAGGCGGATCTCTGTGAGTTCGAGGCCAGCCTGGTCTACAAGAGCTAGTTCCAGGACAGGCTCTAAAAAAGCTGCAGAGAAACCCTGTCTCGAAAAACCAAAAAAAAAAAAAAAAAAAAAAAAAAAAAAAAAAGAACCCAGATCACATATTATATCAATTTAGCACATGATGCATTTATATTTCTAATTATAGTTTCTGTCTTTTTCTTTTGTCTTTTTATTAAGTACTGGTGATTTCCAAGTCAAGACAGTGAGCTGAGCCAGACCTAAGCTCCTGTTTTCTGATTCAGTGTATGCATAAAATATAGACAAGGTTTATTTTAAAAAATTGAAAATCAATGGGCACACTAAAATATATGAAGGGAAACATATTCCAAGAAACATAGCATCACCCCTAACCTGGTAGAACAAAGCAAAATCAGATAGGTATTTGTATGCAATACCATGAAGTTTTGGGTAGAGAGAAATCCAACAGGGGCTTCCACTGAGAACAAGAAAATGATAGCAAAGCAAATCCACTAGAGGGCAGTGTTCAGGTCTCTCAGCTTTGATTCTCAATGCTTATTCTAACGACGTAGAAGTTGTTTGATTTGTACAGACTTTGGGACTGTTCAACATTGGTGTGTGATGTTTTAAATACTTGCAATCATATTTAATAATGGAGTTTATACAAATTCAATAAACGGATGAAATTGTGAAAGTATACCAAAGAAAGAAGTTCTCAGACTAAATTAATTGTATTAATAAATATGCACTAAAAATCCACATGTCAGTTGCATTGCAGTAAAATGGCAAAGTATCATGATAAAGAGAAACACCTCCAAAAAAACAAAAATAAAATTATAGATTTCTATCAGCAATAAACAAATTTCCTAAGAGAAATGGATTCACAGCTGCAAGGTTCTGAAGAGAAGACAAGTGCGCGCTCATCCCAGAGTCAGCAATGCTGCGATCATGAGGCCATTGGGAGTCACACAGACACATGCAAAGGAAGGTCACGGGCCGGGAGTACAGGTCAGTGGAAGGGCACTTACCTAGCGTGTGCCAAACCCTGGCTTCAGCCTTCAGCACAGCAAAAATAAACAGAGCTAAAGAACATTAGATGAACTTTCGAAATAAGTAGATTTACAGCATAGAAGTCAAGGAGGCACGTTTAACAATGAGCAAGGAACCAGGAAACTGTACGGAAAATAAAAATGGATGTTGTTTGCAAACAAAAATGAAATTATGTTTGTGCTTGATTACATGGTATATCTAAAATTCTAGGCAAAAAACACATGAATATTGGGGAAATTTTTGGAGAAAAAGCCTGCAAATATTACTGTCTTTATCAGAAATAAAAAAGAGAGATAGTGATTAATTTTAGACTGTTAAGGAAATACAAATAAATTAGACTTGATGGGTTATTTTAAAGAAAAGGAGGAGGTTAAATGGGAGGGGGAGTGGAGGGTTTGGCAGTGGATCCAGGAGGACCTAGGGGAGAAGTGGGTGATGAATCTGATCAAAATGCATCATATGCGCGTGTAAAATTCTCAAAGAATTAATGCAATATTAGATTTTTAAAAGAAAATATAGAGTTGGCTCAGTGGGTAAAGGCACTGGCCGCCTTGCCTGATGACTGAGTTCAATTCCCACAACCCACACAGTGGAAGCAGAAGCCGGATTCTTGCAAGTTGCCTTCTGACTGAGCCTACACACATACACACATGTACATAAACTAAATGAATAAATGTGTAAAAATATAATAAATGAATAAACATAATAAAAAGAAAATATAAATAAATATATGTACAAACGTTAAAATTCTAAAAGTCAATCCAGGCCTAGACGTCTAAAATCCTAATGGTCAATCAAACTAGAAAACATATCTAATGTCCTTATTTTTAAATTGCATTTTGCTTCTTAATATGTGTGATATGTGTGTATGTATGTGGGCACAGGCCCATCATGGACTATGTATGACAGAGGACAAGCTGCAGGACCTGATTTTCTTTTTCCTCCCTCTGGTTCTTGGGGACCAAGCTCAGGTTAGGGTCAGTGGCAAGTGCTTTCACCATTCAAACCATCTTCCTGGCTCCAGAAAGAAAATATATAACTTCTACTGAATGAATACAGAACAAGGAAGGCACAAAGATCTTGACCAACTAAACATAAGATGAGAAAGCAAAACACACACACTAAAAAAAAACCAACCAATTACAAGTAAAATAAATTTAAAATACAAAATAATATAAAAAAGACAAGGAAAACTGTGTCAGTAATCAAAACGTATATGCCGTTGACGTTATTTCCTTTTTAAAGGCCAGTGATCCTGAGCTGATTTTAAAAACACTCATCCATATGCTATTTGCTAAATTACCTGTCATGCAGTAAAATGGACAAGAACACACCTTTCAGTGAATACCAACATTAAAAATGAACAGGGCAGCAGGCAAACCACAAACTATAATTACTTTCTGAAGACTTTAAAAAAATACATGAAAGTTTCAAAAAATGCTTAGTGCTAGTGAACATAATAACTTAAGATAAGACCAAAACGGCAAGTTCTTGAATGTGTTTTCCATCTATTCATACTGTGATTTCAAGCTCAGTTA
Source organism: Arvicola amphibius (assembly GCF_903992535.2). Classification (NCBI taxonomy): domain Eukaryota; kingdom Metazoa; phylum Chordata; class Mammalia; order Rodentia; family Cricetidae; genus Arvicola; species Arvicola amphibius. The sequence goes on from NC_052063.2 coordinate 40,725,293, forward strand.
TCTAGTTTAATGTATTCCATCCTTGGCTATTCAATGTTAAGCAATATTTTAAGACTAGTACTTAATTTTTAAAGGTGATAATAAGAATGTTCCAGAAGGCAGTAATAAGAACTTACTTCTTCACAAAATGCTTATGCTTTGGGGGAAATTTATAGAGAGTCCTACCTGAACCTTCCTGTTTCGACACATTCTCCTCTGAACACACACTGCAGATTAAACTGTCACCCATTTAGTTATGTATATATAAGGAAACTATAGAGAGCTCTCACCCTTCAATTCTGAAATGCAAACATTTAAACTATTTTCGTGAATTTGTATTATGTGCCTATCTGGTTTGAAGTCTTTGCTGTCTTTCTCCAGGGGAAGATACTGAATTCAACATTAAGATGAAATTTCACCAACATATCAAATTTTATAATGCTTATATATAATTTACCTGAGTTCTTAGTTCTATCTAAAAGCAAAGCATTTGTTGTGACTTTCAGGTGTTTATCCTTTTCCTTATAACCCTAATATGTGTGTGGGGTGTGTGTGTGTGTGTGTGTGTGTGTGTGTGTGTGTATAAAACAATAGTTGAAAGCTGAGAACTCAGGACACACCCAAGCGTTTAAGACATTGGAATAATGTTAAAGTACCCGTGGGATTAACAAGATGATCTAGTGGGGATAAGCAATTACTGTCAAGCTTGATGACCTAGGCTTGATTCCCAAGACCTACATGGCAACAGAGGAAGACCAACTCTGGTAGGTTGTCCTCCACCTTCCACATTCAAGCACGCACAGATATATAGGTGCCCACAGAAAAATAGATACAATAAAAATTAAAAACAAGCGTCAGGCTGTGGTAGCAAACGCCTTTAATCCCAGCACTCGGGAGGAAGAGGCAGGTGGATCTCTGTGAGTTTGAAGCCAGCCTGGTTTATAAGAGCTAGTTCCAGGACAGGCTCCAAAACTACAGAGAAACCCTGCCTTGAAAAAAAAATTAAGAACAAAAATTAAAAGTAATGTGACATACAAGACAAACTGTTGGGGTGAGGGATCTTATTAATTTATTTCTATTTTATATGTGTCCTGTGATTGAGACTGTATGTGGTCCTTAGTTGGGAATGCAAGTAAAAACTGTATTTTCTTTTAGGGTTATCTGTAAAAAGACACTAATGTGTTATTTAAAGTCTAAGGTTTCAGATCAAACATGTCTCCTATGTGTAGTGACTAACTTGACCAGAAGGCTAGCTTCCCCCTTGATTGTGTGTCCTTCTCTATTAATCATGGCATCCTTTCTCTTGAGAATAATGTTGAGCAAAAATTTTCTCTACAGCTTAACACAAAGCAAAAGAATGTTAATTTAGTGTCATTCCCATAACACCTCAGGAAGAGAAAGCACAAGACCTTTTACCATCAAATGTGCTTCCCAGATGTCCATTTCTCATTGACAGACACAGTTTAATCTTTGAGAGGCAGATGCAAATATCTTTTGGCTGGAAGCACAGACAGCAATTTTGTAGCAAGCACATCAAGAGGAAATTTGGAAGAGTTGCTACACTCTATTGCTCAGTTTTGAAATGCTTTTACAATATTGGACAAAAATCTGGCCTCATGCCGGCTCCACAGATTCCTCCTACGGGGTAGTAATCTCTTGAGAGAATTTTCATTATTGTCTTTACTGCTTAGATCAACACCAGTAGGCTGAGAGAAAATAGCCCTTCAAATCCATTTTTAATCTTTCAAACAGGCAAATTAGTTGTGAATTATTTATAAAGAACATCCAGGTGGATGCTGAGTTGAATCAGCTTTCTGCTTTTGTGTGTGTTTTTGTCTCTTGAAAATACTGTCCTTACTCCTATTTCTTTTGTCAATTTTCAATTTGTTTTCTAAAAATAATTTGCCATGCTATCAGAGAGCTGAAATATGTTTGCTTTTTTACCCAGTCATAACATAATTAAGAAGAATCAAATAGTACCTGAACCAACAAACATTTAGGTTTTATAAGGAATGCAAAAGGGTGTCAGGAAAGGAAATTTCGAGGAAGAAAAGAAAAATAAGAAAATTAAGATTCTAGCAACTCTTTTATGTTAGGATTGTGCAGTACACAAAGAACTAGTTCTATTACACCAAACAATAGATTTATTCTGAGGAAATAACTTGCTGATTAAAATACCTTGACTGGCAAGTTGGTGAAACTGATGTGAACCCCCCTCCTCCCATTGCTTATCTAAATCTGAGCCGACCAAAGTGCTGCCTCTTGCCCTGCGGTTCACAGACACCTCTATACTGTGTGAAGCATGACCTCCATTTGGTTTTAGTGTAGAGTGGTTCTCAGCCTTCCTAATGCTGCAGACCTGTAACACTGTTCCTCATGGTGTGCCCCCTCTGGCCATAACATCACTTTTTTTTTTTTTTTGCTACTTTATAACTGTAATTTTGATGTAAGTATCTGTATGCCAGCTATCTGATATGAAACCTCCAAAGTAGGGGTCCCACACTATGAGAAACTGTATCAAAGGGTCACAGCTTTAGGAAGGTTGAGAGCCCCTGATTTAGAGCGTGAAGGGTGTAGAGTCTTGAACACAACTGCAGAATTAAGCAAAGCTGAGGCAGGTTTGAAAGGCCAACAGAAAGCATTGCAGTAGCTGTGGAAGGAAAAGTATGTGTCCCCGTCAATATTAGGATCCTGCTAAGCAACAGCTTTGTTGATACTTTATAATTAGACAGATGAAGGGCTACAATTTGATGTTTCAACTCCTATATTCCTTCTCTAATAAACAAATCAAAGCAGTTACTATGTCTAATGCATCATGCATTCATCAACTCATGACAAAAATGTTCCAAATCCTCTTTTACAGTTCTTTTGAAAGTCTATTGTTTATTATTTGGATTATTATTAGTTAGCAACAATACTATTGATAACTAAAGTCAAGATTTGAAAGGGAACATGGGAACAAGATTTTTAGTTGTTGTTTGGTATAAGGATGTAACAGGCTGGTCTCAGACTCTCTATATAGGCAAGGATTACCTTGACCTTCTGATTCTTCTGCCTCCACTTCTAGATGGCTGGGATTGCACAGGTGCCTGGTTTAATGCCACACAAGTCCTGGCCTTCCTGCATGCCAGTCAAGTCTACCAGCTCTGCTTCTATGCCAGCATCTCAGAACGTCTCAACACTGACTCTTACTTTGCACCCACATACTCCAACTAATTGTCCTTATATCCCAAAGGGTTAAGAACCAATTATGTCTTATTAATGAAGAAAATAAAATGACAGAGTGAACATCTCCAACGTCCCACAGTGAACAAGGAGGACAGGAAGCATCTGTACAAAGATGTCCTGCTTCCAGAACACACATCGGAAGCACACGACCTTTGGTCTCTCTTACTCACTCTACTTAGTAAAAATAGTCTTGTTAAGTGCTTCTGTGACCCTTTGTCCCAATGATAAGATTGCTTTGAAAGTGTCTTGTACAGAATGCCAGCAGAACTCTCTATTGCTCACAACTCTGATGGACATAACAAACATGCTGACAGAGCTCGCCCACTGCTCCTTTCTGCTGTGTCTGCTTTCTGCTCAAATTGGTGTTAAGTAATATTACTTCAGGTGGAGACGATGCCAAGAAGTTGAAGACAGCAGAAAAAGGCGCGAGAGATAAGAGAATTGCAAAGATACAAATAAAAATATGGTGTATTTTTTAGTCTACTGGAGGAAAACTTCATTCATCTTAAAATAGACAAAATAGAGTATGAGAGAGGAGAGGAGGAGGATGGGGGTGCTTAAGACTTCTGCCTGCTGCACACTTTCGGGTGTAAAGCACATTCCCTTGCCTGACAGTGCTGCGAAGGAAGGACGAGGGACCCTTACACACCCAGAGCAGACCAGTACAAGGGGGCCTTACACACCCAGAGAGAGGCAGATCAGTACGAGGGGGCCTTACACACCCAGAGAGAGGCAGAGCAGTACGAGGGGGCCTTACACACTCAGAGCAGAGGCAGATCAGTAGGAGGGGGCCTTATACACCCAGAGCAGAGGCCGAGCAGTACGAGGGGGCCTTACACACTCAGAGCAGAGGCAGAGCAGTACGAGGGGGCCTTATACACCCAGAGCAGAGGCCGAGCAGTACGAGGGGGCCTTACACACTCAGAGCAGAGGCAGAGCAGTACGAGGGGGCCTTACACACCCAGAGAGAGGCAGAGCAGTACGAGGGGGCCTTACACACTCAGAGCAGAGGCAGAGCAGTACAAGGGGCACCTTACACACCCAGAGAGAGGCAGAGCAGTACGAGGGGGCCTTACACACTCAGAGCAGAGGCAGAGCAGTACAAGGGGCACCTTACACACCCAGAGAGAGGCAGAACAGTACGAGGGGGCCTTACACACCAGAGCAGAGGCAGTGGTCGACCCCAGTTCCCCTCTGCTGCTGACTCTTGTCTCCACTGCTCTATGCGATTCTACAGTAGACTCCAGTTCTAAAAGCAGCTCGGCTTCCTTCCCTTACAAACCATGACCCCTCTGTGTCTGACTACATAACCTGAGGCACAGTAGTTTCTCTGCAGCCTTAGCTCTTTGTAGAACAGGAATGAAGACACACAGAGAAAAGTCAGGACTGAGGGAGTAATACTTCTCTGCATGTTGCAAAGGTTTGATAAAATGTAAACAAAGCACTGCTTCATTGTGGCTATAAATTCTTGCTCCAGTAGGACCTGGAACAAGGCAAAGAGGCCACCGTCACCAATTAGGGAAAACAGAAAAAGGAGAGGAGGCAAAATAGAAAAGAAGAGGTCAACTTGTTCTCAGATGCTGGTCCTGAATGTTGGGAGCTCCATAGAACAGGAGAGAAGCTACTGGAAACAGCGAGTTACTGCATGCGTGGATTGAGGTCAGTGAGGATCTACCGCATTTGGGAAAGTAAACGGAATCATCATGACACAGCAAACAATTGACTTGAAATGAGCGCAGAAAAAAAATAAGGAGACGGTTCATGCTAGTGGGGCAGAAAATTTCTTAAATAGGAATAAAATCAAACACTTTTAAAAAGTGGTAAACTGAGTGGAAAGAACAGAAGGGGTTAAGAGCGCCGGCTGCTCTTGGAGAAGTTTCATTCCCCGCGCCCACATCAGCCTCCTCCCAACACCCTCATCTCTAGGGAACCTGGAGCCCTCTTCTGGCAGCCGAGGGCAACACACACAGAGAGACCTTTTAAAAGCTGATAAATAAAAAAAAAAACCTCATAAAATTAAAAACTTCTGATACTATTAAGAGAAAGAACTCAGTGAAAAATAGGACCAAAATGAATAGCACAAAGAAGCCATATAAATGGCCATTGAATTCATGAGGTGTTCCACATTGTTAGTCATTGAGAACTACAGCTAAGTGGCACCCAGACAGCTACAGAGGAAAATGGTGGCGCGGTGGCTGTGAAGAAAAAGCTGGGTGTGACAGGTACCGGCCAGGCCGTCCTAGAACTCCAGCATGGCCGTGGTGGAAAGCAGGGCAGCTGGGGAGATGCTTTGCAAAGGGTTATATAATTAAGCAGATAATTAGCCACATAATTCAGAAAGACCATCCTTCTGTATTTTTCTAAGGTAAGTAAATATTTTAATCACAAACTATATTCTTGGTTATTCATGACAAGTACTGACTATCATACCATACTGAAAACAAAGAACATTAAAAACTTGGTGACCAGATGAACATTCATTCTTGGTCCCATATAAAACCCTGTGTTTCCTACAGTATAGTACATGTTAAGAATGAAAATAATCAGACTGGGGAGATGGCTCAGTGGTTAAGAGCTCTTGCTGCTGGTCCAGAGGTCCTGAGTTCAATTCCCAGCTACCAAACCACCTGTAATGAGATCTGGTGCCCACTTCTGGCCTGTAGGCATACATGCAGGCAGAACATTGTATACATCAATCAATCAATCAATCATTAATCAATCAATCAATCTTTAAAAGAGAATGAAAATAATCAATTACTGTTATTGGAAATAATCTAGAAGAATTCCTTGGATGAATTTAGGCACAGACTATATGCAATACATTTATTCTATTTATATGAAACTCTAAAAATGGTAATAACTAATTTTTTATTGTAAATAAATTTTTTTCACAATTAATTTGTAAACTAAAGACATCAATATCTGCCTAGGATATATGCATGGGATTGCCTGAGATGGGGCTCAAGAAAGAATTTTAGAGTGAGAGATGTTTGTCTTGGTTGGAGCTATTTGGATGGCTCTGTTTTTATTAGCTAGATTTATGCATTTGTTGATTTTTGTTTGTTTGTTTTTGAGACAGGGTTTCTTTGTATGGCCCTGACTGTCTTGGAACTCATTATGTAGCTAAGCTTAGCCTTGACCTCACTGTAAATTTTAAAAGGGTACATTATAATTATATGCAAATTATACCATAATAAAGTTAATTAAACATAAAACACATACTCAACACTTCATTGAGTCTTTCATCATTGTAGTGGGGGTTTTTTTTTGGTCTGTCTGTTTGTTTTTAAGACAGGGTCTCTCTGTGCAGCCTGGGTTGGCCTGGAACTTGCTCTGTAGACCAGGCTGGCTTCAAATTTTTACCTAGCTCCACCTGTCTCTTTGAGTACTGGGATTAAAGGCGTGTGCCACCACCTCCTGGTTTGTAGTGGTTGTGTTTTAATATTAAGCTATAAGCATTTGTATAAACTTATTATAAAAATAGGCAATATCAATTAGCAGGAAAGGAAAAGATGATTAAACAAATATATAATTGCTTGACCATTTAAAAGAATATCAAAGTTTAGCCTAGACAATGCCGCGTACCAAAATAAATTTCCAGAAAAGCAAAATGAAATGTACATATTTAGCTATTTTTAAATTTTTAACGGTGTGTGTGCATGCGTGCGTGCGTGTGTGAGATGCTCATATGTGAGGCTGCATGTATCATGGCTCACTCTGAGGGACTAAGGACAGCTTTCAGAAGCCAATGACTTTCGGGAATTGAGCTCAGGCTCAGGCCATCAGATGGCACAGCACGAGTTGCTATCCCTTGAGCCATGCATAACCTGAGTTTCCGAATATGGCATCAATTTTGATTTGTTGTGTATGTTTTTAAATGAAATACCATTACATCACTGCCCCTCCCCCCACTTTTCTCCCTCTAGTCCCTTCCAGCTACCCTCATTGACGGGCTGTCTTAACACAACTTTTTCAAAGAATAGAAAGTGTTAATCAATATTTCTCTAATCTTTTCTTCTAAACGCAGGGGACTTTTAAGCTTGAAATTGATGGGAGAAGTCATAGACAAGAAGGTGGCAGCATTTTCATTTTAAAGCTGAAATCTGTATTTCAGAAATGCCATAAATCAAGTGTATGCAATATAATTAACTAGAAAAAAAGAGTACACAATATCCGATTTATGCGGTTATTAGTAACACAGAGAATTTAAACTGTAAACTCTTCTTGGAAATAGACGAAACCCAAAGATGCCCTGCATAAGTGAGCAAACAGTATTAGCAGGCAGAGCAAACAAATGTGTTTTAAAAAGGTTGATTTCCTTAGCAAAATCAAACATGAGCCAAAGCAAAGCATTTTGTCCATTAGATTAGAACAAACACTGTAACTAGTATAATCACTGTATCAAAATTGCACTAAAATGGAAATTTTGCTAAGCATTGTGCCACAGCCTTTAATTTTTTTTTCTTTTAATGAAATAAGTTGTCCTATTTATCCATGCCTGTCTTGGAATTCAATATGGAGATCAGACTTGGCCTCGAACTCACTAAGATCCTCCTGCCTCTGCTTTCCAAGTGTTTGGATTAAAGGGATGTACCACCTTGTCCTTTAATCTTTAATAGCAAGATCTTCTCTCAAAAACACAGAGAAACCCTACTCAAAGGATTACAGACAACTCAGGAATGCTGGGAGCAGGAGAAATAGTCTTTGCCAGGAAATAGCGCAGCCATTCTTCATTCCATAACAACTGGTCAGCCCTGGGAACATGTATTCAAGTAACATTCTATGGACTGGGCAGGCTATACTTTAGAATATACATGCAAATACATATAGCATATAAGAGCAATCAATGGAAAGGAATCTGGATGAGAGTGAGGAGGAAATATGAGAGGGTTTGGAGTAACGGAAGGGAAGGAGGAATGTTATAATTATATTGTAATCTCAAAAATAAAAGAAATAATAAAAAAGATTATATCGCTCCTATTTGTGTGTCAGTTTACAGAGTTGTGTGTGTTGTGAGGGATCCACTGGAGAAGACCACTTGGATGTGGGCTTTAGCCAATAGAAAGTCTTTATGTCCCTGCCAGCAACTACACTGGGTGTTCAGAACCCGAGTACAGTCCAAGCCTTTCTCAGGGTGAATGCTTAACCACAAAAACCACGTCTTGGCGTGCCACGCCTCAATTCGCAAGAACAGCTAGCCAGAAGAGGAACACAGAAGCCAAAAAGCAAGGTTAGTTAGTGCTGTTTGGGCTTTCCCCATAACCATGGGCTTTGTTCGGCTAGATTGCTGTCTCCTTTCGGCAGGGGGTGCTGCCTGCATGCTGGGTTCCAAGGCCTGAATGATACTCCCATCACGGAGTCTGTTGTGCTCAGGTCTCAGGGCCTGTTACACGTGACAAGTGTTTTGAGAGTCAGGAACAAATTTTCTGTCTCGGAAGGCAGAAGCAGGAGGATTTCTGTGAGTTCAAGATGAGCCGGGGATACATAATGAGAGTTTGTCTCTGGTAAATAAATAAGTAAAAAAAAAAATCTAAATTTTTGTAGACCACGGGTGGTAGAATAGATTAATACAAACTAAAGAAATGGCACATCTGAACTTCTACTATATCTATTGATAGTGGTTTATTCACATTAGAGAATATTATCTAGTTTTTAAAATAATTTACATAAATATTTTCTATAATATAGAATATTATAGAATAAAATCATAACAGCAAATGCATAAATATCTATTTTAAGGAAAGGGGAAAATGTAGAGCAAAACAGACTGAAAGAAACATGCCAATATATGAAAATATGGCAACTCTGACAGGGAGGCACATAGGCTTATGGATTTTCTTTAGTTTTAGAATTTTTAAAGTTTTTATTCTTGGCATATAATCAGAAAGATAAATTTAAACTTACTCCACATCCCTATTACATGAATCGAGTTAGGTCGGTGAAGGCGGTTTTTTAAGTTGCCAAGCGGAGGGGTTGTGAGATGCCACCTGGTGTTCATGGCTCCTACCGTGTGCTTCTTGGGCCGATAAGGCACAGAGCAGGGTATCCCAAGGGACTGTAGGGCTGAAAAGAGCATCAGGAGGGGTGGAGAATCCCGGAGACAGGCGGTTTCTTCAGGCGCTCTCAAAGTACACCTCTGTAAACCAACTGCATCGCGCCTAGCTTTTGAGATGGAATCATGCTGCATGATTCAGGCTACCTGTGGATCTGTCGTTCTCTGGCTTCTGCCTCTGTCGAGCTGGGATTATGGATGGTGTCAATCACAGAAGCTTTACTTTCTGTTTCTAAGGCCGTCTTAGCTACAGGACCTTGAACAAATTGGGAACAGTTGGCTGGGTGATGATTGGCTCGCAGGAGCAGCTTGCCCTATGGCTCTGTCACCAGGATCTACCTACTAAGACCCTTCCACCGACAGACTCTGCAAGGCTCTAGTTCCAAGATAAGGTTCCTTTTTAATTCTCCAATCCCAGAAAATTTCATTGTTGCCAAGAAGACTGATTTTAAACAAAGTCGGTGAGAAGAAGAAAGTAACTGGGGGCCACTTGAATGCTATGGGAGAGATTTAGAAACAAGTGAGGGAAGAGTGTGAAATTAGTTCTAGGGAAACGTTGAAAAAGAGTTTTCTAGGTCCGAGAGCAACTCTGTCGTATAGGTAAATGGATTTACAGTACAATTGATTAGCAATATTCCAGTCTTTTGTAATCAGCACAGCAACTTTTATTGACAGTCCCCATTCAGACTTTAATTTCGTTTGTCAAGCGTGTGAGATTATAAAATTCCCAGCACAGTTCCCTCTTTTAAGTAATTATGTATCTGTCATCTGGGCACATGAATCCATGACCGGGCAAGCATTGTTTGACAGATCTATCAAATTATATACACATGAGTTATGAATGAGTTCGCTTAATAGGTCCAAAATTTACACATGTCCTTGGGGCTGAGAAATTCTAGTGGAGTCTCTGCCACACAACTGCTTCTCGTGTGAAATTCCCCCAAACAAGAGAAGGAGTTATTTTACCATCCCTGTACTTTTCTCTACCATTCAGTCTAGCAATATTTCATTTGTATTTTAATAAATAAAGTTTGCCCGAAGTTCAGAGAGTAAAACAGCCACACTGATCAGACTTTCAGACCAGGCAGTGGTGACACACACATCACTAATCCCAGTAGCCACGCTAGTTTGCCATAGAAATCAGGCGGTAGTGGAGCACGCCTTTAATATCAGCACTAGAGAGGAGTATAAAACAGGAGGAGACAGCTCTCAGACACAGTCTCATTCTGAAATTCCTGGAGGCAGGATCGCCATTTTTGACTGAGGTAGAGGTAAGAGACAGTGGCTGACTGTTTTGCTTTTCTGATCTTCAGGTTGAATCCCAATTTCTGTCCTTTTGTTTTTATTAATTGTACTAGAATCCAACAGTAAGCCTTTGCTGCAGTGGCTTCAAATTCTAGAGAAGAAAATGGATAAAAGTGACATTCTCATTCCACAGATACTTGCTTTTCTCTGATACTTAGAAAAACATATGCATACTGAAATATTGAGGCCATGCTAAGAAATTGAACAAATAATTGAAGGACTTGAAGGGGATACAGAAACTAGACAATACCCGGGTCTCTCTCTGTGACCAGGTACATGGAAATAAAATGCTTTAACATGGCTGTCTGGTCTACTAAGTCTGTCCTTTGAAACATACCAGCTTCCTAAGACAGATTCCTGGTGTTCCTCAATGTATCATGGAATTATGTCTGATACACCCATCATAAATTGCAGACATCATGTCAAATGCATTTCATATATCTAACCTATGAAGTATCATGGCTTGCCAACACAGTTAGATGTAGAATTTCTGTTGTTAAAGCCATGAAACATGGGAAATTGGGAGGTACACCTGACCAATTCTCAGTGTCCCTAGAGACTATCTTCCTACACAGTGTTAAGCCGGAAAAAGTTCTATTTTAAAGCCCGAAGAGTAGTTTTTATTAGATAAATTTGCTTTCATCAAATTGAAATATTGTAAGCAAGGGAGCTTCTGTGGAAGCAAAGGGTTAAAAATGGAAAACCTGGGCATGATATATGCCAAAATTACATATAAAGATTTTAGAGAAAAGCTTAATGGAAAATCAGAAGTAAGTAATAAGAGTTCCCTAGACATTACTTTCTGGTCCTGAATTCAAGATGAAGATAGGTTGGTGAGCCGTCTATTTGCACCTTGCCTGTCAAAATCACACATTAAAAAATTATTCAATTAACAGAAGCCAGGCTCCATACAGTCAGAATTTCAAGAGGAACTTAATCAATTATTATAATATTAATAGTCTCTCTGCTTGCTGAAAACCATTATTTAATTTTCTTCCTTTAGATGAAAGTACTAATCCTTGCTAACATGAAAATGACTCTCATTCACGAGTTTGAGTCCTTTTTTGGAAAGCAGCTTCTGATAGCTCCTTTCCAGAAAGTGTGAAAAGTCAGTGTCCGAGACAGTAGGCTAGGAAGAGACACCCAATGGCTAAGTCTTAATCACCACAAGCAATTTCTCCCCTCAAGAAATAGTTTAGCATGTTTTCAATTGAAATAGAATTTGATCCCTTTTGCTCCTCTCTTCCCTCCCTCTAGACCTTCTCAGTTACCCTCCCTTCATTTGCCCATGCTCCCCACAACTCTATAGTCAATAGCTTTTCTTTGACTGCACTTACTACATATATATACATACTTACTTAGATACACATGTACGTGTGTAAGGATGAATGCGTATACAAGTATACATGTAAATGCAACTTTCTAACTTCTAACTTCATTTTTGTTGTCTGTGTGTCTCCATGGTCTCAGGGCTGATCACTTTGCGTTTTACAACCAATAAGGAGGTTCATCCCTGGAAGAGGCTGATTTCCCCCTCTCTCAGCAATCATTGGTTGCTGTAGTTGTTTGTGTCGAGGTGAGATCCCAAGTTTTTTTCTCCATTCCATATTAACACATCACCAATCGATATCACCATTGCTCTTGCCTTGTTTCGGAAGCCATTTCTGGGTGTGTGTGGGGGGGATTGTTTCACAGCAGGATTCCTGGGCTCTGTCTGAGGCAAGAAATGCGGGCCCGTATCCTACATTGTCTGGCGGTCAGAGGATCAGAGAGGCTTACAGGTACAATTTACAACTTCCACACAGGAGGTGGTCTCCTGGATCTTTTGAAGGAAAGCAAACTCTGCACCATCCTGAGGTGCCAGCATATGCTAATGTAATTCTGCTCCTTCCATTGCAACTATGAGGTCACCTGAGGAAGAGGTGTTTTCAGCCTACCTGACCAAGTGGACATAAATAAAACGTGACTTGAGTCATTTCCACTACCTAGGCAACAGAATGTTAATGAAGCCTTTTGTTACCTTCTCCCCCAGTTTATGTTGCTACAAAAGCTGTCTGAAAAGTAAACACAGGTGATTTTGATATCTGAATAACCTCTGATACTCCTTCCCAATACTGTCTGGTAGTTCGTGTTTTTTTTTCTTTCACACATCTACCCTGGAGAGAAGTTTTCTTTGTTGGGGCTGCTTCCCAACATCATTCCATCCATCCATCCATCTTCTGTGATGTTTCCTGAGCCATAGATGCAGGAACTGTGGAGGTATTCTTCAGGACTGGCCTCAGCAGGATCTAGTGATCACTGCATTGTATCCAGTGGTGGTCTTCTGCGATTGCTTTAGATTTATGACCATTTGACAAATGAGATCTTTGATATAAAATTATTTGGAGCATTTACTGAAAGTCCAAGGTCCTCCCTACTGCATTTAGGTTGAGCAAGGTTTACATCCAAAGAGAGTAGGATCCTAAGAAGCCAGTATATGCAGTAGAGACAAATCCCAATGTCACTATCAGTGGCCCCTCAGTCTGTCCCAACTGTCAACTCCCTTCAGAGGGCTTGGTTGTTCCCATGCTTGTTCACAGTTGGAGTTGGTGAGCTACCAGTAGCTCAGGCAAATTGTCTCAGTGGATTAACCCCTCATGGTCTTGAATTCCTTGCTCATACTCTCACTCCTTCCACTCTTCAACTGGATCTTGGGAGCTCAGTCCAGTGCTCCGATGTGGGTCATTGCCTCTGCTTCTGTCTATTGTTGGATGAAGGTTCTATGGTGATATTTAAGATAATCTTCAGTCTGAGTACAGGGTAAGTCTAGTACAGACACCCTCTCCTCTATTGCTTAGGGTCTCTGCTGGGTTCATCCCTATGGATTCCTGGGCATTTTTTCTAGAGCCAGGTTTCTTGTTGACCCCATAACATCACCCTCAATCAGGATATCTCTCTCCTTGCTTTCATATCTGTCCTTCTCCATCTCGACTATCCCAATCCCTCAAGTTCTCCTCAACCCCCTCAAACCATTTTCTTAAGGATACAATATGAAAAGCAAAGCTAAGTCCCAATATCAAATAAATGGATGTATAAGAAAAACCATGGAAGGCTTGCAGTATATCATCCATAGTATAAGCCCAATGGTTATTAAATTCCTGGGTGATGATATTGTCTACAATTATATAACTTTCTAATTTTTAATTTATATTTATTGATCAAATGAACTTAGCTTTATTACGAGATTTCAGTAAATTGTTGTAGATGAAATAGTCTTTATTGGCCATCAGGTCTTATGGTTGTGGCCACGTAGTGGAGAGACATGACCAGCAATGGTGTGAACAGTCTCACTCAGTTCTGTGTTGGTGCCTGCTTAAATATTGACAAGTATGTTTTGCTTGACAAATTAAGAGCAATTAAATGGATTCCATACACTGAGAGAATCTTTTGGTGGCCAGAATATCAAGGAACCCAGAGCTCGGGAACCTGAAACACAAACTGGAAGCTGCACAAGTTGCTACTTGGCAGGGAAAGCAGGAGGGAGGACCATGTACGAGCCCAGAAAATTGCCAAGTTGCTTTCTGGGCCGTGGACCTTGGGGCCACAAACCTTTGGGGCTAATCCTGGTAGGCATGGATTTGGGATTCACATGGGGTACCAGATATATGTGGATACTATGAAGTAGTCCCACACTAGCTCAGAACTGAGTATAATAAAGGTTTTTTTATTTAGCGATAGACTCACAAATAATAGTCCTCTGCATGAGCAGGGAACAGGAACTGAATCCAGCAACTGAAAGAGAGAGAGAGAGAGGGAGAGAGAGAGAGAGAGAGACAGAGACAGAGACAGAGAGAGCACTTACATATGCAAGCTTTACATCAACATTTATAGTACAAGAGGCCACGCACACGTGGACTGGTATCTTCAAGGCTATTGGCTGAAGGAGTTTGCAAAGTGGGAGTATGTCAGACAAAAGCCTTTATGGGGATCTCAGCAGTTATATGGGCCAGGGGGAGGCCAAAGTATGTGAGCTTGAAGACAAGAGGGAAGAACTTGACAACCCAACAAGGTCAAAGATAAAATAAGAAAATATCACCAGGCAGTGGTGGTGTATGCCTTTAATCCCAGGACTTGGGAGGCAGAGGCAGGTAGATCTCTGAGAGTTCGAGATCAGGCTGGTCTATAGAATGAGTTCCAGGAAAGCCAGGGCTACACAGAGAAACCCTATTTCAAAAAAAAAAAAGAAGAAAGAAAGAAAGAAAGAAAGAAAGAAAGAAAGAAAGAAAGAAAGAAAAGAAAAGAAAAGAAAAGAAAAAAGAAAAAACACTCCACAGGAGCAGGACTGAGCCAGTGACCTGGGCCAGAGCAGGCCTGAGGCAGTGAACTCCACATGAGCAGGACTGAGCCAGTGACCTGGGCCAGAGCAGGTTTGAGGTAGCAAACTCCATAGGAGCAAGACTGAGCCAGCAACTTGGGCCAGAGCAGACCTGAGACAGGGAACTCCACAGGAGCAGGTACAGGGGAACAACCTCTGAATGAGTGGGCCAGAACCAGAGACCACTGCAGTCTGGGTATGAATCTGGGACCTTTGGGAGCCAGGACCCCTGTGGGTCTGGGCGTGAGTCTAGGACCTCCGAGGAACTAGGCCTGAGCCAAGACTTCTACGGGTCTGAGCATGAGTCTGAGAATGTCTATGGAGTAGGCAGGAACCACAGATCTCTGTGGATCCAGGCATGAGTCTGGGACCTCTGAGGGAGTAGGCCTGAGCCATGTCCTCAGTGGGTGTGGGCACACCTCAGTCTAGGACCTCTGAGGGAGTAGATCAAAGCCAGAAACCATTGCAGGGACCTCGGCAGGAGTGGATCCAGACCAGGGACATTTACAGAAACAGGTCTGAGCCAACAACCTAGGATAGAGCAGGCCTGAGACAGCAAACTCCAAGGGAGGGGATCAAAGCCCGGGGATACTGAGCAACCTCCAGGAATAGGGAGTGACCAACAGGGTAACCCCACAGAAAGACAACTATCACATGTACTCACTCATAGGTGGTTTTTAAACATAAGGCAAAGAAAACCAACCTACAAACCACAATCCCAGAGAATTTAGACAAAAATGAGGACACTAAGAGAGATACATAAATTTAATCTACATGGGAAATAGAAAGAGCCAAGATCTCCTGAGTAAATTGGGAGCATGGGGACCTTGGGAGAGGGTTGAAGGGGAGGGGAGAGGCAGGAAGGGGAACAGAGAAAAATGTAGAGCTCAATAAAAATTAGTAAAATTTTTCAAAAGGGAAAAAGAAAGAAAAATAGAAAATATTAGTGAGAATAACAAGACTCTGGAAAGACAAAACAAACATTATAGGCATAGAAAAATATGAAGAATCTTGTTCTAATGTCACAAAAATATTTTTAAAGAATAATTATCAAAAAATTTCCCAGAGTTAGGGAAAGAGATGCCAGTATAGATATAGGAGGCACTTATGACACCAAACACCTCAACATATTATAATTAAAATACTAAATGTACATAATCTAGAAAGGTTATTGAAAATGGCAAGAAAGAACACAAAGCCACATATAAAGGCAAGCCTATCAGAATAGTATAAACTTAATTGAACTAAAACTTTAAAGGTGAGTGTGTTTAGAATGATGTATTTCAAATTCCAAAAGTTAACAACTGCCAGCCCCTAATACTATCCCAGAAATATCTGTCATAACTGAAAGGTGAAATAACACCTTTCCCATGTAACAATAAACTAAAGAATTTATGAACACTAAGCTGTCTCTACCCTTAAGGATGTCCAATACTTGCAAGCTTATTAAAAATATAATTAACAAAAAAGAGTTTGAACACAGGTACACTGCATGGGTGGACAATGCTTCTCCCAGAATACATGGGAAATGAAAATCACAGTGTCAGGTGTGAGACACCTTCCTATAATGTAATGATCAGTGTCTTCATTATGGTTTCTATTGCTGCGACCAAACACTGTGACCCAAAAGCAAGTTGGGAAGGAAAGGGTTCATTTGACTTACACATCCATATCGTTATTTCATACTGAAGGATGTCAGGACAGGAACTCAAGCAGTGCAGGATCCTGGAGGCAGAAGCTGATACAGAGGCCATGGATGGATACTAACTGTCTTACTTCTCCTGGCTTGTTCAGCTTGCTTTCTTATAGAACCAGAACCACCAGGGATGTTGTCACCCACAATGGGGTTGAGCCCTCCCACATTGATCAATAATTGAGAAAATGCCTTACAGCTGGATCTCATGGAAGCATTTCCTCAGCTGAAGCTCCTTCCTCTGATGACTCCAGCTTGTGAAGTTGACACACAAAACCAGCTAGTACATTCAGGGGTCCCCAAAGGCCCTCCAAACACACAGCTATTTGCCATTGTTCTGGGTTGCCCACCCGCACTTTCTAATAAGATCCTGGGGCTGGAAACAACACACTTTGGTTGCAGAACATAGAAAACACTCAAGCTTGGACTGACCAAAAAACTTTCTCTTGAGTGGGTAGTTTTCAAGTTTAACATATGCTTTGCAGGCCACAGGGGAAGAAAGACCATCAGTGATATCCAGCAACAAACCCCACATTCAAAAATTATTTATTGTATCTCATAGTTTTTTATTTTTCTGCCCATAGCTCTTATATTCATTGATTCTGATCTCATAAAGGGGTAGTGAGTGTATATGGCAAAGGAACTTCTTCATTTCATGGCAGGCAAGAAGCACAGAATGAGGAAGTGGTGTGGGAGAATTGTCTGTATTCTGTCAATCATGTTTTAAATAAACGCTGATTGGCCAGGCACGAAGTATAGGTGGGTCAACCAGACAGGAAGTAGAGGTGGGGCGATAAGAACAGGAGAATTCTAGAAAGGAGGAAGCCCATTCCTCCCACTCCTGCCCAGACCACCGAAGAAGCAGGATGTAACCTGCCCCACTGAAAAAGATACTGAGCCATGTGGCTAAAATAGATAAGAATAATGGTTTAATATACGTTGCAAGAGTTAAAAAGAAGCCTGAGCTAATGGGCCAATCAGTTTATAACCGAATGTGGACTCTCTGTGTGATTTTCTCTGGGACTAAAATGGCTGAGGAACTGGGCAGGACAGAAACCCCAACAAGCAGCTCAGCCCTCATGTTACAGAAGATCCTTCTGTATTTGTGCTGCTTTCATTGGTTAAATAAAGAAACTGCCTTGGCCTTTTGATAGGGTAGTACTTAGATAGGCGGGAAGACAGAACTGAATGCTGAGAGGAGGAGGACAGCCAGGCAGATGCCATGACCCTCCTGCCTGAGACGGACGTAGGTTAGAATCTTGCTGGTAAGCCACAGTCACGTGCTGATACACAGATTTAATAGAAATGGGTTAATCAAGATGTGAGAGTTAGCCAAGAAGAGGCTAGATATAATGGGCCAGGCAGTAATTAAATTAATACAATTTCTTTGTGGTTATTTCGGGGGTTAAACTAGTGGGGCGGCAGGACGCAGCCTGCTCTTCCATACAACAAGGAAGAGGCTAGAGACCAGTCCTCCAAACCCACACCTCAATGACCTACTTCTTCCAAATAAACATTACCTCTTGAGTTTCCTAAACGTCCCAAATACCACCACCTGGAGAACAAGTGTTCAACACGTGGTAAGGGGATGTCTAATTCTTCAAACCACCACAATGATACAACCTATACAAGAAATGAAACCAACTCATGGTGTATATTAGTTATTTGCTTGCTGCTGCAATGAAATGCTGTGACCAAAGCATCTTAGAGAAGAAGGAAGGGTTTATTTTAGCTATGGCTCCAGAGGCAGAAGAGTTCGTTATGGCAGGGAGGCATAGTGGCAAGCAAGCAAGGCAACATGATCCAGAAGCTGAAAACTCACATCCTTGACTGCAAGCTGGAAGCAGAGAAGAGAACTGGAAATAGGGTGAAGCTACATACTTTCAAAACCCTCCCCCAATGAAGTCATTCCTCCTGCAAGGCCACACCTTTTAAACACCAACACCAGCTGGGGACCAAGTGTTCAAATACCTGAGTCTATGGAGGGTATTTCTCATTCATATCACTATATAAACACGCATAAATTGCTCTAGAAATTATGGGTAGTATACTGAATGCTTGCTTTTCTTGGATGAGTGGGTTTTCAGTTGCTTCACTAATAAATACCCAAATAAAACAAATATTATCAATTGTCAGAGAAACATAAATTAGAACCACATGAGATATTACTGTATTCCAATCAGTTTTCTTCTGTTTTTAAAATATTCTTTGTGGAGTCAAATAAAATTAATTTTTACTTACTATATAAAACATAAAATTTCATGTATTCATTGGGTAAATATAGTACTTTAATACATATATACTTTGCACAATGTTTAAGTCTGGTCAAAAATATCTCTCTCCTTAAATGTTTATCATTAAATTCATTAGGAATGCACTCCAAGTCCTTTCTTCTAATGTTGATGACAACAGCAGCTGTGCACATCAGAACCTCATTCTCTTTTCTCTGACTTAGTTCTCACTGAACAAACGTTGTTCATCTTTGCCTCCCACTTTTATGAGAGCAGCACTTTCATGGCACACACAGGAGTGAGGGCCTATGGTTCCTGCATCTCTGTGCTTCACTGGCTTCATTGAACAGTGATGTTCAGTTCCATCTGCATCACGGCAATTGCCAGGATTTCATTATCTTTATAGCCTGGTAGTGTCCCGTTGTGTGTCCATATCACGTTTTAAAGTCTATTCATCGGATAATGGATCCGTAGGCTGTTCCCATTTCTTGGCTGTTGTGAACAGCGTGGCTGTGAACATGGAAGTGTAGATGTCTTCAGCACACTAATTTACATCCTTGGATATTCAGTCACTAGTGGAACTGCCAGATCTTTTTATTATAATTTTTGAGGATCCACCAGCTCTTTTTCCATGAAGGTGGTAACATTTATGTTTCCTTCAGAAAGAGTTCCCCATTGTCCACATTTGCACCAACACTTGCTTCTCTCATATATTAAAATAATGATGATGATGGCTAAGAGTAATAATAATAGATAGCCATTCTAACAACCAGAGGAAGGTAATGGCATCATGGTTGTGAATCGTACTTCTCCAGTGATTTGGCTCTGAGCATTTCCCCCTGAAAATCATTTGTGTGTCTTTTTTCGAGAAAAGCCTGCTTATGCCTCTTCCCCCTTGTACAATCAGATCATTTAGGTTTGACCCTTGACTTGTCATTCTTTACACATTCTGTATATTAAGCTCTTGTCATACGCATAGTGTGTAAGAACTTTCTTCTGTGCCATCGCTTTCTCCTTTCATGGTTGGTTTTTTTTTCTGCTGTGTCCTTTTAAATCGAGGATAATGCTACATGTCTACTTTTAGGTTTTGTCTTTGTGATTTGGAGCCTTACTAAAAAAAGGCCTTGCCCACCCTAAGGCCTTGGCGCAGTTCCACCGTGTTTTCTTCTAGTACAGTCATAGCTTACGTCTTACGCGTAAATCTTTACCCATTTTGAGGCGATTTTTCCAGTGCTGAGAGACTAGTTTCATTTTTCTGCATAGATATATGTTATGCCACTAGAACTTAGCACCATTTATTAAAAGAATGATTTTCTTGAATGTGTCTTCCTAGCATTTTCCTCAAAAAAATCAGTTGAATGTTGGTCTGTGTATATCACCAACCCCGAGTTTTTCCCACATTATCTGTATGTTTCAAGAGCAATAATTAAACTGTGATATACCGGAGATCATCATTCCCACATCATTTATGTCTTTTGTAAAGACACAAATCGCTGAAGTTTCTCTTAAGTTGTGTTGTTTCTAATTTACTAACTTGGCAAAAGGTAGTAGTAACTTCAAGAAGTTTCACTTGGCGGTCATTAGCCTTCTCGTCCTTCCTTACAAGTTCAATAAAAAGTGGCTTGTATCTATTATATTTATTCTAATTACATAGTCAGCATAATGGAAACTAACTACAAAATGGATCTAAGGATTCATTGACTCTTCCATAGAATGTTCTAGAGCCAAGACCCCATTTATCAAAAACCCTACAGAGATGATTCTTTAGATTAACTGTCAGGAAGATAACCTCTCCATCTCAGTGCAGAGCTGTCCTGGGGAAAATGTCAGGAGCCTCTTGGGGAGAAGATTGGAGATATATAAAGCTGTGATGATACTGTAGGCGCCTCCTCGAGGCTACGTGTCATTTCAATTGGTCGCCTTTTAATAAGTAAACAAGTTGAGATCTGGAAAATAAGTGGAAAGAATGCATTTTCTTATTATAATGACTAATTACAGACCCTCATCCGCGGTTGCTATTTAAGAAAATATTGTTATTGTCACACAAATCATAACATCTTAACTCACTAGTCTTCTACCTTAACCTTAGAAATACTGGGATCCAATAGCCACCCTAGTCACCTCCACTGTATCCCTGTGGATCAAAGCAATCTGGCTGGCACTCTGCTGTTTATATCTACTACAAAAATAAGCAATGATTTTTGTCAAAGCCAGAGAATTTTTGAGAAGCACAGAATACAGACCAGAGGATCCATTATCTCCTCTCCTCTAGACTCTCAGTGTCTGCCTAATGTAAGAAGCCCAAAGGGAAACTGGCCTGTGAGCATCACAAAGCAAAGCCCAGTAAAGTGGGGTTGGATCAAAGAAGGAACAGCTGCATAACCAGCACGGCAGCTCCTCCAACTATCACAGTGCCACTAGTATAGGTAGAAGAGATTGCAACCCCTTCTGACCAGCAACAACAGGATGCCTACTGGCATCAGATTAGAGAGAAAACAATTCCAAATTCCTATACGGATGCTTCTACAATCAAGAGTTATCCCTGGTTTTAAGTCTGAGTTCCTCAGAGTGGATAGACCAAGTCATACATTTATATGTTGCTGTGTTACCCAAGAGTATAGGAAAACAGGAGTAAGGGAAAATGGGAAAGAGGAAGAGCACCAATGCAAGGTATATTGCTAAGTAGGAGGCAATCTTGTACCACATATGGGACTTTATCTGCCAGTATCCTAAGAACATGTGACTACTGCTTCTAGATACCCTGGAAATGGAGCGCTGAAGGAAAGGAGAACCATTTCCTGCTGCACCTACCCCCACCCTGTTCTAAGGTAGAAGCTCAGTGATTTGTTGAGATTCACTTTCTGCCTTGCTGATTTGAATGGCTGGGCCCTCAATGTGTCTTAGGGCATCTCAGGCTTCAATAGCAACAGGGATACCTCAAGGCAGGAAATAGAAGCACAGAATTTGGGCAAAGTGCAAGGCACTGTCTGATTAACACGACTCTGATTCCCTTCTGGTGGTCCTCACGGTGATGCTCAGAAGAAAAAGTGAAAAGACCCTGGTGGGCCTGAAAGATGCAACTTTCATCTGTTAAAAAGCACCATTTTATACCAACAAAAGATAGAAAGCAACCCAGAAGTCTATAAAAGAAGAATGACTGAATAAAATACATATACTATATGTAACCTCAGAAAAACACCTATAAATCATTTTCTATGCTTGTGCTGGCTGGTTTTATGTCAACTTGACACAAGCTAGAGTCATCTGAGTGAAAGGAGCCTAAACTGAGAAAATGTCTTCATAAGATTAGGCTGTAGGCAAGCGTGAAGGGCTTGTGCTTAATTGGTGATTGATGGGGGAGGGCACAGCCCGTGGTGGGTGGTGTCATCCCTTGGCTGGCGGTCCTAGGTTCTGTAAGAAAGCAAGCCAAGCAAGCCATGGGCAGCAGGTCAGTAAGTAGTGCCTCCCCTTCGTCTCTACATCTTCTCCTGTCCCCAAGTTCCTGCCCTGCTTGAGTTCCTATCCCTGACTTCATGAACGGGTAGTGCCGTAGAAGTGTAAGATGAAATAAACCTTTTCTTCCCCAAGTTGCTTTTGGTCTTCGTGTTTTATCAAGCCAACAAAAATTCTAAGACAGTGCTGTTGTGAGAAGTCTATAAATATGTTACCATGCCAAAAAGAAGGATGCAGGTGAACGTGCATAATATGTAGACTTTCAACAAGATCTTAGAAAATGAGTCAGACATAATCTTAGCACTCGGGAGGCAGAGGCAGGGGAATCTCCATGAGTTTGAGGCCAGCTAGCAAGTTCCAGGCCAGTGGGAAATGAATGCAGGAATAACCAACAAATGCTAATGAATGGTAATCTTTGGTGAATGGTAATCTTTGGTGTTGGGGTGTGAATATTGTGAACAATACATGGCAACAGTTTCCTTTGTCTGTTGAGTTATGCATGTGTGCTTGTTACATTATTGTCCTTACCTTTTTAGGAACATGAGCAGTGACTATACTACTAGTCAAGACTATAAGCAGCTGGGTGTCGTGGCTCACATCTTTAATCCCAGCACTTGGAAGACAAAGACAAGCACATTTCTGTGAGTTCAAGATCAGCCTGGCTCATAAATCGAGTCCCAGGGCAGCCAGGGCTGTTACACTGAGAAACTCTGTCTCAACAAACAAACAAAAACAAAAAAGAATATAAGCACAAGAGCCTCATCAGTTGTGTTAAGATTCCATCTTTACCAGTTGGAAGGTGAGTGATTTGAGTTTATTTAAACCACTCTAGCCCTCAGTTCCTTATTCTGTAATATAATAGCAATGCTTCATATCTCATGAAGATAAACTGAATAATGCATGCAAAGCACTTGACGCAAGTGTAATTAATGTGTCTTCCTTATTTCATGCTACTGACCTCAACAGAGGATTCTACCTTGAGCAAAACAGCAATAACACCCCTCCATGGATGACTAGATCCTGTTTGTATCTTAGTGAACACAGAATGGAAGGCAGAAATGTGTAAGCCTTGAGCCTTGCTTGCAACACTTCCTAGAACTAAGCAGTGGAGAACAGAAAGAGCAAATACATACACCTTCTTCTTGAGGGGTGTCTAGCCCAGTAATGGGGGTAGACACTTAGACTAATTATAATGCAATATGAAAAGGTTGGCATTAGGAAGAGCACTGAGAGAGGCATAGTAAAATATCTGTCACATCCAAGAGTCATTGTTCAAAACCCATACTGTGCCAAACTTAGAATAAAGAGTAAATCTTAGTTTCCCTGCCCTTTCCTGAAGTCCATGGACAGTAGTTACAGAGAGGGGGGGGGGGAAGAAATTAAATTAATGATTAGTAAGTTTCTAAGAATTAGTTATTATTATAATAATAGTAACTATTATTATTATTATTATTTTATTATTTTATGGTTTTTGGGACAGGGTTTCTCTGTGTAGCTTTGGCTGTCCTGGAACTAGCTCTGTAGCCTATGCTGATCTTGAACTACAGAGATCCACCTACATCTGCCTTCCAAGGGCTGAGATTAATGGCATACACCACCATTTCTTGGCTTCTAAAAGTTAATTTTTATTTAAGAATACTAAGAATTAATATAAGCTATTAAAAAGAAGCTTAATTATTTTTTTCATCATTTAAAAATCAAAAAAGAAAATCCTGATCCCAGGTGGAGACCCTTGCTGTTTTATTGATTATCAAACTTTAAATTCAACCTAACAGAATACAAATGATGATGTCTGGCCAACTCTATGGTTATATTTAGCATCTCAATATAAACCAAGAAATTATTTTTTCAGGTACACTATGCTTCATACAAATCATTACCTAAATACACACATTTTAAAGCTTCTGTGTTCTTTGCTCAATACATGAGCAAAGAAAGATTTGTTGTGACTGATTTTGTACTTTGTAAGGTTGAGCTTAAAGTTTGATAAGGCCACATAACCCGTTATAGAAACAAGGATTTTAATTGGCACAAGTGTTTCTGTCCTATATTGTTAAGAATGCATGTATACAGATATTTGTGTTTTCTTTCCTCAATTTTTTTATCATGGACTATTGATGTGGGATGCCCTTCTGTATATGTGTTGCTTTATTGGTTTATGAATAAAGCTGTTTTGGCCAATGGCTTAGCAGAGTAAAGCCAGGCTGGATATCCAAACAGAGATATAGAGAGGAATTAGGCAGAGACAAGGAGACATCATGTAGCCCTCAAAGGAGACAGATGCTGGATTTTTACCAGTAAGCCACAGCCTCATGCAGATACACAGATTAATAGAAATTGGTTAATTTAAGATGTAAGAGTCAGTTAATAAGAAGCTTGAGCTAGTAGGCTAAACAGTGTTGTAATTAATGTAGTTTTATGTGATTATTCAGCCCTGGGCAGCCAGGTAATGGAAAAGCAGCCTCCACTTACAGAATATAATGTCAATTAAGAGAATATCAGTGGCTGTCATATTTATGTTTGAGATACTAAAAGAATGTCCCACATGGGACATTGCTACCTTTTTTAAATTTATAATGCATTTGTGCTTGTTCAAGGGATACTTAAATAATGTCAGGCATAATTATGACCTGGATAAATATCTAGTGCATTTGCAGTTGTACATGGGATACTTTTATCATGTTTTTGGTATTATTTTGAGCTGGTTATTGTTTTCATTTGGAAATTAATCACAGCATAAAGAGGTATGATTGTGTGTCAAGTTGACAAGGAGTGGGCTTGTGATGGCTCCTCTTGGTTGTCAATTGACTACGTCTAGACTAACTAAAACCCAAAACTGGGGGGCACACCTGTGAAGGATTTTCACTTAATCTGAAGTAGAAAGATCTACCTCTAATCTAGAGCTATGAGGTAGTAAGACACACCTTTAATCCAGATATTTTGAGCTGCTAAAACCAATCTTTAATCTGGGCCACACTATAGGTTGGAAGCCTAAATAAAGACACAGAAGAAGGAAACTTTTGCTTTTTGACTGCTTGCTCTTACCTTGCTAGCAAGTCCATTCCTTCACTGGCATTAGGGCCAACTCTTTAGACTCTCAGAGTACACTGAAGACCAGCTGAGACATCTAGTCTTGTGGTGTGAGCAACTGCTGAGTTCTTGGTCTTTAGCTAGCTATTCATACCCTGTCATTGTTGAATTATCTAGACCATAGCCTGTAAGTCATTTTAATAAATCCCCTAGATAGATAGATAGATAGATAGATAGATAGATAGATAGATAGATAGATAGATAGATAGATAGGTAGATAGCCGTTATATAAGTTCTGTTACTCTAGAGAACCCTGACTAATACATACTTCTTTGGAGAAGCTGATCTAAGACTCAAGTAAATCCCAGAGGAATGCAACTCCCACAGACAATTCTGGAAAATCAGTGAGAATGGGCTGTGAAGCCAGACTGCTTCAGAAAGCATCCCGGTGGCGTGTCTCACTGCCTGGAGAATTGTGGGAAAATCCGTGAACGTCTGTAAACCTTCCTCATGTGTAAACCAGCATGATAACAATGCTTGTCTTTTATTGACATCATTATTTGGTGGCTTAATGTCTGAAAAAAAGTCAGTGATATTGGATCCTTTCAATGTAAATGAAATAACAAATCTACCAACCAATGTTATGTCACTGCTGGTTGACCATTGATAATTAAGACAGAAAGCAGTTTTGAAGACTTCTTTTTAGAAGCATTAGAGGCTAAGCAGACAGTGGCGGATTATTATGCCAGGAACTGGATAGTAGATGGAGATAGATATGTGTTATTCGGGTACATAATTCTATTGTCACTCTTGGTAGATACAGCATATCAGAGCTCTAGGCATGAGATTTAGGGCTGACTTTGCCCTGGCACTATTGTAGCAGAAGTAGCTCGGAGAAATCATTGAAAGCTGAAAACAAAATCAGAGTCCAAGTCCCAAAAGCAATGGGGAACACTGCTACTTCCCCTTAAAGAAGGGTTTCCTCTTTGCATAGGAATACTAGTGTGGGTTGTGCCCACTTCTGGGAAGGTGAATAAGCAAGCTGAGAGGCCCATGGAGAGCCAGCCAGCAAACAGCAATCCTTCCTGGCTCCATGTTTCCACTGCTTGAATTCTTCTCTTGGCTTCCCTCAGTGATGGACTGTAAAATGTAAGAATAAATAATCCATTTCTTCCCCAGTAGCTTTTGGTAATGGTGTTTATCAAAGCAACAGAAAGTAAACTAAGATAAATACAAAATATAAAGAAAAATAAGAAACAGAATGATTAATCAGGGGCAGATATCTTGAATAAAGCACGGATACATAGCATAAATTTGTGGAGGAAAACACGAGAGAAGGGGGAAAAGACAAGGAACAGAGTAAAAATGCCTAGCATATATGGAATTGATACCCTAAAAGAAATGAAGGTAAAAATGACACAAAAATATTATCTAGAAAAAACAAGCTGTGTTTTTTCCAACCTGCAAAATACATCAGGCTAAATGTTTACAAAGCCCAATGAATCAATGAAAAATAAAAAATTCATACCTGATACATCACAGTTAAACTCCTGAGTAGGAAAAATCTTAGGAGCAAGAGAGAAAAAATACAGATTATCTTCAAAAGGCTTCCGTTCTACTGACAATTGGTTTCTCATGACAGAAGTCAGAGGACAGTGAGACATCATCAAAGGGGTAAAGGATGAAGACTGATGTTCTAAAATTCCCCTCAGGGAAAAATGCCCTTCACCAGTGTAGATGAAATCAAATCGCTGTAGACAAACGAAAAGCCGAGTAATCAGTCACCAACATTTCCACTGCAATGGAAATACAATGGAGATTTTCCAGGCCAAACAACCAAGTAAGCAAACAGAACCCTGGAAGCTCAGATGTATAGAAAACTTAGAGTCAGGCAAGTGGAAAATTTATAGGCAAATATAAATAACTATCAACTATATAAAATAGCAACAGTGAAGTCTTGATATAGGAAATGAAAATACTTAGCAATCACATTAGAGGAATTAAGTCCTGTGTCTTCCAGGGAAAGGCAAAAAGCACTGAGGTGTGTATGTCATGGACACACTTGCAGTAATCTGTATCACTGCAAGACTATTGAGGGCGTGCATTCTTATTAGTTTAACAAATACAAACAAAGCTTAGTAGTTTAATAAATACAATAAAAACTTCATTGACAAGAGTCAGACTGAAAATAGAGAAATGAAGTTGAGGAATCTGTTCTCTATATATCCAGAAGAAATAGCCCACATAACGTTTGGAAGGTTTAATACAAGGAATATTTAAGTGGGGGAGGGGCTAGAGGGATGGCTCAATAGTCAACAGCACATACTACTCTTTCCGAGGACCTATTTCTAATTCCTAGTACCCAGATAACTGCTCACAACCATGTGTGATTCCAGTTCCAAGGGATCTGATGCCCTCCTTGGCCTCCATGGACACTGTATGCACATGATGTACTTACAGATATGTAGGCAAGCATTCGTACACATAGAATTAAATAAGTCATCGCTTTAAAGTGGATATTTAAATAAGTAATCAACAAATGCCTGTGTAAAGGTAAGGAGAAGTGTTCAGACTGCAGGGTATCCTCCTCTGCCTCTGTGTGAGATTAGTAACCCAGAGCAGAATGAATCTGAAAACTCTTGCTTGTCCCAGCGATGAAATCCAGATCTTCTTTGGGTGGAGTGATTGTGGCTCATGGGACAACGAGACGTTTGCTCATAGTTTAATGGTCAAACTCGCTGACGGTTAACCTCATTGGTTTACCAAGCTGGGATTGGATGGACACAGTCCTTAGATTCGTCATTATTACTCTCTCTGCAGATGAATAGCTGTTTACTCACATCTTCCCTGAGAGAGGAGTAGAGCTGGGGGAGGAGTTATATTTCATTTACATTTCTATTTTCGTTATAGAGAGTTATATTAAAATGTATATTCTAAATTTGGAACTATGTCTGGCATTTAACTGTTGCCCAACTTTAGATATTGAACTGGGGTGTGGAGAGTTATATGCTTTTGTGCGGAGGTACAGAAGGAGGACTTGCAAGCCCAGGTTTTCTTGGTCCGCACTCCACCGGGCATGACACATCTGCCTCTCCACAACAGACAGGAGTTCTCTGCAATTTTGGTCCCCACTGTACGCACAGCTAAATGAAAAACCTATTTCCAGCTACACAGGCTGGAAATAGATTTCAGCTATAAATACAGCTACAACGCTGTTCTTAAAATGTCTTGACTGTGGAGTCTGCAGACAGTAGACAAGGTGGGATTTGCTTGCCCTTCACAACTGTGTTATAGTGACTTCAAGCAAGAGCTCAATCCGATAGTATTCTGGAAGCTTCAAGACAAAACTGTCTTAGCATCTTTAAGGACTTTGAACATCTCCCGTATCCCACAGCATGTTGAACTAGTCTCTCAGAACGCAGCAAGGAAGTAATGATGCAAATATTATTTGAAGATAGCTAAGTGGACCTCAAGCCCACAATTTGGACGTAATTGTCTCCATGGAGTGTGATAACTTGGGTCTGGCAAATACTCTATAGGCCCATATGTTAGAATAATATATATATATATATATATATATATATATATATATAAGTTTTATATATATATATTAGTTATATAATATATATGTGTGTATATATATATATATATATCAAGACTCACATTAACAACCTGTATTTGTGTGCTCTCTTTTGTGATAATCCAAGCTGGGAGTAAATAAATACTCGCATGACTGGAGTAACAGGTGTCACTCCCACCTATGGTTTAGTTCATCTGAATCAGTAACTTGAGAGGGGGCCAGGAGCTGAAGGAGAGGCAGCTGATGAGCAGGTGCTAGCCTGCTGTGATGTCAGTAGGTGAAGAGTCAAATAACAAATGCTCTACAATGTGCTTTTGATCTGCTCCAAAGGCCACAAAATATGAAACCCCATCGTGTCTTCTCATACCAACTCTTAGTCACCACAACCCCCACTGCTTTGGTGTTTCCTGTTTCTATAGCTCACATATACACACATATAGCTCACATAAACAGAGGTAAGTTTCGTTTCATATACAAAAGGAACATCAGCTCAGAGGACTTCTTTTTAGGCTAACTCTTGGATGTTTGGGAAAGAACTCTTTAATCATCTTAAAAACAAACAAAATAAAAAACAAAAACCAGACTATGCAGCAGCAATCCTGCCCTAACAGATTATATGCAAGTACCACTGGGTAAACTGACTCTTCTGTCACATGCACAAGCCACAGGCACACGTGAAGATGAGCTCCAGGAAGTGCTGAGGCAGAGGTAGATGGGAGTAAAGGGTCTGTTGTCAACACAAACTGGATAGCGCTCTTTGCCATTTCATGGAGTCATATCAGAATAAACAACTGCCCAGTCAAATCCCAGACAGAGGAAGACTGACAGAAAGGCAGCAAGCCCCGAATTTGTTGACTGATTCACAGGTCATCGGTGACCTGCAAGCAGCATGACCTTTATTCTATGGTAATGAAGGCAATAAAACTTTAACCCATGTTTTCACTGAAGGCTCAATATTGATACCAAGAGTAAACCTTTAGAAGCTTTGTGTATTAATATGTGAACAGTACTTCAAATTTCATAATCTCTCTCTGGCTCATGAAAAAGGGTGAGCCACCCCATTTTGAAGATTGGTTATGACTTAGCACAGCCTCCCTGGTAACAGCTCTCTCTAACAGAGCACTTAACAATGTACTTGGTTCTGAGCAAGTCCTAATACATGAAGGTTTCTGATTGCTTTACAAGTAACGTATCCACTCCCTTCCAGCAGGGTCTAGCCTGGTATGTGTAGTCCTCACCCTTCATCAAGGCAACTTCTCTTTGCAACAGATGAGACCACCACAGAAAGCCACAACCAGTCAAAATCCGGGGTTGGAGAGCCCTGTCCCAGTGGATACATTTACAATCCAGAACCAAAGGATAAGAGAACATTTCAGAAGAGGGGGGAAGATTGTGGGAGTCAGAGGACCAGGGAGTTTATTGTGAGATTGTGTCTCCCAGCAATATCAGGAGATGCACACATAAAGTGTCATTAATCCGACTGCCCAAGTGTGAACTGAACAAGGATGGTATCAATAGACAAGCAAAGTGGAAGGGAGGAGTCCATGAGGCTTCAGCCCTACAGAAAGACGAAGAAGCCCAGAGGATGTCCAGGAGTGGGAGAGATGCTCTTCCCCAGGGAAGAGCACACCAAATGGCCATCTAGTGATAAATGATCAGTTCTGAAAACATTCATACAAATAACTTTATATGGACTGAGCAGGCTATATTTAGAAATATATGTGTATATACAAACGCACATATGCATGAAACAACAGTTAGTGAAAAAAAGAGTCCGTGAGTTTGAAGGAAGGTATGGAGGGATATAACAGAGATTTTGGAAGGAGAGATGTTGTGATTAAATTATAGTCCCAAAATAACAATAAAAAATAACTTATGCCAGGCAGTGGTGGCGCACATCTTTTTCCCAGCACTTGGGAGGCAGAGGCAGGCAGATCTCTGTAAATTGGAGGCTTGCTTGTTCTATAAAGTCAGTTCTAGGACAGCCAGGACTATTACACAGAGAAACCTGTCTTGAGAAACAACAATAACAACCAACAACTTAAAGAACAGTGTTTATATCTCACACCACGAAACTCTCACATGTGGCTATGTCCATCTGGTACACATAGCTGTTATTTACTGGCTGTGCAAAAAACACACCATATTTTGTGGCTCAAAATCTTTATGAAGCAACTCATATTCTTGTATCATAATACTTGTGCCAATTCTTGAAAAAAACACTATTGAGTAATCTGTTAAGGTTGTGTTTGGGAGTGTTCTTCAAAAAAATAATTTTAGGAGGGATAAGGTGATGGCTCAGTGTATATAACACTTGGCATGCAGTGTGAAGACCAGAATTTGCAACCCCAGAACCCACATAAAGCAGGTAGTTTCAACATGGTATAGTAGCATTGATGTAGACGGTCTTCTTTTTTGTGTTGATTTCATTGGTTAATAAACTGCCTTGGCCCTTAGATAGGTCAGAACATAGGTAGGCAGGGAAGACAGAACAGAATGCTGGAAAGAAGGGAAGTGGGTCAGTCGCCATGCATCTCCTCTCGGAGACAGACGCAGGTTAAGATCTCTCCTGGTAAGCCACCACCTCATGGTGCTACACAGATTACTAAATATGGGTTAAAGCAAGATGTGAGAATTAGCCAATAAGAGGCTAAAACTAATGAGCCAGGCAGTGTTAAAAAAAATACAATTTGTGTGTTGTTATTTAGGGTGTAAAGCTAGCTGGGCGGGGTGAAAACACAGCCCACCGCTCCTTCTACATAGCATGCAGGCAGTCTCAACATGGTATAGTAGTATGCGGGAAGTCTCAACATGGTACGGTAGCATGCAGGCAGTCTCAGTGTGGTTCAATAGCGTACAGGTAGTCTCAGTGTGCCTATGGAGAGGTTGGAAGCAGAGACAGGAGAATCCTCAGAAGCTGAGGGAATGCCCACTTGTCATTTGCCATAGTGGACAACAGAAGACCCTGCTTCAAAGAAGCTAAACCAAGATTGTCCTCTGACCTTTACAATGCACTAAGGCACATGTGGCTGATACTCATGTATGAATACTCACACACATCTACACATCCACACATACTATAAAAAGAAATGATTTTGAAAATGAGTAGTCCCAGCCAATCACAGCCATGCCATAACCACTAAAATTACAACTTCAGAGTCTACCTTTTAAGGCACAAACAATTCTTTTTGGAAAGAAAAAAAAAAACAATGTCGGCAGGTGTCATGGAAACCAAGAACCAACGTCAGCAGGTACTGTGTGAGTACCAAGTGCTGTGTGGGTGGACAGGGAAACAAGGCCTTTCATCGTCTTTGAGGTTATGTGTATTTGAGCAGTAGGCTCACCACAGAAAATAGAGCTGACATGTGTTTATAGAAATTGGAAATTTGGAAGAACATGAGTTTCCTTTACACCTTGAGTTTCCAAGCACTTACAGCCTGTAGGCTCTAATTTCTACATTATGGAAGTCCTACCCTTTGTGATGAAGAGTCTGAGAAATAGTCTTGGAGTCCTTGATGCTACACTTCCAAAGAAAACATTGGAGAACAGGATTGGGGGAAACAATAAATGTTTCATTAAGCTAGATCACTGACTCTCCTGGGATTTATTTTTCAAAGTGTTTGTCATTCAGAAAAGTACTTAAAGTAAAACCAAAGCTAATGGATCCCTCTTGAGCAGTCAACTAGAGCCCTCAGTTTAATCAAGGTGACCTGACAGTGCCCTGCTTTTAGAGAAAGGGGGGTGATGAGAATATGAAATCAAAGGCTGGAGAGATGGCTCAGGGGTTAAGAGCACTGGTTACTCTTCCAGAGGGCCTGAGTTCAATGTCCAGCAATTACATGGTGGCTCAGAACCATCTATAATGGGATCTGATACTCTATTCTGACCTGCTTATGCACATGAAGACAGCACACTCATATAAATAATAAATAAACAAACCTTTTTGAAAAAAAAGAATATAAATCAACTTAAATATTTTATGAACCTAATTTCTAGCTATACTTTCTGAAAGTGAGCACAGATGTTCAGTCTCCTACTACTATAGTCCCAGCTATTGGAAGTTGCTGTAGTGAATGCCGGGATGCTATCGTGATGGTGCTCCGGTTTGGCTGTCCTTTAACCACCACAAAGTTCATGTGCAAGAAGCTTGGTCTCCAGTGTGAGCGTACAGAGATCAGGGCTACCCAGAAGGGGGGACCCAGTGGGATGAGATAAGTCATGTAGGCACCACTCTTATAAAGAATCCGTAGCAACCACCCATTACCGAAGAGTAGTCTAGGATGTTCGTGCTTGGATCAGTTCTCTGACCAGGTTGCTATGAAACACCCGTGTGCATGGCTGCCACATAGGTCTGTTTTCTTTTCTGCTTTTCCTCTCTTTAGTACCCTTACCACATGCAGGCAATGTGCCAGTTGAACTTACAGCCACCAACATAGTGAATAAACTTAATTTCTTACCAATTTCCAGGATTTTTATTCGGGGGGGGGGCTTCTACAAAGGGGCTTGGGGGACACAATCTGGTCAGGGAGCCCAACATTGGGATTTGCTGAAAGTTATGTTGTATTGCCGACATGCAACTTTAATTCAAATTGTGTGCTTATTCGGGGTTACTTGGCACACACACACACACACACACATACACACACACAGGTAAATGTGTTTTGGGGTATAGCTGCACATTTGTTTTTTTTTTCTTTATTGAGCTCTATATTTTTCTCTGCTCCCTTCCCTGCCTCTCCCCTCCCCTCTTCAACTTTCCCACAAGGTCCCCATTACTCAGGAGATCTTGACTTTTGCTACTTTCTACTTCCCACGTAGATTAGATCTATGTAAGTCTCTCTTCGTGTCCTCATTGTTGTCTAAATTCTCTGGGATTGTGGTTTGTAGGCTGGTTTTCTTTGTTTTATGTTTAAAAACCACCTATGAGTGAGTACATGTGATAATTGTCTTTCTGTGTCTGGGTTACCTCACTCAATATAATGTTTTCTAGCTCCATCCATTTTCCTGAAAAATTCAAGATTTCATTTTTTTCTGCTGTGTAGTACTCCATTGTGTAAATGTACCACATTTTCCTTATCCATTCTTTTGTTGAGGGGCATTTAGGATGTTTCCAGGTTCTGACTATGACAAAGCTGCTATGAACATAATTGAGCACATGTTGAGCATCCTTTGGATATATACCCAAAAATGATATTACTGAGTCTTGAGGTAGGTTGTTTCCTAATTTTCTGAGAAATAGCCACACTGACATCCAAAAGGGTTGTGCCAGCTTGCATTCCCACCAGCAATGCAGAAGTGTTCCCTTTTCCCCACAACCTCTCCAGCATAAGTTGTCAACAGTGTTTTTGATCTTGGCCATTCTTACAGGTGTAAGATGGAATCTCAGAGTTGTTTTGATTTGCATTTCTCTGACGACTAAGGATGTTGAACATTTCCTTAAATGTCTTTCAGCCATTTAGATTCCTCTGTTGAGAGTTCTCTGATTAGGTTTGTACTCCATATTTTTATTGGATTATGTGTTCTTTTGGTGACCAATTTCTTGAGCTCTTTGTATATTTTGGAGATCAGACCTCTGTCCGATGTGTGGTTAGTGAAGATCTTTTCCCATTCTGTAGGCTGTTGTTTTGTCTTGTTGACTGTGTTCTTTGCTTTACAGAAGCTTTTCAGTTTCAGGAGGTCCCATTTATTGTTTCTCTCAGTGTCTGTGCTGCTGGGATTATATTTAGGGAGTGGTCTCCAGTGCCAATGCGTTCAAGTGTATTTCCCACTTTCTCTTCTATAAGGTTCAGTGTGGCTGGCTTTATGTTGAGGTCTTTAATCCATTTGGACTTGAGTTTTGTGCATGGTGATAGATAAGGGTCAAATTTCATTCTTTTACATGTTGATATCCAGTTATGTCAGCACCACTTGTTAAATATACGTTCTTTTTTCCATTTGATAATTTTTGCTTCTTGTCAAAAATCAGGTGTTCGAAGCTGTGTGCACTGATAGCCGGGTCTTCTATTCAGTTCCATTGGTCCTCCTGTCTGTTATTATGCCAATACCAGGCTGTTTTCAGTACTGCAGCTCTGTAATAGAGTTTGAAGTCAGGGACTGTGATGCCTCCAGAAAATCTTTTATTGTATAGGATTGTTTTGGCTATCCTGGGTTTTTTGCTTTTCCATATGAAGTTGAGTACCGTTCTTTTGAGGTCTTTGAAGAATTTTTCTGGGATTTTGATTGCATTGAATCTGTAGATTGCTTTTGGTAAGATTGCCATTTTTACTAATGTTAATTCTGCCTACCCAAGAGCATGGGATATCTTTCCACTTTCTGGTGTGTTCTTCAATTTCTTTCTTCAAATATTTTAAGTTCTTGTCATACAAGTATTCCACTTGTTTGGTTAGAGTTACTCCAAGATACTTTATGCTATTTGTGGCAATTGTGAAGGGTGTTGATTCTCTGATTTCTTCCCCAGCCCTTTTATCATCTGTGTACAAGAGAGCTACTAATTTTTTGAGTTAATCTTGTATGCTACATTACTGAAAGTGTTTATGAGTTGTAGAAGTTCCTTGGTAGAATTTTTGGGATCGCTTATGTAAACTATCATATCATCAGCAGTGAGAGTTTGACTTCTTTTCCAATTTGTATCTCCTTGATCTCCTTTTGGTGTCTTATTGCTCAATCTAGGACCTCAAGAACAATATTTAATAAATATGGAGAGAGTGGAAAACCTTGTCTTGTTCCTGATTTCAGTGGAATCGTTGGGAGTTTCTCTCCATTTAGTTTGATGTTGGCTGTTGGCTTTCTGTATATTGCCTTAATTATATTTAGGTATGTTCCTTGTATCCCTGCTCTCTCCAAGACCTCTATCATGAAAAATGTTGTATTTTGTCAAATGCTTTTTGACATCTAATAAGATGATCATGTGGTTTTTATTTTTCAGCTTGTTTATATGGTGGATTGCATTGACAGATTTTTGTATGTTGAACCATCCCTGCATCTGTAGGATAAAGCCAACTTGATCATGGTGGATGATGGTTGTGATGTGTTCTTGGATTCAATTTGCCAGTATTTTATTTAGTATTTTTGCATCAATGTTCATGAGTGATATTGGTCTGTAATTCTCTTTCTTAGTAATATCTTTCTGTGGTTTGGGGATCAGGGTAATTTTAGCCTTATAAAAAGAGTTTGGCAATGTTCCTTCTGTTTCTATTGTGTGGAGTGATTTGAGAAGTATTGGTATTAGTTCTTTGAAAATCTTGTAGAATTCTGTAGCTGCACATTTGTGCAGAGGTGTACCTACACTTGTGTACAACTGCATGTGGAGGTCAAAGGTTGTTCCATGGTAAAGAACCACCTTGTTTTGTGATATATTATCTCTCCCTGGAACCTAGAACTTGTCAATTAGGCCAGGATTGCAGTCTACCTCCTAAACTATAGAATTATAAGTGTGTCCAAACGTACCCATCTTTGTTACATAGATACTGAGGATTACATTTGGGTCCCACTTTACTGACTGAGTTTTTGCCCCAGTTTTAAGTTTCTTTGTTTTTGATAGCAACACAAAAGTGACTAAGGAGTTACCCTGGATCCAGACAAAAATCCTTTATCAGGGAAGTGTGCTGTAATGAAGTCCTTGACAATACCCAAAGTCTTTTGCTAATGCAAGGAAGTGCTGGCTCAAGTGATTTTTAGATTAATTAAAATTTTCTCAGAAAAAAAAAACAACCAAAGCTTCCCTATGCGAGACAGTCTCCCTTTATAGGCTTCCCCCGGCCCCATTTTCTCCTTCTGGATCTCCAGCAGGCAAAATAAATATTGTCACTCTTACCCATTATTTTTCCTATGAGATTCCAAATTATGTCATCCATGACAGTGGGATGTCTACTTTCATTATGAGGCTGCTATTAATTACTATTCATTGTTAACTTTAGGCTGATGAATCAAAACAGCTCAGTGATGCCTTCTAGAATCAGGCTAAGGATGTAGTACATTTATAAAAACTGCAATGAAGAAGCAAACATAAAACTCCAGATCTGCTTCATCCCTGCACCTTTCTCTGATGGGAACTGTGACAAACAACGCTATGGGCTAGCCTCACTTTAGCTTTGCAACTGCCTCTGGCATGGTGCTCAGGAGGCAAGACACAGTCGGGTACTGGCATTCCCTGTGCAGAATTTCAGGGCCATGGCAAGTTTCCGGCAACTCTGTGTGCCCTGGTACTTGTGCCCCATAGAATGAGAAAAACCAGACTTTGTTCCAGACACATTAGGAAGAGGCAAGGAGTGGGGAACCACTCCTGTTGCCTCTTCAGACCAATGGTTTCAAATATTAGTTACTCATACACGCATAATAGTTCAAATAATTTAACACATCTGTTTATATATTGTAATTTATTTATTTGTTTGTTTGTTTATTTATTTATTTATTTATTTTTGGTTTTTCGAGACAGAGTTTCTCTGTGGCTTTGGAGCCTGTCCTGGAACTAGCTCTTGTAGACCGGGCTGGCCTCGAACTCACAGAGATCCGTCTGCCTCTGCCTCCCGAGTGCTGGGATTAAAGGCGTGCGCCACCACCGCCCGGCATATTGTAATTTATTTAAATAAAATTGCATTTGTATTATACTAAGAATTTTCAAAATGAAAAAAGCAAAACTTCTTGCCTTTTCTTGCTGAACGTTAATAAATTTCTTGAGCAGTCCCTGGAGTGCCCCACCCCACAATTTCATTCACTGCTGGTCTAGATTTGACAGGTACAAGCTGCCCTAGCTTTCTTTTTGAGTTCACAGGTCCCGTGATGGACAGCTGTTTTAACTTCTCCTTAGTCTAATGAGACACATAACATAGGCTGTTTATGAACTATGGAGATATTTATTTAGCTAATGGCTCTTGGAAGCTCCATCCAACATAAAATAACGTGGGCTTCTGATGAGGGCAGAATAGCAAGGCCAGGACACACGCTAGAATTAGGGGACGTGCTTCATGTCACAAAGAGGAAAAAGAATAGGAAAGGGAGTGAGGAAGAGAAAATAAGGAAGCAAGAAGGGAGGAAAGGAGAGCTGGAGAGAGATTGGAGGTCCTCCAGTGTCCTTCAAAGACACACCCCCAAAGACTCAATAAGATTGCCCTTCTAAAAGGTCCTCGCCCAACCCAGTACTGCCATTTAGAGAACCAAGGCTTCTCACAGCTTCCAGTGGGAAACAGTCTTCCAAACCAGGCAGCAATCTTATTGTATTTGGTTTTTAGAAACAAAATCAAGGAACAATTGAGAAATGATCGCTATAGTTATTCCACATCTGGAGACACTGTATTCAATTGTGAAAAAGAATTTACCAGGTAT
Organism: Arvicola amphibius; assembly: GCF_903992535.2. Classification (NCBI taxonomy): domain Eukaryota; kingdom Metazoa; phylum Chordata; class Mammalia; order Rodentia; family Cricetidae; genus Arvicola; species Arvicola amphibius. The sequence goes on from NC_052063.2 coordinate 40,763,519, forward strand.
CAAAGCTTTTAGTAACACTGTGAAATAAAGTTAAACCCAGTTTGAGAAAAAGCAATAAAATAGATTTAGGTTCTGCAATATAAATTTGAATATATATTTAGCAAAAACAATGTTAAAATTGAGTTCAATAAAAGAGTCTAATACATAGAATTTCTTGATTGTTTATTTTAAAAATCACCCTTGTTAACTACAGAGAGCAATACATAGAAACTGCATATCCTCTGGACTATACGCCATCATTCCACTCTCTTAGAATGCTCAGTTGGTGTTTCAGAAGTCAGAAGCAACAAAGGCACCTTGCATTAAAACTTAAAAATAGCAGTTGTGTTGACTGAATGCTTACGGCAAATGATAAATGGCAGGTGCTTTTAAATTTTGCATGTTTTATTTATAAACCATGTAGTGATTTTTTCAAGATTAACCAAAATTTATTCAGAGAAAAATTTTCAGCCAAAGCATCTTTCACTCCCCTTAGTGAGGGTACAGTGTCTCCTCGAAGAGTTTTTAGTTTTCTTTTCTTTGGGGGACCTGGAGAGGTCTGAGTATCTTTCAGTTTCTTTTGCTCTAGCCATTGCTTAAGCTCCACTTTCTACAGAACTCCATTTCCTTATCGAGAGTATTTGAGTGCATCCTAAGAACCAGTTACTCTTCCTAGCATTTTATTATCATCCCTAATAATAATAATCACAATAATCATAATAATACACAGATATACAACATCAAGGTCTACATCCCTCCTCCATCTTATGAATTATACTGAATAATATAATTTGGGATCCCCAAAGGCTAAAACAGTCTCACAGAAATTACCATGGCATCAATGAGAAGTAGATAATCCCAAATGTTCAATAATGTGAATTTACGGGTGCAAAATGGTTAGCCTGATTATTTGTGTGTTGCTATGCACTGTAATAGGTTGCCTTTATAGACTCTTAAAACTTATTGGGGTATTTAAATACACTTTGAGGGGTTTGTTTTGGTTTGGTTTTTTTGGACAGGGTTTCTCTGTGTCGTCCTGGGTATCCAGGATCTCTCTCTGCAGACCAGGCTGGCCTTGAACTCAGATATCTGCCTGCCTCTGCTTCCTAAGTGCTGGGATTAAAGGTCTGCCATCACTGGGTTTCGGTTTTGAGTTTTTTAAGGAAATGAATTTGGAAAGGATCATGAGAAGAAAATGAGTGAATTTTACAATATTCTATTCTAAATATTCAAAGGCAAGAGGATACTGTTTAAGTGAAAACATTTACTAAGAACAAGGTAATTGCTAGGGGAATGAGCTCATTTTACAATCTCCATCTACATTTTAACACCACACCACTTGATTTCTTTCACAGTTCACAATAGACAGCCCATGATAGCACTGAAAATAGAAGATAATTCCACAGAGGAAACTTAGAGATTCTTCTCAAGAGCCCTAAGATGTCAGAACCAGCTACCAGAAAGTCTGCTAGATTGACGTCTCCTAGGATAAGATCTTCATATCATCTACAAGGACTGGGAACGCTGGGGAAGGGAAGGAGGCTTCAGTCTCTGGGAGCCTGCATGAGCCCTGCTTAGCTGATTCCGTGAGTAGTGTTTTCCTGGTATCCTTGACCCCTTAGGCTCCCCAATCAACTTCTTAAGCAAGTAACTTCCATCTTTTCTGTGAAAGTTGATGGTCACCTGGAAAGAGGAAAATATCAAGAAGAAGAAATGGAACTGGGTGGTGATGATGCATGCCTTTAATCCCCCAGCACTCAGGAGACAGAGACAGGCAGATCTCTGAGTTCAAGGCTAACCTGGGCAACAGAGTGAGTTCCAGGACAGCCAGGGCTATACAGAGAAACCCTGTCTCAAAAAAAAAAAAAAAAAAAAAAAAACAGAAAAAGAAATGGGAGATGAGGGGTGTAAAATGGCAAAGAATGTCCACCTCCAAGTTATCCCAGGGTCTGAAATACCAAAAGATGCCAGCAATTTGATCTACTAAAGGCTATTGGTTATGACTAAATGGCTATAGATAATCTTTGAGAATTTAGAGAGAACTGAAAAGATGCTTAAAATCTAGAGCTGGAAAAATAAATTTTCCAGTTAAAACTGAGATGCTACACACGATGAGACTGAGAGCTACACCTAAGACTCTAGTATGAGCTGTTGGCCTTCAATAAGCACCAAAGAGGGAAATGTGATCAGGAGCAAACAGAATGAGTTTACCAAAAACTATCCTTCCCGATAAGCTTCATAATTTTAGATAAGAGTATAATATATATCTTGGTCTTAGAAAGTGCTCTGACATGTTCTTTTTCTTTTTTAGAAGATTTATGAGGGATGATGTTGTAAATGAAGAAGTATCATCAAGTGCAATTATGTGGATTTGTAATTAGAGTACTTGATTAATGACATTTCCCAACGTGTTGATTAATGAATTAATGAGAAGGTATAGTGAATTCTCCAGGATGCCACTGTCTTATTCTGTTTCTTTAATAAATAATTTAGGTAAAGGTGTCACTGACATAATGCCTAAATCTTCAGATGCCCGGTAGATGCAAGAAGCTAGCATGCTTTGATTTAAACTGCGTGTCTGGAAAGATCATTGGAAACAAAATCTTACGATTAGATGAAGGGGGAAAAGTGAGGTAAAACAAGAGCCCAAAGCAAGCAAACTAACAAACAGGAAGCTAGACTGCAGTTCTCAATGTCATTTGCTGCTGGTTATAAATACCTAAGGAGATTCCATCCCCCAACCTCAACCGATGTGTTCGAGGTCAAACACAGGGCTTTGTATATTCTAGGCAAGCCCTCTATCAACTGTTGCTATATATTTAATCCCAAGGTCTTGGAGGCAACCTGAGCATACTTATTTCTTTAAATAATTATCCTGGATTGACCTGGCTTAAATCTGAATTGGATTCTGAAGGGGCATGTTTACCAGGCTTTGATGATATGTGAGGAGGGTTTGAGGAAGTACTTAGGTCACTACTCTTTGACCTTTTCAGTGGGTAGTCCATCCAGGGAGTCATAGTTGAATGGGTTGTTTGGAGGTGGTTTACACTGTATGTATTGTCCCTGGTTGGAAGAAGTAGATCCCCAGGGTTAATGTAAGTAACTTGGGTAACTCACACAGCTTGTTGAGTTTTATTATCTCTCACAAAAATAGTGTCTAAGTATGGGGAGAACAACAGAACCCAGAATCTACTTGGCAGCAATTTTTAACAAAAAAAAAAAATGGTGTCAAAATAATGTAATCCTGACTAAAGATAGGGTTCAGTAGTAAATAATTGGTGTAGGAGGGTCTTCTTTCTATGTGTTGCTTTCATTGGTTGAATAAAGAAACTGCCTAGGCCTTTTGATAGTGCAGCCCTTAGATGGGCGTGGTAGACAGAACAGAATTCTGGAAGGAAGAAGGTAGTGTGGCAGACACCATGGATCTCCTCTCCGAGATGGACGCTGGTTAGACTCATGCTGGTAAGCCACAGTCAAGTGGCGATACACATTAATGGAGATGGGATAAACGAATGTGTAAGAGTTAGCAAATAAGAGGTTGGAACTAATAGGCCAGGCAGTGTTTAAATGAATTTAGTTTATGTGTAATTATTTTAGGGGGTAAGCTAGCCAGGCAACAGGATGTAGCCCACCGCTCCTCACTTACAACAAATAATTTGTTCAGCTCATGTAGAAGACCTGAGTTTTGTTCCTGGTATCTACATCAAGCAACTCACAACCACTACAGCTCACAACCACTAACCTATAATTTAGCCCCAGAGGTTCTGATGCCTTCTTCTGGCCTCTGCAGTCACCTGCACTCAGGTGCACAAACCAGAACACAAGAAACATACATAAATGCACATAATTAAGAATAAAAATAAATCTTAAAAATAATGTAGATAATAAAACATATAAATTTTAAGTATTTCCCCAATATTTCTTATAATAAGATATTGGAATTTTTGTAGATCTATGAGGGAAAAATATGCTACTAATGAGATATTTTTTTGGAGAAAAATGAGTTTTTAATAGCAAAATAAAGTACTTACTTTTTGCCAAATGTTTTATAATTGTCTCCATTAAACCCCAAATAATTCTACAAAGTAAATACAGCTAATATTATTCTCATTTAGAGATGTTGCCCATGAAACCACATAAGTGTTCTTATCAGGATTTGAATGCAGATCTAACATGATTTGGAGGAGGCACTTTGTGTCACCCTGCACTATAACAAGCTTAAGGTGGCTACAAGAACTGGTCATAAACACACTACAAAAGCTGAGAATATAGCTCAAAAAGAGACAAAGCAATTAACCTTACATTCAAGTTGCTGATGTTAAAAATATACCTGTTAAGTAAATTTAACTAGTCACCAATGACTTACTTACTTTAAAGATTTTTTTCTTTGCATTGGAGATTGAACTCATGGCCTGTGCACACTAAGCTAAGCAAGCATTCTCCTTCTTTGTTACTTCCCAGACATAGTAATGCTTTACTCCTATGCCATACATCACATACTTTCTTCTGGGAGAGGTCCATAAAAGAAAATCAAAGCCACCTTGACACTTAAAGTCTGAATAACTATGGTTTTCAGTAATATGTTTTCACTTTTATTATTTTTGACTGTGTTATTGAAACACGATTAACATCCAACAAGCAATACAGTTTTTACAGTATAAGTGTTGATGAGCTTTGACATCTGTATACACATGTGCAATCACTACCAAATTAAAGTGTAAACACTTCTATCATTCCCAGCTAGCTATCCTGGAGATATTTAATAATTAGTCCCTTTCTCCACCCTCACTCCTAGACAACCACTGAGATGCCTTGTGTCCCTATAGATTAGGGTGCAGTTTCTGAAATTATCTATAATCAATGAGTAGATTCATAGGTGATTTTTTCCCCTTTCACCTGACTTTCTTCACTAAAGATTATTTTGAGATTCATCTACTGTGGTGCATTCTACCCATGGTTCATCCCTCTTTATTGTAACAAAGTATCCACTGCATAAACATGAATGTAATTTATTTATGCATTGCTCCATTGGTGGACATTCGGGTTATTTATAATTTGAGACAACTATTGATAGATTATTATGAATGCCCAATACTGTGGTGATTCAACCAATGAGCCCTCTACAATATAGAATTCCTTTGATTTTCCTATTGCCTGAAGGATGGCTGCTTATAGTTATTGATTTAAAAGATTGTTTCTTCACTATACCTTTACAAGAAAAAGACAGAAAAATTTGCCTTCACAGTGCCTACTTATAATAATTCTTAGCCTAGTAAGTGATAGCAAAGGAGGGTCATCCCACAAGGGATGTTACTTAGTCCTACCCTGTGCTAATGTTTTGTAAGTCAGTCATTGGAAATAATATATGAGCAATTTCCTAAATCTATAGTTTACCATTATTTGAATGACATTTTGCTATCTGATTCAAATATAGAAATTTTAGAAAGAATGTTTGAAGAAGTAAAGAAAGTTTATGTGTAATTGAGGATTACAAACTGCTTCTGAAAAAATACAAAAAGGAGAGTTTAACAATTATCTAGGTTTACAGAAGATTAGGACACAAAAAGCACAAATTAGGAGAGATTAGACATAGGAGACATTTCTAATCTATGGCCCACTTCTGGGATAAAACCTGATCTAATAATTCATTTAAACAAAACCTTAGATGGTGACTAAGACATTTAATAGTCCCAGGGAATTAACAGTTGAAGCTAAGAAAGAATTAACTTTGAAGAGAAATTACAGAAGGCAAATGTGGATCATGTGGGTCCAAATATTAACTACATTCTGGTAATATTACTCTCCAAATATTCCACTACAAGAATTTTAATGCAGAGGAAAGATATTATCTTAGAATGAATCTTTTTACTGCATAAACTGAGTAAAAAAATAAACCTTATGTGGAAAAGGTCTCTGAATTGATTATAAAAGGAAAATTGAAACTTTGTCAATTACCAGGAATAGACTTGGCAAAGATTATAGCATGTTTTACTAATGTTGAAATTAAAAAAATATGGGAAGACAATGAACCCTGGCAAAGAGTTCATGCTAATTTTTTTGGAAGAGATTAATCACAACTATCCCCAAAGCAATAGAATTAACCATATAAAGAGAGCTAATTGGAACCTTTCCCACATTGTATGGGACACACCAATAACTGGAGCCCCTACATTTTATACTGATGTAAATAAATGAGACAAGGTAGGTTACAAATCATAAGATTTAAGTAAAGTGGAACAAAGCCCTTATAATTCTGTCCAAAAGTCAGAGTTATATGATATTCTCATGGTACTAAGGGATTTTAAAGAAACTCTCGGTATAGTTACTGATCCACAATATGCAGAAAGAGTTGTTCTGCGTATTGAAACTGCTGAATTTATACCAGATGATACAGAATTTACTTCATTATTTCTTCAGGTTTAAGATAAAATCAGGAATAGGCTTTGCCCCATATACATAACACACATCCAATCCCATACAGGTGTGCCAGGTCCTCTAGCACAAGATAATGCAGAAACTGATGTATTATTGATTGGAAATGTGCTGAAGGCCTCAGAATTTCATAAAAAATCATGTCAATAGCAAAGGTTTAAAAAAGAAGTTTTCTATTACATGGCAACAAGCTAAGGAGATTATAAGGAGATGTCCTGCTTGTTCTTTATAACCAAAAAAATGAAATCAGGCAGATGGATGTGCTCCACTTTGTAGAATTTGAAAAATTAAAATATGTACACCACACCATTGACACCTACTCAGGTTTCTAATGGTAACTGCTTTGAGTTCAAAAAAGGCTGATTTGGTAATCACACATTTACTAAAAGTTATGGCCATCATGGGTATACTTGCACAAATAAAAGCAGACAATGGTCCAGCATATGCATGCAAGAAAATGAAACAGTTTTTTGCTTATTATAATATAAAGCATATTATGGGTATACCACATAATCCTACAAATCAAGCAGTTATAGAAAGATCATATAGAAAGGATATGATAAACAAACAGAAAGGAATGAAACATATCCCCAGAAATAGATTGCATAATGCTTTATTAACCTTGAATTTTCTTAGCACTAATAAGAAATGAACAATGGCAGCAGAGACATTGGAAAAACTTCTCAATTAAATCAGCCAGTGTATTTCAAGGATGTGTTGACCTCAGCATGGAAATCAGGAGATGTGCTATGTTTGGGAATGGGTTTCACTCTTGTTTCCACAGGAAAAGAAAGGTATAGCTACCATCAAAATTTTAAAAAGATTTTGTTTGAAAAAGAGAAAACTTTTAAGAAAGAGAAATGACAGCTCATCCACAGAGGTTACAATGCTACAGGTTGTAAGGAAACTCATAAGGGTTGGGGCAAGGTTCTAGTCTTTGTTGACTGAGGTTTCTGTTCTGCTTTGATTCCTGCAGTCATTAAGCCCCCAAAGAAATCACACAGAGGTCTACATTAGTCATAAACTGATTGGCCCAGTATTTCAGGCTTCTTATTAACTCTTACAACTTATATTAGCCCATTATTCTTATCTGTGTTAGCCACGTGGCTCGGTACCTTATTCGGTGACGCAGTCACATCTTGCTGCTTCTGTGGCTGGGACAGGACTACAGAACAAGCTTTCTTCTTCCCAGAATTCTCTGTTCTCATTGACTTGCCTTTACTTTCTGTCTGGTTATCTTGCCTATACTTCCTGCCTGGCTACTGGCCAATCAGCATTTATTTAAAATATAATTGACAGAATATAGACTATTGTTCCACACCAGGTCTTAGCAGAAAAGTACCCATCTTCAAAAAGTCGAGAGACCTTGGACATCAAGATGCCTAAAGAAGAAAAGATAGCTATCAAAAAGAATCACCAAGCAAAGAGAAATCTGATTTATGGTACCCATATCCTCTACAGGGTAAAATTTCACTTCCTAAACATACATATTGCCCTACTTCTCAGTATAATAATAGTCACAACTCACTTCAAAATCAAAGCCAGCTTTGGAGTTAGACAGTGGCTATCCTTCTCTAAATCCAAGCATGTTGTTAAAACAAAAAGTCAGTGTTTCTGTATCATACTAGGATCCACCTGGTATGGGACAGAAGGAAGAAAAAATTTAGAGACTATTTTTTATCAAAACTCTGATTTCAAAAAATTTTGATTCTCCCCATACCTATTTTTATCTCTATGGTACCTTTTGTTGAATATATGTCTATATGAATGATGTTTAAGTTTTCCATAATAAACAATAAATTTTCCTGCAGTAATCTATGGAATTTCCAGGAAGAAGATGGGGCCCCACAACAATGATTCCGCCTGGTTTATCTGATGTCCTTTATGCTGATAGCACCACATTAAATTGCTCAAGATGAGTCCAACTTGGCTAGCTGAAATGATGTACCTTTTTACAATATTCTGGCCAGAACTTCAAATAAGAACTTCAGCAAAACCCTACCAACTACTCAGAGATTATCTGAAATTGTACCAGACAGTAATCTTGAAATTTAACATCATTTTGGCTTTTACAGGATCCCATAGAAATATTATTGCGCCGTAACAGCTGGAAGTAATTCTAGAAGATGACAGCCCCTCTCTACAATGCTTGTCCTCAGGGGTAAAGACAACTAATAGGGCTTGGTTAAAAGCGTTATAGGGTTGGAGGTGGAAATTAAGTAGACTCAGGGATATCTTTTGAAAAATATAAAAGGATTGGTTGGAATAATAGTAGATTAGTGTGAGCTTACTCACACTAATAATAATAGTGAGTAGTAGGGAGAATACTTGTGAGCTACTATTTATAGACAATTTACAATGATACAGATTCTTGTATATTAATACAAACACAAATTATACTTGTTATATTGAATATGCTCCTATTTCTGTTTACAATATTTGTGCACTTATGCAAAGTTATTTTGTTATATTGCATGCATGAATATTTCTATCTCTTCTTAATATATTTTGTATATTGAGGCAATCTTAGGATATATTTATCATATTACACTATACATTCTACTTTTGAACAAGATACATATTGTTTACATTTTAAGGCCATTGACTTCATTTGTTGCACATTTGTTTAAAGATTATTTAATAGTTTAATATAAAGCTTTAGTCTTTAAGCTATATAGATATTAAGAATTCTAGGTCAATAGTCATCCGTGTTTGTCATATACTTATAGCTAGACTAATTAGGTATTTAGATGCATAGAGATTGCATTCCGCATAGATAAGTATTCTTCAACCACTTCAAAGAACTGTAGAATATGACATTTACATAACCTAGGGTTCTGTTGATGTGAGACATGATTGTTCCTGACAGCACTAATCTATTCCCAAGAAAACATTGGGCACTGAAGACATTCCACTTGGAGCTTGTTGTCTTCTGGTCTGTGGGCAAACACTGCCCCTCCTCAAACACTGACAAAATACACCTTGTCTACAATGGACAAGCAAGATACAAGCAAAAAGACTGCCAAATCTTGCCAAGACAGAGGAAGACAGTTTTTCAAATTTTCCTATTTCTGAAAATGGTCTGCTTGTTACTCTAGGCCTTAGTCAAAGTTGGTGGCCCCAACATTGCTAATAAGACTTTGGGTGATTGCCCAGGTAGCCAGTTGTCTGTCATTTCTTTCACTTTTTGGAAGTTGCTTGATTGCACTTCCTGTTTACTCAAGTAATATTATTTCCCTTCTCAGGTCTTTGATGGGATAGAAGACTAGATAGTCCTAGTTATTTTGTTCTCATGACTTTGCCACGCCATTTCTAATATAAGACTTAGATTTCTTAGGATAGGATAACTATTGAAACATTTAGCATATGTTTCTTGCTTGACGTTGTTCGTGTTGATTGTAATTCTAATTTTGGTACTTGATATTCATTCTTATTGTATATAATTTTGTATTGGGCTTAGAACTATCTTATTTAGAAAAAAGAGCAAGATGCTATGGGAACTTGTTTAGCAAATAGCCTTTCAGATACTGGCCCACTTTGGGTGTGGTCTCACAAACTATAAATGCAGACATAAAGTGTGTGTAGGCCCGTTTTGGCTGCTGGATTCCAGTTCTCAATGCACACAGAGGACTGCAGAAAACTATTCTTTCTGTGAGTTTACCCCCCTAAAATAAACCTTTGTTATACCATTCCAGGCTAGTATGGAACTCTTTTGTACCACAACAGCCCACTTCTATTTCTTGGTATGAACATATGCTCTCATTTCTCTTAGGTTAAGTATCCATGAATGACATGGTAGTTTATTTAGTAGATGCATCTTTAACTTTTAAAGAAATTACTAAACTTTTCTAGTCTATATGAGTTCCAATCATCCTATTTGTTTTTATCAACAGTTTGTATATTTAACCTTTAAATTTAGCTGTTCTAAGAAGTATGTATTAGCATCTTCATAAAAATTTACTTGCCTCCCATAGATTCTTTGTTGACACATCCAACCAAATATATTTCACATCTTAACAACCAGAATTTGCATACTATTGTTTAGTTGTATATGCTGTTTGCATGTTATGAAATCTAGACTTTTTCAAATATACTTTGCAGGTAATTTCATTACTAAAGTGATAAAAAGTAGTCGTTCAATCAATAAATATTTTCTTCTGCACTGACCCTAGATAGTGACATGGCTTAATATTGAAAACAGATTATAGCAAACTAATAATTTTTTTTGGAAATGGACACATGCTTATGGCTTTTTTTCATGGTACATAAAAAGATGTTACTTATAATGTTTTTCATAGCCCATATAGGAAAGGAAAGTGTTTGTTTTCTAAAGTGACCTATCTAGATAGTTGCTGATGAGATTTATGTCAACTTGACACAATCAAGTCATTTGAGAAAATTCCCTCACCGGATAGGCCTGTGGGACAGGTTCCTAATCAGTGATAGATGTGGGAGGACCTAGCCCATTGTGGGAGTGCCACCTCTGGGTAGTATCCTGTGGGTATCTAAGGAAGCAAACCGAGAAAGCCATGCAGAACAAGCCAATAAGCAGCACTCTTTCTTGGTCCCTGTATCAGCTCCTGCTTCATTTCCTGCCCTGACTTCCCTTCTTGGTGAAATTTTCAGAGAACTTTTGAAGATTTTTTTCAAAGAACTGTGTATGTGTGCTATGTGTGTGAAAGAGAGAGACATCGTGTGTGCATGTGTGTGTGTGCACATGCGTGTGTGCACACGTACATGCTCATTGGTATTTTGCCTGCATGCATGCTGTGTAAGTGTGTCAGATCCTCTGGAACTGGAATTACAGACAGTATGTACTACCATGTGGTGCTGGGAATCGAACCCTGGTCCTCTGAAAGAGCAACCAATGTTTTTAACCACTGAACCATCTCTCCAGACCAAGAGATTTTTGAGTATTTTAAGGAGACTTTAGATTTTCAAGTGTTTGAAATTTTAAAGAATGTAGGATTTTTAAAAGTCAGAATGCTTTGTACTGTGATACTGATATCGATGTGGGCTCTTTGGGGATGAACAAGAAAGGAAAGAGTATGGCTTGGCAGTGCTGTGTGTGTGTGTCAGACTGACAGAGGCCAACTGCAGTAGGTTTTGGTCAGAGAGACAGAAACCCTAACTAAGACACACAGTAAAAGAACAGCTTTACCATCAGGAGGTTTTCCTAGAAAGCGATGGCTTTTACTTAACCTATAAACAGTAATTATGTACTGATATTATTTCATAATGCCTAAAACAATTTTCTCTCTCTCTTTCCTCTCTTCCTTCCTTTCTTCTTCTTCCTCCTCCTTCTCCTCCTTCTTCTTTTCTTCTTGTTCTTCTTCTTTTAGAAATAAGGCTTTACTTTGGCTCACAGTTAAAAGTACAGTTCATCATGGTGAGAGAAGCTGTAGAAACAGGGGCTTGAGGCAGCTGGTTACATTATGTCTGCAATCAGAAAGCAGGGAGAGAGAGAGACGGACACTCAATTTCTTTAGTATTTCTTTACATTTACTTTGATTAAACTACTATTTCCCAGCCTCACTTGCATTAAGTTTTAAAAATTAGTGATCTGCGCGTTCATGACTTCTCTAGTACCCCTGGACACTTTCTCTCAAAAGTCAAAATTTATATTTTGCAGTGAGAGGAATGTATTTTAACAGTAGCACGAGGCATCATCAACATGATATCTATATTTAGAGAAAACCCTAGTGTTTGAGGGATCTAGCACTTTCTTCTGCTTCCTTATGTCCCAAACAATGGCAAGTTTGACGCTGACTACAATCATAATTGCATTGGCCCCAAAAGTCCTGGAACAATTCTCTTAGCAATTCACATCAGAAATGCATGGTGTTTCTTTTATTGTCAATACCGATATAAAAGTCAGACACAAAACTGGAACGATGGGCATTCCAATGGAGCACCTCAGTGAGGTGACAAATCTTTGTGCTTTTCACTAATATGCTGGACATGTATTTCCAACTCTAAGAGAATAATTCCTTCACAGAACAGCAATTACATTTGATTTAGAGGACCACTAAAAATTAACCAAGTACTTCTAGCAGTTGTTTAGTAGAGAATAGATCATAGGAAAAACTAGCTGTTGGGTTGTTCCTCATCAGCTTGAAATAAATCTCGAGATTAGTCTTACATGCATTTTCTTCCTTTGGCATCTGCGTTGAAGTCAGTATTGATAAATGATCCATAACAGGAAGCATTTGTGTCTATTTGAGTGTGAAGCTGTCTGCTCCCAAACACAGATCAGAGCGGCCCTTTTCCTTCTTTATCAACATATCTGCCTTGACAACCAAACAGACGTCCTCACGTCTTGGAAATGAATGTCTAGTTTAACAAATAGAGCTCTCTTTTCTTTAACTCAACTCACAACAAATGTAGGAATTAATCACAGCCAAACTTACTTGGCAGAAGATTAATTTAAAAATATATTTTGAATTAGCTTTCTCCCAAGGATCTCCTATCCATCATAATTTAGCAATCGATTTAGAGAAAAATACCAAGGAAACAATGTTTCCCAAACTGAATTTCGTGGCGTGTTCATTCTTCGAGATGGTAAGAAGCTACAGTTTTAAATTCTGTGCCCAAATCACAAAAGTCCCATCACCTAGCATCTAGGTGCTATTTAACCCTCTTTGGGATACATGTTTGTATATTAAATGTTCTGAAACACTCCATCGATAAGAAAATAGTTTTCTAAGTTTTAAAAGGAATGTGTATGGGTGGGGGCACCCATGCATGTCACGTACACATATAACGGTCAGAGGGGTGTGCTCTTACCTTCCACACCTGGGACACAGGGATGGAGCTCAGCCCAACTCCTCTGCCCACTGAGCCGTCTTGCCAGTCAGTCCAGTCATTTCAAGTTTGGTCACTGCTCTGCCACCCCCACCAACACGAATTCCAGGACACGAACATCAGCATGTGTTCCAAGACACAAATGTGGTTTTAGTTTGGTTTCTCAAGGTTGGAGCATGAACCAAGGGCCAAGAGAATCGGTAGTATTCACATTTTGGAAAACTTGTTCGCTATGGTTCCATTTGAGAAATGAAGCAGTTTCTCAATATGGACTCTTTTTCATTTCTCCTGCCATATTAGGGATGCTTTGGTGAAAAACTTGAGGCCTTTAATTAGACGTACCTTTATTTTACCTCCCTTGTCTCTAGCTGGGGTATTGGTGAACAATCAAATGGCTTCTGCGGAAGATAAGCAAATGAAATTATTTGGAAGTCGGATCCTACGTAGTTAAATACATTCAGTTCTAACACTTTCCTTAAAATTATTGCTGATATCAAATATCATTATATGTTCATATTCCATACTTCCCCCACACATGTATAACATGAGACCATTTTAAAAGTTTCAGGGCTAGCCGGGCATGGCATTGCACACCTTTAATTCCTGCATTTGAGAGGCAGAGGCAGGCAGATCTCTACGGGTCTGAGGCTTCCTGGTCTACAGAGTGAATTCTAGCACAGCTTGGGCTGTTTACACAGAGGAACGCTGTCTCAAGAAAAACAAAAGAAAACAAAAAACCAATAAATCAATAAACAAACAAACACAAACAAAGGCCCAGGGTTGGAAATACTACATCACATGCATCTTCTCTTCCTAGTTTTAAAACCGTTGTAGTCACACAATCTGCCTCTCAGCAAGGCTTTCCAGTCCTCACAGCTCCCATGGTGAAAGTGGATGCTAGAAGAAAGGGGGACCTATTGAAAGTGTTGGGTCTTCCCCGCTACTCACTACATAATAATAATAATGACAACAACAATAATACAGTACTAATGACAATAACAGACAGTGGATGAAATTTAAAAAAAAAACTCTTTAAGAAATGAAGATTCAAGGGAGATTTCTGGTCAGCCCAGAAGTCATTAATGGCGGTTAAAAAAAAAAAAAATGGACATCGTGGTTGTGAATGATGATAGGAAAGACCAAATAACAAAGAAAGCACTTGTGACGGTAAGCATTGCTGCTTCCTTATTCTTTGATGGGCCACATCAGTGTACATTTAAGGAAAGCAGACGGGAAATACACAGACCTGGGGGTGGAGAGGGCCCGACTCTACAGTGCTCTGCATTCCTTCCATTACATTACGGATTTTTTTAGTGCAGACGTGGAACACATCCTCTGAAATTAGTTGGGCTTCAGTGCTCTGAAGTTTCCCATCTAAGAGTGATGTTGCCACCTGGAGGCCTTAGATGTTCTCAGACCTATTCCGACTTGGAAAATGTGCAGTGGGTGATCTCTGCGGCAATCTAAACAACATATAACCTCGGACCTCACAAGAGTAGCATTTGGGTATTTGCCAAAGACAGCATTAACAGCAAGGATAGACTTAGACCATGCAAACAAAGAATCTTTATTTCCTTTGCCTTCTCTTCCTTTGCAGTCTACCCTCTGCCCCCACAGGACCTAGAAGCAAAAGGAAACGTCTGTATGACTACTGGATTAAATCAGTATCTTGGTTGGTTTTCTGATGCTCTAACACAATACTACAGACTGGGAAAATTTTAAGCCATAGAAGTCTATTTGACTTGTGTGGTTCAGGAAGGTAGGAATTCCTAAACTGTGGCTTCAGCATGAGGCAAGGGCTTTGTATTATAACATGGTGGAGAGACCAATGAGAATACAATGAGAATACAGTTGAGAGAGCTGTACAAACTCATCTCTGTCATCAGGATCTCACTCCCAGAATAATGGCACTAACCCGTTCTTGAGGACAAAGGACATGTGACATAATCATCACTTGAAGATCCCATCCATGGGCTGGGGATGTAGCTCAGGGGTATGTCTAAGGCAATGGCAGCACACACAAGCACACAAACACATGTATGCATGCACACACACGATATACAGATAGGGTGGAGGATGGAATACAAGAGATTCTACCTTTTAAATTTATCATAGTGATTATAAATTCCAACAGGGTTTTGAACAGGACAATTATTTTTTTAAGTTTGTAATCATATTTATGTACAGAAAACTTAGCAGGTACATTTAACTCAGTTTAGTGACTAGTTCTTTGGCCTTTGCCTTTTCCAGCTTAGCAATTCAAGCCACAGATTTAGGACCCAGGACATTGCCTCCCAGTGGCAGCGGATCTCATCATATCTGTCACTGTCATTGGTTCTAATAGCTTCCAGCAGCTGAGCCAGGGCATCCTTGTCTTCCGAGCTAACCTGCGAGAAGGCAGCAGCGGTGCAGAACTTCCTGTGGACCAGCCGCCCCGGCATGGCCTTCCCCTTGATGATGCAGTAGAGGACCCCCAACACAGGGCAGGCAGGAAGACCACCAGCCTAATGGGGTCTACATCATGGGCAGTTACCACCAGCTGGTGACTGTATTGACCCTGTTCAGAGGACAGGCGGTCTCTTAGTTGGGACAACCCTTTACCAGCAGCTTTCTTCTCAGCATATTTAAACCTCGGCCACTAGATTGGATTTTTGGTTTTGGTTTTGGTTTTTCAAGACAGTGTTTCTAAGTTATGGAGCCAGTACTGGAACTCGCTGTGCAGACCAAGCTGGCCTCGAACTCACTAACAGCCATCTGCCTCAGCTTCACAAGTGCTGAGATCAAAGGTGTGTGCCATCACTGCCTGACTGGATTTTTGGATTTTTAACACCTCCAAAAGTCTGGAAATCTATGGTGCCCCCAGGAGGTCATTAAACATCATTGAAAATATTTTACAGTTGTATTTGTAATAATGTAACAGATTATGCTGGTGCATTAACTCTTCAGTTAATGAATTATATGATATTTCCATTGCTGTCCCCAGTCATTCATCTTTTAAAGCCCCTCCCAGTCCTGTCATATTTAAACATGGTAAGGTCAGTGTTAAGTTCTGTTCTTAACTTCAAATACATACTAGAAAGCTGTCTTGATTCTACTCTCATGCTGAGACCCTTTTGTAAGTTTTGCCTAATGTTTGTGTTTGTGTGGATGTATTTGTGTCTGGGTAGTTAGTCATAAGTGTGTGCCTAAACATGGAGGCCGGAGGTCGGCTTCTGCTTTTTTCCTCATTTGTTTCTGTCTTATTTTTTTTAAAGATTTTTTATTTATGTATATAGCTGTTTTTTTTTCTGCATGTACATCTGCACAATAGAAGAGGACATCCAAATACATGGGACTGCAATTATAGACAGTTGTGGACCATGTGGTACTAGCTATTGAACTCAGGACCTTTGGAATAAGCAGCCAGTGCTCTTAATTAATGGTTGAGTCATCTCTCTAGCCCATTGATCCCTAATTCTTAAGACAGAATCTCTCACTAACCTTGTGCTATGTGACAAAACTTTTCCTGGGAGGAACACACACACACACACACACACACACACACACACACACACACACACACACCTACTCACCCCAGACAGGGATCCCATGGATGAGAGATTACTTCAGGACTCAAGGACAGCTGCATCACCAAGGCCCACCCCAGCATGAGTGACTCACAGAAGCTGGGAAACCTGGAGCACATTACAGAGCCTGCAGGCAGCTTACTGGTTGGAGAGTGTCCCTTTTAACCCTTTCCAGGCATCTCTGTGGTTTCCTCTTCCAGCCCTCTAGTCTGGTCTCAGAGAGGCTTCTTTGAGATTTTCCTCATCTCAGTTTTTTCTCTGCTGCTCATCTGCCTTCCCTCTGAGCAGGATTCTCAGCTTTTATTGCTTACTCTCGAAGGGGAGGGCATGGGTGGTGCTGTTAATGAATCTGTTCAGTTTCAGGGACTTCTTGAAGCTACTTTGAGTTGTGTGCTTTTCCACCTAAGAGGTTTCCATGGGATTGAATGGTTTTTTTTCATGGTTTATTTTTTTATTTGAAAATTTCCACATCCTCCCCTCCTCCTCCTCTCCACCCATACTTCCCCTCCCTCCCTCTCCAGGCCAAGGAGCCATCAGGGTTCCCTACTCTATGTTAAGTTCAAGGTCCTCCCAACTCCCCCCAGGTCCAGGAAGGTGATTAACCAAGCTGACAAGGCTCCCACAGAGCCCGTCCATGCAGAAGAATCAAAGCCCAGCGCCATTGTCCTTTGCTTCTCAGTCAGCCTCCACCGTCAGCCACATTCAGAGAGTCCGGTTTGGTCCCCTGTTCCATCAGTCCCATTCCAACTGGAGTTGGTGGTCTCCCGTTAGTTCTGTCCCACCGTCTCCATGGGTGAACGTACCCCTCACGGTCCTGACTTTCTTTCTCATGTTCTCCCTCCTTCTGCTCCTCACCAGGACCTTGGGAGCTCAGTCCAGTGCTCCATTGTAGGGCTCAGTCATTTTCTTCATCCATCGCCAGGTGGAGGTTCTATGGTGATATGCAAGAAATTCGTCAGTATGGCTATAGGATCTGGCCTTTTCGGGCTCCCTCTCCTCAGCTGCCCAAGGAACTAGCTGGGGGCG
Organism: Arvicola amphibius; assembly: GCF_903992535.2. NCBI lineage: Eukaryota > Metazoa > Chordata > Mammalia > Rodentia > Cricetidae > Arvicola > Arvicola amphibius. The sequence goes on from NC_052063.2 coordinate 40,781,326, forward strand.
TCTCCCTGGAAACCCGGGAACCCCTCTAGAGTCAAGTCTCTTGACAACCCTCGGGATTGAATGTTTTAATCTGAGGAAGCTGGTGCACATTTGCAGCTCACAGACCCAGTTAGATTGACTGGTAGTGAGCTCCAGGAATCCTCCCGTCTCCATTTCCCAGGGCTGGATTACAAGCCCATGCTGCCAAGACCAACCTAGGATATAAGGATTTTCTATGAAATTTATGCTTGCGTCACAACGCGTGTTCAGGTTTAATGAGCAGGTCTGTGTACCACTGTTACCACTCCCCGCTGCAGAGCTTGTCACAGTGCGCCTGTGCCAGACATGTGCCACCTACGCTAAACTATCCCTTAGTGCTGGAGAACGCTCCCCACTTTCTCAGATTTCCCATCAGAACCTTCTCTTCTGATCACTGTCTAGCAGTAAAATTCTGAGTTTAGCTTAATCTAGACTTACTTTCTGCAGCTAAGGTTAATTTGACAGAGGGATTTTTTTTGACACATTTCTATACTGTTCCAAAGAGATATTCCATGTTTGTAACAGTTGTGTTAGTTACCATCCTGGTGACAAAATGCCTGCGATAAACAATTTCAAAGTAAAGGACTATTTATTTTGGCTCATGGTGATAGAGAGATGTAGTGAGGAGCTATGGGCCTGCTTTTCATCCTGCCTGGCTCCCGCATGGTTAGCTTTTCACCCGAAATAACAACACACAAATTGTATTCTTTTAAACGCTGCCTGGCTCATTAGTTCCAGCCTCTTACTCACATCTTGACTAACCCATATCTAATAATCTATGTAACACCATGAGCGGTGTCTTACCGGGAAATATTCAGCATGTCTGACCTGGTGGCTGGCTTCATCGCATCTCTGGCTGTCTCAGGAGAGGCATGGCAGTCTGCCCCAGAGAGGAGAGGGAGGGCAACTGACTGAGCCATCTACCTCACTTCCTTCTTCCTGTTCTGTCTACTCCACCCACCTAAGGGCTGGCCAAGGCAGTTTCTTTATTAAAACCGAAGACCCTCCTACATCAGAGAGAGTTGGGAAGAGAGAGCACGCCAGTCTTCAAGAGCATCCCCAGTGATACTTCATATTCCCTACCAGCCCACAGCTGTTCCACGTCCAAGAGCGCTAGTCACTATCTTGCACGCTCTCCATAGTCCAGACCAACCTGGAACCTGTGGTTCTCCTACCGAGGACCCCCAGATGACTGAGTGAGACCGAGGGCTTGTTCCACCATGTCTGACTCTAATTTAAATTTTAACTCTATGGTATCCATACTCTAAAGGTCATCGTTTTTCTCACAAAGAAACCGAGGCTTGGAGAGGTCAGAATGAATTGCCTAAAATACATAGTTAGCGGCAGGAAACGGCGTCTATATCCATGGTGTCTGTTGGGAACCAACGGAAGAGTTGCACACCTAAAGACAAACCATTATCCGGTGTCTTCCTGGATACACCCGAAAGGAGGGCTATTACCAAATAACTGACGTTTCCAGTTTTACATGAGAAAAGTGACCTGTTTGTGTTTACATTAACTATCGTGTAAAAGATACTCATAGATGAAGAAAACTGGAGTTGAAATGGTAATGTTTGAAGAAAAGAGCCCTAATAGGGGTAGTTAGACGAAATAAAAGGAGACTTAGGGCAGTAATGCAAAGAAAAAAAAAAAAGATTCCAACGCTATTAACGGGAAAGAAAGTATGGGGGTCGACAAACTCAGCACGAGGAAATAAACACCTGCACAGTGAACCCAAATCACATTTAAACTAATAGTAGTTAATATCTTAAGTACTATTTTGTAACAGTTCATTCGATACTGTTATTTGATGAATGTATCAAAAAGAAAACAAAATCAGGTAGCAGGGCTGGGATTTAAAGTATTTGGATGCAGTGAGCTGTTTAAAGATTTGTTGTTGAGTCAAGACAGAAATCCAAGCCTTTCAGTTCTTCACTGGGCTCTTTGACAGGGCTAGTTAGTGAAGCAGTGGGCTGTTTCACCTTTGACCGCTGATGGTTGTGTTATTTATTTATTTATAGTTTCACCTCCGGTGGTTGTGTTATTCATTCATTCATTCATTGAGACTCGCTTTGTAGACCAGGCTGGTTTTGTACTGAAGACCCAAGCGCCTCTCTTGGTCTGCCTCTAGAGTCCAGGGATTAGAGGCGTGCACCGCCTCCACAGTTAGCCTTAGGAAGGCATTCTTATCAGAACCTAGCTGGAGTCAGGAAGCTGGCTCTAAACTGACTGAAGGGAGCGTGTTCAGCCACAAGTGCCCGGGCCTTGATGCCTTTTAGCTAAGAAGGCTGGACTAGGACCCTGCCCAGACACTAACTGATGCGATGCGCTAGTCCGCAATGACAGCAGAACATGATGGGCCAGGTGGGGGTTCCAGAGAAATAAACACTCAAGAATGGTAGAGGGAGCCGGTGCAAAGGTTTTTATTTAGCACAACCGCGTTGTCTGCCTGCAAATCCCAGCATTCTCTCCGACCCTGGGAACCAATGAGCAACCTTCAGGCCAAGCAGCCAATCCCGTCCTTCGCCTGTGACCGGTTGAATTGTGGGAATTGTGGTTTTCACGTGGCAATCACACAGCATGGTTATGAGGGCGCAGGGTCGGCCACGCGTACCGATCGGAAGGAAAGCTCATTTTTACAGTGCTCCCGTTGGCCTCCAGGTCAACCGTAGGCATCACCACTCACGAGCCTCCAGCGCCTTAAAACACATAAGTCATTTCCTCTCCTCTCAATGTCCTCCGGGGAAGAGCACGCAAGCTACTGCAGGAGCATTACGGCCTGTTAGGCTCCCGGCCCGTCCTTCAACCGTCGCTCTAAGGTCTCGCGAGACCAGGCCCTAGAGGCGTTGTCCTTTCCCCCCCCCCCGAAAGGCGGTCCGCGCGGAGACTGACATCGGACGCCACCAACGGGAGCGGCTCTCGGAGCGGCGCCTGCGCAGAGTGCTCGGGCCCGCCTCGGTGACCTCCGCCCCCGCCTCCCGCAGCGCCCCGCGTCGGCCGCCCCCGCCCTCCCCGCGAAGGAGGCGGGCTTTGGCCTCCGGCCCTGGGGAGCGAGACGGCCCCGATCGCGAGTGTCTGGCTTCCCGGCGAGGCCCAGCCGCCCGTCCCGCCGCCCATGAGCTCGTCGCTCCGCGAGCAGCTCCGTCGTTAGCCCGTCCCCGCCAGTCTCTCGCCCTGCCCCCGCCCCCCCCTCCCCGGGACCGGCACCCCCCAGCCCCGTCTGCCCGGGCTCCGCACGTCGTGTCGTCGAGCGCCTTCCCCGGTCCGCGTCGCGCTGCGACCCTGGAAGCGAGCGCCGCCGCCGCCGCCAACGAGAGGAGGAGCCCCGGCCGCGGGCCCCAGCAGCCACCGAGCCAGCAGGCGGCATCGAGGCCGGCAACATGGCGAGCGCGTCGTACCACATTTCCAACCTGCTGGAAAAAATGACATCCAGCGACAAGGACTTTAGGTGAGACTGAAATCCGACCCTCACGCCGCCTCGGGGACTTGGGTGGGGGGGGGGGGGGACAGCCGCCGCCGCCGCCGCCGCCCGGGCCTCGCAGCAGGCCCGGCCCCACCCCTCGGTCCGGCGGGTCTCCAGCCACCCCCTCCCCCATCTTTCCTCCAGGCCGTTGTCCGCTGTGGCCCCCGGTCCCTTCGGCGTCCCTATCGCATCCATTGTCCACCCCTAGGGACACGATGCTAGCGTCCCAGGTAACGCGGTGGGCCGAAGGCACCCTCTCCGGGCGGGAGGCGAGCGGCCAGGCCTAGTCCCCGGCCGCCGGGGCCGAGCCGCTGCTCACCAGCCACGCAGCAGCCGCCTTCTTTTCCCGCGGATGGGAATGGGTGCAGCGATCAACTTTATTTATTTTTTTTTGAGGCTTCCGCTGATTGGATTATATACTTTTTTTTTTTTCCCCTTCGGATATTCTTGTTTGAGAAGGTGGGAAGAAGAGGGAGGGGAGCCGGGGAAGGGGGGGGGGGAACAAAACTTGGCCTGCAGGATTTTTCCCGCCAGCATCGCTGTCACTTTCCCAGGTCAGGTGAAACCCCATTCAGGATCGCCTGGTTTCAGTCTCATACAAAATCATGGCCAGAGGGCTGAGTTGCTGAGACCCTTGCCAGGCAAACGAGTCTTCTTGGAAAGAGGGGCTGGTGAGCCGTGAAGTTTAATCATGGAGTTGTGTTCTGGGAGACCTGGACTATGGGTTCTTCTTTCCGGTGCACTTGAAGGTGTTAGTTTTACGGATTAGCTTAGTCTGTTTTTTTTTTTTTTTCCACTGCTACACTGATTGTTCCGGCTTTCCTGATTACTATTCCTTCACAAATAAACAAGCAAGCCCTCTGTCAAAAAGAAAAGAGAAAACTAATACATTGATACGTAACTTTCGTCTGCAATGCTTTGGGAGGTATAGTTTTATGGATTTTTAAAAAGAAAAAAATAGTCTTTGGTTGAAACGAGCCTAGGAGCTTGGGTTTTACTGTGTGAGCTGTTTTAACACCCGAAGATTTGTCCAAATCCTATCAGGGACAATTTTCCAATCAGTGAAAGGAGAACCCTGGGGAAAGTAATGCCTTTGTTCCTAGATGAAGTCATTAAAGTGGTCAGTGACCTACCGGGTCGGTTCTGTGACCCAAAACCACTAATACCTTAATTTTTTTTCCTTTTCTACTTTGAGATCTAAGTCTTAAATTTCCATTTGAAAAAAATAAAGATTTCCCGAAGATTTCAGTGTTGTGATTTGATTTGGGGAAAAGAGAGAGCGACGTGTTGAAGCAGCCAGTGCGTTGAAGCATTTTGAATTTTTAGATTTGTTTGTTTCTAGGACACAAATTGAAGATTGAAGGTCTTGTTCTTGGACTGTTTAGGATCAGAATGACTTTGGTTACTTCTGGATCTTTGCTTGTTCACTTTTGAAGTCTTGAGATTTAAATGAATGAATGAAACACACATGCAAACCCAATTCTGAGGGTGTGTGTGTGTGTGTGTGTGGTTCCGTCCTCTGATTCTCTTTGCTTAAAGGCAGTTTTTTTGCTAGGATCATATAATTTTGTTAATTTGCAGGCTCATGGATGAATATGTTTTGAAAGACTTCAGAGCCTGCAACTATTGGCTTAAGTAATTTTCTGTGAAAGATGTGTGCATACTTGGATTTTTCTTTTGTTTTGAAAACAAAACTGCTATGAGAGAAAAAAGCTTCACCAATTTTCTGCATTTAGATTGGAGTGAATCAAAACATTGACAAAACTATTGGCCATAGTTCTAGAATTTGATGGATGTTTTCTTTAGTAACAACAGCTTCCTTTAATTTAACAATATTACAGTTTTGTTTTGTTTTGGACTCTTGGGGGGGGGGGGGGTTGAGACTAGCTTTCTCTGCAACAGCCCTGGCTGTCCTGCACTTTGCTCTATAGACGCTGACCTAGAACTCACAGAAATCCACCTGCCTCTGCCTCCCAGTGATAGGATTAAAGACTTGTGCCACCACTACCCAGCTCTTAACTCTTTTTTAAGGACTTTTTTCCTTTTTAAACTAAATTCTAACCATTTTCTTAACATATCTTCGGGGCTGAAGCTCTCTATACAGTAATATGGAGTATTTTTGAAGGTTGACACATTGAGCCCAAGTCTTTTTTGGAGAGTTTTTTATATTCTCATTAATGTAAACACCTAGCTTTTTAGGGTCATGCTTGGTTCTCATTAGAAGTTTAGTTGTTTCGGTAAGTACCAAGGTTTGTGGCTAAATATTTTTAAATACTTAATTAGCAGAAGATTTGAAGGCAGGCTAAGCAGCATTATGTAATGCCCGCCTTGTAGAAAGCCCTGGTACCTTCGAGTTCCAGGACAGCTATAGGTTTTGGCCCAACAGAACTGTGAGGTGAGCTATTCTGAGGTTTTGAGGTTTTATAGATAAAACTGTTGTGCGACTCTCTAGGATGAAGTCAGTGACAATGTCGTATCACAGTGTCAACAGCTTAGACATGCTCGTAAGGAAGGAAGACAATGTTTCTAGAAGGAAGAAAAGCTGTGTTCTCATGGCTTACCAGGTCTGGGTTCCAGTCCTGTGAGGTTCTTAACTATAAATTGTGAGGTCTTGGGAAATCCATCTGACTTAAGATTCAGTTTTCACTTCCAAAAGCCTTCAGGGTGTGTGGTTACAAACTTTCAAGGATAGCTCTTTTCAGACAGCAGTGCAGAAAAGGTAAACAACATGAGCATAAACTGTAGGATATTTTAAAAGATCCATTTGTGGAATTTAAATTGTAGGCTCATTTTTTTAAAAAAAAATCCTATGTCTTTAATTTCAGTGTTTTGAAGGTTGGTACTAGTGTTGCGGATAAAGCAAGCATAAGAGGTGAAATAGGAACTTGGACGCTAATGAGGGGACATTTGCGTGTCCCAGTGTCTGGGATGGGTAGTGCCTGTCACCTACTCTGATTTGGGGAAAGATGATTTTTAAAATGATTGCTAATTCAAGTAACCCTTTATAAGAAAAATGGAAGGACATCACTCATTGCCAGTGTACCTTAGAGCAGTTCTCACTACTTATTGCGCCCCCCCCAAAAACCCACTTAAGTGTGCTCAGACACCCCTCCCCCAAAAGACCTTTATATCAATATAAACTAGTTACTTGGGTTCATAGACCCTTAGAGGTGTGTTCAAGAACCAGAGTACAAATGAGCAGATAGAGTAGCAGTCAGCAGATTCTATAGATAACAAGGAAAGCTTTAGGGTAGATGAACGCTGAGTCCTCCTTTATGAATATTAATAGTAGATATTTGGTGGTTGTGATAACTTAGAAGCTTTATCCACTTGATTTTATTTATCCTTGTTTCTGGTAAAGTGGATAATAACAACCTTTTTCAGAAACTGGGATTGACTGAATAAGGATTTGCTGGAAGTCACCTAGTAAAGCTGGAATTTCTCTTTATTTGTGAGTGCCTGGTTCTGTATTAGTTCTTGGGCTTTTAAATTATGGGCATTCTGATTCAAGTTTTAAATTTCAGTTGCTTCTAAAACTAGGTTCATGGAATATTTTGTTCTGGAAGATAGCTTAATTCCTTTAGCAGAGTTTTGAGAAGTGGGCTCCATTGTTTATCCCCGCTAAATCTACTTTTGGATGGTTAAAACTTTACTGTAGAGGTATGTAATCTCTGCATTATGTAGGTGTCTGGTAAGAAGTAACAGAGGATTAAAGCAAGGACATGCCATGTCTGTAGTGATCTTAGTGAGGTCTTGATGATAAAGTTCTTGATAGAGAAAAGTATGAGAACACATAGCACAAAACATTGGGGGAAAGGGAGAAGATGATTTTGTCCTATAACTGGACAGTCATTGGTTCCACAGAGTCCTTAAGAATAAGAACCTGATTTTTTAAAATAACTGTTATTTTACTTTGTGTGTATGAATCTTCTGCCCATATGTATGTATATGCACCATGTATGTGCCTGGGACTCTTGGGTCAGAAGAGGACACTGGATCCCAGGAACTGGAGTTCTGGATGTTTGTGAGCCATTATGTTAAGTGCTGGGAAGTGCACCCAAGTTCTGAGAGCAGCAGTACTCTTTAACCTTGGAGCTGTCTGTTCAGAGATCTGGTCTTAACTTTTCTACTCTTACTCAGTTCATTGGACAGCTGGCTTCCGCAAGAACTTGTAGTACTTGAATTGCATGGAAGGAAAAAGGCATGCAAGAATTTTGAGAGATCTCAAGAAACCCTTGTAAAACAATTCCACGCTGCTTGATACAATCTTTTATGATGTTGATAGTTTGTTACAAAGTTTATTTTTGCTTTGAATATTAGCGGATGCTTTCCTTTGGAAAATTAGTAAAAATCTAAGTCTGTAAAGAAATCACAGTGGGAAGGGAGTTGGAGAGTTTGTTGAGACTTTGAGCTGCAAGTGTGAGTTTGCACATTGACATAGAAAGAAGCATAAGCATCACCATCTCCATTGCTTTTCTTGAGCAGCTTTAAAAAGACGTTTGTGGTGATTAAAAGGTAACTTGGGATACTTTGTGCGAACTCTAAGGCAGATGGTGGTTACAGCTTGCTTGATATCCCTGAAGCCAATGTGGGCAGACAGATCAGCAGCAGTGAGAGTTCAGCACTGCAAAGGGAGAGAAAGAAATGTCACAGAAGGAACTTGTCTGTGAAGATAGATAATTCCAGGCTTACTCATAGCTCTAGGAGATGCAGCAGGAAAAGGTGGTTTGTGCATAAAATATTTGAACGATAATTGCTGAATGGTGCATTCTGGCCAAGTCACGTAGATTTCTGCTGTAGTTAAAAGTCAAGTTGTGTTTATGTATGAGGGGAGGTGGGGAAAATTAACTCATTGCACAACACAGCTGCCACTTTCTAGCGTCACTTCTGCTCCTCTGTGCTGAATTTACCTGAAATAAATAAATTTTCTCCCCAGGAAGCTCTCAGCAAGAGTAAGTCAGGTGTGTAGGGTCTGGATTCCGTCTTGTAACTATCTGAAGAGCTTCAACTGAGTTCTTCAATACTTGCTGACTGTGTGAGTAAGGCATCTTGCCTGCAGATTGGGTCCACCTTAGAATTGCATAGTAGGCTGAATTTAGCAGTGAGTATTTTATCTCCCTGTTCCATATTAAATCTCCTTTGTCCCCAGCTTAGCTTATTAAATTAATGTTTGCTGGAAATTGCCAAGTAGAAGAGCACCTGGATGCAACTCTTTTTCCAGCCTTCTTCTAGTAAAGACTTCAGACTTCCCAGTTAGTCTCCTGGTCTTAGTCCCTTCTGATAACTCTGTCAGTTAGAATTTTCCCTAAAAATCATCTCTGGTTCTTTTTTTTTACTCCCTTCTTAATTCTGATTGGTGACAAGAAAAACTCCAAAGCCCTTAGCTAGTATCTCAGCTTATTAAACATCCCTTACAGTCTTCCCCATGTAATAGATTTTAGTGTGTGCGTCTGTGTTGCATTTAAGCATTGTTAGCGCACTTGGATTTTTCTTAAGTGGCATCCCTGATGTCATTTGATATCTCCAAAAGTTGTGACTGTCTCAGTAAGAGGCTGTTGGAAGGAACCTGTTTGAGGTGTGTTTAGAAGGGCGTAAGGAAGCAGTTTTGTTTAAAGTGGATCTTGTCAGAAAGTCATGATTGTGTCTCAATAATCTTTTGGAGAGAACATACCTAAACAGTGGATCACTAGCAAGTGTTCACTCCTTTAACAAGAAGGGGGATAAATGATAGTTTTTGTTCTTAGAACCTTCTCTACACTGGATGTTCTTGTTTAAGTTCAAGGAAATAATATGCTTTAGATGGGAGCATCTCATCAGTTTGTAGTAACTGAGATTTGGGTGTGGGCCTCAGATTAGTTTCCTTCCTTCCTTCCTTCCTTCCTTCCTTCCTTCCTTCCTTCCTTCCTTCCTTCCTTCCCTCCCTCTCTCCCTCCCTCCCTCGCTCAGGAACCTGTCCTGAATCTTGCTCTGTAGACCAGTCTGACCTTGAATTCATAAAGAAAGATCCACCTGCCTCTGCCTCCTGAGTGCTGGGGTTAGTAGCATGGACTACTGCGTTTTGTTTGTTTTTTAATTTTTTCAGCCTCTACTTCTGGCTAGTAGCAAAGTTGAACCATAGAACATTAATCTGTGATGTTCATGTCCTCATATCTGCTCACTTCTGTTGCTTAAGATTAGAGGCATACACAGTCAGTACAGTTTGTAGTTAAACCAGGGCGACTTCCTTGTCGTCGTGGGGTGAGATGAGTGCTTTAATCTCTTGATTTGAAAAAGAAAAATTTTTTTGCTTAATATTTTTTTAAAACAATCTTTTCTCATTTTACATACCAATCCCAGTTCCACTCCCTCCCCTTTTCCTGCTCCCTCCACCCCCACCATCCACCACTCAGAAAGGGTAAGGTTTCCTATGGGGAGTCAACAAAGTCTGGCACATCACTTTGAGACAGGACCAAGGTCTGTCTTTTCTCACTTCTTTCTTCTAGCTCTGTCCCTGTCTGTAATCCCTGTCTGATGTGGGAGAGTCTTCTGTTTGTGTTGATTTTATTGGTTAATAAAGAAACTGGCTTGGCCCATTTGATAGGCCAGCCCTTAGGTGGGTGGAGTAGACAGAACAGAATGCTGGGAAGAAGGGAAGTTAGGCAGACGCTTCAGGCAGTCGCCATGTCTCTCCTCTCTGGGATAGACGCCATGGAGCCAGACGCCAGGTCAGACATGTTAAATCTTTCCCAGTAAGACACCACCTCATGGTGCTACACACATTACTAAATATGGGTTAAAGCAAGATATGAAAATTAGCTAATAAGAAGCTAAAACTAATAGGCCAGGCAATGTTTAAATGAATACAGTTTGTGTGTTGTTATTTCCGGGGCTAAACTAGCTATGCAGGAGCCGGGCGGGATGAAAAGCAGGCCTGCTCGCAGCTCCTTCTACACCTGTCTTTTTCTTTACTCTCTGTTCCTGTATGTAATATTCTAAAAATACTGTTCATTTTACCCCTTAAATTCAAGTACAAGGAGTTGGCCTTTATTGTTTGTAGCAATTTTTTTCTGGAAAATTCAAATCTGAATTAGCAGATATTGAACCCCGAATCATTGATTGCTTTTAAGGATATTATGAAGTTTGATTCCTGTAATTCCCGACTCCTGCATTTTTATTAGTTGATATGTTAATTTGTTTTATGTCTATTTGCATTTAAAAGCACTTTATTTAATATGGTCGATTAAGCATGAGTGAAGCTTATTTAACATATGGTTTTTACGGAAGGCACGCCACAGCCCTTTGTATGTGGGAATGCTAGACAATTCTTCAGATTATGCATGGGGCCACGTTAGGCAGCAAACCATCAGCAGAAAGTATAAATGTGGATCACAGAGTGCTAAATAACCCCGCAGAGGATTAGTTCCCTATGGTATGAGGTTGGAACCAGAAGGCAGAGCCCCACTGCAATAAAGAGTGTGTTTTGGAGGACTGGAATTTGTTATCACCTTGCAGCTGTGGGCATGTGGTTTCAAAGGGGAAGATTTGAGTTGGGCTTACTCATTTTTTAACAAGTCAGTTGACAGATGTAGGCCTTGAGTAATAAAGATTGACTGTGTTACCGTTGCCCATTTGTTAGTCACTTAGTCTGCGTTGTCTTACGCTTTGGTGGCTTTCCTAACGTGCCTCTAGTCCAGTCAACCAGTGAGTGACTTTCTGAATGAAGTGTTGAAATGGTTCTCTGGAAGGGAAGTCTAGTCATTTCTCAGCCTAACTCTGCCCCACGTGTATTTGGTAGCTTCCTGGTGCTCCTAATCTAAGCCCGAAGTCCTGGTACAGTCTGCAGGGCTCATTAATCCCCAGCCCCTGCTTTCCTGGCACCAGCTGTTTCCTCTTCCCAGGATAATTGTGTCTTCTCATCGTACCTCACTTTTCCCTGATTTGGAGCCCCTGTTCCTGTTTGCTGTGCATCTTATCAGGGTATTGTGTGTTAGCATGTTAGCATCTTGGAATGGGGTGTCCTGTAGAGGCCAGAAGAAGGAATCAGATCCCATGGAAGTAGAGTTAACAGTTGTGAGCTGCTGAGTGTGAGTGCTGGGATCCAAACTCTGCTCCTTAGGATTTGTAACTACTTAACCATCTCTCCATCTGCAGTTTTGTTGATGAGATTTTGCTTTGCTTTGTAGTGTTTATCTCAGGTCATAATTTTCCACGTACTTCACATATGAGGAGTAGGCCTTGTTTGCTGTGTCACCCTGAGTAGCTTTGAGGCTGCAAAAGCCCATTCCAGTCACAGTCTCCCTTCTCTCTTGTGGATTAGAGTCAAACTCTCAGTTACTGCTTCAGTGCCTGCCTGCATGCCACCATGCTCCCTTCCTGATAAGGGACTCACCCCCTGAAACTGTACGCCAGCCCCCAGTTAAATGCTTTTTTTCGTAATGGTGTCTCTTCATAGGGATGGAAAGTGACTAAGACATTTGCATACCTTCATTAATATATTTCCCCATTTCAGAATATTAATCAAAACTTTGATTTTATTATTGTTATAGTTTATAATAGGAGGATCATCAAAAAGTGCCTAATTTATCTCCTATTGCCTCGATGTAAAAAGAGTTTTTCTTTAGCAGTTTTATGGAACTTGATAAAAATTGAATTATGTGCTTTTACGCAGTTTAAAACTGACATTGATGTTAAATGGTTATTGATTCCTAATTATTGGAATTATCCTTGAAATTACCTTATACTAGTCACTTACTACATTAAATTGTCATGCAAGCCCTCACCACATAGCTTATTAACCACATTGCCAGATTACTGCTATTATAGTTATGTTTTTCAGTTTAAATGTAGATCTCGGCATTTCTGTGTGAAAAAGCTTTTTTTTTTTTTTTTTTTTTTTTTTTTTTTTTTGCTGAGTCTTGTTCAAACAAAAGGAAAAAGACTATTAGCTATTTGTTATTTCAGTTGAACTATTTTAATGGTTGAGAGCCAGGAATTAGGGAAGTGTTCATTTGACTTTAAACAGCCCTTAATGCTTTATTTGCATGGGATCAACCTATATCCAGTGACATTAATTTTAAACAATTTCCTTGTTAACCTATATGGGGGAAGGAAATCTAACACTTTTTATACTTCCCTTTGCTGAATATTCATCCTGTTTATTAAATCTGAGATCAAGTGATAGATCTGTTTTTTTTTTTTCAGTCTGTTTGATTTTAAACCTTCTTTGTCTGTGGTTCAAAAGTTTCTGTATTTTTTTGATTTTTATGTGTATGAGTGTTTGCCTCATGGGGTGAGGAGTTTTGAGATAGGGTTTCTCTGTGTAGCCCTGGCTTTCCTGGAACTCAACTCTGCAGGTCAGGCTGGCTTTGAACTCATAGAGATCCACCTGCCTCTGCTTTCCAAGTGCTAGGATTAAAGGTGTATGCTACCACTGCCTGATGAAATTGTTTTGATTAAGAATTGTTTCCATTTGTACTAGGTTTATGGCTACGAATGACTTGATGACAGAGCTGCAGAAGGATTCCATCAAGCTGGACGACGACAGCGAGAGGAAGGTGGTGAAGATGATCCTGAAGCTGCTGGAGGACAAGAACGGGGAGGTGCAGAACCTGGCCGTCAAGTGGTGCGTGGTCCTGCTTGCTCACTTGAAACTGCTAGTGAAGTCTGATGCTGCCTTCCTTTTCTAGAAAGTTTTTTTTTAGAATTTTTAGGTTGCTGGTAACTGTTGTGCTTGCATGTGATTAATCCAGGATATTTCATTACAGACTCTTAACTCGTAAGTGTAGACTTTCATGTGATTATACAACTGCTAGGAAGTGCATGGTGAGAAATCAAGAAACACTGCTTTTTGTGTGATCGCTGCCCATTTTTGTTTTGTTTTGATTTTTTGGTCTGCATTTGAAAGTTCTACTCTAGTTGAGGTGAAAAACAAAACTTAAATCTTAGAAAGTTAAAGCAATAAAGACTGCATGTGCATGCCTGATGTCACAGGAGGTAGACTAGCAAGAGTTAGAGAGCTCCTTTCTCACAAAAGGGAGCAGGGAGACAAAGAAGCGAGGGGAAGTAAAAGGCAGACAGTTAAAACCAGAGTGAGGTTGATGTGATCATGTGATTACAAGAATCTGCTTGAAATCGCAGAAATTCCAGTTGTCTTTTAGTGTGCCTCTAATAAGCACTTCTTACTAGTTAGGATGTTGGCAGTTGTATTTATTATTCTTAGAGTGTAGAATTTTGAGTTCTCAGTAAATTCTTTTTGAACCTCCCTTCTTACTCAGTGCCACAAACGATAAACAAGTTAGTAAGTCAGCTTCATTTGTGGGTGCTAAATCTTAGACACTAATGGATAAAAGAAGGCAGTGTCATCTATGAAATTCTGTGTCGTTGTGTACATCAGTCAGTATCAGTTTACAGCTTTGTCCCATTACTGTCTTACTGGATTTATATAAATCTTTCAAGTTAGTTTTTGCCTAGTCATTTAGATTTCTGTCTATAAGAAAAACCTGTAAAAGGTGAGAAATCATTGGATGACATAGGAATTTCTAGAAAGACTTGGAGTGCAGGTTTACTTAACCAAAGGACAAGAAGTGTTAACGTGGTGACCTTAGGACTTACAGAAGGGAGAAGGGCCTCAGTGGTAGTGTTGTTGCAAGTGCTATATCCTGTGTCAGCCCTGTGGGATGGGGCTGGGAGAGGCGGGCAGGTGAGTTCTTATCTTGTACTTGTCAGTTTCAGCCATTCCAATTTCCATTTGATGTTGACAGTATTAATTTATATTAAGCACTGTTGCTGTTTTTTTCTTTTTTCTGTGTAGTGAGTTAGTTTATTTCCTACTATCCTTACAAGACAACATTTTATAAGAATACGAATGTGTTAGAAGGAGCTGGAGAAATTGTTTAATCATTAAGAACACTGGCTCCTCTTTCAAAGGACACAGGCTCGATTCCTAGCACCTACATAGTGGTGCACAACCTTCTCTAACTCCAGTTCCAGGGGCTCCGACACCTTCTGTCCTCCGTGGTACGTACATGCAGGCCAAGCACCCATACACAGTGTAGTAGAATATTAACGGGGCCATTGCGCCTGGCGTTTATTCTGAAGGGATGGCCATTTAGGCCTTAAAATCATCTCTTGTAAATACCAGTAATTGTTATCTGAGATTTATGGGCTGCCCTTTCTTCGAAATTTCAGAAGTTTAGCATAGCCTCAGACATAAGACATTCCTGGCAAACCTGGAATTATTATGATGACTGTGTTTCCTTAAGTGTTTCCTTAAGATAACTCCTAGTTCAGGTAAGAGATTTTAGTGTACAAGAAGAACCTGCTAAAAGGAGTTCCTTAGTTGTGCAGTCCATAGAGACTGAGTCCCCTGCTTCTGAACCATGCATAGCATATCCTGAAGTGTCTCTCTTCCACTGTTCACCTCTCTGAACATAAAATGTTCGTGTTGAAATTGGGGTGCTAAATGTCGGCATTCTGAGTCACGTGATCAGTTCATGTAGGTAGATTTTTCATCAGTCCTCAGCTCACAAATAATAAGACAGAAGCTTACTATTAACTATGAATTCTCAGCCTATAGCTCAGGCTTGTTTCTACGAAGTTCTTTTGACTTAAATTAACCCCTATCTTCTAATCTACATTGTTTTACGTGACACAGTTGCCTTTACTTTATAAAGCCCACGTTGCTTGCTCAAGAGTCCATGGTGTCTCCTCTCAACTCCTTCTTCTTCCCAGCATTCTCTGTCCAGAATTCCCTGCTGTACTTCCTGCCTAGCTCTTGGCTGTGTACCTTGTAATAAAACCAATCACAGTGATGTATCTTCTGCAGTGTAAAGGAATATCCCACGAGTCCATTGAGTCTGATTCCCCCTGCTGCTTTTGGAAAGCCTTCATTCATTCTGCAGTGTCTCTTTATTTGAACCATGTCTATAACTCAGAATATCAGCAACAGGTAAAAATAAATAAATCTAAAAAAAATTATAATATAGGTGTTAGAATCAGACCACAGTGGGTTCAAAGTCTAGCTTCACTTCCTGAATCTGAAACTGACTATGCTGAAGTTGAAGGTTTGCATTCTCAGTTCTCTCTGGGGGGGTGTGTGGGCCCTATTTGAAAATTGAATGAGACTCTTTATGAGGTGAATTTTTATGGTGGAAAATAGGGAGTTATTGGTTTTATCTTGATATATTTATGAAAAAAATGTTAACAAAGAAAAGACATCACAAAAAAAAAAAAGAAAGAAAGAAAAGAAAAGACATTACCTGTGTGGTTAGAAGATGTCAAGTGGAGTGTCCTTTGGAGAGTAAAGTTATGGGTTATTTACACTGCAAGAAGAAAAGGAAAAAAGAAGGTTCAGAATGGAGTCTTAATTCCAGAGGGTAGCAAAGCTTCCTTGTCCTTAGGAAGCAAGGTGGAAAAGGAGAAGTAGCACAAGACAAATGGAGGTCATAAATGAGTCGCATGTTCTGACCAGTAGTAGAATTGTTCACTACATATTCCTACATCTGTGAATTGCTTCTTGGGTATGCCTATACGAGACCAGACCATAGTCTCTAACACCCGTGCACTCTTGTAGCTGATCTTCGTGGTCATTTTAGTATCATCAGGGTTTCTCAAGTGTGTATAGATCCATTTTTCAAAAAAAAGTAAAAAGGTTATTTTATTTTACAATATAAAATACAATAATCAGAAAAGAAAGCTATCATATCAAACTTGGACAGGCCAAGCCAACCAGAGCCTCAGGAGAAGGCACAAGAATCCAAGACCCACTAGTTTACCCACTCAGGAGTCCCATAAAAGAACGAAACTGAAAGTTGTAGTATATATGCAACAGCCCTGCTGCAGGCCCCATGATAGCTGCTTCAGTCTCTGTGAGTTCACGATCTGCGCCTCATTCTAGGAGCTGTTTCATCGTAAGTTTGCGTACCGGTTAGCCGGAGTGTGGCTATTTATTTAGTTACAGACTTTTCTAGCTTTTAGAATTGGGTTTATCTTTATTATCGAGTTATAGGATTTTTAAAGTACGTTTTTTATTCTTTTTTTATTTTTAAAACAATCTTATTTTATATACCAGTCCCAATTCCCTCTCCCTCCTGTCCTAAAATATATTTTTATATCAGTCCATTTTTGCATTTATTTTGTAAATATCTTTTAATTTGATTTTTGGTTGTTAATTTTAATTTTTGAGTTTATTTTGATTTAACTTATAAAGTATCTGCTTTGTGGCTATTGTTCAGGTCCTAAGAAATATTTGATTTGGTTTACAAAGATTTTCTCCTAGTTGCGGTTTTTGTTTTTATTTTTTGTTCTATGATCTGTGTGGAACTGATTTTGTGGAAAGTGTAAGGTTGGAGCTGTTGGCTTCTTCCCATATGGTTGGGCAGCTGTTGCAAGTTCTGTGTGTTGAAAAGACCTTCCTTTCCCCTACTGAATTGAGTTTAGAATTTACCTGGCATCTTTGAAAAGAAATCAATGGAGTACAAAAGTGTGTGTGTTAGTCTTTTGTGCTCTACCGACCCATCAGTCTTACAGCAGTGTTCCCTTGTTATATTGTCGTTGTTCGGGAACTTCCCACCCTGGTCCTGAGTCTAAAGTGAGTGGGGAGCTGTTATGTCCACGTAGCAGCGTCTCCCGCTGGCCAGTACGCCTCTCCTCTCCAGGTGACAGTGGTAGTGTGTCCCGGCCTCCTGAGGGCTGGTGCTGTGGTGTATAGGAGGTCTGCATTAACCTAACTCACATCGTCTAGCTTAATTTTTTCCCTTTCTTGAGACTGTATTGTTTCTTTTAAAGCTCTTATCATTTTAATCACTGTCAATTTCTGTGTTTAAAATAATTATGCTGAAGCTGGAGGAATGTCTGAGAAGAGCCCACGTGCTACTACTAGTGCTCAATCTTTCAGGTATGAGCCAGTTTCTCATATCTGTTAGTTACATGAATTTGTGTTAAATCCTTGGAGTTTTGTACCTAACAGTCACTTAAGTGGTGAATCTGTTGAAATCCTCGTTATTAAGTGGAGCTATTTGTTTTGGGAGACTGCTTGGCCACTTGTTCATTTCCCGGCTGCCCAGATTCCTGAAATAACGACACAGAAACTATTAATTAAATCACTGCTTTGCCCATTAGCTCTAGCTTGCCGGGCAATCTTGTCTACTTCCAATATCCAGGAGGATAACTATATGTTGTTTCTCTTTTAGAGGTCTTTTATGTCTGAATTTGTCTTACTGCTCCTCTGCAGTTCTTTTCTGTCCAAGAGTGCTTCTTAAAATGTTGGACAGCGACTAGGGCTGCTTTGTCTTTTGGCTCCACCCAGTTGAGCATGGTGTGGGGCAGAGGTCTGTTTAACAGGACCCATGCTCACAGCCCCATTTTTATGCATACAGTGCATCTTTGTTGCCATTAAACAAATTGTATCAGTCTGTTCACAAACCCCATTTAAATGCTCCATAACCAGAACTCTGGAAAGAGTTAAGAGTTCGTGCTGACTGTGCAGTCCAGGAATCCACGGCTGTTTTTCTGTTACAGTTGAATCAGTAAGACTTCTGTTAAAGGAGCTGTGTGGCACACCGCCAGCAGGCAAAGCCCATTTTTAATAAAATGTGTCTAAATTTTGTTTTTTAGTGTCTAGAATTCCTTTCCAAGCCCTCTAACGTTTTATGTGAATTTAGTCGGCCACATTGGACTGCCAATTTGTAATAGGAAGCCACTTGTTTGTTTTCCTGGCTGCCCAGACTCCTGAAATAATCACACAGAAACTATATTATTTAAATCACTGCTTGGCCCATTAGCTCTAGCTTCTTATTGGCTAACTTACATCTTAATTTAACCCATCTCCATTAATCTGTGCATCACTACAAGGTTGTGGCCTACCAGCAAAGTTTCAGCATGTCTGTCTCCATTGGCAGCTCCATGGCTTCACCTCACTCCTCGTTCCTTCTCCCAGCATTCAGTTTAGTTTTTCCCTCCTAGCTTTGTTCTGCCCTGTGTAGGTCCATAGCAGTTTCTTTATTCATTAATGGTAATCACAGCATATAGAGGGGAATCCCACATCAACTATTGGCGGTAGATCTTGCCTGGTGTTTGGTTTGAATAATCTGTTGACTGAGAGGGATCTTAAGATTTCTAATACTGTTTTGTTGTTTCTTTTTAGTAATATCAGTTTTCTTTGCATGCATTTTAAAAGTGCATATTGTTAAAGATGAAACTATTGATACGTGTTTAAACATTAAGGAAGCCTTCATTCAAACTCAGCAGTTAGTTGTGATAAGTGCAAGATTGCTGGAGTAGGGAGAGATTAGATTCACCTAAATAAAAGGACAGGTGGGAATTATACCCAAAAAGCAGATGGGGAAATTAGGAAATGGAAAATAACCCAGGAGGAGACATGAGTGAGGGAATTCTTAACTTACTGCTTGCTTTGCATGTTTATCCAGCGAAGATATGCAGCGAAGATGGAAGCAGAGTCATCTTTATCAGTGATTAGGCATACACGTGTTTAATTGCTATCACCTAATATTTGACTGTTTCATAGCATGAGGGGAGTCTTTATTAATGTTTTATAAATGTTGATATAGTTGGATTTGTATAAGTTGCTTTTCTTTTTTTCTGCTTGATTTCCACCCACCCCACTCCTTTAGATTACTTAAGGATCTGGGTACCTTCTGAAAGTCCACTGAATGGTTCAGATTGTCACTGAATGCTGTTGAGGACTTGTTTTTTCCTTGGATTTTGATGTTTTCATCAGTACACAGTAAATATCCAGAGACCACATGACATGTGCTTCCACAACAAATTGAATGCAAAACTACACATAGAAATTAAATTTTCTGTTTCAAACATTAAGAAATTTACAGAATAGTACTCTTTACTATTTTTGAGGATATAATTTGTTGTATATGTTTTGTGTATGTGCACATCTGTGTGTGTGTGCGCGTGCACGCGTGCACAGACTTAAGGAAAGGTCTTCACTAGTCAAGCCGTCTCTCCAGCCTCCATTTCATTATTTCTTTCAGTATGCATTCCATTTATTTTAGTTTCTGGTCTTCTCCATTAGAAATGGTTGTCTTTTTTTCTTTTCCTTGTTTATATTTTAACATCCTTTCCCGACTAAGTCTCATGACTTTGGTGAGCCTTGTATTTGATTAGGATTGTTTACCAAAATGAGAGTTTTGAAATAGTTTTTCTTTCTGTTTATCTCTTGAGAACCTACTACCAAAAAACATTGTACTTTAAGTCTGCCAGTAATAATATTGAATGTGAAAGTTTTTGGAAACTGTAAAATAGTTAGTGCCTTTTTATATTTCATAGTTATATGAATTTCTTACTGCATAAGCTTCATAGTAAATCCTCTATTTTAGGGCTTATGTCTTCTTTATCAGGAATCTTGTCTAACAGTCACTTCTTGATGAATATTCATATACCAAACATGCCTGCTATATACTCCAGAACATACAGAAAGGACTTCTATCCTCATGGAGAGGTTCAACCAGCAAGAGTAATAGAAACACAACTATATAAAACAGATGTGCAGTGTGCTTTGAGAGCATATAATAGGACTAGTGGTTTTCATTGTGCTTTTAGGATTTAGACAGGCTATTAAAAGAAACTAGAACAGTAACAAAGTCACAGTTAGCAATGTAGCATCATATGGGACTTTTCTTACAGCTGAAGCTTGTTGGGAGCAGACCCCTAGCTATTAATGCTTTTGTTTGCTTGTGTTTGTGTGCTTGAAGGGTTAGCATGCAGGATGGAAATCTTCTTCATTTTCTTGTTATTCTGCTGGAAATCAGTGGGGGGAAATTGGGAACCAACTACAGGTGTTCTATCAGTTCCCCTTCATCTTTATTTATGTATCATTTATGATACAGACATCCATGGTTAAAATTGACATTTACTAGGCAAGATTTCTATTTGTGCTTACTTTTCCTGTTTATTTTTGTTTTTATCTAGTTGCTAAAAGAACTTCCTTTCTGTTGCAGTCTTGGCCCATTAGTGAGTAAAGTCAAAGAATACCAAGTAGAGACGATTGTAGACACCCTCTGCACAAACATGCTTTCTGAGAAGGAGCAGCTTCGGGATATTTCCAGTATTGGCCTTAAAACAGTAATTGGGGAACTTCCTCCAGCTTCCAGTGGTAAGCAAGAATGTTTTTTCTTATTTTCTTTCTACATGGAGATACACCTTCCCTGCATTCCAAGGGAAAGAGCTAATTTGAAGCCTTATTTTTCTTAAACACAAATGTAACTTTTGAGTAAATGTAGTTTAAATGTATAGACTCAGTTCTGTAGGGTATTTATGTTGAAGCAGGTGGTGTGTGTGTGTCTGTCTACATGTACATGAGCAACATCTCCATGTGAAGTAACTACATTGGAGCTTAAACGTGTTACTCTTTTCTTTTTAGAAACTGTTTAATTGCAGTGCAACTGCATCAGAACATAAATGGCAGTTGCTAGAAAGACTTCAAGAGTGGCAAACCCTTGATACATTTCAATCTAGACATTTGTTTGCCACAAGCACTACAGGCTTCTAGCCAGGATTCAGTAATTGCCCAGCAAAATGTGAATAGTGATAGTTGTTACATTTCCCATACCCCTTGACAGTTAAGATTTTTGATTCTTGGTTAAGTTTAATAAGCTATTACTACACATTTTTTTTTTTTCCCTAAGCAGGGCTCTCTTAAATGTCTTGAACAAGGTTAGTCTGTTGAATATTTGGTAACCAGTACAGATATCAGATAGATTTGACTTTTTTGAATTTTTTATTTACTCCCCTTTAGGCTCTGCACTAGCTGCTAATGTATGTAAGAAGATTACTGGCCGCCTCACCAGCGCAATAGCAAAGCAGGAAGATGTCTCTGTCCAGCTGGAGGCCTTAGATATTATGGCAGATATGCTGAGCAGGTAAACGTGCCCACCATTTATTTGTATCGTGTGTTACAACTGTAATAAAACTTAGCCTAGATTTCGGTGGTTGGGGGTAAAGGAAATGTAGGCGAATACACATCACAGATGTTTCACGATTCTGAAAAATCTTAAGTTTGTGATTGCACATTTTTAGCGGTTTGTTATTGTGTTCATGTTCAGTAATCTGCTGACATGAGGAGATGCTTTAGTGGAAGTCACAAGTCTGCAATTGAACAACCGTGTTTACACGGCATGTTTGTGCGACCGGGGGTGGATTTTATTCACTTGTTGCTTTCCTACTTTTTGTGGCAGGCAGGCTTAGGAATAAATAAGGCACTTCTAAGAAAACGAACTTTAAAGGGCATTTCAGTTTCAGTGTATCCTTGTTTCTAACAATTATTAGTTATTCATTATTTGTGACTAGTATTATGGCTAATTTGGTTTAATATAAAAATAGTTGAGGGTTTTGATAGAGAAAATTGTGCGTTTATTAAATAATGTAATGAGAGGCTATGATTGCCCTGTTACACACAGCTCTCATGCTTTTATCTAGGAGGTGAGAAGGGAAATGGCCGAAAAGCCAAGGGAGCCAAGACTAAGTGGGACTGTGCTCAGTGAAGCTTTTTATGGGTGAATGTGAGGAATGAGCTGTGCAGAGGTGTAGAATATGCCGGTAAGGATGGCGAAGACAAAGGCAGCAGGGTCCTTGGTGGACTGGAGGCCTGCGAGCTGGGCGGGAATGTATGCTGATTGTTAGGCAGTGATAACCCATACAGTCTTTTTGTCCCCTGTGTGATTCGCAGACTGGCACTGTTGGTACATGATAGTATATATACTTTGGTTTATATATATGCAATATATAATTTAGCTGTCTGTGTGTGTTGAGAGATTGGGAAACACAATATTGGGAGCAAATGAACCAATAAAACTGAGCATGAGGTAGACAGAAAAGAAGGGAGAAAGTGAAGAGACATCTGGGCTTTTGGTGTTGTGAGTACTCAAAACAACCACAACTGAGTAGATAAAATGCTGTGAAGGAGGGACGTGACAAGATCATTGTGCCTCTTGTTTGGTGTTTGCCAGCAATAGTTTATGGAGCAGGTAATACAGCTGGGGTTCAGATACATCGATAGTGGCAGTGGAAATTTAGCTTTTCTTTTACTCTGAGTTTCCGTTTGTCTCAACCTAATTTGTACCCCAAATCCATACATTGAGTTCGGAGTCTAGACATACTAGCAGTGCTCTGGCATGTTGAATTTATTTTTCTATCTGTTTCTCTCTCTCTCTCTTTTTTTTTTTTAGGCAAGGAGGACTTCTTGTAAATTTCCATCCTTCAATTCTGAGCTGTCTGCTCCCCCAGCTGACGAGCCCTCGACTGGCAGTGCGGAAAAGAACCATCATTGCCCTTGGCCATCTAGTAATGAGCTGTGGGAATATCGTCTTTGTGGACCTCATTGAGCATCTGTTGTCAGAGCTATCCAAAAATGACTCCATGTCAACAACAAGGACCTACATCCAATGTATTGCTGCTATTAGTAGGCAGGCTGGCCATAGGATAGGTAAGACCTTTTTACATGTTTCAAAGTTGATTTTTTTCCCCACTTGTTTGTGCATGGTGTGTGTGTGTGTGTGTGTGTGTGTGTGTGTGTGTGTGTGTGACTCAATGCTCATGTGAGGTCAGAGAGCAACTCTGCAGTCAGTTCTCTCTGTCCACCTGTACATGGGGATCAGAGCCGGGCCCAGCCTGTGCGGGAGGCACCTTTACCCTCTGAGCCTGCTCACTGGCTGGCCCCCTAAAATTGTTAATTTTTTTTAAACCCTAGGACTTTTTAAAAAAATATTTATTTATTTGTTTGTTTATTGTGTATACAATATTCTGTCTGTGTGTGTGCCTGCAGGCCAGAAGAGGGCACCAGACCCCATTACAGATGGTTGTGAGCCACCATGTGGTTGCTGGGAATTGAACTCAGAACCTTTGGAAGAGCAGGCAATGCTCTTAACCTCTGAGCCATCTCTTCCACCCCTCCTAAAATTGTTTTTTAAATTTTTTAAAAGTGTTTGATTTTAAAAAACAATATGCTTTTCTTAGGTGAATACCTTGAGAAGATAATTCCTTTGGTGGTAAAATTTTGTAATGTAGATGATGATGAATTAAGAGAATACTGTATTCAAGCTTTTGAATCATTTGTGAGAAGGTAAG
Source organism: Arvicola amphibius (assembly GCF_903992535.2). NCBI lineage: Eukaryota > Metazoa > Chordata > Mammalia > Rodentia > Cricetidae > Arvicola > Arvicola amphibius. The sequence continues at coordinate 40,804,880 of NC_052063.2, forward strand.
TTTTTCCGATCTCTATTTTTTTAAAGTCTTTATATTTAAAAAAGTGTTCTCCTTAAGATTGAAATAGTACTTTTAAAATTAGGTAAATAAAGAGAAACAGCATAGGATTTTATATGTAATTCTTCATAAATAGTAATTGATTGCTAATAGAATATTTGTAGCAAATGTCATCTTACTATTATAAAATCTAGTATTTCCGTTTACTTTGAAAATGTTTATCATTGTTAGAACTTAAAACACTTATATAGTATTCACTTACTCATACCGGGAGAAATGCCATGTAATATAGTCTGTTTCCAGAATAACAAGGTGGATTTTCCAAAGAGAAGCAAAGTAGGTTGCACTTTTCAACCTTTATGTTTCAGACAGTATTGGCTAAAAATTGTGTGAGAGCAGTGTTAGCCGAATGTTTGTCTTCAGCTGATGTGGTTTGTTTGGATGTCGTGATCCTAACTAGTTTTGGTCTGGACTTTGCCCTTTTGCCTCATGGTTTAGGGAGCCCTTTTATAGTGCTGCCAATTTAAAAGTAATTTATTATTACTGTTGTCTTTTGATGTTTTAATCTGTGTGGGTGTTTGGGCTGTGTGCATGCCTGTGTACGCCTGGCACTCATGGAAACCAAAAGGAAGTATCAGATTCCCTGGAACTGGAATTCACAGGCAGGTGTGAGCCTCCATGTGAATGCTAGGATTGAATAAAGGTTCTTTGCAAGAGCCACTAGGGCTCCTGACCACTAAACTGTCTCCAGCCTCCATACCATATTTTGAAAATTAGTAATGGTAAGATTCATTTTATTAAGAACCATGAATTGCTCCTTTAATTTTGACTTTGTGAGCATATGTATTTTTTTATTGATAATTAATATACAGGGAGAGAAGACCATGATGCTAAGTGAATATTCAGTTTTACAAGTGCCATTGACTTAAGTCTCTATACTGCTCCGCCTTGAACCATGTAGTTAGTATATAATATATATGGTAATTTGTGTGGGGATACACATCCTAAAATTAAATATCATTTGAAAGGCAAATATTTTCAAACATATAGCTCATGGAACAAAAATTTAAGTGGTTAGAAACTATTTTGCTGGTACTGCTAATAACTGAAGCAGGGAAAAATGTATGGTGTGTGTGTGTGTTAAAACAGCTCTTGTCTTTATATTCAGATGTCCTAAGGAAGTCTATCCTCATGTTTCTACCATTATAAACATTTGTCTAAAATATCTTACCTATGATCCAAATTACAATTATGATGATGAAGATGAAGATGAAAATGCTATGGATGCTGATGGTGGAGATGATGATGATCAAGGTATTTCAAATTATATAGAAGGAATCTGTGTGTTACCTCAGAAGAAGCCAGTATCCCAGATGGAACATTGGTTCATAACTGCAAATTGCACCATAGTTTTGTTCCTTAGATTTTTCTTTTTTTGTTTCCTTGTGGTGCTCAAGCCTCGAGTCTTAAGCATAGTGGTGGATTACCACTCTTCAAACCCAGTCCAGTGTGTTTATACTGCTTTTTTTTTTTTTTTTTTTTTTTTTTTGAAACAAGATTTCCCTCTGTAGACCAGGCTGTCATTGAACTCGGAGATCTGCCTGCCTCTGCCTCCACAGTGATTTTAAAGGCAATTTATACTTTAAAAAAAAAACAAAAACAAAGCTTTTGTGCAAGATGAGTAAATTGTTTTTGAAAAATGAATCTAAGTATATACATATTTGGGTAGTTTGGTTGGTATTGAAAAATTGTAAATATTGTTTGAGATCCTGTTTAATGTTCATAAATAATGTAAATATTTCTGATTGAATTTCGGCTGGTTTGTTTTTGGTTTGAAGAGTTATAATAGAGATATTTAAATAAATAAATTACCAAGTCCATGGGTTAGTGGGTTTTCTGTTACTTTATAGTAATTTTTAGTTATATTTTGTGAACTTAGGCGATAACTTTCTTTAAAAATCTGTGATTTAACTCATCTAAAAAACAAGTACAACCTCCCCAACTCCATCTCCTCCTCCAGCAGCTACTGCCCCATTTCTTCTCTGCAGCAGTTCTCCTCGAACCAGTGCTGTTAAGTTCTTTTCTTCCTCTTCTGTCTTGAATGCAGTTCCAGTGATGCACAAAATTGAAATGCCCCGAAAATGTGTATTACTTACTCTTTTAGCTAGCATCCAATGACTAGGGTATCACGTCTCTCTGTCTTCTCTTCTGGTTCTTATTCATCTCTAACCACTAAATAGAGATGTGCCTGGGCTAAATCTTTTACTTGATCTGTTATATTCTTAGTTTTCCTTTGGATCTTATCTCGTCTTCTGAGTTTACTATCAGTATTAATTAGCTCAGCTCTACACCTTTCCTGCAAATCTGGTTTCGTACATGACTGTTTAATTGATGTTACTGATTGTTTAACTAAAATATCTATCTTATCCCTGCCTCTTCAGCCTCTGCTGCTTCTGTAGTCTCTTCCATCTTGGAACGGCTCCTTCATACCTCGCACCCCAGAGCTCTCCCTCATTTGACACTACTTTATACCCCTTTAGCATTTTTATTTTAGCAATAATCATTTTTGTGCATATTGTAATTGATTACCACTCACCTATTAGAACGCAGTATTCCTGAAGACTAGAAAATTTAAACTTGATTGCTTTGCTTTTAGTGTGGTGATTAGGATAATACTTGGCCCATAGTAGTCACTTGATAAATATGTTATATTAATGAGGAGAAACTTCAGGAGTAAAATGTATGTTCCGGGTTTTGAGTTGGTATTTATCATGCTAAATAATCCAAGTCCTTCTGCTACTTTAAAATGAGATGGGCTAAATATAAGAAATATTACTCAGCCACAGCGTTTCAGTTCCCGTGATTGAGACATTTATTAACTTTCTATTAAACATGGATTTCTAGGATGCAGTTTTCCTGATGTGTTGTAGAAGAAAGAGTTTGGTTTATTTTCTGTTAAATAGATTAAGTCTTACCTTGGTGCTACCTTGTAATTTTTAAATAGGTATTGTTAAATGAATCTAATGCCTTTTATTTTAGCACTATTTGGTTGAATTTTCTTATGAAGGATAGATGTCCAATCTCTTAGATCATGTCTTTGTTCCAATAGCACAGAGGAGGCTCAGGGAGGAGCTCTGTGAGACCGCAGCAGTAGCCTTCTTCTTGCTGAACACCGGTCATAGCTGTCCTCTACTGATCAATAGCCAAATCTGGGCCACAGTTCATCTGATAAATGCCCATTGATTTTTTTTTCTTCTACTGAGTCTTGAATTTGGTTCAAAGACTGAGAAATTTATGAGTTTCTAAACATTTGCTGTATTAATGAAAGTGTTGTAAACTTCTGTTTGTCATCTTCATAACAAGGTGGGGCTCGGCAGATTAAAGTGGGTGTGGTTGTAATGAGGTCTGTATCTGTTTTGCATTCTACTCTGCCTAAGCCACCTGTTGCTTATACGTTAAAGAAGCCACGTTAACTAGTTGTCTTCATTGAAACTCCAGTTGACGTTCTGTGTTAACCCTGTACTTTCTCTGCCATCAATAGCCTGTTCACCATTGACACTTCCCTCTAGGGAGCGACGACGAGTACAGCGACGACGACGACATGAGCTGGAAAGTGAGGCGCGCAGCCGCCAAGTGCCTGGACGCGGTGGTTAGCACGCGGCATGAAATGCTTCCAGAATTCTACAGGACCGTCTCTCCTGCACTGATATCCAGATTTAAAGAGCGTGAAGAGAATGTAAAAGCAGATGTTTTTCACGCGTACCTTTCTCTTTTGAAGCAAACTCGGCCTGTGCAGAGTTGGCTGTGTGACCCTGATGCAATGGAACAGGGAGAATAAGAAACCCCCTTAACAATGCTTCAGAGTCAGGTCAGTGTCATGCGGGAGCTTACCTGGTCTCAGGGGAGAGGGAGTGCCTGGATGACTGAGAGAAGCAGAGTTAACGGGTGCAGTGCTCATACTTGAAACCGTTGGTTGTCATTTAAATAGACCTTAAGATTCAGGAAATTATCTCTGATATTAATGGAGAAATCAAAGCTGTGAGATCATATAGCCAGCTTCACTTGTAATTTGTGTGACCTTAGACAAGTTAGTAATTTTTATTAAGCCTTGCTTTTAGTCCTTTGTGATAGGGTTTACTTAGAAATAGCTACCAGGGTTGTGATGGGTGAAATGGCCAGTGTAGTTCTAGTATCTGGTTTGCTGCCTAGTGACGTTCACCACCACCACTCTATTTACTGAATATTTGTCCATACTGGGCATTTTCCTATCTGTATGTAATTTATAGCAGCTCTAGGCATTTTTGTGTTTTTGTTGCTGGGTTTTTTTGTGTGTGTGTGTGTGTTTTTAGATGATCCCATGCTATGGCCCAAGCTCGGAGTCCTTTTGCCAGTGCCCCTAAGTGCTAAGATAAAGTCTCACTATACAGCCCTGGCTCCCCTGGAACTCACTCTGTAGACTAGACTGGCCTTAGAGAGATGTATCCACCTGCTTCTGCCTCTCAAGTGCTGGGATGGCTCATGCCACCACTGACTGGCCATCTACCCTATCTTTAAGTAATGCAAATACATTTTGAGCTGAACTTGTTAATGGAAGTGAACATGGAGATTTAACTATGAGAGAGGATATTTTGAAATAGAGGATAAATTAGATAGTTAGATAGACAGATAATAGAAGAACCATAAGGAATTCTGAGAATCTCTATTGTTTTTATTTCTTGATCAGTTTTATTTATGAGCTTTGTCTATATTAGGGAGAGAGTGTTTTATTTTACTTAGTTACTGTGTGAATTTGGGGGGCCGGAAAGGAAATCCCTGTCTACGGCTATAAAGAACAGCCGGGAAGGAAATCCCTATCTACGGCTGTAAAGAACAGCCGGGAAGGAAATCCCTGTCTACGGCTGTAAAGAACAGCCGGGAAGGAAATCCCTGTCTACGGCTGTAAAGAACAGCCGGGAAGGAAATCCCTGTCTACGGCTGTAAAGAACAGCCGGGAAGGAAATCCCTGTCTACGGCTGTAAAGAACACACCAAAGTTCGCTAAACATTAGAAAGCTTTGATCGGATGTCTCTGAATCTGACTTCTCCTGTCTGTACCTTTGAGGTGTTGAAGTCTTTTGTAATAACAAACTTAAAAAAGAAAAAGGACACCAATTTGATGGTATTTTTCTATTTTTTTAATTATATGCTTCAGTTTTTGGTTGGAAGTGATTCTGATCATTGAAGACTTGTTGCTTGTTAGGACACTTTTCTCTACTTTTTTGATGTTACTGAGCAAGTATAGTTACAGTACCTAATCTTGGCTCCTGTATAATAGTGCCTGTCTTAGTAGTTTTGGGAAGCTGCATTGGAAACATGATAGAAAAGGTAGATTCTTTTGCTCATTTCTTGTAAGTCATATTAAGTATATGGAGGCACTTGGAGAGATGGCCTAGAAGTTAAGAGCACTGGCTGTTCTTCCAGAGGTCCTGAGTTCAATTCCCAACAACCACATGGTGGCTCACAACAGTCTACAATGAGATACAGTGCCCTCTTCTGGCATGCAGGCGTGCGTGCAGGCAGAACATTGTATCTCACAATAAATAAAATTTAAAAATTAAATTAAAAAAATTAACTGGGTAGTGGTGGCGACGCATGTCTTTAATCCCAACACTTAATTCAAAGTCAGCCTGCTCTACAGAGTTTGTTTCAGGACAGCCAGTGCTACACATAGAAAAACCCTGTCTTGAAAACACCAAAAAACAGCAAAAGTATATGGAGGCCGTATCTTTGGATCAGCTAGCTAATGAGTGTGTGATGATTGCAGGTCCCCAGCATCGTTAAAGCTCTGCACAAACAGATGAAAGAAAAAAGTGTAAAGACCCGACAGTGTTGCTTTAACATGTTAACTGAACTGGTAAATGTATTACCTGGGGCACTAACACAACACATTCCTGTACTTGTACCAGGTATGTAAGGAACAATCTCTTTGGATACTTATTAAGCACTTTTATTTTTAGCACTTAAAGTTTATGAAAATTTTGTACCTACAACTTTTTAATCTGTTTGAACACCTGAAGTTATACCTTGTAAGGGGGATTTAATATTTTCTATAGATTGTAAAGCACCTGCCATTTTAGAGATTATATGCAGCTGAAAATTTTAAGTCTTTCTGAAAACTGCATAGAAACAATTAGATATTTTTCTTGGCTTTTTCAGGAATTATTTTCTCACTGAATGATAAATCCAGCTCATCGAATTTGAAGATTGATGCCTTGTCGTGCCTGTATGTGATCCTCTGTAACCACTCTCCTCAAGTCTTCCACCCTCACGTTCAGGCGTTGGTCCCTCCAGTGGTAGCTTGTGTTGGGGACCCATTTTACAAGATCACGTCAGAAGCTCTTCTCGTCACTCAGCAGCTGGTCAGAGTCATCCGGCCTCTAGATCAGCCTTCCTCATTCGATGCAACTCCTTACATCAAAGATCTGTTTACCTGTACAATTAAGAGGTTAAAAGCAGCTGATATTGATCAGGAAGTCAAGGAAAGGGCTATTTCCTGTATGGGACAAATTATTTGCAACCTTGGAGACAATTTGGGTCCTGACTTATCAAATACACTTCAGATATTCTTGGAGAGACTCAAGAATGAAATTACCCGGTTAACTACAGTGAAAGCTTTGACACTGATTGCTGGGTCACCGTTGAAGATAGATTTGAGGCCTGTCCTGGGAGAAGGAGTGCCTATTCTTGCTTCGTTTCTCAGGAAAAATCAGAGAGCTTTGAAACTGGGTACCCTTTCTGCCCTAGATATTCTCATTAAAAACTATAGCGACAGCTTGACTGCTGCCATGATTGACGCGGTCCTGGATGAGCTCCCTCCTCTCATCAGTGAGAGTGATATGCATGTTTCACAGATGGCGATCAGCTTTCTTACTACCCTGGCAAAAGTCTACCCCTCCTCCCTTTCAAAGATAAGTGGCTCCATCCTCAACGAACTGATTGGTCTTGTGAGATCGCCTCTCCTGCAGGGAGGGGCTCTCAGTGCCATGCTGGACTTCTTCCAAGCTCTGTTGTCACTGGAACAAACAACCTGGGCTACATGGATTTGTTTGCGCATGCTGACCTGGTCCAGTTTACTCTCAGAGCACAGCTCTTACTCATAAGCAATCTTATTATTCATTGCCAAATGTGTAGCTGCCCTTACCCGAGCATGCCCTAAGGAGGGGACCTGCTAGTAGTAGTGGTCAGTTATTCAAGATGTCAAGAACTCAAGGTCTACAGATTCCATTCGTCTCTTAGCACTCCTTTCTCTTGGAGAAGTTGGACATTCATATTGACTTAAGTGGGCAGTTGGAATTAAAATCTGTAATATTAGAGGCTTTCTCATCTCCTAGTGAAGAAGTTTAAATCAGCTGCATCCTATGCACTAGGCAGCATTAGTGTAGGCAACCTTCCTGAGTATCTGCCGTTCGTACTACAGGAAATAAACCAGTCAGCCCAAAGGCAGTATCTTCTGCTTCATTCCTTGAAGGAGATCATCAGCTCTGCATACGGTGGCAGGCCTTAAGCCGTATGTGGAGAACATCTGGGCCTTGCTGCTAAAGCACTGTGAGTGTGCGGAGGAAGGCACCAGAAACGTTGTTGCTGAATGTCTAGGGAAGCTCACTCTTATAGATCCTGAAACGCTCCTCCGCGGCTGCCTGAAAGGATATTTGATATCAGGTGGGTTGTCTAGACCTCCAAGTTTGTTGACTTATTGTTGAACAATGCCAGTTTAGGAACTAAACCATCTGCTTTTTGTTTTAATGTGTTAAAGTCACGTACTGTGATGAAAATGTGTTGTGTGCATATGCAATGTTTGTAATGTGAAGTGATATTCAAAGGGGCTTTGTTTCTGAGAAGGATAAAGCCTGATTGGGCAATTTCTTAAATAGTGTAATCTAGTTCTTTATGCCAACTACATTTTATTGTTATTATTTGGAATTAGAATATAGAGAAGACAGCTCTTGAATTTAATATGAAGACCTTGGTAGTACTTATTCTATTAAAATTGTAGAAATTACTGAATTTAAATACAAGAAATTATATTTCTTCTAACTGTTTACCTAGTTAGAATAAATAAGTGATAATGCTATTCATTCTTAAATATTGTACTTAAAAACTTCATGGAGCCGGGCCGGGTGGTGGCGCACGCCCTTTAATCCAGCACTCGGGAGGCAGAGGCAGGCGGATCTCTGTGAGTTCGAGACCAGCCTGGTCTACAAGAGCTAGTTCCAGGACAGGCTCCAAAGCCACAGAGAAACCCTGTCTCGAAAAACCAAAAAAAAAAAAAAAAAAAAAAAACTTCATGGACTGTAGGTTTTTCTAGTCCCTTCCTGGATTTAACCAGTTCCTTTTGTGAGGGCTAGGTCCTCTGTTGCTCGCTCCTTCATAGCAGACAAGTTTTCTTCTAAAATCCAGTAAGATTGTTCCTTTAAGGTAGGAAACTCATGATTTCGTATCTTGAGAGCGAGAAGACAACCTCTGGGGACTTACAGTGTCGTTCATGGGCATGAGTGGAGTGCATGCTGATGGACTTGCAATTTGTTTTTGATTAGGGTCATCATATGCCCGGAGCTCAGTGGTTACAGCTGTGAAGTTTACTATTTCTGATCACCCTCAGCCTATTGATCCACTATTGAAGAACTGTATAGGTAAGTGGGGACAACAGATACTGCTGAGCCACTTGGGAAAGTGCAGCATTTCAGAAGGTGCTGTTGCTTCAGTAGCCATCACTGTGAACATTTTTATTACTAGGGAAGTAAAGCGCACCAAGGTAATTGTTTCATTATAAGATCATTCATAATATATAGTTTTACAAGTTTAGCAATTATATTTATATAGGCATTTCTTTATCAGAACTACCAAATGATTTGCTTATAACGGAAGTCGCCAAATGTGGCAGCCTATAGTTACATTCCTTGATCACCGTATTTTGGTGATGGCCTAAAATGGCTGTAACAAATAAAGCAAATAGATGCCCTAGAAGAACAGCCAGTCCTTTTAACCAGTGGGCCAGCTCTCCAGCCCCATATAAAGGAATCTTACTGGTGTTGTTAGAACCTCAATTTTTGATGATTTCTTGGAACCCTCTAACTCAGGATCCATAGAGAAGTTCCCATATGAGATGACACAAACCTAAGAACAAAAAGGCGAAAGCTGGGTGGTCTGATTCTCAGAAGTATCGAGAGGAAAGCCCAGGAAACACTAGAGCCATCCCTATTTTTGTTAAGATAGTTTCTGGAATTAGACTTTTATAGTTTTTCTGTTTTAATCATTGGTTATGCCAATGCTAATAGTAATTCAAACTCCTCGGGGTGTAATTTGGTGTTTTCTTAAGGACAGGTGACAGTGGCACAAGGAATGGCTAAGTCGATTTCTCAGTGTGCAGGAAAGGGGGTCAGTTTAGAGTTAGGTGATAGAGATACAAATGAGTAGTCCTGCAAGACCTAGAAGATACCTGTTCCCTCCCTATAGAAGTATGTATTCAGACACTTGCGTTGTGAGCTATAGGATGCGGGGAAGATGCTGCCAGATGCAGGACCTATAGTCTGTGGTCCCCCTCACTTATCAGTTTGCTCTGCTTGAAATCGATCGTGCAGTTTCGCATCAACTTGACTTGGTGTCTGTATACTGAAAGATTGTTGGCGATAGAGTTGGGATTGTATAGAGGAAGTTACTATCTGCCGGACACCGTTCAACACTGCATGCTTTCGCTCTGCTCGGGGATCCTGAAAGCATCATCTCCATATATTGATTGGGAAATTGGGCTCTAAAAGTACCTGCCCAGAGCTTCACAGTTAATATGTAAAATGATCTGAAACAGCACATGTGTGATCTCAAGGAAGTTTTCATCTTAATTTCTTTCTGCACATTTTCATAATAGCAGACTTTAAAATCTGTGTAAGTAGTAGCTGGATATTTGACATTTATCCTGGCAGGTCACACTCTTGTGCTTTTGTTAATTCCTGTAATTCTCAGTGAAGACTCAGATGGCATTAGGAGGTGCAGTTCTCTGTCCTTGGATGATCTGTATTTCTGCTGAGTCTGGTTAGCTTACTTTCTTGCTGCTTTTAGTAAAGTGTAAGGAATTTAAAGGTTACGTTTGTTGACTACTGGCTCCATTGCTTCTGAACAACTCATCTGTTTATAAAGTTCTATAAAAAGTAGTGAATGATGGATCTTAGGTGCTGTTTTATATTACTCTGCTTTTTAGGTGCCAAACGTAAGTTATCAGTGGAAAATGTACACACATTCATCATGATGGTTTGTTTTCATGCTGCTGAAATAAACTTAATGCCTCTCTTAATCTTACATCTGCTTCTCTGTGGCCCTCATTGAAGAAATAGCAGTGAGACCCACAATAGCTAAGGCAGTTTAGAAAAAAAATAATGTGTAAATTGTGTTCTAAGCTTACCACAAATACGTCATTTCTCTTAACAATTTTTCAGGTGATTTTCTAAAAACTTTGGAAGACCCAGATTTGAATGTAAGAAGAGTGGCCTTGGTCACATTCAATTCTGCAGCCCACAACAAACCGTCGCTGATAAGGGACCTTCTGGACTCTGTTCTTCCTCATCTTTACAATGAGACAAAAGTTAGAAAGGAACTCATAAGAGAGGTGAGTGAGCTAGATCACATCTGTTACCTGCACGTGTCTTTAATTGTCCCCTGCTTACATGTTCCTTCTTGTTCTTACAGGTAGAAATGGGTCCATTTAAACACACGGTTGATGATGGTCTGGACATCAGAAAAGCGGCTTTTGAGTGTATGTATACACTTCTGGACAGCTGTCTTGATAGACTGGATATCTTTGAATTTCTAAATCATGTTGAAGATGGTTTGAAGGACCATTATGATATTAAGGTAAGATGTTTGTGAGTATCTATGGAAGGATTTATTTAATCGACTTTGATGTATATAATTTACTTAGATGTATATAAGTAAGAAAGATGAAGCCATCTATCAAGACACACAGACAGCAGTCGCGGAGTCTTCGGAGGAGTCACGCTGCCTTTTAGGTTTAGGGCTTCTGTGTCTTGTCTTATTTATTCCATTAGTCGTTTGTTTCTCTTTCGGTGTCAGTAGATGAGTGATTTTAAAAACAATCAAGTAAATGAATCATATTCTTTTCGTGATACTCTTTAACAGGGAGGGACCTTTGGCCTGGTAGAGCAAAGGTGGCTACTGAGCCATAGTACCTGAATTTCAGCTTTTATTATACAATCGTAGGCCTTTATAGTCCAAGGAAGAAAGAATATTTTAATATAGATTTTTCGGGTTTTATATGGACTCATTTAAGTAATCATCTGCCCTCCCAAACTCTACTGAGAAAGTAGAAATTTCTATAAAGTTTTGCATCCAGTTGAACACGTATCTAATTCAGTGAATTTTACTTACATTGCATGTGAACGAGTTTGCTGCCTTCTGCAGATGCAATAACCCTCGCTAAGGAGTGGGTGTTTTCACCCAGGTGATTCAGATTGCACTCAAAACTGAGAGCAGCGTTCTAGTTTTATATTGTAGGACACATGGAAGCTGCACTTCCCTTGCATTCACCTCAGATAAGGTGTTCCATGAATCTCATTCTGAGTGGCAGACTAAATTACGATGATGCTTTAATTTGTATATAGTTTTCTATTTAAAAAGTGTGTCAGAGGGTGTCATTAGAAAAATTGAATCTTTTTTATTCCTTATAGATGCTAACGTTTTTAATGTTGGTGCGACTCTCTACCCTTTGTCCAAGTGCAGTACTACAAAGGTTGGACCGACTGGTTGAGCCACTGCGTGCTACGTGCACAACGAAGGTAATTGTTGCCCTAGGCTACATTTGGCATAGGAATTAGGGGTGTGGAAAGGAATTGTGTTAAGATAAAAATGTTAAAATTTTGTGACCATTAAATTTTTTAAATTCTTAATATATTGCAATTTACATAGTGTGGGTTGGTATTTCTGGGGCAGACCAGAGTCCTGTGTTTTAGTTAAGATGGCTTCCCACTCGTGTAACTTATCTTAGGCTTCCTAAGTTCTGGGCTTACAGGCATATGCCTACTGTCCTTTTTGTTTCATAAATTACTTTTAAAACATAAAAAAGTCAAGTGGGTGGTGTGGCGCACACGCCTTTAATACGGAGTAGTTCGTGGATGCAGAGGCAGATGGATGGTCTGAGTTGAGGCCAGGCCTGGACTTATGTGAGTTCTAGGAACACTCACGGACTCACACAGAGTAACCCTTTTGTCTCAGATAAAAGAAGATAAAACTTTTCCTTTTTAAAGAAAAGTGTTTATCTTTTTTTTCTGATACTTTAAAAACTCCAGATTCCTAGCTTATTATTTTTCTCTGACTTTTCACATTTACTTTTTGTTCCCTTTATCTGTTGCATGACACCCTTTGAGGAACTGGTTCAGAAATCAGAAGTTCATCTACTTCAGTCCTAGGGTTGGTCTTTCTTGGGAAATTCTTTATTAGTTACTGCTTCAACCTCGTTGCATTTTAATTTGCTTTCTTTTGTGTGATGATAAAGACTGGCCAAAAGCAACTTGGGAATGAAAGGGCTTATTTCATGTTACAGCTGTTGACTACCATTACAGGGAGTTTAGGGCAGGAATGGTGCAGAGGCCAAGGAAGAGTGCTGCTTACTGACGGCATCTCTTGACTTGCGCAGTTTGCTTTCTTATTTACTCCAGTACCCTGCTCAGGGACAGCACCAACCACCCACAGTGGGATGGGCCCTTCTAAGTATCAGTTAAGAAAAGGAGCCACAGGCATTTTCTGATGCCTGCACAGCTGCTTATAGTGCAGTCTGACGGACAGTTGACTCGGAGGCTTCTCTGTCCCACCACAGCACCAGACCATGTCAGGTGACACATGCTAACCCCACGGGTCTGCATGTCTTCTTGGTTCCGGTTTCTTTATTTGGGGGTGGGGTGGGGGTAGTTTGTGACAGGATTTCTCTGTGTAGCCCTTGGCTGTTCTGGAACTTGTTTGTCAGCCCAGCTGGCCTCGCCCCACAGAGATCTGCCTGCTTTCTGCCTCCCAAGTGCTGGATTAAAAGTATGTAATACACTGCCCAGCTTGGTTCAGTTTTATAGGTCAAATACATCCATTAACTTAGAATTTCCATTTATTTGTATATTTTTTTACAGGATTCCATAATGCTCATTTTGGATTTCAATGCTGTTTAATATTTCTATTCTGTATCAAGTCTAATTAACTTGGCTCTCATCTCTTCCTCGTGAAAATAGTTTTGTCAGTTTTGTTTATCTTTTCAAAAAGCATCTCTGCTAGCTTATTAATTTCTGTGTTGTTGGGAATCTCTTGATTTTCTGCCTCACTGATTTCACTCTGACCTTTATTATTTCTTACTTTTTTTCCAGGTTTTGTTTATTATTGTTTTTCTAAATCTTTTGGATATTTGAGGCGTAAACTCGCAAGTTTAGCACAAACTGACCTGAAACTTATGGTGTAGCCCAGGTTGGCCTCCACATCTTGATTTTTGGAGTACATCATTAGCTTATCGGAAATTTCTGAGTTTTTTTTTTCCATTGTAGATACTCATAGCTATGAATTTGTATCTTATATTGGACTCTGCTGTATTCCACATATCCTAGTAAAGTGCTGTTGAGGGTAGAAGCCTTCTTAACTCAGAGCAGTGTTAATTCTGCTATTAGAACCAGATACAGACAACAGAAATAAAACTGTCGACAGTTTTCTCAATGATCCTAGAACCAGCAATTCTCATCCACTTGGGAGAATTAAGCAACACATTAAAAAAAAGTCAAATTGATTTTATTATAACTGTACAGACAAGTAATATACACAGATCAATAAATATAATGTTGCACATAAATAAAAAGAAAAACAAATACATAACTACTTCAGTAGATGCAGGAAAAAGTCTTTTACAAAACCAAGCATCTCTTGTGATAAAAGTCTGTAGAACTGGAAAACCAAAGATCATTCTACAGTCTAATAAGGCAGTATGTAGCAACTTGATAGCAATTACACTTATTGGAAAAAGCATAAAGAAAGCATTTCCTCCTAAATAAAAAATAAGACACGATTTCCACACTTAACATTCTTACTCAGTGTAGTTCCTGAAATCTTAGATAATAGGCAAAAAGGGAGGAAACAGGAACAAAAAGTATTAGTTTCCGTTGTCCCTATGTGACGGCGATGTGGTTTTACACTTGAAGGATCTAGACCATTAGCAGAGAACAGTGATTCCGCAGTGGGCTTTCATATGCCTCGGTGCAAAACTAAAGAATCAGGATGACCAAATAGAAATCCCTCAATCGCCAAAGTCCTTCTGAGCAAAGCATCAACGTTGGAAACAATCAACAGTCCACAGCAGCAACAGCAGTGTGGTAATTGGCACCGCAGTCAGACACAGATAGAAGAAGCCTGCACAGCTACAGCCATCTGGGCTTTATTTTTGTTTGCTTGCCGAAATTAGAGTCCTCACTCGCTTTTGTTTGTTTGGGATTTGGTTGTTTTGGTCGGTTGGTTGGTTTTTTGTTTTGTCTTTCTGTTTTTGTTTGGAGACAGGGTTTCTCGTTAACAGCCCTGGCTGTCCTTGAACTCGCTCTGTAGACCAGCCTGGCCTCAAACTCAAAAGAGATCCACCTGCCTGCCTCCTGGAGGGCTGGGATTAAAGGCGTGGAAGAACATTGTCCAGCAGATCCCTTACTCTTATTCTGTACAGAGATCTAGTCAGTATGATCAAAGATCCTAAACCATGAATGGAAACGCAATACTCTAGTATATCGACATGGACAGTGATTTATTTGAGTAGGACTCTTAAAGTCAAAAACTAACAGATAGGACTACATGAAATTAAAAGGCTTCATTGCGCACAGCAGACAAAACAATGGGGTGAAGAGATAGCATGTAGAACAGGAGGAAACCTTTGCTCCTTGTTCACGTGATGTGGGCTTGGTACCCAGAATATAAACAAACCAACAAAGCAGATAATTCCGTATATAAATGAGTAATGAACTGGACAGGTACTTTACAGATGAAATTTTACAAGTGATCAATAAGTAATAAAAATGTCATTAAGGAAATACAAATCAAAACTGTATTGAGATTTCCATCTCACATTCTCAAGAAAATCAAACAACGAGAAGCAAACTAGTAAGTGTAAGGAAAAGGGAATTCTGGTAGTGCTGATAGGTATGTAAGTAAGTTCAGCCACTGTGGAAATCAGTCTTGCTGATTTTCAAGAACAATTAAAGTGACATGAACTTCCGTGACCTATAGTACAAATACATACATACTATGTTTATTATAACACTGTTCACAGTAGCCAACTATGGAATCAGTGTAGGTGCTGATGAGGTGAATGGATTTTTAAAGTGTGGTATGTAGTATGTATGTGTTATACAGATACACACAGTGCAGAATAGCAGTATTGTATATATTTTTTGAGACAGGTTTTTTTTGTTTGTTTGTTTGTTTTTTTTTTTTTGGCCCTAACTGTCCTAGAACTAGTTTTGTAAACCGGGCTAGCCTTGAACTCACAGAGATCCACCTGCTTCTACCCCTTAACCAAGTGTTGGGATTAAAGCGTGCACCACCACTGCCCAGCCAATTATATCATTTCTAGAGAAATGGGTAGACCTGAGATAATCATGGTATACAAAATAAGCTAGACTCAGAAAAATGTTTTTCCGTTTTGTATGTGAATTTAGGAAAAACACAAAACATAGAAAAAATACCAAAAAAAGATACAAAAGTAAAAAGTGGACTGAAGTTATGTTAGTGTGGGATAAGATACGATTTAGTTCTTATTAGAGAGGGATTAATAACTGACACATAATGAAATGAATCTTGGAGAATGAGGACTTTGAACCTTGAAGATGAAACAAGTTTAGTGTTTTAATCAAGGTGAAAATAAAGGCATGCATGGAAATGTTATTTAGTGTTCAAGAAGATGAAATTAAGTATTTGTTTTCTTGGTAGGGCCAAAGTTCTTCTCTCTTTCTATAGGGCTGGATATTTCAGTCTTTTTATATTAGGGCTTGTGTCCCCATACTAAGAGAGAGGTAGTACCTCAAGATTTGTTGTGTACTGTACTGAAGTGCAGTGTGTCTTCTGGGGTATGAGAGCGTGGCTTTACATTATGGACCAGGAGTTCCTGTCTGTATACGTTTTGTTAATGCTACAGCATGTAACCTGATTTTACTATTGTGTTGCAGGTAAAGGCAAACTCTGTCAAGCAGGAGTTTTGAAAAGCAAGACGAGTTAAAACGATCCGCTATGAGGGCAAGTGGCAGCGTTGCTAACCATTCCAGAGGCAGAGAAGAGCCCGCTAATGAGTGAATTCCAGTCACAGATCAGCTCTAACCCTGAGCTGGCAGCCATCTTTGAAAGTATCCAAAAAGATTCTTCATCCACTAATTTGGAATCAATGGACACTAGTTAGATGTGTGTTCACGTGGGGACCATTACATTTGACCGCACAATGCACTGAGTTGACAAGTTGACCATTGACACGGAAGAGAAGTGTCTAGAAGCTTCGGGATGTTCCATTTGTTTTCCTCCATGGAGAGTTTGTTCAGCTTTCTTCCATTTTTGTTTTATAGCATTTACTTCAGAAATCTGTATTTCCATAATCCAGGACGTTGTAAAACACTAATGTTTTTAGTGGTTCGGGCAACATTTGAATGGGAACTAAAGTTAGGATTTATTGAAATGTGGAAATAGGGTCCAGTATCTCTTTGCCCTGTAATGTGTAGGATTAAAATGTTAAAATTTTGTGACCATGGATTTCTTGTTTTATAAATTCTCTCATTTAAAATCAGTTCTGCAACACAAAAACCATGTTTGTTTTCTTGTATATCCTCTTCTTTCAGCAACGTAAGTTGATTTTAACTGGCAGATAAGAATGTCCATTTAAGATGTTATATTTCAGAGATTGGCATCTTAGCAAAGATAAAGTATCACTCTTAAGTATAAGGCTTAACAATATCCCTTGTGCGCACTGATCTTGCATGAACAGGTTTACAAATATGTATTATCTGTAACACAGCATGTACAGATTATTCTCAGTGCCAGTTCAAATAAGCATCAATGCAGTGCTGAGAGGGGAGTTAATGTCGGAACTGTTTCCGCAAATCAAGTCACAGCAATTTGCAGCCCTATCCTGTTTGAAATTATCTTACACGTTTACGTACTTAGTTTTCTTAGTTCCATTTGGTGGTGTGTTCCTACCGAGTTAGTTCTCGAAGCCAGACTGTCACTCCTGTTGGGTTCTGCCTTTGTTACTGAAGGATAAGAACCTCACCTGCGCTTTCAAGTTTCATTTTTAGGAAATTCTGAAGCTGCCTATTACTCATTTTGTTAGATGGAGCTTTCTTGTAGTTGAGTTACAGCCCCACCTCCCCAGCCTGTCTCTTGTCCTAAGCTCCGTATTGTCTTTGGTGAGTGTTGGCTGTTGGCTGGGGAGCGAAGCTTTTGCAGTTTTCCTGTTGTAGTTGGTCTTATCTGACATCCCTCGAGCTCATTTCCCTCTATAGCCGCCTCCTCCAGATCGGGGTGCTCTTGTTGACAGGAAGAGCTATTCTGAAATAAAGACTTCTCTTCATGCCGTGCAGATGATGTTTACATGCATTGAAGGGGGGCAGTTTTTAGATCGGGTGATCAGTGTCAGTCAGCCTGAAGGCTGCACCGTGAGATGTAAAGCTGTGAATGAAAACACTTTTCCAGTTATTGGACCTATGTACTATAAGAGCTGGAATGCACATAAGGGAACAACTTGGCACTCTGAATGCCAGGTGCTGCAGAAGGCATTGGTACGATTTCCATTCTATATTGGTTTGGAACATTATATGAAGTTGGTGCCCTGTCAAAATAGAGTAGGTAACAATTTTATATTGTAACTTGCATAAAACTCATTTAGTAGATTATACACTATGCATTACTATGGTATAGATGAGGATATAGTTAAGATTTGGGTATTGCTTTCCTCAGGCTCTAGGTCTGAACATAATTTTGAGTCATGTGTTCTGTGACTGTCTTAATTACCTAAAGTTAAGCCTATATGCTTTCATTGTTTTTTCCCTTGGTTTGTCTTAAATTCAAGGTACATGTTATGTTTTTGTTTGTCTGTTTTGAGTCTTGCAAGTCAGCTCATTTTCATACGTTGATAAATTCTTTTCTGAAGAAAATACTGCTTTAATAGCTATTTTATATATAGTGTCACAGTTCCTATACATACAGAGCAGAGGAATCAGGAATGCTCAGGGGTGAAGTACTGAGCCACACTAATGTAGTGATGTGGTCTACATCTGAGGTGGAAGCAGAAGGGAATGGAGTCCAGATGTGAGGGAAGGGCTTCTGCCTGGCTTTCTCTGTCAGGGAGGTTCCTAGACATCAGTTGTGTGAGAGTAAGCTGTTGGCAATTTTTATGAATATATTGGAGTTAGCTTAAATCTATTTGGAATTTTTTAAAAGAAAGCTCAATATGTATTGAGTTTTGGGTTTAGACTGTCTTATAAATTTAGGAAGGAAGAAGTCTAACATGTTTATTATAAGTTTAGTAGGATTGACTGCTACTATTCATATTTTATTAGTGATATCTAAAGCTGCTGCTTTACTAGGAGCTAGAACTCTTAAAAGATTGGAATATGATAGCTTTGTTCAATATTTGTATATTTACATAAATTAATCATAACTGAGCAACCAAATGAGTCCATTTTAATTCACACAGTCCTTGCATAAAAAATAACAGCACAAGGGCATACACAGTTAACTTCTATAGGATGTTTTAATATTTTTGTATCTAGCTCAGCCTCAGATAAGAAGTCTTGATTGAAGCTGAACCTGTTGACATCCATAAAAAAGCTGCTGAAGCTTTCTTTAATCTGTCGTGAGTCTTCAGAGCCACTTTGGCATACGTGAGCAAGTGTATAGTCTTAGCTGCTGAAGCTTTCTTTAATCTGGTCGTGAGTCTTCAGAGCCACTTTGGCTTATGTGAGCAAGTATATGCCTCACTTTAATTGAGAAAGCAAGGCGTTGGAAGTGCACGCCTTTAATCCCAGCACTTGAGATGCAGAGGCAGGTGGATCTCTGAGTGTGAGGTCAGCCTGGTTTACAGAATGAGTTCTAGGACAGCCAAGGATACTCAGAGAGACCCTGTCTTGAAAAACAGAAACAAAAAAGTGGGGGGGAGAAAATTTAAAGTTGTCAAAATTTGATTTTAGATGTGAAAGCTTTTAAGAAAAATTCAAATTGTAGATTTCTCCTGGATTTCACTTTGAAGTTTACAGTCTTTAAACTCTGGAGTGGAAAATTGATGTTCGGTTGAAAAATGGAACAGTAGAAGTATGTCAGCAGCTACCCAGTGCTCACCAGGTAAAGCTGCTTTCTTAGGAAAAACACAAAAGGAAATTATTTGTTTTTCCCTTTTCAGTACAAGAGTAGCTTGTTTTTCTGCTAATACTAATAACGATTTTGGGAAGACCTGTATCATGGTTAGGACATTCGGGTTTCAGTTAACATGGTTTTGTTTATGTTGGAAGCTAGCATGGTATCCCAAAAGGACATTTAGTTTCCTTTGGCATTTTACCAACAACTCTGAAAATGACCAAGAGGTGATGTGTGGCTTGTTTTCTGCTAGACCTACAGTATCAATGAGACAGAATCTGAAAGGTTTATTTAGTAGATTGAAGCTCTATGTTGGATCCTTCAGACCTTTAATATCAGGTCTCTGGGGTGGTTTGGAATGTTTGTTTTGCTCAGGTCTTCAAGAGAGAGAGAGTAGGAAGAAAACTTACTTGAAACAAATCCTTTACAAATGAAGGAATGTTGGGATTAGCATATTTAGAGACTTTGGGAATAGTTGATGCTCATTGATGCTCGCACGTGGCTGAAAAGCATACTAGAGTTGTACTCCTAGCGACACCTTGGAGCCCCGTGTTTACTAACTTGTGATCAGCTATTACTCTGAAAAGTTACTTTGCTTGTTTCGCAGATTTTTTTTCACATTTAAACAAAACTGCAACTGCTTGCTTAGGTGAGGCAGCTAAATGTGTATGTGCCTGTTCGCCTAGTGTAAGACTTGTATTTGCTTGCAATCATTGCCATATGTAAACTAGAAAGGCTTTCCTAAGAGATTTGGAAATAAACTCCTGGTTCCTTATTCTAGAAATAAAATCCATGTTTTCCTTCAGAATTTATACCGCAGTAGACCAGAAATGTTACTTTAGATAAAGATTTTGGTTGTTGACCTGTTAAGAGTTTACACTTGTTGAGTGTGTATTGTGAGATAACCCCATCCTGCCTGCTGCCTTCTGGCGGCCAGCAGAGATTGCTCCAAGTCCCCAGATGAGGGGACACGATTGTCTCAGTTGAGATCCATTCTTTCTGAGAAAGAATTTTTCTCATTTCTAGCCACTATATCCAGCAGCAGTTAAGAAGGTGTCTCTGTTGAAAAAGGGTAAACTCGTCTTTACTAAGAGTTCTTCCTATGTATTGAGTTTTCATCTTACTGTACAGTCATTGTTGCTTATAATCAACTGATTGTGCCATTTAGCCTGGTTCAGTGAAAACAGCTTTCTCTTACAACAGTGTCCAGTGTTTTAAATCAATGATTCTTCAGGAAGTCATTGTAATTACTTTCCTCTGGATATAACATGGCATATTTAACAGAAATGTAATTATCAAGGGCTGGTAGTGTAATGTGGTGTTTGACAATTGGTGTGCAGCATTGTAAGCTTTGGTGACCAAAAGGAACTAATGCCACTTGTTCTTAATAACACCCAAGCCCAAGAAATAGGTTTTCTTTTTGTTTTTTGTTTGTTTTGTTTTCGAGACAGGGTTTCTCTGTAGCTTTAGAGCCTGTCCTAGAACTAGCTCTTGTAGACCAGGCCTCAAACTTGCAGAGGTACACCTGCCTCTACCTCCCAAGTGCTGGGATTAAGCCACCATTTGCCCAGCCAAGAAAGATTTAAAATCAAAAACCTTTTTCCTAAGTTTGCTCATTAATTTGCTTCCTAGTCAATATGGGTAACTTCCTGTTTATGCCAAATTGGTAACTTTTTCATGCTTCCAAAGCATATTTGACAACAGTTATTCAAGTCAAATTGACTATTACAGGTTTTTTGCTATTTTTCTAGAATTAGCTCAGGATCAGAGAGAAAGTGATTTAGTATGAATCTTGATATTCCTTGGAATTTTTGAAGACTGAAGATGGTAGGGCAAAATGGCTGAAAAACTGCCACAAATTATCTCTGAAATAAGACCACTGAGTGAGTAAGTTTTGAAACTCAGTTTGCTTGGAAGAAATACCATCAGCAACGATGATAATTTAATGATTTTTTTGCACAGTAATGAAATATTAATGAGGTTAATTTATCCAGGAATTTGACAAGCAGAATGGTAACTGGGCTTGGTAACCTTGAATACTTTTTGCATAGAGGTTTTCTGTGTTGAAATTACATTTAGGGCTGCCAGATGGCTCACTAGGTAAAGGTCTGCTGACCTGAGTTTGATTCTTGGGATGGGTCCACGTGTTGGAAAGAGAAACAGTTCCTGCTCACTGTCTTCTGCCCCCACATGCATACCATGACCTGTGTGCATGGATACCCCCATAAAATAAATGTAACAAATTATAAAAATAAATCTATACTTAAAATATTAAACACTTTGTTTTCCAACATCAGATCTCTACAAAGTTAAGAAGCCAGAAGTTAGATGAGCTTACAAGGCTGCCCAGATGAGCACTGCTTCTGAGAAATGTGCTGCAGGGGCTCTTACAGCTTGCGTGCACACTGACAATCACAGGGGAGCAGGCAACACCGAAAATAAATAAGGGCCTGTTCCGAAAGAAAACCCCCTTGCTGTTACTCCTGTGGACCGTCAGGTGAACGGCTCAGCCACAAAAAGATGCTAGTAAATAGCATGGTAGTGGGGGCAAGTATAAAATTGGGTGTGGTTTAGGGCAGAGAAGCTCTATTCTGGAGCTAGGGATACACAAGAGAAATCTATTGCATGTAGCCTGACATTGGCAAAAGCATAGAGGCATGGTCAATGTGACTAGTTAAATGGGGGTGTAGTGAAAGTGGGATGGGCAGAGGTTAAAGACCATGAGTTTGCAGGGACAGTGGCAAATTAGGGAAAGTATGCAAAGCTAGTCATTTGCATTTGCAAGACGAGTTGTGATTTAGAAAATGGACTAGAAAGAATGCAAGGCATTGCTGATGAGGCAGGACGTTGCTGGAGTAATGTAGGGCAGCATAAGCTAACCCAATATAGTTTGGACTTCAGAACAAGCATGCTTTCTTCTAGGAACACTGGTGTTGGCAGTGTGGAAGAGGGAGGGATCTGTTCCCAGCCCACTTGGGACCCAGGATAACCAAAAATGCCATTTTGAGACATGCTGGTTTCTGCAGTAGAGGGAAGTGAGAAATCACATAATCTCTACTTTGACTTGAAATGACACAGCACGTCTGACCTCATTTTAGTAGGTGAGCATATCATGCTGACATCCAATAGCTCATTCTCAAGGTTGGTTAAAAACAGATGGCAGTTGAGTGAGGGAGAAGGGTTAGATCAGTTGTACACTCTAGCAGAGTGTCATGTGTCCCTCAAAAATCCCTTTCAGCCAATCACCCTGCCTCTAGCAGTTCATGCTTTGCCTCGTTCCCCCCTCCCTCTCCCTCTCCATCACCATAGACTAAACTGCCCTCTGCCCTCCTTCCAAGGCAACCACACCAGTTTCATTTCTATGTAAACAAAATGACTGTCTCCCTGAGAGGACTGGCACTTCACATGTTTCTAGCATGCTTAGGTACCTTCATTTACATTTCATACCCATGTCTCTTGTATTAATCTCTGTCTACAAGAGCAGACAGATTGCTTATTCGTTTCCCCGGATGCCCAACCTGAATAACACCATGAAAACTATATTAATTACAATACTGGCCAATAGCTTGTGCATATTTCTAGATAATTCTTACATCTTAGTTAACCCATATCTATTAATCCGTGTATTGCCACAAGGCTGTGGCCTACCGGTAATGTTCTGACTGGCAGCTGGTGTCTTTCCCTTCGGCAGCTACATGGCATCTCCTTGACTCTGCCTACTTTCTCACTATATCTCTTTGGATTTCCCGCCTGACTTTACTAAGCCACTGACTGGCCAAAACTTTTTAAATAACCAATGGTAATAAAACATCATAGCATACAGAGAGGAATCCCACATCAAATCTTTACCTTATTTCTTTCTTCCTAATTTTGTAAATTTTATATCATAAATTGAAAAAATAGAATGGAATATATTAATGTTTCACAAAGTGTGTGTGTGTAAATATATGTGTGTGTGTATGTATGTATGTATGTATATCAAAGTGATTAAAGCTAGCACATCTTGGAGGGAAGTTTTGTCTTCACAAACTACAGTCATCATGTACTGTAGATCTCAAACACTTCTGACTGAAACCACCCACAGTTTCAACTGACCATTACAAGCTGTATTGGAATTTTCCATCTGATTGTTTGAACTGTTTAACTCCAAGATCTTTCTTGTAGTGGTTTTGATGAAAGTTTGCCATGACGTTTTGTATCAACAGGAAAGACTTAACTAGTGCATTGTTCTAGCCTTCAAGTTGTGTGAGCATCAGTCCACTGAAACATCACCGGACCTGCGGTCCTCTTCCTCTTCCTGCCTAGCTTCTTCCTGATGTTTTAGATAACTTATTTGTGCAGAGTTCCTTGTTCTCTTCCTGGATTTCGGCTGCTTCCCTTAAGTGTTACTACTTAACCCTTGCTCCATACTCAGCCAAACCCAGTAAGCTCATCACTTCACCAATGCAATTACAGCCTTAATTCTGTTACTGTGGGGAGTGAAGGAAGCCCTGCGCGAAGCTGATGATGCCCTGAATGAGTGCATTATTGACAAGGACCCCAATGCCTAAGACCCATGGGAACTGGCAAAGCCTCCCTCAGGTCAGGGTCAGGGATGTGTACAAAAGTTAAAACTGTGGTTTCTTCCTCCTGCATGGCTAACCTGAGACCGCTTCATGATAGAGACCTCTCACCAAGACTTGCCAATCCAACCTATGCAGTACATAATAAAATAGGCACTGAGTTTCCATTTATGAGTGGTTGGCACTGGTTCCTGCTTAAGAATTGACTAAATAGGTCTGGATCTATAATACCAGTTCTGCCTTCCATGGTCAAATCTACCATGACTAAAGGAACTGAAAGATGGGTAGAAGCACTATTGATAAATCCAACCCTAGCCTATAATCAGGTTTGTTCATGGAACAACAATGGCAATGACTTTCTGCTGCTGGAGTATAGCATCTGTTCATGCTCTTTGGTCTGTTGTAAACTCATAAATGCTGCTGATCACTACATTGGTTTCTCAGACACATCTCCATTCTTACAGTTCATGTCTGGATTTTAAAAAGTAATTTAGTTTTATGTGTCTAGGTGTTTTGTTTGCATATATTGTACCATATGTGTTCCTGGTACCCACAGAGCCAGAAGTGAATGTTGGATTCTCTGGAACTGGAATTAAGGACTATTGTTCAGGTGGGTACTGGGAACCCAGCTCCTCTACAAGAGCAGCAAGTGCCTCTCAACCTCTGAGCCTTCTTTTCAGTCCATGTGTTGTTACTTTCTTAATCTATTCTACAGGAACAGAACCAATAGAATGAATATATGTTGAAAAGTATTTTAGGTATGCTTTCATGATATGGTCTAGGTAGTCTAACAATGACTGGCTTCACACTAGACAGGATGAAAACTTAGGAACTGCTCTGTCCATGAGGATGGATTCTTCAACAGTATCAATGTGGTGGTGAAGGTCCAGAAGATTCCTAAAGAGTCACTGATCTTTGGTCTATATTGTAAAGTCAACATCTGCTTTCTAATGCAAGCAAAGGATTGAAGCAGTAGCAGTGGCAGAAACTGATGAATTTGCCAACAGATGGGAAGTAAACAGGCAAAAGGCAAAAGCTTTTCCCTTGGTCCTTCTTATGTCTGGAGTGTGAAGCCAGACCAACCTAAAACTCTCAGAGGCTCTGATGAAACTCCGTTGGGCCTCCAGGGGAGTGCTGCCCGTGCTTAAGGTAGGACCTCTTATTTCAGTTAACCTAATTATGAAAATCTTGCCAGGCAGTGGTGCTCACGCCTTTAATCCCAGCACTCGAAACAGAAGCAGGTGGATCTCTATGAGTTCGAGGTCAACCTGGTCTACAAAGCGAGTTCCAGAACAGAGTCCAAAGATACACAGAGAAACCCTGTCTCAAATGAAAGAAAGAAGGGAAGGAGGGAGGGAGGGAGAGAAGGAAAGAAAGAAAAAGGAAGGAAAGAAGGAAGAATCTTCTTATGGGTATATCCTCTTAATCGAGTCCAGATCCATCAGTTGACAACTAAATTTAGCCGTCACAGACAGTTATGCACAGCTAGTAGGTAGCAATTTGTGCTTCCACACAATGACTAAGACTTTGGGAATTCTGTCTACTCTGAGTTCCATGGCTTCCAAGACTTGAAGAAAGACTACTCAGCTTTTCAGGAGATGGGAAAACATGATCCTGGACAAAGAATGAGAAACAGTACTCCTTGTTATGATTCTAGCCAACCAGCATGGCTGGCACTTCTGGGTTCCAGGGCCACACATGTGCAGACAAGCCCTCAGGAAAACATACCTAGCTGCCCCGGGGACCTTAAAAAGTCCTGCATGACCCACGTGCAGCATGGTTGCATCACCTATGTATGACACAGCTACATAAGCCCTACACACATGTGTGAGCTCCGTCATCTGCATATGGCATGGCTATGTCTTCCCCTGTGTGCATGTGCTAGGCAGCATTTAAAAGCTGGACGAGCCATCTTCAGCTCCCTCTTTCTGCACACCGACTTCACCAGGCCTGTACACGTCTCCTCTAATAAACTCCTAAGAAGGTTTGTTGTGTGTTTCATGCTTTCTTCTCACTCACACCAGGTAATTTCTTTGATGCCATGAGACACAGTAGGTCCTCTGGCCCCTCTCCCAGGGTCAGAATCTGGAACCGGGTATTTTTCCCCACGACAACCACGTGTTCCATCTTCCTGAGTGCAACCTCTACACACACCACCAGCTTCAGTTGGTGGATTTCCCCATTCTCGTCAGCTTCTCCAAACCCGAGAAATTGACCATTGAGCTCCAGGAAATCTTCTGGTGTTCCTAGAAATGGGGGGAAAGCCCCCAACCATGGTCATCATGGCTATAGTTGGGCCCTTCGCTGACATTCATCTCTGGTTGCTTCCCACAGCTAAAACCCTATTGGACAACCCAGGGTAGTCCACACATGCTAGCACTGCACACACTGAGCAGTGCATTCACCTTGGGGCCCAGGGTCCTCGGATTTTTCTTTCTTTATCTTTTTCTTTTTTCTTTTTTGGACCACCAGTCAGTGGTCCTGCTGTGAGAGACCGCTCAGAGCGGTCTCTAGCTTCTCTGGCTTCTGAGTCATCCAGACCAGAGCCAGTTAGGCTTCAACACCCTGCCTGTAGAGAAGAGATGTCTTCCTATAGGCTTCGTGGTGTTGCTGTTTTACACACCACCTATAGAGAGGGGACTTCTCCTATAATCCTTGTGGTGTTACTGTTCTGGGGGATTTTCATTGTTTCAGCTATGAGGAACAAGCCCTCAAAGACCATCAATCCAAACTCCCCCTTGGGATGCCTTTTAGAGGCCCTAAAACCCCAGGACTTAATGCCCTACTTACAGACTTACACTTGTCCATCTTTGTTTAAAAAAAATGGCCTCATTATCATTTAGGTAACAATCTAAAGTGGCGGCCTAATGGCACCTTTGATTCCAATAATCGATGGGAGCTTTCTAACTACTGTCAGTGCACAGGCAGATGGAAGGCGTTTCCCTATATCCAAGCCTTTTTCTATACTAAGCTCTATGTCTAGGCCCTCTATCTTTGCAAATTGTTCACTCGCTCACGTGTTCCTGACTATGCCATCTGAGATGGAAGAACACTCCACTTCTGCTCTGGACCCAGCTAATGAATCCCCACCTTTCCCACCTCAGCAGACAGATACATCCGCCTCTTCACCTCCTGTTAGCTTGCTGCCTGCCTTGCCACTCTCTCTCTGCTCACACCTGTGCCATGCAGCCTGCGCTGCCCTCTTCAGCTCTCCCCTCCACACTAACTACCCCATTATCCCTGCTGGATCATTCCTCCTCTCTGGTGCCAGGCTGCAGCAGCCACCCAGCTCTAGCACCCACCTTTACCCCTCCTCTCACATGCTCACATGCTGCTATGGAACCCAGCCCTAACCAAGCCAAGCAGGCTGCAGTTCTCCCATTGTGAGAGGTGGCCGGCATAGATTGGTTAGGGTACACGTTCCCTTCTCCCTCTCAAAACTCTCCCATATAGAATAAAAACTGGGATCCTATAAATCTAATTCTACCTCTTTCAAAAAAATTCCAATATCTTACCCAGTCTTATAGTCTCACCTTTCATGATATCTATATGATCTTATCTAATAACCTACTTTCTGAAGAGTGCAGGTGAGTTTGGGAGCAGCCCAGACTACATGCAGATGAGATTCACTAAACTCATGCAACCAACCCTCCAGGGTCAGAGGTGGTCCCCTAGCAGGAACCACACTGGACTATAATACCCCAGGTGGAATTTTAGCTAGGAACCAATTTTTGACTTGCCTTCTGGCAGGTCTTTGTAAGGCTGCCCTTAAGCCAGTAAACTATAATAAGCTCTCAGAGGTTATTCAGGATATGAAGGAAAATCCTTCCACATTTTGGAATGTCTCACTAAAGCTCTATTACAATATACCAACTTAGATCCAGAAACCACAGAAGGTAAAGTTACTCATGACTCATTTTTTTCTGTGCTACCCCAACATTAAGGCTAAACTTAAATGTTTGGAGAAAGGCCCCTTAACCCCATAGGCAGAAGTCTTAGAGTTGGCTTTTAAGGTATACCATGCAAGGAATGGCAAAGCCTGTGATCATCACTGTCACATGTGAGCCATAGCTCCCCAACTGGCCAAGGTGACAGACTGCCTGATCCATACTGTCCATGCTGCTCCCTTGCCCCCGGGACTCAAGAACTACCAGACCTGTGTTTCAAATGTGGTAAAACTAGTCATTTGGCTTGAGCATGCCCTAGTCCTCTATTGGTCCCGTGAGACCTTGTCAAAGATGCCATAGGGAAAGACATTGGGCAGTTAATTGTCCTCTTGCACATCATGGCACAGAGATATCAAACCCAGAAAATTCCCAAGTTGGTCTTCTAGGTCTGGCCATGGACGAGTGAGGCTGCCCGGCCTCCTTTGACTCAAACACAACCATCATCTGTAACAGAGAGCCATGCTTAAACGTCACGGTATCGGGATAGCCTATCTTCTTTCTCATGGACACTGGAGCCACATACTCGGTACTGAGGGAATTCTGGGGGCCTCTCCTTCTAGTTTCCCTATTGTTGGGGTCGGGGGACAGCCTTATCTACCTAAGCAGATCCCACCACTTAACTCTGCTTTTAGGGGTATTTATCTCACTCATTCATTTTTAGTCATGCCAATCGACCCGGTACCTCTTATGGGAGGAGATTTTTTTTTTTAGCAAAAGTAGGAGCTTCAATTTTGTTTGTTCCTTCCATTCACCTTATCCCAGATTCACCAGAAGCTCCCCTCCTCCTCCTTCTAGCCTCTCAACCTCCCAGCTCCAATGTGTCTTTTCCTCTACCAGCCTTTCAGGTGGACCCCCCAAGTCTGGGACATCCCAAACCCCTCTGTTGTTAAACACCATTCCCCAATCATTATCCAATTATAAGATCCTACTAAGCACATTACCCAAGCTTAGTACCACCTCTCTCTTCAGAGCCTTAGGAGACTTAAGTCTATTATCTCTGAGCTTCTAAGAAAATAGCTATTTCGCCCCACCTCTTCTTCCTTTTCCCTTTAACACCCTTATACTTGCTGTTAAAAAAATTTAATGAAACCTATTGCCTGGTTCAAGATCTCCAGCTCATTAACTCCACAGTGGTCCCTCTTCATCCTGTAGTACCTAACCCTTACATGTTGCGGGAGCTCCTTCTGCTCCTTCAGCCAATAGCCGCTGAGATACCCACCCATTGGGGTGTGGTCTCTCTTTTTAAAAATGCGGCCACTTCCCTCCGCTTGCTCTCTGGCTTCCGGCTCTGCTTCCAGCGACTAGGCTTCCTTCCTGATTGGGCAGAGGGCTGTTGTCTGGGACGGTGATCTGTAAGTTTTTCCCCTTTAAATAAATAACCATTCTATTAATCATAATTCCAAACTGGTGTGGGATTGTTTGTGATTTACGCCATCACTTACACACTTCTATCCAACATCCCTCCAGGAACCTTCCACTTCTCAGTTCTAGACCTCAAGGATGCTTTTTTCTCTATTCCTCTCAGCTCTCAATCTCAAAATACCTTTGCCTTCACCTGGCCTGACCCTGACTCTCACCTCTCCACACATCCCATCTGGACTGTCCTTCCCCCAGGGATTCCGGAACAGCCCACACCTATTTAGTCAGGCTTTAGCTTCTGATCTATTCTCACTGTCTTTCCCTAAATCTAAACTCATACAGTATATAGATATTTTATTTTGCAGTCCATCCCTAGAGATTAGGAAAACTGATATCTTTGCTCTTTTAAATTTCTTGTCCAAAAAGTACTATAGAGTCTCACCTTCTAAGGTCCAACTATCTTCCTCTCAGGTATTTACTTGAGATTAACTTCAGCCAATAGCCGCTGAGATACCAGCCCATTGGGGCGTGGTCTCTCTTTTTAAAAATGCGGCCACTTCCCTCCGCTTGCTCTCTGGCTTCCGGCTCTGCTTCCAGCGACTAGGCTTCCTTCCTGATTGCGCAGAGGGCTGTTGTCTGGGACGGTGATCTGTAAGTTTTTCCCCTTTAAATAAATACCCATTCTATTAATCATAATTCCAAACTGGTGTGGGGTTGTTTGTGATTTACGCCTTCACTTACACACTTCTATCCAATATCCCTCCAGGAACCCCAACCCCAAAAGCTATTACTGTAAACAGGAAAAAACTGATTCAGTCCTTTGCAGTTTCTTCTACAAAAGAAGAGGTTTTATCATTCCTAGTTATAGCTGGCCTCATACGTTCCTGGATTTCCTCTTTTTCTCTCCTCACCTACCCCTTATATGAGGCAACTCTCAGCTCTCTGCATGAGCCCCCCCAAACCCTTTCAGAGACTCCAGCAAGCCCTTATCCAGGCTCCAGCTCTTCATCTCCCAGATTTAACTTGTCTTTTCTCCCTCTATGTAACAGAGAAGGAAGGATATGCCCTTGGGGTTCTAGGACATCAGCTGGGACTTTCGTTTGCACCTGTAGTGTACCTGTCAAAGAAGCTGGACCTCACCACTCAGGCCTGGGCACCCTGCATATGCACTTTGGCAGCTGCTGAGCTTCTTATCCATGAGTCAAATAAACTAACCGTTGGGTCACCTACCACTGTCTTCTCAATCTGTCCCATCTCTTAACTTACAAAGGCTTACAAACCTTACCTCCTTTCCAAGTTCTTTCCCTCCAGGTGGCACTAGCAGAAGATGCCACACTCACTTTCCAATCCTGCCCACCCCTTAATATCTCAAATCTCCTACCTCAACCTCACATTAATTATTCCCCATCTCAATCCTTCATAGAAACCTTAGAGGATCTACTGCCCCACCCCTCACATATACAGGAGGGCAAACTGTCCCAGGCCACTTATACCTGGTACACAAATGGTAGCTCCTTTTTATGTGAGGGGACCTATAAGAAGGCTATGCCATAGTGTCAGATTCTGGGGTGGTGGAGGTACAGGCACTCCCTGCCCATACCACTAATCAGCAGGCTGAATTTATAGCCCTTACCTGTGCCTTCCAGTTAGTAAAGGGACAATCTTTAAATGTTTACACAGACTCCAAATATGCCTTTCATATCCTTCTGTCCCACACAGCTATCTGGAAGGAGTGTGGGCTTCTTACAATGAAAGGAGGATCCATAACTAACTCAGGCTACATTATGGAGTTATTAAAAGCCTCCCATCTGCCCAAAGCTATAGGAATTATTCACTGTCAGTCTCATCGGACTGACAGTTCCATTATTTCCAAGGGAAATAACTGGGCTGACCAAGAAGCTAGAACAACAGCATTCCAGAGCCCAAACCTATCTCAGTCACCTCAGGGGGTCATACAGTACTGCTTGCATTCTCACAGACACCCCCTGACACCCAGCAAATTCTGTCCTACCTACATCAGCTCTTTCATCCTAATAGTAAATCTCTGTTTCATTTTGTTAAGGCTCACCTCCAACCCACCCCTGAGGACTTAGAGTTCTTAAAAGCTATCACTGCCTCTTGTCAAATTTGTCAAAAAAGATCCCAAGATCAAATACTGTAGCTTCACTTTCCCCACCCACCAGGCCAGGGGCTCCCTTCCAGGAACTGACTAATAGCATGATTTTACTCATATGCCCACAGTCAGATGAGTTAAATATCTCATGGTTTTGGTGGACACAATGTCTGGGTGGATTGAAGCATTTTCCACCACTAACAAGAGGGCCCAGTTTCCAATGTTCTTCTCCGAGAAATTATCCCCCCATCTGGAATCCCAACCTCTCTTCAGTTGGATAATGGCCCAGAATTTACCTCCCAGATCTCTCAAACATTATCTAAGGCTCTTAACATTACCTGACATTTTCATATCCCATATTTCTGTAGCGTGGAGCTGCGGACTGCATTCCTGCCTGGCTCCCAGCCACCTGGCTAGCTTATGCCCCCAAATAACAACACACAAACTGTATTCATTTAAACACTGCCTGGCCCATTAGTTTCAGCCTCTTATTAACTAATTCTCACATCTTGCTTTAACCCATATTTAGTAATCTGTGTAGCACCACGAGGGGTGGCTTGCTGGGAGAGATCTTAACCTGCATCTGTCTCAGAGAGGAGAGGGATGGTGACTGTCTGAGCCATCTGCCTCACTTCCTTCTTCCTGTTCTGTCTACTCCACCCACCTAAGGGCTGGTCTATCAAATGGGCCAAGGCAGTTTCTTTATTAACCAATGAAATCAACACAAACAGAAGACTCTCCCACATCACCATACCATACTCAGTCTTCAGGGAAGGTAGAACAAACTAACTGCTCCTTAAAAAATGTTCTTGTTAAGATGTCATAGGAACTTCACCTTGACTGGGTAAAACTTTTGCCTCTGGCTCTTCTTAGGCTTAAGGCTCTCCCTAAAAACCTCCTTTCCATCTTGTCCTTTGAATGCATGTATGGGTGGCCAGTTTTAACTCCTGGTTTCTCCCGTAAAACCTCTCCCCTTCCTGATCACCTGCCACTGTTATCCCATCTTCGCTCCCTAATATGGGATTTTACCAACTACTCATTACCTCAATTATGTGCCAATCCATGCCCACCACCGACTAAAATAGAAGATCAGGTGCTATTCTCTGCCCCCCCAGACCAACCCCCTTCACCCCTTTCCCGTAAATGGTAGGGCCCCTTTAAAGTTAATTTTTCTATGATTCAAGAGAGAAAATTGAGGAAAAGAAATAGCAAAGGAATAGAAAAGAGGGCTAAAATTTTATTGGAGAATAACATGCAGAGAGCAAAAAATGTGTGATGGGTTAATGAGTTTATTAAAAAGTGAATGCATTTGTGATACCACCACTTTGGTCAGAAGAGATCTTCCTTGGTCCTTGTTGTTCATAATATTTTCTTATTAGTGTTTAAGTACCAGGAATAAGGCTTTTGGTCTCATACTCACTCCCTTTGTGGACTGCTCACCTCCTAATAATTTACATATATCTTGCTGTGCCTGTGTCATGGAACCCCCAAACAATATCACCACGGAGGCGGTATCTGTTGTAAACACAATGGGGTTTATTGGTTACAAATTAGCTAACGTGAACTGTAATCCAACACTCTGATAAAAGTGGGTGGGAGAGAATGGTCCCAAGTGACCTGGTAACAGTAAAATGGCACCATTCCCTCACTGGCAGAGGTGGGCAGTGGGCCATGAGACCACGGTGGGCCACAAAGGCAGCCAGTCCCAGGCAGGGAACATTACACTTGCCATGCAGAGAAAATGGGTATTTATTTAGTGGGTTCTGGAGGGGAAAGAGAAAGGGGGAAGGGGAGAAGAGAGAAGAGCAGAGAGAGGCAGAGACACAGAGGAAGAAACACAGGGGTGGGGGAAGAGGAGAAGTGGGGAGAAGGGAGAGAGGCAGAAGACAAAAAGGGAGAAACTAAGGCTGGAAGCAGAAGGAAGATCTGCTTGCCTCAGCAGACAGAGGAGGGAGTGGGTGTGGTTTTTCTCTTAAAGGGACATGACAGATCATTACATTCCCATTTCTTTTTATAATAAAAAGGTGGGAGGTTAGGCACAACAGGTTAAAGAAATTGGGATGGCAGATTCTCAAGATTGCTTCCTGCTTATTTGTGGGTATCATCTTTGAGGGGAAGAACCTGAGAAAGTTGGGTGCTGGTCACATCCTGGGGTAGCTGGTCTCTTTGCTCCTATCCAGTGTTTGTGGTGTGGAAATGTCTGGTGTCTCTTACACCTGTTTAAGGTATTGGCAGAACAGAAGACAAAGTTAAGTTTAGGAAAAACATTTTTTAGGATCAGGAAATTGAGAGGGGAGTATTTGACCTGTTTAAGGTGGATCCTTCAACTTAGCACCCTGGAGCTTACAAGAATTTTTGGGTTTGTGAAAACATAAGTTTTAAACAGTAGCACATTTATATCAGAATGACTGTCACAGATATATTTGCATAATGAAAAGTATCTTTAAAACTATGAAAGGCAGCGTGAGAGAGAAATTTGATAGCGTGCACTTGTCCTCACACCTTTATAACTTGCAGATACACACCTTAACAACTTGTGTTTGTATTTTGCTGAAATTTGTTTTGTGAGGTTGTTCTTTTAAACTGACAAAATCTCTCAGCTATCAAACTGCATCAGAGATCTTTGAGAAGGATAAAATTTTACTTGAGTTAATGATTAAAAAATAACAGAGAACTTACTTGGTTGGCACCTAAAGCTACTCCTCAGGGTCCTCCATGGTCACTGGGGGTTGTACTTTTCTTTTGCTGTTTAGCACAGGGCCTGCCAGGCTTCAGAAGAGCCTGTGGGTGAAGAATTAACCATTTAAATGTCATATTCCTCAGATCTCTGAGCAATTGAGGGCTGTTTACCAGTTTTAGATGAGTTATAGAATCTGCCTAGAAAGCTGGGTTTAAGCTTGGCTGTACTTGCTCTCAACTTAACAGGTGATATTTATACTCATGAAAAACAAAGAAGGAAAAAACTGTTTGCAATGAAGCTTAAGGTGGAACTGAAGATAGTAGAGAACAGCTTACTATATTACATATAAAGTATTTTTGTAAGAGACTTAAAAGTACATACCAGTTTAAAACATGAGACTTATTGTTTTTGTAGTCTGGAATGAGATACAATCAATTCAATAGTAAACATAAGTGGATTTAAGTCTCATGTATGCACACACACAGTGAGCAGGAATTGGGCAAAGTGGATGCTCTTGGTGGACCCTACCAAAGGCATGCCATTGCACAAAACACACATGTAACAGAGTCAGCACCGGGTGACCAGCTAGGGAATACCTCAGTAAAGATGGCAGGACTTGTTCACCTGATCTGGCCCTCAGTTAAGACGGCAGTGAAGTCATCTGACCTCAGTTAAGATGGCAGTAAGGACACCTGACCTCATCAAAATTGTGGCGGTCATGTAATGTATGGAGAAGCCACTTTTTTTGAGCTGTGGAAGTTTTAAATATAATAACAAGAAAGACCTAGAGGCATTATTCGTCCTGTCTCTGAGCCACCATGCCACAAGCTGCAGCAGGAAGGCTGGAACTGAAAACAGCTGCCTCGTGGATCCAACTAATCTTGTCGTTTCTGCAGGACCAGTGGTAGTGATGGCAGGAATAGTTTGATAATAGGAAAAGCAGAGCCAGCAGGACACTGGTAGAGCAAT
This sequence comes from Arvicola amphibius, assembly GCF_903992535.2. Taxonomy (NCBI): domain Eukaryota; kingdom Metazoa; phylum Chordata; class Mammalia; order Rodentia; family Cricetidae; genus Arvicola; species Arvicola amphibius. The sequence continues at coordinate 40,839,889 of NC_052063.2, forward strand.
TACAGGCAGGTGACTGATAGTTTGAGTATTTATACCGAAGGTAAAAATGTGAAAACCTACAAAACCAGTGAGTGATCACTGCAGGGCTTATAGGAGGATGTCTCCTCTCTAAAGGTAGGTTGTTACTGAAACAGTGACACCTATAGGAAAACATCTCTTCTCTACAAAAGTGTGTTGATGTAGCCTGACTGACTCTGGGTCCAGGTGACTTGGAAGCCAGAGGCTAGAAGCCGCTGTGAGTTATCTCACACAGTGGGGACCACTTACAAGTGGTAGAAAAGAAAAGAAAAGAAAAGAAAAGAAAAGAAAAGAGAAAGAGAAAGAAAAACCAAGGGACCCTGGGCCCCAAATGGAATGCACCACAAAGCGTGTGCAGTGCTAGCGCAGGAGGACCAACCCTGGGTAGTCAGGCCATGTTTCAGCTATGGGAAGCAAACAGAGGTGAATGTGAATGAAGGGCTCAACCATAGCCGTGAAGGCTGTGGTTGGCTGACTGGAAGGGGAAAACTCACCACCAAAGCCACTGGTTAGCGTAGAGGTCAGTGTTCAGGCAGATAGAACACAGAGCTGTTGTAAAGAAACCTGATTCTTGAGCTCAGGGTTCCACATGTCCTCTTCCAGCCCACCGGTTGGTGGGAGGGAATGTGGAGAGAGCCTGGCTGAGTCACAAGACCACAGTGGGCCACAAAGGCAGCCAGTCACAGGCAGGGACCTACTAGGCACACCATGCAGAGAAAGTGAGTATTTGGTGGGTTATGGAGGAGAAAGGAAAAGGGGGAAGCAGAGAAGAGAGCAGAGCAGAGAGAGAGGCAGAAAGAGAGAGAGAGAGAGAGAGAGAGAGAGAGAGAGAGAGAGAGAGAGAGAGAGGGAGGGAGGGAGGGAGGGAGGGAGGGAGGGAGGGAGGGAGGGAGGGAGGAAGAGAGAGAGGATGGGGGAAGGGGAGAAAGCTTCTGCCTCTGTGGAGAGAGAGAGGGAAAGGAAGAAACTTGGGCTAGAAGTGGAAGGAAGATCAGCTTGCCTCAGTGGATGGAGGAGGGACTGGGTGGCACTTGTCTCTTAAAGGGACAGGACAGACAATTACACCAAGGCTTCAGGGTAAGGGAATTTTAAAGGAAAAAAAAAAAACCCAGCAGGGTTGGCACAAGCCTTGATGTGTCATGATTGGGTAAAAGTATACAATTTTTGCATTCATTGGTTGGGGTATATGGGAATCTTAAAATAGTGACTGTCAGCAGACAAGAATTTCAAAACAGCAGTTAATCAGATGCCCACAAGGGTGTTTGAAGGAAGCAGATGTCTGGACACAATGGTGGATCACTTTGACCAAGGCTGACACAGTTCATACACGGTTGATCTTGTCTATCCAATTGCTTACTTGACATTATCATATCAACATCTTACAAGCATCTCCAATTTAATGACATATAACTAATTCTTGATTCTTCCTTTGTAACTTCTCATCCCAGAGGGTCCTTCATACAGTAAATATGATAGCGTCATTTTCTAATTACAAGTCTGGAGGCTTCAAGTCATCCTCAAGTCCCTTTGTCCTCTAACATAGCATATACAACTTATGAATCATTCTTTTTTTTTGTAGGAATGTCCCACTATTCTGATAGCTTTTCTGTATGTCTCCTGACACCGGTCTAGTTAGTTTTAACCACATCTGGTTTGCCTGGGTTTTGGTAATTATTTTCCAATTATTTTTAGTGTTATTTTGCTCACTCTCCTATAAGAGTGTTGAACACACTGGATGAGAATATAAGACCAGTACAAGAATTTTTGAGCCAAATTTGAAGCAAGCTTTATTAAACACTGGCCAGGTTGACGGACACTAGCCAAGTCCATACCCAGGATTCCCAGAGAATGGCCATGACTATTAGCTTGGTGCTTATAAAGGCAATACCTTCAAGGCCACATACTTCCTACCTCTGTCCAATGGGGAGTGGAGCATACATCCTGAAGTACTTCCTGCCTATGTATGATCAAGCAGATCCTGGGCAGTTGGGGCAACCCACCTTGTTTACAGAAGTGAAAACATGTGGCTTGTTGTCTTACATGAGCCACAATCCCCAGAATTTCAGGAAGCTGTTTGTCCTTGGGCAGGGGGGTTTTACATATTAGAGGCATTTTTGTTTTATAGATCACTTAAGCTCAGTCATTTAAACTCACCCCTCACAACTGGTCTCAGCCAAGAAATTAGAATGGTTTTCTAGAAAGTGAATCTGATCATACCACTACATAATCTAGAGCTTTTCATTATACTTAGAAAAGCAGAACTTTCTATATTGCTGTGGGGCCCAGGGTAGGCTGGTCACACTTGGGGTCCAGGCCACACAGGTGCCATAGCAGGCAGCACTGGGTTCCAAGTCATAAACTGGCTCCACCCAGGAACAGACCATCGGAAGAAAATTTCTAACATTCCAACCATTGTAGATAGGATCACCTGCTAGCACACACCCATTGCTTTTCACAGGGCACCCACAGACAAATGTCAGCCAATTTGGGGTCCTGAACTTTAGAAATCTCTCACCCCTACCTTTGCTACTATAAAAACCCCACCCCAACTGAGCTTGGGGCTCGATGATCATTGCAATTCATTGGACATATGGAAAGTGTGAGTTTGCAAGCTTGTGTAAGAATAAAGGCTCTTTGCTTTTATATACAGGACTTGATCTCCTAGTTGGTTTCTTGGGGGGGGACTCCATTATCTGGGCATAACATAGCCTTTACCCTCCAGGATCTAATTGTCCATTACATTTCTGACTTCAGCTATTTTCCACTTGGCTGCATCTCTTTAGCCTCCTTATGACCCCATGGTGCCACCTCAAGACATTTGCACTGGCTCTTCCTTCTGCCTAGAACACTGTCTTCCAAAGTGTAACGTCTCAGCCAGATAACCACTTTGATCATTTGTCCTAATTTATGTGTATCTTTTCAAGCTAATCTTTTCATTTCTGGATCTTGTTACTACCCTATGTCTTATACAACTACAACAACCTTAACCACCTTATCATGCACAATATTACCTATGATTGTATATCACTTTCCCTGTGTCTTCCCTAGAAAACAAAACTGCTTTGTCCAGTAGCACAAAAGCTAAAACATGCAGCTCCTTGAAGAAAAGAGCAATCATTACAGGGAGACACACAGACTCTGAATTTGTTTTACTGAGAAATGAGAGAAACTTTGCCTTACAGTTTGGTGTATTTCAAGGACAGAGTAGGGGGTGGTGGTGTGGGGAGGGTAGTGGATGGTGAAGAAGGGAGGATTACTGGGAGTGGTAAATCTTATCTAGAGCTTTATAGGTCATAAAGGTTTGAAGCTACCTTGTGAAGATACTGACCCAAAAGGCACACCTAAAGGCATTTTTTTCCCTCAGGCTAGCAGCTCGGCTTGCAGTTTTCTGAAAAGACATTTGCCCTCCAAGGGGAGGATTAACTGAGTTACAGTTGCCCTAAATTTAGGTTTGCCCTTGAAAGCTTTACAGGCCATCTATATACCAACACAAAACCTCCAAGTGGGCAGAGGGTTTTAAGCACTGAGTTGTTGTAACATCAACATACATGCATGATAATATGCTCCACAAATCCATAAATGTTGAGTGAAGAGATGGGTGAAAGCATGAACAAATATCTTCCGTATCTCTAGATGGTTATAGGTGGTGGTGTCATGTGTGTGATTCGTGGACTCAGATGTGCTAATTTCACATGAATTGTGGGAGCTCCATTTGAGACTCTATTTTTACAAGGGAAATTTTTATTTGGGAATTCACTGTTCTTTTAAATTGGTAATCATTTCATAGCAGAAAGTTCAAAAAGTAAACTTAAAAAGGGATATCTAATAGAAAACAAATCTCTCTTCTGTATTTATTTCCAATTTCCCCTCTCATCTTTAGGGAGTTGCTCTTGACTTTAGTGAAGTGGTTCTCAACCTGGGGGTCATGACCTCTTTGGGGGGGGCTATACATCAGATATCCTGCATATCAGATATCCTGCATATCATATATTTACATTATAATTCATAACAGTAGAAATGTTACTGTCATGAAGTAGCAATGAAAATAATTTTATGGTTGGTGGTTGTTATGGTTTTGGGTCCCTGGTCCCTTTAAGAAACAAGCCATGCCCACTCCCTCCCCCATACGCTGAGGCAGGCTGATCTTCAGCTTCCATCCTGAGCTGGCTCTCTTTTCCATCTTCCTCTCAGAGAGGAAGCTTCACTTCTGCCTCTTTCCCCACTTCTCTGCTTCCCCCATTTCTCTCTCCTCTCTCCTTTTCCTCTCTCTCTCTCTCTCTCTCTCTCTCTCTCTCTCTCTCTCTCTCTCTCTCTCTCTCTCTTCCCCTTTCTCCCTTCCCCCTTCATAGCCCCCTGAATAAATATTCAACCTCACTCTGTATGTCGTGTCTATCCATGTCTCTGTCTTCTGCCTGCCTGCCATGTGTTTCCCTGCCTGGGACCAGCCACTTCTCAGGGACCAGCAGCCGTCTCTACCTGGGACTGGCTGCTGCCTGCTGCCACATGGCCTGCCACCACCACTTGGGCCACCACTCTGGGACTGGCAGCTCTCTCTGCCTGGGACTGGCTGTTCCCAGGCGGCCACATGGCCCACTACCACCATTTGAGACCTACAGCATTTCTGCTGCCTACTGCCACTGGGGATCTTGCAGCATTTTTTTTTTAAATTATAAAAGTGGTCACCACAGCATAAGGAACTGTATTAAAGGGTCACAGCATTAGGAAGATTGATAACTACTGCCCTCATGTGTCATGCCAAAGATTGCTTAGTCATATATAAGTTTATCTGTAGATATGCTTTCTTACCTACTTGGTAACATGTGTCATCTTGATTTTTAAAATTTATCAATGGAGCTTAAAGAATCTTACATATTAGTAGTATGATGTGGGATTCCCCTCTGTATGCTGTGGTTACCATTAATGAATAAAGAAAACTTGCTTGGCCTGATAAGGTAGAACAGAGCTAAGCAGGGAAAACTAAACTGAATGCTGGGAGAAAGAAGGAGGAGTTAGAGAGAAGCCTTGTAGCCCTGCCAGAACCAGACAGAACTTTACTCGGTAAGCCACAGCCACGTGGTGATACACAGATTACTAGAAATGGATTAAATTAAGATATAAGAATTAGATGATAAAAAGCTAGAGCTAATGGGCCAAGCAATGATTTAATTAATACAGTTTCTGTGTGATTATTTTGGGGCTAAATGCCTGGGAACCAACAAGTGGCCTTCCTTCAACAGTAGTACATGTGCTTCATGTTTTGAAAGTACTCTAGTAATCTATAGTATAAACTCACCATGAGAGAAGATTTGGTAAATAACACAATTTTATGAAAGTGTCTCTTGACCTCCAAAAGACTGAACTGTTGTTAGACTTTGCAACCACTTTAGTACCGTACTTTGAGCTCACTCAGGACTTCACTTGCTGTCCTACTGGGTATTCAGCCTGGTAAAGTCTAATTTGCCTTTAGGAAAACAATGTAAGAATCAGCTTTACTGTGTTTTGGATATCCACGCAATCATCTTTTAAAACCTAGGCCATTGCAAAGTTTTAATTTTGAGTATTCATCCACATCCTTGACCCAGAATAATGTATGTGTATATGTGTGTCTTATTTAAGGTTTATATTGGTGTGAAAAACACTTACTTTAAACATGCTTTTGGTCATGGTGTTTTGCACCAAGCAATCACCAGTGCTTACCTTGCTGTCTTCTTCAGTGTCTGCTGCTATCAGGAGGTCATCCACATTTTGCAGGAGAGTGACCTGTAGATGTGTCCTCTGGGATTCCCTGAGGTTCTCATGTAAGGCTTTATCAAAGATGGTTAGGGAGTTTTCGAACCCTTAGGGGAACTCAGCCCAAGTCAGCTGTCCATTGTATCCCTTTTCAGGGTCATGTCAATCAAATGCAAATAAGGACTGGCTATTTGGGGCTAAAGGCAGGTTGAAGAAAACATTTTTGAGATCCAGTATGTTATACCAGGCTTGGGTGGGAGGAAGTGAGCTCTAAAAGGTGTATGGATTTGGCACAGTGGGGCAAATGTCCATAACCCTGTGATTGACCTCCCTAATGTCATGCACAGACCTGTAATCATTTGAGTTTGGCTTTTTAATGGGGAGCAGGGAGTATTCCAGGCTGACTTCCAATGGACCAGTATTCTCAGTTCTATGAGGCACCTAATATGAGGGGTGATTCCCTCCTTTGCCTCCTGAGATATGAGCTATTGTCATGCCCAGATGGGAGTGACATCAGGCTTGAGCTCAGTGAGTACTGGGGTACGATGTTTCACCAAGTTAATTCTCCCAGTCTCTGCAAATGCCTCAGGATACTGGATATCCTTGTGGTCTTGTCCTAAGGGGCAAGTGGCAGCTCCTGGTGTGATCTATATTCATCCTCAAGCTGGAGGAGGAGGAATTTGATCAGTTGTCCCTCCTGACTTGTAATTGAGACTCTATTTTTATTAAATATGATCTGAGCTCCAACCTTAGTAGTCTCTTCCTAATAAGGGATAGGGGCACTTAGGTAGAACCAGGAATGTGTGGAATACCTGGCCTATTCCAAGATCCACTGTTCTTTGGGTAGTTCATGAATGTTGACTCATACCTGTAGTTCCCTATACCCAAGACTTTTTTTCAGCGAGGTTTCCTTGGGGTTTGGTCAATACCGAATGTTGACTTCTTTGGGTGCTATTTAGCCCAATGTCCCACACCCTTGCAATAAGCACTTTGTTTTTTTTGCAGCTTAGGTGCTCCCTTGAGTAGGGGTCTCTGACTAGGCATCTCAGCTGATGCTTATTTTCATCTGGATCTCCTGCAGTGGCTGCTAGGAGAATTCTTACCATACTTTGAGTCTGCTTTGCATTTTCTGCAGCAATGACCCTCATCTGTCTGTCTTCTGAGGTTTCTTGGTTGCTATACAGTTTTCTGAGCTACTGCTAACAGCTCCTGGATGCTCTTATCTGCAAGCCCTTCTGTCTTCTGTAACTTGTGCCTAATATCAGGGTTGGTCTGATTAACAAAGGCCATGATCATGGCTGACCTGTTCTCCTTGACCTCGGTATCTACAGATGAGTATTTCCTAAAGACCTCCATAATCCATTCTAAGAAGTTCGATGGGCTCTTTTCTATCTTTTTTTGGAATTTTGACTATGTTGAAATGTTCTCATTAGAAGTATGAAATATTAAGCCTCGTTTCAGCACCATTACAAATCCTGGGGTATAAAACAGATGAGTATGGGGCATATATATATATATATATATATATATATATATATATATATATCCCAGTTACTTCTTGCTTACTATGGAGCACTGTGCCATCCAGGCCATCCAGTAGTGCTGTTTGAATGAGATTGGTGGCCCCCATAGCCTGAGACATTTGTAGCTTTGTCCACAGTTGGCAGGGGTGGTTGGAAGGATTGAGAGATATGGCCTTGTTGGAGGAGGTGTATCTCAGGGAGTAGGCTTTGAGGTTTCTATTGCTAGCCCAGCGTTTATCTCTCTGCCTCTGTGGGTTCAGATGTAAAGCTCACAGCCACTTCTCAGTGTCAAGTGTATCACCATGCTCCCTGCCATGATGAGAATAGACTAAGCCTCTGAAGCTGTAAGCAAGTTCCCAATTAAATGTGTGTCTCTTTATAAGAGTTGCATTGGTCATGTGTCTGTACAGTAATAGAACAGGGAATAAGACACCAGCACTCCAACTGCCCTGCCTGCCTCACCAGAGATGAGAGGAAGAAAAGAACCACACTACAGGCAATCCATAGGTTTAGGAATTTCTGTTCTGACATGAATTGTTCTCAGCAAAGTGTACATTCTCTTATGATTTGTGGGCATGGAATATATAGTCTGTTACCCTATTTTTTTTTCCTTTACGGTTACAGTAATATTGTAATTTATTCAACAAAATGCTCTTTTTAAAATTTATTGAATTTCATTTTATGGGCATTGGTGTGAAGGTATCAGATCCCCTGGAACTGGAGTTACAGACAGTTGTGAACTGTCATGTAAGGTGCTGAGAACTTAACCCGGTTCTCTGACAGAACAGCCAGCATTCTTAACCACTGAGCCATCTCTCCAGCCCCAATACAATGCTCTTAATAGTGGAATATTGTGTTTTCAGTGTGACGATCACGAGGGTGGACTGAAGACCTCTGAATCAAGGCTATGCTGTTGTGGGCTTCCCTATTCCCTGAAGATTTTGCAGCAGAGCTCTGGGCAGAGTCAGAAAAGGAGCATCATTAGTGAGGATTCTGAGCTCCAAGATGGTGCAGATGGCATGTGCAGGACATGTGCTGCTTTTCTCAAGGCTATAAACATATTACGTAGTCAGGTTTTCAAACTCCGTTAAAATATTTGGAGAGATAGAATTGGGACAACTTCATAGATTTACACAGTTTTAACAGGCTAATTAATAAATAAATTAATTCTAGTAGTATGTACTGTGAGTAAGTTGAAACAAAACACCTCTGGTGCTTTGAATAAGTATGGCCCCCATAGACTCTTTCTTTTTTTCTTTTTTTTTTTTTTTTTTTTTTGGTTTTTCGAGACAGGGTTTCCCTGTAGTTTCTAGAGCCTGTCCTGGAGCTAGCTCTTGTAGACCAGGCTGGCCTCGAACTCAGAGATCCGCCTGCCTCTGCCTCCCAAGTGCTGGGATTAAAGGCGTGCGCCACCACCGCCCGGCTCCCCATAGACTCTTGTGTTTGAATGCTTGGCCACAGGAAGTGACACTATTAGGAGGTGTGGCCTTGTTGAAGGGGGGTGTGACCTTGTTTTTGGAAGTGTGTCACTGTGGAGGTGGGCTTTGAGGTCTCATATACTTCATCCATGCCCAGTGTTACAGTTCACTTCCTGTTGGCTGCACAAGATGTACGATTCTCAGCTTCATCTCCAGCACCATGCATACCTGCATGCCACCATGCTTCCCACCACGATAACAGATTAAATCTTTGAAACTTAAGCCGCCCTGCTGTCGTTTGAATGTAATTCCTCCCATAAGCTCATAGGGAGTGGCACTGTTAGGAGGTGTGGCTTTGTCGGAGTTAATGTGGCCTTATTGGAGGAAGTGTGTCACTGTGGAGGTGGGCTTTGAGGTCTCATATACTTCATCCATGCCCAGTGTTACAGTTCACTTCCTGTTGGCTGCACAAGATGTAGGATTCTCAGCTCCATCTCCAGCACCATGCATACCTGCATGCCACCATGCTTCCCACCACGATAACAGATTAAATCTTTGAAACTTATGCCGTCCTGCTGTCGTTTGAATGTAATTCCTCCCATAAGCTCATAGGGAGTGGCACTGTTAGGAGGTGTGGCTTTGTCGGAGTTAATGTGGCCTTATTGGAGGAAGTGTGTCACTGTAGAGGTGGGCTTTGAGGTCTCATATATGCTCAGACCACACCCAGTGTCTCAGGTGCCTGCGCAAGATGTAGGACTCTCAGCTCCTTCTCCAGCACCATGTCTGCCTGCGCACTACTGCGTCCCACCTTGTGATAATGTGTTGAATCTCTGAACTTTAAGCCACCCAATTAAATATTTTCCTTTTTAGGAGTTGCCACGGTCATGGTGTCTCTTCACAGCAATAAAACTAAGACACAATGAAACACTGAGCAGAGCTTTGAAAACTGGTTAATTTTGAATTCCTTAGAAACAGACCAAACCTGCTCTGTTTTATTGCTTCTGAGTGATAGTGCATTAAACATGTTAATAGAGAGTTGCAGACCTAGGCCTAATTGCCTAACCAGCCTTGGGAGACTAATAATAAGTTCAGGACTGTCATTACATTCTGACTGTTTCTTTGGTTGGGAGCCACTGCCTCTGAACTGGTACTGCCTGGGTTTTTGACTCCTGTTGAAGAGGTTTTGAAGTTCCAGGGGAAATCTGTTTAGGGGAAACTCCTCCTTGGGGACTTTCTCTTCTTCCAATTTATTTTCATGGGGCTCCTGTGGGTGAACCTCTTGGATTTATGAGAGCAGAAACCATTGGTTTCATTGCTTATATGTGCAAAGACAAGATACTGAAAATAATTAGGCTGAAAAAAAACTTTAGATGGAAAAATAGCAATTTAAAATAATTTGTTCAATTCACAAAATGCCTTGAGCCCTTCCTTATGAGCCTGGCACTTTTACAGAGCATGGGGACACAGGACTGAACTTAATAATAGCATGATCATAAGAAAGCAATAGTTTCATCTGATGAAAGAGGCAATGATCAAATTAACAAATGTGTCAAGTGGTAACTGTTAGCATCCAGGCACACCTGGTCCCACCCCCTGGGGATCTGGCAGAGTGCATTGCCTGTGTGCCTAGCAGGCAGTACCTTGGCGTGCTGTGTGGTCTCTGTGCACATGTGCTGTGCCCATCCCTTTAAAAGGTGGAATTCTGCTTACTCCCTTCTCTTCTTCTTGTTCCTCCTCCTCTCACCCACCCATCTCTCTCTTTTTGGCTCTTTGCCTCTCTGCACCTTTCTCTCTTGCCCTCTCCCTCTCTCCTCTTCCCACGATGCCTCTCTGTGCTCCCATTCTCTCTCTCCTCTCCTCTTCCCTTCCCTGGCTCCCTTCCCTTCGCCCAATAAAACCCCCATGTAAACTCTGTCTGTGTGGTGTCTTTGTCGCTCACCTGCCGTGGTTTGGACCCACCCACCAAGGTCCATCTTAAGCCAGATAATAACAATAATGTTGCAAGAGTCTCGGCAGGCTCTCCTGGCATTTTCTCCTGCCAGCCAGCAGTTTGAGGCACACTGGGATCCTGGAACCTTCAACCCGGTCACTTTTCCCAATTAAAGGACCATTTTTTTTCTTTCTTATGTATAGTGTTCTGCCTGTATGTCTGCTTGCAGGCCACAAGAGGGCACCAGATGTCATTACAGATGGTTGTGAGCCACCATGTGGTTGATGGGCATTGAACTCAGGACCTCTGGAAGAACAGCCAGTGCTCTTAACCTCTGAGCCATCTCTCCAGCCCTTATTTTAGGATTTTTAAATTGGTCATCTGACATGGTTTCCTGGGAAGAGTTTTGTTTCCTTTCTGTTTCATATGTATGGAAAAAAGGTGGTCACATACATTTGCTTCTGACTGTTTTGAATGCCTTTACCTGTCCTGTTGTGCATCTTGCTAATTTGGTATGGTTTAAAATCTGTAAGACTTCTGGCTCCAGATTGAAACTGCTCTGAAAAAGACCACACAGTCTATCAATACCTTAAAACACATGGGTGTAGTGGTGAGCTGCGGGCTGCATTCCCGTCCGGCTCCCAGCCTCCTGCTAGCTTATGCCCCGAAATAACAACACACAAACTGTATTCATTTAAACACTGCCTGGCCCATTAGTTCCAGCCTCTTATTGTCTAATTCTCACATCTTGCTTTAACCCATTTCTAATAATCTGTGTAGCACCATGAAGTGGTGTCTTACTGGGAAAGATTCAGCATGTCTGACCTGGTGGCTGGCTTCATGGTGACTCTCTCAGAGGAGAGGCATGGCATCTGCTTGAGGCATCTGTCTCACTTAGGAGAGGCGTGGCATCTGACTGAGCCATCTACCTCACTTGCTTCTTCCTGTTCTGTCTACTCCACCCACCTAAGGGCTAGCCTATTAAATGGGCCAAGGGAGTTTCTTTATTAACAAATGAAATCAACACAAACAGAAGACTCTCCCACATCATTTCCCCTTTTTCTGTTTAAACAAAAAACGGCTTTAACTTTAACATAGCAAAATTACATATGATAAAACAGTTATCAAGTAAGAATTACAGTTATAGTATTTATATCTACTTTATCTTTTATTATAACTAAGGAAAACTATAACATCTATCTATTCTTCAACTCCATCAAAGACTCCAGAAGGACACAATATTACCTAGGTGAACAAGAAGTAAGCTACTTCCAAAATTCTAGACATGACAGAGACATCTTGCTGCCTGGACAGTCACCCAAAGTTCTTTTGTACTGTTGGGGCATCCATCTTTGGCCTAAAGGCCCATAGTATCCAGCATACTTTTCCATGAAGCAGGAAATTTCAAAGGCAGTTCAGTCAGTATCTGCTGTGTCTTGCAGAATGTCTCACAGACTCTTTTATGAATCAGGAACCCCAAAAGACCATCTCACCTTTAGGCAAGTTCAGCAGTCCTCTTTCTGTGGATTCTTGTGTCCAGTTTATGCAACAGCCCAGGCAAGAGCAGTTTCTTGCCCAAATGGCTAACCAACTCCATAAGGAGCCTCTTTGATGCCCATCTTCCTCTTGAAGTGATTGGTGCTGCCAGGAGCAGACATGTCTCACTGTCATGAACAGTCCTAAGTTATTAAAACATTAAATGCCATATTTTGTAGTCTTTGAAAGATATTAGGAATGCCTATCTAACTGAAATATATCTCTATATATCTAGAAAATCTAACATGACTACAAGCTTAACTATTATCAATGATTATCCATTAACAACCTATATTTCCTAATTATACATTACATTTTTAAATGAATTACATAATCACAATACTTTAATCAAGAGCAGAAATACATATTCATATAACAAAATTGACCTTAAAATCTATACCAATGCAAATTATTCATATCTATATCATATCCCCCTTTAAATGTAAAAGAACATTTATAAGCAATATTTGGGAATACGGACATAGTTATTTCTCTCCAAACTGCTTCCTGCTGAATGGGGGCGCTGTTAATTAGGTCTTTCATGGTATAACCTGTCTCCCATGTTCATCTCAGTTGGCAGTTGAGCAAAGTAAATTTTGAGGGTGTTCACAGCAACCTTTCAGGAGGGCGTGGTCTATCATACCATATTGGGATAGAAGCAATCCACAGGGTCTCATTTTCTGTAAAAACAAAAGAATCTCTTTTCCAAAGTATCATATCCTTTGATCCAAATTCTGAAGTCAAGGTATTTTCAAAATATCTATGTTGGATTAGTTCAGCAACATTTATAAACAAATATCTTTTAGCTGCTGTTGCTCCTTCCTCAGCACTCAAACAATTCAAAGAGAGCATAGTAGCATACAGTATCAAGATTCTCTGTGTATTTTCCATCTTTATGTGGCTTTATTTTAACCTCTAGTTCATTTACTTTTATTTTTAACTTTTTGCTTTTTGAAACAGGTTCTCTGTATATCTTTGACCTAGAATAACTCTGTAGACCAGGCTGTCCTTGAACTCACAGAGATCTGTCTGCCTCTGCCTTCTAGGCATTGGGATTAAAGGCGTATGCTACCACACCTTGAAGTCACAGAGGTCAATCTACCTCTGCCTCCCAAGTATTGGGATTAAAGGTGTGTACCTCCACACCCTAGCTACTTCCTTTTTTTCTGTTTTACTTTTAAGAACTTTAACCTTTAGCCTGCATATATTTTTAAAACATTGTAAACCATTTAGAGCTTTTTTTTTTTTTTAAAAAAATCTCTCTTTACTGTATATCTCTCTTTTTCTGACCAGACAAGTCTTTAATTTACCAAGCAATATAGGTAGGATTAAAGCTGTGGCTTTGGCAGCTGGATAAAGCCCATTTCTTAGCTTTCTGTGTTTCCCGTCTCATGGAGGGGGTACCGGCTGTAGCCATGTTTATCACCACAACTCTACAGTGTTTCAAGGTCCCTGCCAGCAAGCAAGCTGCAGCATTCTTCTCAGAAACCACACTCAAACGCTCTGTAGTCGGATTACCTGCCTGAAAGAGTCAGAGTTTGCCCTGGCAGGACGGCCCAGAAAGCCGGCATTTTAAAACAGCACAACTTTTATCCTGCTGCAGCTGAAAACTGAAAAGCACACATTCAGCTTTTCATCAACACCATTTAAGCGTTTTGTTGGAGGACCTCTTAAAAGAGCTGCAAGGTTTTGCAGCTAAAGCTGAGTCAGGAATCCTCTCTTAGATGAGAGCGCTTGCTTGCCTCTAGCAAGCAGAGCCAGACCCGAGAAATTGCTGCTACCAAAAAAACATGCTTTACTCTATTCTTTCCCAATCTTTCTCAAGCTTTCTGTGGATTCAGTTATCCACGTTGGGCACCATTCTGTAGTAAGGAGCAGGGAGCAGCGGGCTGCACATGGGCAGGTGACATCTTGGCTAAAGGCAAGACAGATGGGTCAGATGATTTTACCTCCATCTTTACTAAGAAAGACCATGTGGAAAGCTCCCATTTTGTTTGAGGTTAAAAGATATACTTCACTGACATTTTTAGTAAGTGCAAGACAGACAGGTCAGATAACCTAACCACCATCTTTAATAAGGATGACTATGTGGACATCTGCCATTTTTAGTAATGGCACAACTTAAGCCTAAACAACATGTCTGATTTAGATATACCTAATGGATTTATTCAACTCCTGCTTAAGATATACAGGTGTGTAAATAAAAGCTACTTTGGCTCTGTGTGTATATGTATGTAATTTAGATTCAACTGTGTATATGTGTGCAGGTAACCATTGTTTAGATAAACATCATTTACTAAGGCTAAAGAACAAACTTCTTAGTCCTAATAAGCCCTCTGCTCATTGTATCTCCTTCTAGACTAAGAAAGCAACAAGTCTCAAATATTTTAAATTGGTATATACTTTTGTATGATATAAAATATATGGTTAGATCTGTTATAACATGCTGTATATCTGGTCTAAAATATACTCTCTATAGTGATTAAAAATTCAAGTTAACATAAGCTAACTTAGAGATTTACACCTCCCAGTCCTTCCCCTAAGCTATTTCCTAGAGTGACCGAGCAAAGCAAACTTAAATTGAATCCGGTGTGAACTAAATTTAGATTATCCCCTCCCGTACTGAGTAACCTTCACTATTGTCAGTTGTTAGTGTTGAACTTCTATTGCAAAAGGGAATTTTTCTTTCTTTCTTTGTGCTTCACAGGCATAAATTTGACTGCTAAGTTAAAAGCAGGTAGTCAAGATGGAGGCTTCTTGGTAAAACGTTCTCCCAACAATCTCTGTTTGGATCAAGTTCTCCAGGCAGATCCTGTACTAATGTCATTGTAGCCATGCTAAGTACTGATGTGATTAATTACAGGATAAACCCTACCTAGTAGCCTATATGATTTCAGAGTTAGGCTTAAAGCAAGTAACTCAAAGTTTGTCTACTCAGATATACCTAATAGACAAGTAATCTTTAAATGCTCAGAGAGCTGCAGAATATGGCATTTAAAATGTTTAATTAAAAAGCTTTTCATGATAGAGAGACATGACAGCTCCTGAAAGCACCCCTATTTTCTCCAAAGAAGATGGATGGACAGAAGAACCTCCACCCAGAACTTGCTTCAAAAGAGGCAGCACTAGTCACTGAGCAAACCTGCCTTTCACCTCAACTGCTGAAAGAACCCTCTTCAGACCATGGACAACAGGACACAAGTTGCCTAGATAAAAGTAGGCTGGTCCTCCCACGAGTTCTTACTCCACAGAAGCCTGTGGCATCTTCTGGGGCGTTATGGGCCTACCTCTGCCAGCTGAAGATGGATGTTTTCCTGAGACCCCTGCCCTCAGTGATCATGTAGAACCCTGAGGAGTGGCTGTCTCGGTATCCAGCAAGTAAGCCTCTGTCATTTTTAATTGCTAGCTCAGGTAAAGTTTATCCTTTTCAGAACTCTGAAATGTTTGATGACTAGTAACTTTGTCAGCCTTATAGCAGCCAGCAAGGCTTCAGCTGCCTTCTCAGTTCTCTGTAAATTCAGGTCACAGGCCTCATTCTAGAGCTAATACTAAGTCTAGACCTAATTTACCTCATTACCAGACTCAGTAAAGAGAGAGATATATGTACAAAACAAACTAGTGCGGCTGCTTGCCTTTCCTTGTTTAAAGGAACTTACTTTACGGTGACCGCCCTCAGCAAGAACCACCTGAGTCTCCTGAGTGTGACCACCCTCAACAACAACCACCTGAGTCTTCTGAGTGTGACCACCCTCAGCAACAACCATCTGCACCTTACCTTATCTCAGACTGGAATATGTTTGTTCAAACACCTCCCTGCCCCCAGGCATGGGCAAAATCTTCTGGTCACATCTGGGTCAGGGGTTTCTGCTTGGGAAAAGAACTGCAGACCATCGGCGGGACCCTGACAATAAACTCTTGAAAACTGAAGGAGTGATCTGAGAACGCCATTGAAGGGGTATCCTGCTTCAAAGTCGTCTGCATCTCAACAAGTCAGCATCGTGTGACAGCCATATGCTCTCCCTGTTATAGGTATGAAAGGTACAAAGAGTGATGGGTTCATGGAGGCTTGTGCTAAAATTTCAGAAAGATTAACAAGTCGGAAAATGTTTGGCAGGGTCAGAATTCTTGCAAAGAGACCCCGAGTCGCCACCCACTTCCTGAAGCTGTGAAGACGAAGCTTAAGTTTACATGGAGACCATGGGTGTTGGAAATGCAAAGCTCATGGGAGGACACCATGGGAAGCTGCAGGCCTAGCGTCGAGAGAGGCTGCGTCTGCTGAAGACAGAACCAGATGGCTGAGGTTACCCAAGTCCTTCAGGGCCAGGTGATTGAGTTTTGAACCCCAGATGCCACACACATTGAACTGATTTGGTGTTTTCCTTGTTGGGTTTCAGTCTTATTTTTAGTTATTATACTCTGATTTATTCATTCTAGTCTGAAATTGCTTTTCTGTGTCATTCCATGTTGAAAGTATGCAACTTTGTTTTTTAAAAATATTTTTATTTATTCTTTGAGGATTCCATGCCTATATACATTGTGTTTTGATCCTAGCCTCCCACTTAATCCACCCAACTTCACCTGGACCCTACCCCCATGTCTGCCTTCCAAATATTTTTCTCTATCTTAAAAACAAACAAACAAACAACTAAGTCCAATTAGTGCTACCCGTGTGGGCATGGTATGAGACCATGCTGGAGCAAGTGATATGATTATGCCTGGGAGGGACCTTGACAGTAGGTGGGTTCAAACTACAGCAGGTTAGAGCTCTTGGCGGGTGAGGGACAGACACACCATGCAGACAAGTGGGGAGTTTTACTGAGCTAAAGGGAGTGGGGGAAGGGAAGGGGGGGAGGGAGGGAGAGAGAGAGAGAGAAAGAGAGAGAGAGAGAGAGAGAGAGAGAGAGAGAGAGAGAGAGAGAGAGAGAGAGAGAGAGAGAGAGAGAGGAGAGAGAGGCAAAGACTTGCTTGCCTCTTCCGAAGAACAGTGGGGAGTGGAAGAGAGTAGGAAGGGGCAGAGCTTGTCTCTTAAAGGCGCCTTTTGCACCTGCATACAGAATGTTTTGACGTAGCAACCATGGGACCCTGGGCTGACCAGGGTTCTGGCTGAGCGCATCATGTCAGGTGACAGGCCAGCATAATGCCTGAACCTAGCATTCTCGTCTTTTTCTTACTGTAAAAGGTGGGAAAGTTAAAGAGGATAGCAGGTGGAACGGGGATGGGGCGCTGGGTTCTCAAGATTACTTCCCACCGGGCGGTGGTGGCGCACACCTTTAATCCCAGCACTCGGGAGGCAGAGGCAGGCGGATCTCTGAGTTCGAGGCCAGCCTGGTCTACAAGAGCTAGTTCCAGGACAGGCTCTAGAAACTACAGGGAAACCCTGTCTCGAAAAACAAAAAACAAACAAACAAACAAACAAACAAAAAAAGATTGCTTCCCGTTGATTTGTGGGTATTGAAATCTTGGACCTGAGAAAGTGTGGCCATTTCCTGTGGTGTCTGGTTGTTTCACGGCTGTCCAGGCTCTGTGGAACCATCCGGTACCTCTTGGACCTGGAGAGATGCTGGCAAAGCAGAGGACAAGGTTAATTTTAGGATTTTTTTTTTTTCTTTTAGGTTTTGGTAATTGTCAAGACCAGGAAAGGTGGAAGGCTTAGTCTGCTTAGGGCCTGGTAATTGAGAGAGGGATACATCTGAACCCAAATTGACTTCCTGGAACTTTTAAGAAATTTTTGTGTTTGCAAAAAGTTAAAAGTTTTAGACATATTAACATTTCTACTGTTTATAGCCCGTATTGAAATTTACATTATATAAATGGCATTATACTCATACCAGAAATGATTTTTATTGGAAACATTAACATTCTTTTTTTTTTTTTATCTGGAAAACGGTGACAGGTGTTTTTAGCACAATGAAAAGCACCTTTGAAGTCTATAGTTAAGAAACAGCGAGAGGGAATTTGAAATCTTGAGCATGTGGCTATGATAGTGGTAGTACTCTGCAGAGCTAAATCAATAGCTTATTAGAATTTTATTGATTAATGTTAAGACTTTTTAAAAAAATATAACATATTAGCATAATGAGAGAGAAATCTGGAACCCATTTTATTGTTCTAAATGTCTCAGATCACTTGCCTCTGTCATCACTTGAGCTTTTAATCCGCAGACCTTCACGACTTACATCGCACACTGTAAAACAACTTCTTAGACCCTGGAGCATTCCTAGATCCTCGCATCTTAAGCTTTGCATCTTAAACCACCTTTTATTTAGCGAAGGGATGGTAAGAAGTTGTCCTGAAATCTGTTTTGTTCGTTTTATCTCGAGTCTAGACTTAGTATTGACTCTAAGAGAGTTGAGTCCTGTGACAGAGAACTCAGAAGGCAGCTGAAGCCTTGGTTCTTGCTGTTAAACGGACAAAGTTATCAGTTGTCAAAGAGCATCAGAGTTCTTGAGAAGAATAAAATTTTTATCTGAATTAGCAGTTAAAAATATCAGAGACGTACTTGATTGACTACATAGACATCTAAACCATGTCATCCATGGGTTGTTGAGGGCAATATCAGCCTTCCTGCTGTAGAAGGTAGGCCTCCAAGGCCCCAGCAGATCCCACAGACTTCTGTGGAGTACGGACTCATGGGAAAATTAGCCTACCTTTTGCCTTTTGAGGTGGTCAATTCCCAGTGTCCTGTTGTCCACAGTCTGAACAGCACCATTCCCCAAGAGGCAGCAACAGGCAACAAGCACAAGGGGCAGTGGGTAAGAGACAGAGATGGATAGGCACGCCATGCAGAGTGACATTGTATATTTATTTAGTGGGTTATGAAAGGGAATAGGAAAGGGGAGAGAGGGGGAATAAGGGGGGCGAGGAGAGAGAGAGAGAGGGAGGGAGGGAGGGAGGGAGAGAGAGAGAGAATCAGAGGGGAGAAGGGGAGAAGGGAGAGAGGCAGAAAAGGAAAGAAGGTCAGGCTAGAAGTGGAAGAAGGGGGCGTGGATGGGACTTGTCTCTTAAAGGGACAGACCTCTCAGCTTGGATCCAGCTCTCCAGGCTGATCCTGTCCGAGTGCCATTGTAGTCATAATTCAGATACACCCAAGAGACAGATAGTCCTCAAATGCTCAGAGATCTGGAGAATATGGCATTTAAAATGTTTAATTATAAAAGGCTTTTCATAATAGAGAGACATGCTAGCTCCTGGCAGGCACCCCTAGTTCCTCCAAAGAATACAGATGGGAACCGAAAGTTCCACCCAGAACTAGCTTCATAAGTGGCAGCACTAGAAATTGAGCTAAACTACCTTTCACCTCAACTGCTGCAATGAACATCCATAGTAAAGATGGGGACTAGGTCATCTGACCTATCTTTGCCCTTAGTTAAGATGGTGGTGAAGTATCTCTTTTAGCCTCACACAAAATGGTGGCAGTCGCCCTTAGTAAAGCTGGCAATTAGGCCATCTGACCTGCCTCTAGCCGAGATGGTGCCTGCCCATGCGTTGTAAGGTACTGACAGATGTGCTTGAGTAGTTGTACAGATTTTAAACAAATCCGTTAGTAAGATACACATATGGGACATTCAGAAACACATGAATGTGGCAACATTTACACATGTCTTTCATACATATGTATCAGACAGGAAGCATCCCAAGCATATGCTGCTCATCTCAGGGCAGCCCGTAGATGGGCGGGAAAGAGCCTCCCCCCCCCCCCCAGGCTGCTGCAGGAAGGGTGTGGGAAGGAACAGCAACAGGACAAACAGAAGATGAATCCTCACTCATGGAAACATGAGAGGTGGGGGAGGGGCCTACTATTACTGCTGATTCTGTTGCCATTGGGTGGAGGGATCTGGAGGTCCTTTAGTTGTAAGAGTGACCAGGTTGAAGGTTATAGGGTTCTGGTGGTCATCAAACAGCCAGCAGGCAGGAATAAATGCCAGGAGAGTCTGCCGAGTCACACAGCACCAATAATATGATTATGTAAAAGAGGAAACTTGGTCATGGGTGGGTCCAAACCAAAGCAACCTACTGTGGGCCACACCTCATGAAAAAAAAAAAGCCATTCTCTTTCTCCCAGAGGCCAATAGATCATCAACTGTCAATAGATCTTTAGTTAGGTATGGGGCCTCATGAGCCCCTCCCTCATTCATGGAGTTCGAACTGGCTCGATCTTGTGCAGACAACCACACTAGCCAGGAGCTCACGTGTGCAGTGTTGCTGTTATGTCCAAAGGACGCTGGTTTGCACCAGTCCTCCCAACTTTATACCCTCTCTTCTGAGATGTTCCCTGAGCCTTGGGAAGGAGGCGCCTATGTGGATGTTGTGTTTATGGCTAAATTCCCACCACCACCTATTCTTTGAGCTTTAATCAGTTATGATGAGGCCTTACATTAGACACTATCCCTACAAACAGAAGGTTTTTCTGATGAGAGCTGAGAGTTTTACTGATCTTTGTGTATAGAGATAAGTATTTAGAAAACAGTTGAAATGTCGGCACATGGTGGCACACACCTTGGAAGGCAGAGGCAGGTGGGACTCTGTGAGTTTGAGGTGTGCTTGGTCTATAAAGTGAGTTCTAGAACAACCTGGTTGTTAAACAGAGAAACCTGTCTTGAAAAACCAAAAGTCAAAAACCAAAATAAAGAAAGAAAGGAAGGAAGGAAGGAAGGAAGGAAGGAAGGAAGGAAAAAAGAAAGATAGATAGATAGATAGATAGATAGATAGATAGATAGATAGATAGATCACAATTTGATAATATGTCTGTTGAGGAAGATAAGTTCTCTTCCATGGCCTATGAGCTTCCCAGTCACAGATTCTTGGCTGAATTTACAATACCAGGCATGAATTCTGTTCTGTGGAAAGGGTCTTTCATCCTGTCAAAATTAGTGGCCCCAATAGCCTTATTGCACAAATTAGTGTATCTTGACAGGGCTTACAGCTCAATAAGACTGTTAATGTCTTTCTTCCCCCAACAGTCTGGATGGCGTCTTCCAGCACCATGAAAGCTGGTAAAGAGAAAGCTTTAAGACTGGCACTAGTTTGGTTTCCATGTGCTATGATCCAAAAGTGTGCTGTCTTCAGCACTAGGGTTTTACAGTTAAGTTCTGGTATATGACCAAAAGCTTGTATTATTTTTGCGAGCCTATGAAAAACAACTTGAAAGAAGATAATCTACAACTGGCCCTGGGGTTTTGATTGACAACCTATGGCATCTGGAAGGAGCATTATCCCCAATCCCCAATTCAGCATAACTAAATTGTGTGTGTTAGGAAACTTACACAGTAGATTTTCCATATGACTTTTTAAAACATCCTTAGTGTTTGCTCTTACTCCTTCACATACACACACAAACACACAAAACACAAGATCCCAAAGACACACATGGCATGAGAACACAGACAAGAGCACCAGATGAGTCCATTTATCCAGTGAGGTCCCAGAAGCCTTATTGGCACCAGTGACGAGAGCAGGCCTTTGGGGACATTGTGGCAGAGGGCCCATGTAGTAAGAGGCTGCTTGTTTGTTTCCCGGCCACCTAGACTCCTGAAATAATCACTCAGAGACTGTATTAATTAAATCACTGATTGGCTTATTAGCTCTAGCGTCTTATTGGCTAACTCTAACATCTTAATTTAACTCATTTCTATAAATCTGTGTATCACCACGAGGCTGTGGCTTGCTGGGTAAAGTTCTGGCTTCTGTCTCCGGTGGGGCTACATGGCTTCTCTCTGACAGCATTCAGGTTAGTTTTCCCCGCCTACCTAAGTTCTGCCTTGCACAGGCCTAAGACAGTTTCTTCATTAACCAGTGGTATTCACAGCATACAGAGGGGAATCCCACATCCAGGCCAGGAGTCTTTGTGGCCACCGTTACATGTTTGCAGAGTCTCAGAAGACACTGAGCTTCTGATCCTGATGCCCAGTCATGGTAATGAACTCTGCACTCACAGCGAGGTTATACTCTTATTAAAAAATAAGATCTTCAGAGAGCTCACATCGTAGCCAAAATAAAGCTTTCTCTGAACTTGCTTCTTGTCTGTATTTGGTCACAGAAGCAAGAAAAGTAACACAGACAGCTAGTTTGCCTCTAAAACGGACTCTGTATTTCTCTCCTGCCCCTGCTCTTTTTTCTCGTGCCTTCTTTTCTTTGATTAAACAATGTGAGGGGTTTTCTGTATTTTTTCCAATAGAATTTCCATAAAATTGCCTATCATCCTCATAATTGGATTTTGTGGTTTATAAACTGGGAACTTTTGGTATTCTGAATTGAATTTTCTCTGAAGATCTTATTTTTTAATAAGAGTTTAACCTCGCTGTGAGTGCAGATTTCATTAGTGAGATCAGAGCCAAATCTGTTTTATGGAAGCTATTTTCAATTCTGCTTAAAATGGGTAAATATCTGAGCCCAGATATATTTTTTATCTCAATTCAGAATACCTTCTGTTGCACACACACACACACACACACACACACACGACTTTATTTTTTTCTATTTTCATGTGCATGTGTTTCGTGTGGGAGCCATGTAGGTGGAGGAATGTGGAGGCTTGGGGATAATTTCAGGAGCCATCTCCATTACTTTTCTACCTTATTAATTAAGCAAGGTCCCTCAATCAAACCCAGAGCTTGCTGATATGACTGGCCTCACCAGCCAGTTTACTTTGGGATCTGTTCTCCGCCATCTAAGACTGGAATTACAGGCAGATTGCTCTGCCCACCTGGCATTAGGTTGGGTCCTGAGGATTTAAACCCCAGTCCTTATGTTTGCATAGCAAGTGATTTAACCGGGAGCCATCTCCCCAGACCCTTCTTGCATATGCTTCCTTTAGATGGGGATCATTTTATTCTGGAACAGGGGCTCCTTCCAAAATGTTCCCCAAGTTAGCACACTTCAATGAGTAATTATGGAATTCAAACTTAAACTCTGTGTACCTTTTAAATGTTTATTTCTTCATTCCTTTACCTTCTTGTATGGGGATGTTTTCCCTTGGTTACCAGCTTGGTGTTTTTCATTCCCAGTCACTTTGATTCCTTAAGGTTTGCAAGCTGAAGTTCCTCAGTCCACCCCTCAGCTGAACACTTGATTAAAATCCCAATACTTACCAATAAAATGCAGCCAAAATTTAGAGAATGGCTTTACATATATCTACACACACACACACACACACACACACACACACACCACACTCATTCATATATATATATATATATATATCCCAGAGTGACTTGTTTTAACTGGCAACAAGTAGCAATTAAAAAAAACCAGTAGGCGTGGAAATGGTTTTTATTTATTATCAGCTTCATCAAAACAACTTTGTACTTCACTTATTTCAGCTATGAATGGGTATATAAATATCTAAAATGTATAATTATTTTAACAGGCAGATTCTAGAAGGTTACTTTGGAATTATGTAAATATAGTTTGTGAATTAATTATGAGTGCTATATGTGCTTATATATTTGGTAATATTGTTTTTATGTGACATACTTTTCTAAGAGATTGGGTATGTTTTTGTTTTTGTGTTTTTGGTTTTTTGAGACAGGGATTCTCTGTGTAACAGTTCTGGCTGTCCTGGAACACCCTTTGTAGAACAGGCTGGCCTTGAACTCAGAGGTCTGCCTGCTTCTACCTTCCCAGTGATGGGATTAAAGCCGTGCTCCACCACCATGCATCGGATATTGTTATTTATACTTATATGGTAATTGTAAAAAGTTCCCCTTCGACCTTTTAAGCTGAATTGGTAAATAATAATTAAAAATGTTGTCTCATCTTTGACTGAATGAGCTTCCAAATTGTTTATCCTCATCCTCTTAATTAAATGAAAAACATTTATTAAATATTAGAATTAATAATTTTTCTGTTCAATTCATCCGTTGAATTATTATTACTACTAACTACTATTTTCTGGTACTAGCTATGATGAGTAGGCAGACCTTGAAATCACAGAGATCCGCCTGCCTCTGCCTCTCCAGTGCTGGGATCAAAGATGTGCACCACCAGGCATGGTTTTGTTGGAATTATAAACCAGTGTTGCATAACTGAATTTCTGGTATGACAGGGGCCCTTTGGGAAGTTATGACTTAAGTTTTCAAAACAAGTCGTTTCCATAAGAAGAATCTAAATAAAAACTTAATTCTTTACAACGTTCCATGACAAAACCACTTCTATGTGTATTAAATTGGGCACAGGGCCATGCTGCTTCCCGGGCACAGTGTGTTCTCCGATACACCCGAGTGGCTGGTGTCAGGAAACATCTTGCGTAGGTCCCACGCTCATCATCAACTTTTCTAGAAATGAAAATTCTGTCTTTGATTTCATAATTTCGCCTGAGGTTCTCCTTGCTCCACCTTTTGAGTTCACTGTTACTGAGAAGGGTTCTGGAAAGTAAGCAGGCACTATCCCATAATAACATGAAAATGCTGTCAGTTTGCCAAAGACTTTAGATGTTGCCACCACTGTGCCAGGGAAGAAGTTTGTCATAAGCACTGCCCAGCCTCTATCTCTCCGATATCCTGTGTCTAACCCAAGATGTAGCGTGGTCTTTCTTTACTCTGCCAGCTCATGGCCTGGTGCTTTCCAGCTCATGGGAACTTGGTCCTTTTGGCTTGAATCTTGTTCCCTTTCAGGATTCTCTTCTTTTCTCTGCAGAGTTAGCTCAAGTGGCTCCATTTCTTGGAATTTTTATGTCCTCGTGGCCTTGGACATCACAGGGACATTCTGAGGCTAGATTTGGCTTTTTTTCTAAAACGCTATGTCCAGGCAAGCAAACTCCCACAGTGAGGGAGGAAGGGGCATGCAGACAAAGGAGGGACAGACCTGAAAGATTCATCTGAGCAGGGGGGTAGGCCAGGGAGTGGTTTCGTGTTTCTGTTGTCCCGGTCTGGGAGGAAGGTGTTCTGGGGAGATGCTGAATCCCTTCTGAAGCTGTCAAACTACTGAGTAGACTCCAAGAAACAGATTTTCTTCAGGAATCTCATGCTGGGAACTTACATCAGGGAAGACATCACACAGGTCTGACAGTTTGCCAGATCATCTTGTGGGAGAGACTGAAGCCAAGACAATGACACTGGGAGAGACCACACCTTGGCCATCCAGTCATGCGTGCCTCTTGTCTTCTATTTAAAACAAATCCACATATCAGGACTCCAAGGATGTGGGTGGGGGCTGTCCCCAGGCTTCAGTGCTCCTCTCTCTATTGGGTTATCCGCCTTTCTCTGCTCTTCCCTGTTACTGTCTCTTTAGTAGGACTACTCTTGGCAGGTGGGTAAGCCTAACTTGTCGGGGTTTGCTGAGGCCCCATCCCCTGACCCCAGTAACTCCAGTAACCTTGTTCCTCATGAAAACTCAGTTTGTGACTCTGAAATGTGAGGCCACTGGAGGTCGGGATGCTGAAACACGTTGGCAACTTTGCTAGGTATTGTAGGCAGTGTTGCTGCCCGGATGTTTAGCTTTAAGAGACGTCAGCTCCCTTGGCCACCTACCTTGGAAAAGTAGCTCGATGTGGCAAGGGTCTTACCAAGTCACTAGACTGATTATCATGTCCCCTGAGGTGTCTCATAAAAAGGCAGAGCCCCGGAAAGACTTGGGTATGGCATCAACATTGCTATTTTCACCATGTGTTTTCTATTCAACCCTTGCCTACACTGGGAAGCCCAATTCAGTCTTCAAAAGTGGGGTAGAGGTGGGAGATAGGAACTGTGTCTTTCCTATTTTTCTTGTTTTTAAAAAGTACTTTCATTCATTTATTTTTTGGGGGGAGGGGTGGAAGTCAGAGGACGCTTGTGTGAGCTCTCTTTTCACTATATGGGTTCTGGGAATTAAACTCAGGCCATTTAATAGAGCCACCTCTCTGGCCCCTTTAGTTTGCCTTTGCAAGGCTAAACCTTCAGGAGAAATAGAATCATCAGACATTAGCATCCTTTGTACTCGTTAAACAAGGGAGCCACTGTCTAGTCTGAGCTCTCACCTTCGCACTCAGTGCTGTGTGCTTTCTGAATAAGCATAGTTAATATCTGGAAAGGAAGCTACAGTCCCAGCCTACTCGGGACATTGTGGCTCTGGAAGCTATAAAATCAGCAAAGTCAAGAGGGTGAGGCAGGAGGGGATGAAACACTTGGAAAGAATAGGTTTCACAGTGTTCCTGCGATGATGCTTCTGAGTCAACCAAGCATGCGAATGGCTGTGGAATGGGAAAGGAGAGTCCGTGGACAGAGACACTGCCCATTCTTCAGTTTTAGAACACCCGCTCACTTACCACATGAGAAGAATTTGCTTCAAATACCTTAAAATATTACACAAGGTTTCTTCTTCATTACATAAATCAAACCTTAAGAAACAAAGACAGGATTTTGTGTATGAAAAGCCCATACTGTGAGTCATTTGATTTTGTTTGTGACAAATGTGTGATGAATAACTGGAAGCAGGAGTTCAATCTGGGGAATTAGTAGTCTTTAACTGCTGTTTTAAAACGCCTTGAACCGCCTTGCCAAGTCCTGAGACTTAAAATACGAAGAGGAGGCTGATGCTCTGAGAGATAGCCTGGAAATGATTCTTTTGACTGAATTCCTGCAGTGCTGCTGCCCCTTGTGAGACAGGATCTTACTGCCTCTTGGATAAGGAGAACTCAGGGCTCTGCGGATGGCAGTGGTTACCAGGTTCGATGTTATCTCTGGCTCTCAGAAATCTGACGTTGGTATGCTGCACGCTTGCCTGGGTAGCTTCCCTGTTTGCCTAGCACTATGCTAATTTACCTGGACATGAGAGGAAGCGACTGTGGGATTGACTTTGCCTTTCCTGAGAATTTAGGATAATTATCTTAATTTTAACCCAGGAATCCTAGCTCCACCCCCCCCCCCCCCCGTCTCAGTTCTTTCTTCCAGAAGGTGGCGATAGAACATCAGAAAATTCAAAGTAAGAACCGCCCAGTGTTTTGCCCTTCAAGGCCTCCTGCTGTGGAACTCCTGCCCAGGCTGAATTCCTCTACAGAACAGGAAGCGTTTTCACTGCAGAATTTGACACCCATGTCGTGTGTGAAGATAGGAGAAGGGGATTTGGAGCTCAGTTTTCCTCTTCTTTTTCCATTTAGCTTCTCGCAGTTGGGTGTAGGAGACATGGACCAGACTGGCCTATGGCTGAATGCATTTTACCCATGACTGAAGAGGATGCTTCTGAACTTAGAATTATGACTTTTAATCTAAACCACTATGGCAACTACATGCTTAGGGGGGTAGTAGGATACTATGGGGCCCTTGAAGGCTATCTTTATTTTCAATATTTATTTCTTTATAGAGAGAAGGTCTCACTGTGTAGCACTGGTTGGTCTATAACTCATGGTACCTTGCCCACTGAGTGCTGAGATTACAGGCTCCCACAACCAATATGTATTTTTATTATTAATTGATTCATGGTAAATGCCAGTATTTCTGGGGTGCATGGTGACATGACAATATGTGTATGCGTGTGTGCAATGTGTCATACTCACATCAGGGCAAATGCCTTACCTACCACCTTAGACACGGATCATTTCTTTGGATTGGGAACAATCAAAATCCTTTCTCTTAGCTGTTTTAAAATATTGTCTTCATCCTTGTCAGCCATAGTGGTTTAGAGAATGCTTGGAGTTATTTTTCCTCGCCAACTCCTGCTGGATGCTTTGCCCATCTAGAGGCTAATTTTCAAAAACTGTTTGTGTTTGCTGTTCTGCATGGCACTTTTTGAATTGCTGCTTGGAAGTTCTCCCCTCTGAGGCCAAGTTCAGGTAAAAGAAACAAAAGAATGTTGGCTCAGAAACAATTTCACTCACCTTGAGGGGTGTGGGCATTTGGGGTCTCTCTTGTTTACCTAACAATTGCTTTTCAGTCTCTAATGGGGGAGAGAGGCAGCCACTTTAAGGTTCATCACAGCCTCCTGTTTAGAATTAGCTGCCCTCCCAGAAGGATTTCATTAAAATGTCTGTATTTTTGTTGTTGTTGTTACATTGTAACTTTTATTATAATAAAAACTGTGATTTAGCAAGAACAATTCTAAGCAAAATTGGAATAGGTATACACAGGGGAATTAAATGTAAGGATGAGAATAAGAAGAAAGCCTAGTTGTATGTAAAACACACATGCATCCACATTCACACACATACATGCACACACGCATGCATAAACATATGAGCACATATATGCACGTGTGTGTGCGTATGCATAGACACACACTATAGCATTCCACAGCCACAGCGTTCTATAATTGTAATTCTATAATTGTAATTGTGATTCTAGGTCAGTCTGCTGCTGGTTCTTTCTCTGACTGAAAGCTTTTTACCTGGAGGGGAGGTGATAGCAGCTAAGAGCTCTTCTTGTTTTTGCAGGGGATCTGCATTCTATCCCCACACCTATCCAGTGGTTCACAGTTGTCTGTGATCCCTGTTCTGGGGGATTCAACATCCTATTCTGACCTCTTGGGTACCAGAGATGCACGTGACACATGCGTGCACATGATGCATGCATACACATGTAAGCAAAACACTTATTGCATAGAGTAAATGCATCCACAAAAATTCTTTAACCTCAGTTTCTTTTAAAGTACATATAGGTGACCAATAAGTGTACATTTAATTCACTCCTAATGTAGACATTACTAAGCTTCTACTTTCGGCCAGGTCCTTTATCATGTATTAGGGATACAAGACCTACTCAGTTCAGGTGTGCTGATATAGAGGGGCAGGCCTACCATCTTAAGGTGCTTGTGTCTCCTTTGAGAACACAGATAAGTCAACAATCATTGGTGCTTGTCAATATCTTTAATAGTGTGTGTGTGTATGTGTGTGTGTGTGTGTGTGTGTGTGCGCGCGCGTGCGTGTAAATGTGGGTGCCAGAGAACGACTTCCAAGAATCAGTTCTCTCCTTCCACCGTAAGGTTCCTGGTATTGAATTTTGGCTTTCAGAGTTGGTGGGAAGAGTCTTGCTTTCAAGTTCTGGAGTCACTGTGTGACTTTGGGCAACATATGCAAGCTCTCAAAACTGTAGTTTTCTCATGAGAAATCAGGTTGAGTCAATCTGCTGCAGAAATACAGTAATGAATATAGGCAATGCATTTGGCACAGCCCGTAGGCCAGACTCTTGAAGCTGGACCTACTGTAACCATCTCTGTTTCTTTCCCTTCAGCTGAACTCCCTCTGTTGCTAAGCACTAGGAAACTTTTGCTCGTGTATTTTCCCTCTTTTCCTGTGGCTCTGGGGATGAATCTGGCGTCCTCTGCTTTCTTGTCATATTATTCCCAGGAAACACCCTCTTTCCAGACATACCATGTGCTGCTAAAGTTATGTTTTAAGTTATAATTACTATGCTTAAGAGATCTAGAAAACAAAAATGCCTCTAACCTGTAAGCCCCACCTGCGCAAGGACAAATAACTTCATAGAATGCTGGGGGCTGTTGTTCATGTAAGACAACAAGCCACGTACTTTCACGTCTGTAACCACGGTGGGTTGCCCCATCTGCACAGGATGTGCTTGATCACACATAGGTGGGAGGTATGTAGGCAGAAAGCACATCAGGATACATGCTCCTTGCCCTAGACTCTTCCTGATACCTCTGCCTGTTCTTACCCTCACATCTACAATAAAAACCGTCTCCTCAACCATACGTAGGAGCGGTGGTCATTGTAAGTTCCCGTCTCTGGCCTCCATCTTTGGAGGCCCCGTCCCTGTGCCTGCCAAACCTTGACCCCTCCCTGGAGGAGGGTCAAGACAGCCCGCCAAAATCTTGACTACTCCCCCAGTCTATTTAAACTGCTCCCCTGAAAATAGAAAGTGTTCTCCTCCCTGAGTCGCGTTTGAGGCTTCCAGGTTCCCCCTTTGGGCCACCCGAGAGCACAGTAATCCCATTAACCCTGGATATTTTTTAATTTGTTTTTTTGTAATTTGGCTTGATTGGGATTTTTGCGTCGGCAGAGAGCTAGCGTTAGGAAAATTCCTAACAGTCATGTCTTTATTTTCACTGTTTCTAAAACCCTTCACTTTGAGATGCTGGGTGCACAGTGGACACAGAAATAGTTGCCGGTATTTCTTTGAACCCGGTCAGTTTTTACATGTCACACACTGACATACAGCAAAAAAGCCTATATAAGCCTGAGTAAGTACCACAAGGTAAGTGCCAAGCCAGTGAAGCAAGAGCTGAATCTTGGAGTTTCCGGAAGAGAAGAGTGATGTGTGGAGATTGGCTCAAGCTCTGGGTTTCTCTCACCATGGAAGGAGAATATATTTTTACAGTTTGGCGTGTTTCAAGGGCAGAGTGTTCTTCCTGGGAGTGTCCAGGTTTATCTAGAGCTTTAGTGGGTACAAGGGTTCAGAGCTACCTTATAGACATACTTTCCCCAAACTACACTTGTAGGCCTTTCCCTTAGGTTATTAGATTGTCCAACCACATTCTGGAAAGACAGGTGAACTCAAGGGAAGTCTGTCCTTACAGAAGCTATACTGGCCCTCTGCATAGCAACAGGAAGCATTATGAGGAAGGAAAACTGGAAGCTTAATTTAGACAGAGGATCTGCAAGCTGGCTGCAAATGTATGTCCCTACAGTTCTGGAGGCGAACGTCTCTGAGATGGAGGCCTGGACACCGTGACTCCTTGTGAGGGCTGTGAAGACAAGTTCCCTTTCATCCTCGCTCCTGGAGTCTGTGACAGTCTTCGTACTCCTTGGCTTCTGTTGCATCAGCCCAGTTTCCACCTGCGTCTTCTCATGATGGCCTCTTCCTGTCTTCTCGTTTGCCTCTTTTAGAAAGGTATCAATCCTACTGGAGTATCGTAGCCCACCCATCTTAACCAGTTTAGCCTCATCTTCTCATTATTAGACATGCAATGAGCTGGGTGTTAAAAGGAGGGATTAGGCTTCAACACACAAATTTGGGAGGATGCCCTTCAGCCTCTAACTGGGAGGGGAAAAAATGATCTATCTAAGCAAGGGAAGAAGGGGGACAATTTAGGACTAGAAGTTTCTCTTGGAGTTACCTCATTTAGCATTTGCTTGGGAATGTGACCCTGTTTTGCTGTCTGTTCTACAGCTTGTTAATTGATCTCCTTTCCTCACGACTCTTCCTCTCCAGCCTCTGAACCTTGCAATTCAACCAATTACATCTTAACTGCGTTTTGTACCAAGACCCGTAGGTTATTGAACGTACCAAAGTGTGTCAAGGTGGCATACACACCTGCCATACCCCTTCCCAAAGCATCTCTTGTGTGTTTCTTTACAAAACAGATTTGTTAATGTAAGCAAAGCAGTCCCGCAAGTTCTGTGAGTTGTTACTAGCAAATGATGAACCTGGGGAGGAAGCTGAGTCAAGGCCAGTTGGTTAGAAGAATAGGAACCCTGAACTCATGATTGGCATCCCAAATGGGGGGCAGCCTCTTGGGACATGGTGCTAATTTAACTAGATAGCATCAGGAATGGATAGATATAGGTGTTTCTATTTAGGAATGAGCACTCGGATGGAGATGTGTTGCTGGGAAAACAGGGAGGGTTGGATGGGGAACTGATCACATTTTGGTGTATTACCTCTACGAAATTCTCACGATTTAAGAAAAATTACAAAATAAAGGAATTGAGTTGCAGGATACTCAAAATCTGGGAGAAGAGCTGGGAGGATAACCTTCTGCATAATTTGTCATCAGACATGCCCTGTGAGTAGAATCTGAGCATAATATCTAGAAGAGTGTTGACAGGTTTCTGTCCCACCTGGTCCCACAGCCATTCAGTCCCAATAAAACACACAGAGGCTTACATTAATTATAAACTGGTTGGCCTATTAGCTCAGTCTTCTTATTAACTCCTATATCTTCTGTTAACCCATAATTTTTGTCTGTGTTAGCAACATGGCTTGGCACCTTTATCAGTGAGGCATTCTCATCTTGCTTCCTCTGTGTCTGGGTTATGACTGCAGACTCAGCCTTTTTTCTTCCCAGAATTCTCCTGTTTTGGTCACCCCACCTATATTTCCTGCCTGTCATGCTACCTATACCTCCTGCCTGGCTACTGGCCAGTCAGCATTTTATTAAACCAGTACAAGTGACAGATCTTTACAGGGGACAAGACCATTGTCCCACTGCAGAAGAGATTCACTTGCCTTGAGTGTACTACTAAGGACCAGACAGGACTATTGCAGAGAGGAATGGAGTACTTCCTTGTACTCGTTAATGTTCTTTGTTTGGTTTATAAATTAAATTTTATAGGAATAATAAGAGAAGGCCAGCAAGATGGCATAGGGCACTTGTTAAGGAAGCCTGATGAGCTATATTTGATTATAGGAACCTGCAGTTGAAGGGAGAACAGACTCCTGAAGGTTGTCCTCTGGCCTCCATACATAATGTGGCAGGCATATGGCTGCATGCACACATGCTCATAAATCTCTGCGTCACCTCTATGGTGATGAAATCCACACCAGAATTCCAGGGCAAAGCTTACATGCTGACATGTCTGGTAGAGAATCTGAAGGAATGAACTCAGAGCCAGATTATGGAGTTGTGGTGGGTTGAAAGAAAATGGTGGCCATAGGTACATAGGGAATGGCACTATTGTTCAAGTGGGTGTGGCCTAGTTGGAGGAAGTGTGTCAATGAGAATGGGCATTGAGGTTTCAGATGCTCAGGTCAGGCCCAGTGTCTCTTTCTCTTCCTGATGCTTTCAGATCTGGATATAGAACTCTCAGCTCCTTCTCCAACACCATGTCTGCCTGCATGCCACTATGCTTTCTGCCATTATGACAATGGACTAAACCTCTGAACTATAATCCAGACCCAATTAAATGCTTTTCTTTATAAGAGTTGCCATGATCATGGCAACTCTTATAAAGGGAGTCACACAATGACTCCCTAACTAAGATAGAACAGTTTGGATGCCACATTAAAATTGTAATCTATGCAACATAAAGTGGGGTCCCTGGGAATTTAAGCAGAGCATAATCCTGCATGAACAGGGCTGTGTATTGGAGATTTTATTCTGTTGACCCTATGTGATGGATTTTCAGGGATGATATCTCTGGTGGTACTCTTTAGGAAGCATATGCAATTTAAATTTTAAAAATATCGATGGGGCAAACAGCTGCAGACTGAGAATTGCAGCTTAGTGGCAGAGCACTTGCCTAGCATGTCTCAGGCTTTGGCTTCTAGGCTTCACTTTGAAAAAAATAAAGTAACTGGGAGGTGGTGGTGCATACCTCACACCTAGCACTTGGCAAACAGAGGTAGGCAGATCTCTGAGTCTGAGGCTAGTCTGGTTTCTGGTCTTTGAAACAAGTTTCAGAGCAACAAGAGCTTCACAGAGACACCTTTTCTTGAAACACCCCCCTCCAAAAAAAAGAAAAAAGAAAGTTGCTGTTGTGGCATTTGCCTAAAGCCTTATAGGAAACTAAGGGTGGAAGATTATTTGAAACCAAACTGGGCAACAAACCAAGAAACATATCATCTCATAAAACAACAACAACAAACTGCACACAAAACAAAGCGTAAAACAAAGTTTGACCTAATTAAGTTACATAGCAGCAGCAACAAAATCTCACAAGCCCCAGGTTGAGGGTCATTTGCCATATCCTGTGTCTGGGAGACAACATCAGCCAGTCTGGTCCATGCTTGGGGGAAGCATGAGGATTAAGAAAGAGACAAGAGACAACTGACAGAGTCAGGAGGGCATCCAGTAAATACTGAGATTTTCCTTGTGTTTGTTTCTCATAGGTTTTATACACCCCAATCCAAAGAGGAGGGGGAGGGCAAGAGATTGATTTCTTTACCATGATACAAAGAATAAACAAGGTCATTCCCTTCTCAATACACAAAGCATCAAATAACCACACCCTACGTCAGAACATCCTATTAGCAGCCACTCCTTGGGTCAAACCTCTTTTCATATAACCTTGAAGGCGCAAGAATAGGTCTGAACTCTGATCTTTAGTCAAGGTGGAACGGATGCTCTTCTATGGGCAACCACAACAAAGGCAGCCAGAATGGCAGCCAAGTGGGTATAGCCTGGCAGAGATTCTTGGTTTGATTGAGGGAGACATAGCTTTGTGCACCTGGGAAGGCCTCCATCCTCATGGGGGTGAAGAATCATTGTCTCAAAGCCATGTTTATTTTTACCCTTCTAGGAGACCAAGATCCCTGGGAATCCATTCCTGCCATCCAAGCACTAAGTATTCTTGCACGACTCTTCTGATAGTGTTGCAGATGGTGGCTCTTGTGTCCCTTCCAGAACACTTGTTCCCTTAGGGCAGAGGTTCTCAACCTTCCTAATGCTGCAACACATTTAATATGGTTCCTCACGTTGTGGTGACCCCCAACCATAAAATTACTTTTGTTGCTACTTCATACCTGTAATTTTGCCACTGTTATGAATTGTAATGAAAATCTCTGTGTTTTCCAAAGGGGTCACAACCCATGGGTTGACAATTCTTGAAGAAGCCTAAAGGGAAAAAGTATACAAGAAGAGTTACTGATTCCTTACTTTCTGCTGCCTGAGGGACCAGCCTCCAGCAGCACAGAGCTAGAAGTAAATCCAAGGGGTCTGCATACTATGGCTTTTTTAATCTGAGGGTGTAAAGGGGAAGTGACATTCACTCATTCTCTCGATGCTTTCCTTCTCTATTCTTCTGTCTTCTCTATTCTTTTTTTTTTTCTCCTGGTGATTTCCTTTTCTCAATCTCAATGTTTATCTTCTCACCCCATCTTTATTCTTCCTTCTTCTCCTATTCTTCTATTCTTCTCCTTACAGCATATATACCCCAGCAAGATCTTTCAGGCAGTATAACAACTATGATGTGATTGAATTCTACTTGCAGGTGAATTATTGCAATGAATACAAGTAAAAAGCCAGCATGTTTTTTCATATTCCTTACATGATTAAACATTTCACATATTACAGGTGAAAAACAAATTATCCCAAGAACCCACATGCATTCATACCCAAGCAACTTGTTATAGATTAGCACCGTAGGCAAGCAAGGTATTCTTTTACTGACAGGTAGCATTTGTGGTTACACAGGAAGGACCAATCACTTTATTACTTATCTTGAAAGGAAATCTTAAGGACTCTTAAAAGAATCACCAATATAAACCTTTATATATATATAAAAAAAAACAATCAGTCAGCTCTACTTTAAATCTTTAGGGTGCATACCCACTCATCAGTAGTTTTTATACCAGAAGAATGAGGGCAGAAATGGATATAAGGAATTGGTTGTTACCTTTGCTCATCAACTCACCATAGCAAGAAAGTCATGTCAGCTCATGATAACTGGGATGCTTTATTCTTGTTCCTTGACCTTAAAGAGTCCTTGTTCAACTCTGCCGTTCTAAAACTTTAGATTGTCTTCTTGGGTTTTTTCCCCCTTAGAGCTATTTAACAAAAAGAACTTTACTTTTTTTCCCCAAAGCTTTGTTTCAGTTATAATGCATTCGGAAACCTGTGAACATATCCCAACATTAAAGTTAAAATTTCAGCTAGCTGGGCGCTGGGACTCAATTTTTTTCTTAATCATTTACCTAAGCCACAGTTTATATGGCTCAATAGAAACTCATGTGTCTAGCTATGTGACCCTTCCTTGTTTTATTTCTAATAATCAAAACTCTGTTTAAACTAATGTTATTATTAATTAGACAGTGCTGAAGTGGGATTCCCTCTTGTATGCTACAAATGTGTTTTATTGCCATTGGTGAATAAAGAAACTGTTTTGGTCCATGGCAGAGTAGAATATAGCTAGATAGGAAAACTAAACCAAATGCACGGAGAAAGAAGGTAGAGTCAGGCAGATGCCATGTAGCTGCCAAAGAAGGAAGAGGTAACAAACTATGAGCTTTGTGGTAAAATAAAAAATACTAGAAATAGCTTAATTTAAGATGTAAGAGCTAGCTAAGAATATGCCTGAACCATTGGTCAAACAATGTTGTAGTTCATAGTTTCTATGTCATTATTTGGGTCTGGGTGGCTGAAAAATGAAGGTGCAGTCTCTAATTACATAATGCGCCCAAATGTTTGGCAAGAATTTCCACATAAAGACTGAGAAAGCTTTAAAAAAAGGGGAGGGCTCTAGACCCACAAAAATGGGAGTCAATTGGAGCTTCTTGGTAGCCGCATGTTTTCAGATAGGCTGTGTTTGCTGACACTGAGCAGAGGCGCAGTTCCTTTAAGAGAAGGTTTCCTGACTCAGCCTTAGGATCAAAAACTGCACGGTTCCTTCAAGAAACAGCTTTCTGGTTCCTGCTGGTGGCACAAACAACTCTGGCTCTTTTAGGAGGTCCTGTTACAGAGCACTTAAATGGGGTTTGTGGCCAATGTGCTGCAAGTTACTTGGGGGCAGCATGGGTCAACTGCTTCCCAGAGTTGATGTGGTGAGTGTGGCTCCTACCTGGTGGTCTCAGAGCTGTCAGTGAACATATCTCCACCTTGTTAATAGGCAGAGAGAGGTGGAGCCAGCATACAGGGCTGCCATGACCACACAGCTTATCATTAAAAAAAAAAAACCAAAAACAAAAAACACTCCTTGTCAGAAAACTATTTTAGATACACAATAGGACAGATTCAGACATAAAAGATCTCTAAATGAGTATTCTAAAACTGTACATAACTCTGGGAGAGAGAGGAAAAAGAGTATAGACAGTCATAAAAAGAAAGAGTTTTAAAAAAAACAAAACAAAGTCTTTAAAGAGACAGTAAGAATAACATAAAACAAATAAGCCATGTAAAAATGGAAAATACACAGAGAATCTGGATTATGCATATTATTGTGTTTTCTTTGAATTTTTTGACTGCAGAGAGACATTATTTTGAGGTGCTGTTTTCTATTGAAAAGTGATTATTTATATCAAAATATTAGCACTTTTCTAGACTCAAAAGGCAAATTTAATATTCAGAAGCTGTGTCAAAAGACATAGCTAGAACCAGTTTGATTCAAAGATCAAGATTTGTTTTATTTTTGATTCTAGAGTTGGGGAACACTTCCTGAAAAACTAGATCTGAATGCCAGCTCTGCCAGTTCATACCCTGTGATTTTTCTGCATTTAGCCTTCTTCATGTCAACATAATGATGCAGAGATCAAGTTAAATAAAAGAAACAAACTTAAGTCATAGAAAAGATGCTCAATAAGTCTGGCAGTATTGGTGCACACCTTTAATCTCAGCCCTCGAGAGGCAGAGATAGACAAATCTCTGTGATTTTGAGGCCAACCTGAAGTCAACTGCCATTTGCTGCTCCCCTGATGTGGCCACCAGCACTTATTGGGAGTGGCATTCCAGGAAGACATGGTAGGGAGTCAGTTTAGTCTTTAAAATGTTTCTGCATTAAGCATAGGCCTGATGTTCAGATTCCCAGCTCTGACTTAAAAGGCTGGGTGTGGTAGAGACAAATCCTGGGGCTGGGTGGCAGAGCCACAGGAGGATACCTGGGGTTTCCTGGCCAACTGCCCTAACAAAATTAGTGAACTTCAGGCTCAGTGAGTGATCTTGTCTCAAGAGTCATAACATGGAAAGTAGTTGAGAAAGACAGCCATTGTTGACTTCACACACATGTATGCACACACACATGCACTTGCACATGAACACAGATGCTGAAGTGTGATGTAAAATCCTAATAAATATAAACAAATTCATTGGAGGGAATAACAAGTCTGAGCAGATGTCTTTGCAAATTTTTGGGGAGGATTTTAAAAATCACTTTATATTCGATTCTGAGTCATAAAGCATAACAGGAGACATCCTCACAGAGAAGCAGTGCAAGGGGAGATTACAAATTATAACTAATTATAGAGATTCCCATGGTGTTGATGTGAAAACACTCTCTCCTGTAATGTAAAAGCCCAGGTCAACGATTTTTATGTTAGGGAAGCATTCCAAGTGACGAATGGTGCAAACCATTGTTCAACCAGTAGGTTATCTAAGATATTCGCTGCCCCCTTTGTTTCCATTTGTGTTTTTCCTTTCCTCCTTCATCTTCCAATCTGAGCTGGTGCCATGCACTGGGGAATGGCATTCTCTGTTGGCATCATTAAGAAAACCATTAAGTAATATCTGATGGGGAGATATCAAAGGTAATCTTATGTTAGATCATTGGGCAAATCTATCTTCCTTAATAAGGTCAGAAAAACTTTTGAAATTGCAAATGACATGCCTATAGGACATGCCCTATAGTAGATACACAGACACTCTCTTGTTTAACAAGTACTGATGAATAGCTTGCTAAAATATTGAAGAGTATGTAATTTGCTTATGTACTGTTACATATATATATATATACATATATATATACATACTCATATTGTAGTGATTTAAATAAGAATGGCCTGCCCTATAGGCTCAGATTTGTGAATGCTTAGTTACCTGGAAGTAGAACTGTTTGATAGGATTAGGAGGTATGGGGGGGGGCCTTGTGAGAGGAAGCGTGTCAATGGGGGTGGGCCTCGAGGTTTATAAAGCCCACGCCCGTTCTGGTGTTCTCTCTCGGTTTCTCTGTCTCTGTCTCTCTCAGTCTGTGTATCAGACTCTCAGCTCCTGCCCCAGCTCCTGCCTGCATGCCGCCATGCTCCCCGCCATGAAGATAATAGACTGAACTCTGAAAGTGTAAGCAAGCCCCCAATTAAACGATTTCTTTTCTAAGAGTTGCCATGGTCATGAAGTCTCTTCACAGCAGTAGAACAGTGACTAAGACACATAAACACACACAAATGTATTTAATGAAGCTGTAACCATTAAGTGGAGTATGAAAAGCCATATTGGGCCTGACGGAGACCACACATTTATGTAACTGAAGTAATTTCTCTTTCCCACAACTTGAGCATGGCAGATCACAGTAGGAATAATCGCCCTCTCTGCTAATTGGAAAGCTTACTTCTGCAAGAGCAATAGATCATTTTAATTAGATGTGAGGTTTAGGATGTTAAGATAATGGACTCAGCTTTGATAATCTGGGCCAAGTTTTTTAGCATGGGAGATAGAAACCCACCAAGGCCTGTTCTCCTGGTTAGGACTGTTTGCTTACGGGGTTCGTTCCCCTGCAGGCAGGGAGAGCCTCGGCGAGCCCGAGCTATAGTGAAGGAAGGCGCCAGCGGTCATATGGCTCTTCTTTTCCACTGGCGGGTGCAGCCTTTTATTGACCTTTCAAATGGATCCTCTGAGTTTGTCAAACCCTATGATACGGGGGCACCACAGACAGAAGACACTAAACACCAATCCCCTGGTCCTCCTCTTAGTCCTCTTCTGACCCCCCTCCTCCCTTTCTTCACCTTCTGTTTTCTTTCATTCTGCTCTATACAGCCCCCTCCACTTGTAAAGCCTTTCTTCTGTCCCTGTTGGTGATTAAACCTAGACTCTAAATTGGCCTTAGCCTTTTCCTTCCTTCCTTCCTTCCTTCCTTCCTTCCTTCCTTCCTTCCTTCCTTCCTTCCTCCTCCCACCCTCTTTCTTTCCTATTTTCCTTTTTCTCTCTTTTTTTAAACTAAGCTGATTAAAGCTTTGAATTTGCTTTGTAGTCTCAAATCTGCAACCCTCCTAACAATCTCATAGGCAGCTGAGGTGACAAGCCTGTGTCACTAGCCAAATCTACTTTACTTCTTCCCTTCCACCCCACCCTCACCGCCCCCATAAGATGCTTCTGCCTAATTAGGAGAAAGACTGGTTTAGGTTTGGAACCACACAACAGTTTAGGGGATTTGTAGACTGACTCAAAATGCCAGCCTGTGGGATATGAGCAAAAATCTAACCATGTCTTGTCCTTTTTTTCTGCCTAACAGTCCTCTTCCTGGCCACTCCAGGAGCCAAATCAACTCAGATGGAGCCTAATATACTCATCTTTCTCCATTGAACCTTCTTTTCTATCCAGTAAGAAGGCACCACATAGCAATTGATGGCTCTGCGTAATGGTCACACTGGCATAGTCTTTAACAATTTCATTCCAAAGAGGTCTCATGTATTGCTACAGTTCACGCTCTGACTATGAAATATCTTCCGTAGGCCCACGAGGTTGATACTGGGTTCCCAGATATTTGACTACTTCTCAAAGTTGTAGAGACTTTAGGAGGCAGAGGCTGCCTAGCAGTAGATCATACGGGAGCATGTTTTAAGAGCTGTACAGGCTCTTCTCTCTGCTTCCTGTCCACCATAAAATCAACTGCTGTCTTGAGACACACATTTAATTTGTTATTTTACTTAAACACAGAGGGTCAAGGAACCATGGGTACCACCATCCAAAATCGGCCCTTTCTTTTTTAAGTTGTTTCTTTGGTTTTTTGTTGGCTTGTTTTGTTTTTGGTGACAGTGTTGATAAAGTTGACTAATACCTGTCTACTGACACTGCTGGAAATTAAGATAACACAATGACTTAACCTAGGTTGGGAATAAGTGTTTCTGTAGACAAAAAAGTAACATTTCTACTGAGATACATAGTTTTCTTTTCTTTAAAATATATTTATTTATTTATTTTGATTTTTTGATACAAGGATTTCATGTGTAGCCCTGGCTGTCCTGGAACTCACCCTGTAGAACTGACTGGCCTTGAACTTGGAAATAAACCTGCCTCTGCCTCCTAAGTGCTGGGATTAAAGGTGTGCACCACCACCACACTGCTAAGATTCATGATTTTCTAAGGTGCTAGATCTTAGTCATTTGTATGGTGGGTGATGTACTCATGCATATATATATATATATATATATATATATATATATATATATATATATATATGTTAAGTTCACAGTCCATATGTGCTCCTGTGTAGGCCAGAAGTGGACACTGATGTCTTTGTATATTATTCTCCTCATTATTTTTGAGACCAAGTCTCTTGCCAAACCTGGTCTCAATAGACTAGCCCGGAGCTCATTGATTGACCAGACTGGAGCTCACTGATGACCAGCCTGGAGCTCATTGATTGACCAGACTGGAGTTCATTGATTAACTAGACTGGAGCTCATTGGTTGACTAGACTGGTACTCATTGATTGACTAGACTGGTACTCACTGATTGACTAGACTGGTACTCATTGATTGACTAGACTGGAGCTCATTGATTAACTATCCTGGAGCTCATTGATTAACTAGCCTGGAGCTCATTAATTAACTAGCCTGGAGCTCATTGATTGACCAGACTGGAGCTCATTGATTAACTAGACTGGAGCTCATTGATTGACTAGACTGGTACTCATTGATTGACTAGACTGTTACTCATTGATTGACTAGACTGGTACTCATTGATTGACTAGACTGGTACTCATTGATTGACTAGACTGGCTGGGCAGCAAGCCCTTCAAATTCTCTTTTTTATGCTTCCTAGAGTTAAGTTTACAGACATGTGCTGTCACATGCGACTTCCCCTGTGGGTGCTGGGGATTCAAACTCAGATCCTCATGCATGCTCAGTCAGCACCTTTACCCACAGAACCATGTTGCTAGCCCTTGAACCATCTTCTTGCAGGTTTACAACTATTGTTCTTTCTGTTGTCTCTGTTAAAATCTACACACAGTGGGATGTGAATGACTGGCAGTGTTCCTCACACACTAAGAGAGAATGCATACATAATAATGAAAGTACAGAGAGTAGACTATGAACTTCTATGTATGTTATCCAATTGCCAAATTTTGTGCCATCTGTGAGCGCAATATCACATGCGTCATGCCTTTTCCTCGTATGCATCCCAGGCAAGAAGAATGTGCAGGAGGTTTAGCTAGACTTTCTACCCTAGGACTCCACAATGTCTCTCAAGCTACCCTTCAAATTATTAACATCAAAAACCAGGTTCTATGCTTTCAGTTTTCCAGGTATATGTGAACCATAAAAGGTCTGCAAGTCTCATGTTTAGGTCAAACTCAGCCATTAATCTCTTAACAGAGTTGCTCAAAGAGAAAATACAGGTGGCTACAAGTTTCTGCCTAGGAAGTATTCAACATGCTGGAGTTTAGAATAAATGCAAATCTCATTATTTCCAAAGATCTATGGTATTTAGATAAAGTGTTTGTCTTAGGGCTCTATTGCTTTGAAGAGACACTATGATCATAGTAACTCTTGTAAAGGAAAACATTTAACTAGAGCTGTCTTACAGTTTAGAGGTTTCATTCATTGTCATGGTGGAAGGCATGGGGGCACACAGGCAGATATGGTGGCACACAGGCAGATGTGGTGGCACACAGGCAGACATGGTGGCACACAGGCAGATGTGGTGGCACACAGGCAGACATGGTGCTGGAGAAGTAGCTGAGAGTTCTACATCCAGATCCAAAGGCAGCAGGAAGAGAGAGTGGCACTAGGTCTGGCTTGAGCATTTGAAACTTCAAAAACCACCTTCAAAGACATGCTTCCTTCAACAAGGCCACACCTACTCCAACAAAGTCACATATACTAATCCTTTCAAATATTGCCACTCCCTATGAGCCTATGGGGGCCGTTTCTTTTAAACCACCACAGTGTTTTTGGTTTTTTTTTCTCTCTGCATGTAGC
This sequence comes from Arvicola amphibius, assembly GCF_903992535.2. Taxonomy (NCBI): domain Eukaryota; kingdom Metazoa; phylum Chordata; class Mammalia; order Rodentia; family Cricetidae; genus Arvicola; species Arvicola amphibius. The sequence goes on from NC_052063.2 coordinate 40,882,469, forward strand.
TCTAGGAATGTGAGTTCTCTGTAACCCTCTCCGTTCTTCCTTCCTGTGGGGTCAATGCTGGTGATAAATGGCCCATAATTGCAATATCATGACAGTGTGTGTCATAACACGTGGTGGATTGTTTGGATTCTGTAATCATACTACTCTACAATTGAGGATTTGAGATTTAAGTATGGTACCAGGGGATGTGTATGAAGATATTATTCTTGTTCAATAAATCATAAAGAGGCATTCACAATTAAATCAAATTGTACCTAATTCCAAAAGTCTGCTTTTATGTGTTTATTTTAAAAACATCAGCATCCTTCAAAAGCTCCCTACTAGATTTTAAATTCAACAACACCAACAACTAAAAGAACAAAGTAAAACACCACTTTGAGTAAATTAATCTTGTGTTGATTCAGCTTCTTTCATCAAGAATTTTATTCATCTTTTGAAAACCAGTTTCATTGATGTATAATTGATTTACAAAATAGCACAAGTTTCATGTTTGGATTTCTCTCAGTCTTTGGCAAACTCATTCGAGTGCCAACACAATCATCACACATCAGGATATAGAAAGTTCCCTTGAGTGTTTTGAAGAAACAGCATTGGCATTAGCCTCAGATAGCCCTTCCACAGCACCAGATGCTCAATCACTTTCTATGCATCACAGGCTGCAGCCCCCCACTCCTCTTGCCTGGCTTGGCTGGCTTGCCTGGAATTCACAAGGACCATGCTGTCCTTGAACTTACAGAGATCCACCATCTCTGAGATTAAAGGCTTGCAGGCACACCACAACCAGCTTGCAACAGTCCTTCTCTTGTTCCCCAGAGCATCAAGACTCCTTTAGGAATCCTCTGCTTGGTTCCTTCTTCCTCCCTGGGGTCCTCTAAACTCTTCTGTGTGCAGAGGACCTTCTTTATCTTGGGGGGCCTGAGATATTCCTCTCTCCGTATGTGTGGAGAACTTGCCTTACCCTGGGGGACTTGAGATACCCTCTCTCAATCTGAATGGAGGACCAACCTTACCTTGGGGAATTTGAGATATTCCTCTCTCAATCTGTGTGGATGATCTGCCTTACCCTGAGGGACTTGAGATATTCCTCTCTCAATCTGTTTCCACACTTGATTTACTTTTCTGTGCCTCCTTGGAACCAGAGATCTATTTCTTTCAAAACCCTCTCAAGTGTCCTTACAATATTTTGTTCGATAAGTGCTATAAATAGATATCATTTGCAGAGTGTAAATGAGCATCATTTTCTCAAGGCTTAGACTCACTTCAGGCCACCTCTATGGGCCCCATCTTGTGCTATGAGCTCTAAGCATACACCCACAGCACACACGGATACATAGCTCGTTCACCCTTTTAACCTCATCTTAACGGATGAGCACCAGACAGTCTTTCCTCGAGGCACTGACCCAGAGTATTGGATGCATCTGTCTATTAGTGTGCGCCATACTAAATTGGAATCTTAATGTTAATAATTAACTAGAATAACATCTTTCTTGGACTAAAGCCATTCCATTCTCTCTTGTGGGCTAAAAATGTTCCTTGAAGAAATATCAGGGTCATGAAAGTAGAAAAAAATCTCATTAGCTAAATGTTTTAGGAGAGGTAACAGGAAAAAAATTCAAGTTTCATGAAAATATTTTTGAAAGTTATGATTGACCTGAAATGGCATTAATTAACCCCAAATAATAATGCTGTTGAATCACACTTTACCAACTTACTTCTATTTGTAACCTAAGGAAGTTCTGGGGAAATAAGCTTGGCCCTTATATGTATGTTGCCAATCCAAATGGATAACTTTTAAATAAGATTCAAAGAAATTTATAGAAATAAGACTTTAACAATATTATTTAATTCCAGTACCAATAGTTTTCTTGCATAAGATTCTGTAGAAATGTTTAATGTTTGATAAGTTACCTACTTGATTTTCTTTTGGTAATTTTTTTAAAATATTTTCTTCAAGAAGTAGTCTTACTGTATGGCTGGAGCTGAGCTGGAAAGTAGAGTCTTTTTGTATCAGCTTCCTAGACATGCTAAGATAACAAGCATGTCCCACTATACCTGGCCAGGATGTAACTGCAAACAAAGCTTAGAAATGGTAGAAATGAAAAGAAGGGACTGGGATTGTATTATCTTTGCCCAATATAATTCACCGATAAGTGGTAAAGAATTCCATGGCGGGTGGCATGTAGCACAAATAATAAAAACCCAGAGAGTTCAAGGTGAAGATCAGAAATGCAAAGTGGCCAGCCACTAACTCTTTTCTCTACCTCAGACCAAAATGGGTGATCCTGCCTCCATGAATCGTCAGACTGAGACTGAGCATGAGACCTGTTGTATATTCCTCTCTAGTGCTGGGATTAAAGATGTGCACCACTACCATCCAGTATCTACGGCTAACTAGTGTGGCTGCTGGGATTAAAGGTATGTGTCACCACTGTCTGGCTTGTATGGCTGACTAGTATGGTGCTTTGCATTCTGATCTTCAGGCAAGCTTTATTTATTAAAACACAAATAATATACTACTATAATTCCCTTTTTGTCTAAAATATAAAAGACGTCTATAATTAATATAAGAAAAATTATATACAGTAAGTACAATAACTATATACAATATATACAGGCAATAAATATATCAACAATGTCTAGTCTGTTTGCATTTGACAAATTCAGAGAAAAAACTTCATATCTATCCTATCTTGATGAGTCCAAAAGGTTGTACCTAATTTACTTTCTAATTTGCATTATCAAATTATCTTTTAATATCTCTCAACATTTACACTTTATACCTCTTTAGTGAGTTTCTTCCTGAGTCTGGTAAACAAGAAATATTGTAATTATCTTGTCTTCAACTACCTCAGAGTCCTGAAAAGGAAATACTATTAACTGAGTAAGCAGGAAGTGCAAGCAAGTGACTTCCAAAAAAATATGAGAAATTACAGAAATATCTGGCTATTTGAACAGTCACCCAAGGTTCCTCTACAACATTGGGGCAACCATCTTTGGCCTACAGAATATTCAACAGACTTTTCTGTGATGTAGGATATTCTGAAGGCTGTCCTGCTTTGTCTTGACAATCTTTGACACTCTTTTTTGTATCCTGCTTGTCTAATCAGGACAATATTGTCAGCAGTCAAGGAAAGGGCATTTTCTTGCCTAGTGACTTGCTTTTGCCACAAAGGAAGTAACCTCCATGTGGAGATTTTTTTTTTTTTTTTTTTTTTTTTTTTTTTTTTGGTTTTTCGAGACAGGGTTTCCCTGTTTTTAGGGTTTTTAGAGCCTGTCCTGGAACTAGCTCTTGTAGACCAGGCTGGCCTCGAACTCAGAGATCCGCCTGCCTCTGCCTCCCGAGTACTGGGATTAAAGGCGTGCTCCACCACCACCCGGCTACCATGTGGAGATTCTTTGATGCCCATTATCTTCTCTGAAGTAGATTGGTGCTTCCAGGAGCAGACATGTCTCATTGTCATTAAAAAGAGTCTATGTTATTAAAACATCTTAAATGCCATATTCTGTAGATCTCTGATGTGTTTGAAGATGACCTGTCTATTTAAAATATATTTTTGTTTGACCTTGAAAACTTACCTAATGTGACTACAAGTTTAATTGTAATAGGTGACTAATTATTAACCCACATTTCTTTATTATTGTAAACAGTTGGTGGTAATAACTTTCAATAACTAGAAATTTGCATTACATTGTTAAATTAGCTGCATAGGTATACTACTTTGAACAACATTAGAAATGTACACACAGTATATTTTAACAAAATTTATCTCAAATTTGTATTAATATACATAATTTGTATACAATATATAAAAGTCCAATCAAATGTAAAATATTTAAAACTTGTAATTGCTTTTTAAAAGTAAATTCAATAGTATACCTTTTTTATTTTTATCATATCTATATCTCCCTTTTTTCTTTTCAGAGTAGATTCAGTAATCTACCATTTTATCTTATTATATCTGACTTCTCTTTTTTTTCTTTTCAAAATAAGAACTCTGAATCTAATCTTTTTTCAGCTTTTCTCCTGACTGTAACCAATAACAACTTGTAACTAGTTTTCCTAAACAATGACAAATATCCAAAACTCATTGCATAATCAAAAATCACCCACCCTATCTCTTGGGAATGTGGGTGTCATGTTTTTAAATTTATTTCCTGCTTTCTGTGGGCAACAACATCTTTAGAGGATCCTGAAAAGAAAATTTGGGTTAGTTGCTAAATTCTGGGGGAGGTAGATTTATCATTTGTTACTCAGCATCTTTGTAATGGAAACACACAAGTCTTGACTAGAGCAGTCTGTGAGGTTGCATTATCTCAGCTAACTACCTCAAAATTCTACTGAGTACAAAGCTGATCTTTAGGTGGTGTTTTCCAGCTTAGTGGTGTTATCACAATCCTGTAGGAATTGTCATTGTGGGTCTCCCATCCTCCGTTTGGAGAATTCAAAGGCTACTGTTAGGTGTGCTCATGGTTCACTGTAGAAAACTGATAGAGACTCAAACCCAAAATCATGTATAGAAAGGTAGATGAAGCCTTTTTCTAGGATTAGTTAGTACTCTACATGACCATTAATATCATGGCAGAAGGTTTTATATATATATATATATATATATATATATATATATACACATATGTATATGTATATATATACACATATGTATATGTGTATATATATACATATGTATATGTATATATATATATAAAGCTTATAAATTTTAAGGTTTTATACCTTAAGAAAAGTTGTTAAATATAAAACCAAAGGATTATGAGATTAGTAGCAATAAAACAGTCCTTAAATATTTGTTTTTCTTCTGTACCATATCAGGTGGTTCTTCTGACATGAGACAAAGATTTTGGATTTTACTTGAAGGAGAGAGCCACAGCCCAACTCTAAATCCTGCTTTAATTTTTAATTAGACTGGGACTACTAAAAGACCATTTGCATTGTATGTTTGTAGAGGATAGCTGAAACAAACATTTGGGAAGATTTGTGGAATTTTGTCCTGTTAGAAATGTGACATACCAATAGGTCAATTTACTCTTTTTCTTGGGATACTTTTTCTAGATGATTTGCTCTTTTTCTTCAGTTGTCTCATTTGTCCAGTGGTCTTCAGATTCCTTAGCTAAATGCCTTTATTCTCTTGAAAAGACAAAAGTAAAGCTCTTCCCCAACCCTAACTTTGGGTAAGTTCCAAATCTAATCTATTATTCAGAGCAGTATGGTTTCTTATAACAGGCATTAGGTTCTTTAATTGCTCTGGGAAGGAGTTTCCTCTATGACGGCAGGAAATGACTGAATCCAATTTTTCATAGGGGCCTTCGAGAAGCCTCTCAAAGAGTTTCCTAAAGGCAAAGGATTACCTTGAATGTCTCTTGTTGATCTACTCTCATTAGTCCAATGCCCGCCTTTACTATACCTTCTGTATCATCCATAAGGGAGAGGTGTTCTGTTTGAATTATGCTTAGAAAAATATTGGTTTTCAGAATGCCCTGTTTACAATCCCTTTTAAAGTGACCTTGTTTGCCACAATTGTAACCTTGACATTGCAATTTTTCCTAAAACCTCTGGAAATCACCTTTCCTATCCAAGCATCATCATGGTTATGAGATTCAATATTAATTGTATCTCAGATCACTCTTTCAAAGGTGCTGGCCTTGCCTTTAACAACCTATTATCCTTTTGCAGTGAGAATGAGCATTTTCAAAAGCCAAAGATTCGATTACTATTTTCTAGCTTCTAAATTTGGTATCATTCTGTTTACTGCTGAAGTCAATCTTTGTAAGAAATCTGTGAAGGCTTCCTTTGGGCCCTGTATAACCTTAGTAAATGACTCAGTTTTCTTTCCCATTTCTCCAGTTCTGTCCCAAGCATCCAAAGCTGCTATGTGGCATAAATCCAGGGTGTGGTCATCATATAAAGATTGCCTTTCTATAGTAGCGTAATAGAATAGAATTTGATCTTGGTAGATTTCCACACCTCTACCTCTATTGTTGTTCCGTGGTCTTAGCCTCTTCTCTGAACCAGCTACTCCATTGTTACCATGGACCAGGCTCTAAAACAGCTTTAACCAAGTCTCTCCAGTCTTTAGGGATAATTCTATTACAAACTGACCACAAGTTTAACATTTGCTTCACAAACAGTGAATGCATGCCACATGAGACTGTCATGTCTTTGAATCTCCTTAAGTCTAACATTGGCACAGGAGTTCAATTAGCTTTTACAGAGCATCTGTTACCTGGCAACACCTGTAAGGTTACTGGATATAGTAAGGTTGGTTGTTCTTGTCTATTCTTACAATGCAATGCTGAAATTGGCTCCCCATTAAATTCCTCTGTGTGGATTTGAATATCTCTGTGATCTGTCTTATTAAGGTTTTCGAAGGCCCATATCTTGGCAGTCAAACCAAACAACTTTTTAAGAGATAAACCAAGAATTATCAAAACGACAAGGATTATCAGAATGATAACAGTATGTCAATCCTGGTTAAGTTGATTAACCCTTCACTTAATTGTTCCATTTTTAAATCATGCATTGCATAATCATATAGAGACCTAACTTTCTCTATTGCGATTGTTTCTTCCATTTTTTAACATTGGGGAAAAATGTCCTCCTTTTAACTAATTCCTCCCTTTAAGAATTCCCAACTTTCTCACCAAATCTGTTACTGATAATGGTGATGATGTGAGGCTTCTTGCTGCTGTGTAGAACAATAAAAGCCTGACTGAATTTCAAGGCAGCTACCTAGTTTGGCAGCAGCCCAAGAAGGTCACTCAGGGAAAACCCGCCAGGAGAGAAGAAAGGAAAACCCAGCAGATAGGGTCATTACTCCAGCAATGTGTAGCTCCAGCATAATCCAGTGGCTGTAAAGTCACAGGGAAATGGCTTTTTCGTGAATTCATATCCCCAAAGTCGGGTGCCTGATGTAGCACAAATAATAAAAACCCAGAGATAAGTATTGGGGTTCAAGCTAAAGATCAGAAGATCAAAGTGCCCAGTCACTACCTCTTATTTCTACCTCAGACCAAAATGGGAGGTCCTGTCTCCAGGAATCCCCATACTGAGACTGAGACTGAGCCCTGTCTTCTCTAGTGGTGGGATTAAAGGTGTGCACCACTACCACTTGGCCCCTATGGCTAACTAGGGTGGCTGTTGGGATTAAGGGTGTGTCCCACCATTGCCTGGCTTGTATGGCTGACTAGTGTGGCTGCTTTGCACTCTGATCTTCAGGCAAGCTTTATTTATTAAAACACAAATAATATACTATAATATACTATAGTGGCGCATAAGCCAGGATAGGAATATGTATTGAGAATACTCTGAGCTGCATTTCTATGCAAGCCCGCAATCCTAGCACTAATTATCCAAGGGAGGAAAACATTACACACACACACAAACACACACACACACACACACACACACACACACGAGTTCAAAATATTTCATTGACTGTATAGCAAGGCCACAAAATACCAGTGTATAAATACAGATATTGTTACTCAGTTTCCCTAACTACAATCAATGTTTGCGTCTAGCTTCTTGTCATGAAATGGAGTTAGAAACAATTCCTGCTTCTCATTTAAGAAAATCCGATGGTATTAGAGCAGTCAGTGCAGGCATAGACAGAGTCAGGCATTTTGGATATTTCCGTTTTTTACTTTTAAACAAATTTAGTTTACCTGAAAAAAAAAAATTTGGTTTCCTTAGATAGTGAAATGTTTGACTTTCTGAGACCACAACTCCCTGTTCCCAATGCCAGGCAATGGTAGGGACTGACACCTTCCTAATTGGGTCGGCTGTTAACTATTGGGAAGTTTCCTCCTAGGGTAAGCACAAGATCCAGATTGACAGTCCTGGACTTTGTAAGTGACAGAAACCCAATTCATAAGTCAAAGACAAAAATGGCCTCTGAGATTTAGAAGTTGGCCCAGTGGTGATGACAAAGACATCCAGTTGGTTTATCCTACGTCAGCCTGGCCCTGCACCTATCGCTTCCTTCCCATGCCTCCAACTTTCTGCTCTTTCTCTTCTCTCCTAGAAAGCAGTGCTGTGTGACTTCATGGGTGAGGAGCAGGTTAGGGCATGTGGGGAGCACAAGGCTGTGTAGGCAGAATGTGCATGACTGGCGAGGTTTACTTCTTTTGAAATTGATTACATAAGGAACTTCACCAGGTAGACATTTAGCCCTGAGGTTGTAAACCTGAGATAAATGTGGAATTAGGTAAACATGAGGAAGCCATATTGGCCTGTATTACTGGGTGCTGCTCTTTACCAGTAAGAATAATAATAGCTCAGATTTGTGGGTGCTCATTATGTGCAAGGCACTGGGTGAAGACTTCATTATGTAATGATTATTCATGACAAGATACTTGAGAGGATATATATGTATGTATATATATATATATATACATATACATACATACACACACACACACACACACACACACACACACACACATATATAGTTTGGATTTGTTTTTTGAAACAGGGTTTCTCTGTAGTGTTGAAGCCTGTTCTGGAACTAACACTATAGATCAGGCTGGCCTCAAACTCATGGAGATCTACCTGCCTCTGCCTCCCAAGCACTGGGATTAAAGATGTGCGCCACCACCCGACCACAATGAGTAATATTTTTGAAATAAAGGATCTTAAATATGAAGAAGTTCAGTATTATCAGGGACCTGACAGAGGCAGGGTATGGTTTGGAAACCCATGCCTTCAAATGTGTCATCATTGTTTTGATGGGCACAGCTGAAGGGAGACCCGACGTTGAGTTGATCATATTTTTCTTCCTGGTTCACCAGACAAGCCTGAAACAGAATGCAGATTTTAATTTGTGTCCATTAAAAGCTATGGGATCAGTTTAGTTCTTCATTGTTTCAGAAAAATAGAAATTAAAATAAAACAATAGAATTGTTTTAGAAAACAGGACACACACACACACACACAATAAAAACGGCATCTGGTTGCATTATAGAAATGCAGAATGCTCCAGCCCAGGGTTGTGTCTGAGCTGCCCTTGTCTAACAGCAAAACACAAGTGTGCTGGCTGCTTCTGTGTCAACGTGACACACACCAGAGTCATCAGAGAGGAAGGAGCCTAGGTTGAGGAAATGCCTCCCTGAGATCCAGCTGTAAGGCATTTTCTCAATTGGTGACTGATGGGGAGGGCCCAGCTTGTGGTGAATGGTACCACCCCTGGGCTGATAGCCCTGGCTTCTATAAGAAAACAGGTTGAGCGAGCCAGTAAGCACCTCTTCTTCATGGCTCCTGCCTCTAGGCTCCTGTCCTGTGTGTGTTCCTGTCCTGACTTCCTTCAAGGATGGACTACAATGTGGAAGTGTAAACCAAATAAACCCTTTCCTCCCCAGCTTGCTTTTTATTCATGGTGTTTGGTCACAGCAATAGAAACCTTAACTAAGACAACCTCACAGTGAGCGTGGATCAGAGACCAAGGATGATCTATCTGTATGGGATCTATCCCTATGGACAGTCATCGATTAGGACACTAAGATCTGCCCATCAAAGCCCAGGCAAGTTTCAGGCTGCTCCACCTTTCATCTTTCCCAGTCATGAAAGCGAGGAGTCTGTGCTCATGGCTGCTCTAGGGAGCTAAACGGGGTCATGTCAGGGGTGGACTGTAGTTCAGTGGTAGAGGGTGTATTTGGCTTGTTTGTAGCCCCAAAGCTCAATCATACACAGAGACCCACCTATGCACAATTTATATTATTGCAGATCAGCTCTTTCAGACTGCATTTAGGAATTATGGTTGAGAGACATCAAAACAATCTTATTGTGTCTTCATGCTCACTGAAATTGCTTCCCTGTGGTTGAGAGAAATGAGGGGTAACAACCTTAAACTTTACTATTGATCGGCACTTTTGACTGAACTTTCTCACTTTTCTCTGTAAGATTTTATAAAACGATATCATATTCATTCCCAAGGTTTCTTTTTTTCCAAGGCATTTGAAGGTTTTCAACTTTAAAAACTGGGTCATTTCTAAAAGTGGGTTTCTTTTCCATCAAGGCTAGGCCTGATCTGGGAGTTACTTCACCTTGCTAGGATTTTAACTTTATTCTCACACACTGACCGGCTTTGTGCTGGAAGAGCAGACATTCCCTCAGGCAGTGAGTGATTCCCCTGTATTCTAATAGCGTGGAAATCAGAAAACATCACCCTCCTACAGTAAGTGTGGGTTTCTCTATTAGAACAAATATGGACTTTTGGGGGCCCACTTGTACACCCCAGTACAGAAGAGAGAGAAAACAAGTAATTAAGCCCATGGCAAGTTTTGTAAGAAAACCAAGTGGGGACAGAATGGAAACTAAGTAAAATGCCCACTGGAGATGAGGACATTCTTTGGAAATGGATGATGCAGTGGCTGTACCTGCCACTTTCCTAGCGGTTCACAGCCACATCCGTCTATCTTATGCCTCCTCTGTGGATGAGCAGTCTGCTCAGCTCTGATTGGGTCTCCTGAGGCTGAAATCCAGGTCCTGACGGGACTGCACACTTGAGCATCTGGAGATCAGGGTCCACCTGCTCCCTGCAGGAGACTGAAGTTCTCAGTTTCTTGCTGGCTCTCATAGATCACTGTTCTCAGCTCCAGTGTAACTGGGTGTCACATCCTCTTCCTTCATGGGTGGAGACAGCCAGGCCTGCTCGGGTTCTTGTCTTCTGTCGTACTCCTCAGACACCCCCCTTCCTTCCCACCTTCTAAGTCTTCACGTCTGACTCCAGCCAGGGAAATGCCTAGGCTTTAGAGATACAAGGGATTAGATTAAATACATGTGCATAATCTAAACTAATCTTTCTATTTTAAGATCTGGATCTTAATTCCATCTGCTGGATTCCTTTATAACAGGGCAAACTTCCTTTGTGACTGAATAATCGCGAATGAGCGCATCTTGAGGATTCCGTTGATCTAAAAGATGGCTAAACAGCTGAGAATGTGTGGACAGCAAAGCTTTATTCAGAATTCCACATCACTGCTGTCATGAGTGTTGGTGAATTGTGAGAATAAGGCCATCGTCTGCAGCGAGAACTATTGGCCAACATATAGAAACAAATTTTAATCTTTAAGGAAATGGAACACACATTTACTGATATGACTTAACTATTTTGGCCAGTAGGATAGCTCGGCGGGTAAAGGTGCCTGCTGCTAAGCCTCAGTTTAATCCCTTGGACCTACAGGAGAGAGGCAGAGAACTGACTCCTACAGTTGTCCTTGGATTTGTTCTCTCTCTCCCTCCCTCTCCCTCTCTCTCTCTCTCTCTCTCTCTCTCCCTCTCCCTCTCCCTCTCTCTCTCTCTCTCTCTCTCTCTCTCTCTCTCTCTCTCTCTCTCTCTCTCACACACGCACACACACACGCACACGCACACGTGTACACAAAATAAAATAGAATGGAATTTAAAGAGTAAGAATAAAAACAGAATCACAGAATCCCTTTTGTGCTGGCTTAGATATCAGACATGTGAGACAGAAATGTTTCATGTCGGGCAATGTCGCCTTACATCCTCACGTGCTGTCTTTCAGCGGCATAGGCCTAGGTCCTCGAAAGCCCGGCTTCCTCCCCTGCATCAGCCACAGTGTGGAGATGGCTCTTCTGAGGCGGTGGGACTGGGAAAGTAATGGCGGCGAGAGCTGAGTTTTCCTGACTAGCTGAGTTTTATCCTCGAAGAAGGTTAAGCGTGAAATAAAGTTTGTGGCAGAAAACTCTGGGTACTTGGAGTTAGAGAATTTTTTTTAATCAAGGAATGAAGAAGGGCACTGCCATCAGTAAGAATCAGTTTTAAAGCCAATTCTTTTAGACGGTGTCTGGTTACTTCCATTTTCCCACCTCTATGTTCATAATTCTCACCCCTGAATCTACAATTTTCAGTCTATCAAACTGCAGGAAGGTTGCCAGGGCTATCACCATGGAAATAGCACCTCATAAATGAACTTGACCTAAACCCATTCCAAGAAAACAAACACTCACACAGTTTTCACTTGTATTAGTTCTCTCATGGTTTCTGGTTTAGGTAGAGCAAAATATGGAAATAAAATTTAGGACAGCGTTCCAGTCCACAGACTAACACTAAGTAGAGTAATTGTGATCTGGCAAATATCATTTAATTTGCCCTGCTCTGTTTTACTGATGGTTTACAGTTTGGGGGATTGATAAATGCAATAGAGACTTCCAGACATATCCCCTGACTGCTGAATTGTCAAAGACAATGTTGGGAACCATATACAATTTTTTCAAAAGCTAGTGTCTGTAGCGGGCTTTCTCTTGGGCCATCAATCATCTCTCAGATCATGAAACAGAGACATTATTAATTATGAAGATTCGGCTTTATCTTAGCTCTTATTTTAATCTATTTCTCTTTGTGTTTTGCCTCAGGGCTTTTGAACCTTTCTTTCTGTATATCCTACTTCCCTGCTGTCTCTATGTCTGGCTGGGAGCAGCCTGGCTTCTGGCCCAGGGTCTGTCCCCTTCTTTCTCCTCATTCTCGTCTTCCTCTTTCAAGCTCACATTTCTCCTCCTACTCAGTCTCTCAGCCTGCTGGTCTCACCTATCACTCTTCTGCCTAGCTATTGGCTGTTCAGCTCTTTATTAGACCAATCAAGTGCCTTAGGCAGGCAAGATGAAACAGTAACATGTTTACATAATTAAACAAATGCAACAGAAACAAAAGTAACACATCTTCACATAGTTAAAGTAATAATCTGCAGCATAAACAATGTGACACATCTTTGCCTAGTTAAAATAATATTTCACAACAGGTGTCTAATATCCCATTCTTTCAAGAATACTTTTGATTAACTAGGATGTTTGATTGACAGAATGACTCTTTGCCTAAATAGTATGAATATACTATTTTGTTGGTGGTGGTGTTTTTATCCTCTCTTATTTTCTGGGTAGGATCCTGTGGATGGATTTTTGTGAAAATGACCTTAATTTGTCCCAGTTCAGGCACTCATAATAGTCTCGTGGTGAAGTGGAGGACCTGGTCACACTGAGTTGCAAACCAGGAGTTTAAAGCATTAGCGTGAAATTAAAACAGCCCTAGCCTGAGGCCACCACCATATGAATGGAATTTATATCTGCAAAGTACTTAACATGTCATTGAAAACATAGAGGACCTAGAAGGAAATAGTGTCTTCTGTATCTCATAGTGTCTGGGAGCTATAGTGAAATATTATTTTAACTGTGCAAAGCATGCTACGTTTGTTTCTGCTGCTTTTCTTAACAATGCAAAGGTGTGTTACATTTGTTTGATTAAATAAAATTAACCTGGGGGTCAGGAGGCTGAGTCAGCAACCAGCTGACAGAAGGGGTAGGGAGGAGCCATGTGCAGGCAAGGGTTTTTATGTGGGGGCTGGGCAGAAGGAGGCCCCCTTTTTCAGGAGGTGCCAGCAAGGAGAGAAGGTTAGCTACTTGTTATTCCATCTCTCTGAGCTAGCGGGGTTTCACCTCAGCCTTTGAATCCTGAGTTCTATAGAAGAAGAGAGATTTAGATAAAGTTTCCTTTAGTGGCTGTGATAGAGCCAGTGCCTGAGGGAACAGAATTCCTGCCTGACAGGGCCTGCACTGCCTAACCGCTTAGCTGCAGAGCTGCAATTGTAGGTTGGGACAGCAGTTGGTTATGGCGTGGCCACTGCATTGAAAGCAAAACAACAGAACAAAGGTGTCCACGCTCTACCAGCCCCTAGCTTTGCCATTCTCGCTGTTTACCCTGTGAACTATAGCTTAGAGCAAAAATGAGAGTAGTACTTCAAAGGTTTAATGTAGTTCAGAATGATTAACAGTTCACTATAAGCATCCTTTAGAATGTTCCTTAGGGCCGGGCGGTGGAGATGGCCATGCTTGCCTTCACTCCCAGTACTTTGGAGTCAGAGGCAGGCAGATCTCTGAGTTTGTGTGTCTAGTGTGCGTGTGTGTATGCATGTTTACGTGTACGTAGACGTATCCATATGTGTGTGTGTGTGTAGTTGCATGTGGACACCAAAACCTGATGTTGGAATTATTATTAATAGGTTTTCTACCATATTCATTGAGGTGGGGTCTTCCAATTGGTCCCCTGAGTTCTTAGATACCACTGGCCTCACTAGTCAGCATAGATGAGGTAGTGCTGAAGTAACGTAGCCATGGGAAAGATCATGAATTATCCCCAAATCATTTATACATTTTATCTCCACTAGATTATTTTTACTAATTAGATGCCAGATTATCAACTTTGAGATTGAAAGTTGAGATTTATTGATATTACAAATGTTGAGCTTTAAACAACCAGGTTTGATTTGATATGTTCCTTAAGATAAACCTTCAATCAAGTGTGGTATTGTTTGTACCATTGTTGATCCTACTTATCCCTAAATTCCATTATGGTGATATTGGTGAGGGCAATGACAAATTATTAGAATTAGAATTTTGAATTTTTGTTTGTTTGTTTTTGTATTTTTAAGACTGGGTTTCTCTGTGTAACAGCCTTCGCTGTCTGGTAAATAGTTCTGTAGACCAGGCTGGCCTCAAACTCACAGAGATCCACCTGCCTCTGCCTCCCAAGTGCTGGGATTAAAGGCATGGGCCACTACTACCCCACAGAATTTCAAAGTTTAATAAATTTGGAATTCTTTTGTTTGAGGTTAAAATTCTGAATTCGTGTGATTAATTTCAATTTCCTAAAACACTTAAGATATCTTTCCACCTTATATTGCTTTGTGCAGAGTCAGTACATAAAGATTTTCAGTAACCACTTATATTCTTGCCTACATTTTTTCTATAATTAGAGACTCCTGCATTAATTTCTCACATTTATTACGGAAAGTGCCCTTTGTAACCTGGTATTCCATTATAGAAATGAATTAGTTTTGATGAATAGAACCTTCATAACTAGAACGCTATAGAAGCACATCATAAATTTTTCTTCTTAGCACATTTTAAAAGCATTAGACTAAATGGCAAAGAGCTTACTAGATGTTTATGACTTTGGTTTATGCTTGTGAATTAATGGGACGAAGGGCTAATCCATCAGTAGCCCTTGCTGTATTTAATTAGCCTGGATCCCCTTTTACAATCCTAGAAATAGCATCTATTTTCTTTTTCCCCTCGGACAAAGGGTCAACACCAGGAAGTAACCACCTTAAGTGCAGGGCTGATACAAATTCAGAGAAAAGGAAGCTCACTGTGGAAGGCGAGCCAGGAGTTCCTGCATCTGTGCTTGTCTGCAGGCTCTTGACCCCTGCGTTTCTGGTGTGGCTCCTGCTTCTTCCTTGTGTCATTGCCGCCCTGATTTCTGTGGGCCTCTGCCTGAACAATGTCCTGAACTTGGCATCAGCTCCAGAGTGATGACCGGGAGGCAGCAAGCTTCACCCCACCAGCCCATGTCCTTGCTTAGAGAAAACAGCTCTGTTTGGGTTTCTGAGTTACAGGTTCACGCTTTTAAACCACCTTGAAATCATCACTATTTGTTTCTCCTTCGTGTTTGACAGCTCAGCTGTTGCACTTGACTGTAGATTTTATTTCATTTTTGTTTTGTTTTTCAAGACAGGGTTTTTCTGTAGCTTTGGGGCCTGTCCCGGAACTAGCTCTTGTAAACCAGGCTGGCCTCGAACTCACAGAGATCCACCCGCGTCTGCATCCTGAGTGCTGGGGTTAAAGGCGTGCACCACCACAGTCCGGCATGATTGTCGATTTTACAGCATGCTGTGAACTTTTAACAAGAAGAACTCCAGGACTGTGGCGATCCGTAAGGAACAGAGGCTCCTTAGCACTGTATCAAGTTATGTGATAAAAAGTGCCCTTGTCTTAGGCTATAAGAGTCTATCTTTCTGAGTCCTGGTTTCTTTCCAGTGTTCTGCTCCAGAAAAGATTCAGGCCTTGGCTGGACACAGACACTTGGGTTCTACGGTGTTTTAGCTAGGGTTCCTATTGCTGTGAGGAAACACCATGAACCAAAAGCAAGTTGGGGAAGACAGGATTTATTCAGTTTACACTCAGCATTACTGTTCGTCAGGACAGGAACTCAAACAGGGCAGGAACCTGGAGGCAGGAGCGGATGCAGAGGCCATGGAGGGGTGCTGCTCAGTGGCTTGCTCAGCCTGCTTTCTTGTAGAACCCAGGACCAGCAGCCCAGGGATGGCACCACCCACCATGAACAGGCCCCTCCCCTACTGATCACTAAATGAGAAAATACCTTACACTGGATCTCAGGGAGGCATTTCCTCAACTGAGGCTCCTTCCTCTCTGATGACTCTAGCTTGTGTCAAGTTGACAGGAAACCAGGCAGTGCATATGGTACGGTTTAAATGGTTGATTGTGTCCAGTGATCTCCTGGAATTGTCTTTGTTAAATATAGCATGACCGGCTGTGAGCTGGGCTGGATGCCACAGGCTCGTAATGCTGACCACCCAGGAAGTCAAGTCATAAGAGCTGAAGTCACAGTCCTTGCAGGCAAATTAACAGGAATCTCTTTCAAAATAAAAGTAAAACTGGGATTGAGGATACAGCCTAGTGGTAGGAAACTTGCCTAGAATGCACAAACCCCTAGTACCACAAAACAGAAAAGATCTCCTTCCCCCCAAAATCTCAACACTCATGCAGAAAAAGAAAGGAAGGAAGGAAGAAAAGGACTGATGTGGGAGAGTCTTCTGTTTGTGTTGATTTCATTGGTTAATAAAGAAACTGCCTTGGCCCATTTGATAGGCCAGCCCTTAGGTGGGTGGAGTAGACAGAAGAAGGGAAGTTAGTCAATCGCCATGCCTCTTCTCTCTGGGACAGACGCCATGAAGCCAGCCACCAGGTCAGACATGCTGAATCTTTCCCGGTAAGCCACCACCTCGTGGTGCTACATAGATTACTAAATATGGGTTAAAGCAAGATGTGAGAATTAGCTAATAAGAGGCTGAAACTAATGGGCCAGGCAGTGTTTAAAAGAATACAGTTTGTGTGTTGTTATTTCGGGGGCTAAGCTAGCTATGTGGGAGCCGGGAGGGATGAAAAACAGGCCTGCCTGAAGCACCTTCTACAAAGGACAAAGAGATTCTTTCCGATTTGTGACTTTCAGTTTGCCCAAACAGAGATGCAGCAAGGATGCTCGTGGTCCTCATGCCCGGCAGCACAAATGCCCATGAGCAGAGACAGGAATGGTCTCCAAGTGTCACTTGACTCACATCTGGAAGGCCAGGGCTTCACATCCTCCAGGCAAATCGCCTTCCATCCCATCTCCAGCCAGAAGCTTTTTTTTTTTTTTTTTTTTTTTTTAGAGCCTGTCCTGGAACTAGCTCTTGTAGACCAGACCAGGCTGGTCTCGAACTCACAGAGATCCGCCTGCCTCTGCCTCCCGAGTGCTGGGATTAAAGGCGTGCGCCACCACCGCCCGGCTCCAGCCAGAAGCTTTATAGAGAGGCAGAGCTGGGCATCATGAAGGGCTCAGTTTGCCCCTCTGGTCAGGTGGTCCCTCGCATTTTTGCGACTTCGAGTATCTATGCCTCTCTCATTATCAGACCTTGCACGCGTCCCTCATTCTCTCGGCATCTGTGTCCAGGCTCTTCTTGATCGCTGCGCCCTAGCTAGGATCTGCCCACGTCAACTCCATATTCTTTTAGGCACAGCATGGTGGAGTGTACAGCGAGTGCGGATCCCCGCATGGTGGAGTGGACGGCGAGTGCGGATCCCCGCATTGTGGAGTGTACAGCGAGTGCGGATCCCCGCATGGTGGAGTGTACAGCGAGTGCGGATCCCCGCATTGTGGAGTGTACAGCGAGTGCGGATCCCCGCATGGTGGAGTGGACGGCGAGTGTGGATCAAGCAGAACTAAGCTACTAACATGTGCATACAGATTCCTTTTACAACGTGAAATTAAAAAAAAAAAAAAAACGGGCCCCAGATGAATCTCTGTGTGTTCAAGGCCAGCCTGGTGAGTTCCAGGACAAGCAAAGATACACAGAAAAACCCTGTCTCAAAAGAACAAAACAAAACAAAAGACAAAAGTGCTACCGAGTATGGACTACAAAGTCCCACTGTCCGTCCACCTGCCTGTTAACAAAGACAGGATGTCTGGATTCATGCTCCAGAAACTCCTGGGCTGAGGGCAGCGTAAAGAACACGAAGAGGAGGAAACTCCAAAAAAGTAGGTCATGAAGGCTTCCCCATGGGTGAGAAAGTCTACTCTTGCATGTTTTATTGTTATGTCCTGTTCCTCCTCCTCCCCCTGGCCCTCCTCCTCTTGCTGCTCCCCTGCCCTTCTTCCTCCTCCCCTCCCTCTCCTTTGCAGGGGGTGAGGGAGGGTTTTCTGCTTAGAACAGAAAAGCTGGCAAAATTCCATTCAAGATGATATCTAGGTTTGTAACTCATCTTTTAATTTTACTTAGAAGCCATAGAAAGACTGTTCAGCCTGGGAACTCGGCCTTATTCACAAGAACACAGTGATTCCTGTCCATGTGTGTCTTGAAGCTTTAGCCGCAACTGTGATTAATGGTGTACACTGCACATCATAGGGAAAGCAATTAAAAAAATCTTTAACCTATTCTTTGCCAATTTTGTGCATGTAAACATCTCAATACTGGGCACCCAAGGAAAGCAGTTATCAAATATACTGCTTTCTTAGGCTGATTCTGTTGCTTGCTTGTTTGCTTGTTTTTGGGACAGGGTTTCTCTGTGAAGTAGTCCTGGCTGTCCTGAAACTTACGCTGTAGGTGAGGCTGGCCTCAAACTCACAGAGATCCGCCTACCTCTGCCTTGTTTGTTTTGAGACAAGTTCTCACTGTGTAGATCAGACTAACCATGAACTTGAAATCCTTCTGCCTCTGACTCCTGAATGTCGGGATTATGACACTACACCCAGTTTAATCTACTTAAGCCTTCTTACATTTTTCTGATTAAACTTCCAGATTAATATTTTTTAAGATAACCTCATTGTTTATAAAAATGGTGAGGATGGAGAAAAATAAAAGAGATATGAAGGCTTAGCAAGAGAGAAATTATATCATACCCAGAGCACAGAGGACTGCTGTTGCCTTTACTCAGGGTGAGTGTAAAGATCGCCTGAGATTGGCTCAGGTTGATAGGAACCAGCTGGAGAGCTGCTTCTCTGGTAAAACTGTGATCCATGCCCTAGCCATGACCAGTGAGAGTGACAGCTGAGTGGGAAGAAGGGAATCAATATCCCTGTGGCCCCACAGCCTTGCAGCAGCCACTAGACATTCGCACTCCCGGGTTCCTCTGATCCAATGTCCATCGGAATCTCTCTCTCTTGATTCCAAAGGGACTGGACAAGCAATAATGTTCTCATCAGTGTGTAGACCTGCGACCTCCCTCTCTAATAATGAACATTGTGCTTTAACCCCATTAATATGTCACTCCAAGACGTCAGCTATTAGATAGAGGGGGAAATGTTAGGGTCAGGATTATCTGCGTTCGAGTTCAGAAGGGTTTGTGCAGCCACGAGTCAGGAAATGTCACTGCAGCTAAATGGCTGCAATACATCTTCGAGTCACCCACTACTGCAATCTCCCTCAGCACAGAAAAGGTCAGCCTCACACTGTGAACCGGTTCCTGTCACACAGTAGCACATCTCTTCCGGTCGGACAGTAAATCTTCATAGAGACAATCAACCACCCGTGCTAGTTCTACTCCCGTGGTTCTGGACTTTGTTAGTGAAATCTTGAACAGCTGTTTTCCCACATGGTGCAGGCATGAACGTCTTCATGAGGTGGAAAGACCTCCCAGAACATGCCTGAGAGAAGTGGGGTGATTGTGGGACTCTAAGAAGCTGGAGTTTTGGGGTTCCTAAAGCATAAAGTCAACTCCTCATAAAGGAAGAAATTTCAATTTACCACCTATTTGTAGTTAATGGACAGCGTGATACCAATGACGTTTTGCTAGGTGTATAAAAATCCTTAGAAAATTTCCCAACGAACTTTTAGTATTCTGTAAATGGAAATTATCCAATACGGCATAACATATGACCTCAAATTTCCTGTGTCAGAACAGTCTGGAAGTCACTGGACTTGAGATACCTGCCATCCCAGCTGTCAGTCCCCCTCATAGGGGGTAGGCTCATTCATGTCACTCCTAAATGTATTCCCTTGCCTCTTGAGATCCAGGGTGGAAAAATTAAGGTTGCACATCATAGGCAGTTGGGAAAGAGAACTATAGATTAATTCTAAAGTGGTTCGACTTTGTTGAAAACATGATACAGTGTAGCTGCAAACACAATCAAGAGTCTTAACCAGCAGATGAGAACATACTCATTGGAATGACTACCAGTGTTAAATGCCTGCCCCGGCCATCCTGTGTGCACCCACTGAAGATCAGCTGGGAACAGAGATGTGGAACTCTCCCTTTATCGACAGGAAGTAAATTGTGAACTGTCTTGACTCAGTCCAGCGTGCCCTTATCTCTTCCCACCAGGTTGTAAGGCCCACTCTCCAAAAACTCTTTTTTTGATTAAACCATTAGTGGCAGCTGTTTATCATAGGCATAAGACTCTGAACTTAGATGCGTCCCTTACGTGTGATAACTCTTTGGAATATCAATGTCAGAGCCCTGTTCTGACGTCATGAAACATAATGGGAATCCTATAGTAGTAATTTTCGTTGTTGCTATAATAAAATTGCTGACAAAAGCAATATAGAGGCAAGGACAGGTTTGCTTTGGCTCACAGTTTGAAAGGTTTAGTCCATGACAATCAAGGAGGAGTGTGGCCGGGATGTGAGGTATCCGGCTACC
The DNA here is from genome assembly GCF_903992535.2 of Arvicola amphibius. Classification (NCBI taxonomy): domain Eukaryota; kingdom Metazoa; phylum Chordata; class Mammalia; order Rodentia; family Cricetidae; genus Arvicola; species Arvicola amphibius. The sequence continues at coordinate 40,903,184 of NC_052063.2, forward strand.
TTGCATCCATGACTAGTATCTTCGTCAGGGTTTCTATTGCTGTGAAGGGACACCATGACCACCACAACTCTTATAAAGGAAATATTTAATTGAGGGGCTGGCTTAGCATTTCGGAGGCTCAGTCCATTATCGTCATGGCAGGGAGCATGGCCACGTGCAGGCAGAGGTGGTGCTGGAGCTGGGAGTCCTACGTCTTGCAGGCAACAGGAGATCAACTGACACACAGGGCGGATCCTGAGCACAGGAAACCTCAGAGCCACCCACTTCCAGCAGAGGTGTGGCCCAGATTGAAGGTGTGCCCTCCAGGCTCAAGATCTGGAGTAACGATGTGTTTCTTCCAACCTCCTCCAACAAAACCACACCTCCTAATTGTGCCACTCCCTATAACTTTATGGGGGGGGCAAATACTTTCAAACTACCACTACCAGGAAAGAGAAAGAGATGAACATGAATATTCACTGTGCTTTATCCTCCCCCCTCCCCTCCCCCCCCCCCCCCCCCCCCCCCCCCCCCGCCGCCCCATTTTATTCAGACAAGGACAAAACACATCCAGTACACAGCATGGTGCCACTGACTCAGTTCAGAGTCAGCCTCTCTGGGAACACCCTCTGAAGTGTCCGTACCCCAGAGTGTGTCTCCATGTGACTCCAGTCCAGTTGTGAATGAAGATTAAACATCACAGCAATGTTTTGCTTCTGTCATTGAGAAGCCTAAGGCAGAAGACCTTGGGTGCACCGGGATTCAGGCTTAGCAGCACTGTGGAAACTCTTCAATACTGATCTGTTCTTTACTTACCAGGCTCACTCTCTTCAGTGGGAGGTGGTCCTTCCCCAGTTCTGTGGACTGCATGTATCGCATGAATGTGCAGCATAGGCACCCACAAGGAGGTCCTGACAAGGAGGAGAGTCAAAAAGCACGGACCCTGGAACATGCCCAACCAGAGTATTTGAGCCAGGCTTTGGTTAACAGGACCCCTCAAATGAATTTCTAACACCAATCCATCCTCTTTGTGCTTGAGAGTCAATACTGCTTGCTGTGTAGCACCTGTAGATGAGGAATTCCTGGCCCATCCCTGGCTTCCCCAGGCTCTGCCATAGTGTGTGACCTCTTCAGATAACAAACTCCTGGCCCATCCCTGGCTTCCTCAGGCTCCACCATAGTGTGTGACCTCTTCGGATAACAAACTCCTGGCCCATCCCTGGCTTCCCCAGGCTACACCGTAGTGTGTGAACTCTTCAGGAACACGCAATGCATAGAATTTAGTTTTCTACTCTCTGGTGGTTTTTATTACTTGGTCAATAAATACTTTGGGGAAAAATAATTATCCTCCAGTTCTGTCTTGATTCCTCTGTTTCTTGCTTCAGAGAAATAATCTTAAATGATGAATCCTATAATCCCATCTTAGTTAACTCTGTACTCCCTCTTCTCCACTGAGATTTGCCCTGAAACTGCTGGCCACCAACACCTGTGCTGCTGCTAACAGTACACAGCTCCTCTTTCCTCCTGGGGCATCTCTCCATCAACAGCAAGGGCTCCTCTTCTCAGTCCCTTTTCTCTTCTGGCTTAGTTTTCCTGCCATCTCTCTAGCTGTTTCTGGAAGCCTTGCTCAACTGGTTCTCTGTCCTATTCTCATTATAAACAATGGAAGACTTTGAGCTTAAACTTTTTCTACACTTTCCTTCCTGTCCCCATATTCCCTTCTGGCCCCTTCTCTTATAGTCTCAAATACCATTTGTAATTCCTTGACACTTTTTTCCACCACAGAGTTGAATCTGACTACCTTCTATCTCCACGTGGTTGTCTAAACAGTATTCCAATCATAACACACTCAATGCAACTTCTCTTCTACTCCCTCTTTCACTCTGGCTGAATTCTGTAGGCCATACCTCAGTAAGAGACCCCACCATCCTCATCAAGGTGCTCAGGACAAGAATGGGAGCATGGGTCTCATTTCTTCCATTTCCTCTGCTCCTACATTAGCCCTTTAGCGAGTTCAAACAATTCTGCCTTCTGAGGGGCTCACCTCTCATCTCTGCCTTTCTCTTTCCAAGTCTATGCAGATTTCTTCCATGTTCCTTTATCCACACCACCACCTCCTGCCCGAAAGGCCACGACAAGTTACTGTATGGCTTTCCCTTCTCATCTGTTTATTGTCCTTTCTTCCAAGAGCAGCCAAAGACAGTGGTGTAGTGGCATTTCATCTGTATTTTAATAAACAAAGCTTGCCTAAGGATCAGAAAAGTAAAACAGCTCCTCTGGTCAGCCTTACAGACCAGGAAGTGGTTATACACACCTTTAATCCCAATAGCCACACTAGTTTGCCATAGAAACCGGGCAGTGTATGCCTTTAATCCCAGCCCTAAAAAAGGATTGTAAAATGGAAGGAGACAGCTCTCAGGCACATTCTCATTCTGAAATTCCTGGAGGTAGGATCGCCATTTCAGACAGTGGCTGGCTGTTTTACTTTTCTTACCTTCAAATGAAACATGATTAATAAAAACTCAGGGAAAGAAATTGTCATTCAGTCTGAAGATCTGAAAAGCACACAGTGCCCAGTTTTGCCCTCTGACCTTCAGGCAAGCTTCATTTATTAAAATACAAGTAAATATCACTACACAATTAAGGTATAGACCAGGCTGTGGCTGTGATATTCTCCTGAGCCAATCCCTATTTCAATTTGGATCTGAAACGTCTCCTAATGTACTCAAGGCTTGATTTTCAGTCTCTTGCATTCTGTTGAAAAACCATGAAGGGGCAGAGAAAAGAACTTAGGCCATGTAGGGTGTGCCCTTCAGGGGAAATCAGGACACCCAGCTCCCCTTCCCCTTTTGGCATCCAGCTGTTGTATGAGGCAAGCTGGCTGTGTCCCACTGCCCAGCTATCTTAACCCCGAAATAACCACACAGAAATTGTATTAATTAAATTACTGCTTGGCCCATTAGCTCTAGCCTCTTATTGGCTAACTCTCACATCTTGATTAACCCATTTTCAATGTTCTGTGTAGAACTACGTTACTGTGGCTTACCGGCATGATTCTAACCTAGGTCTGTCTCTGACCAGAGATTCGTGGCATCTGCCGCACTTCCCTTCTTCCCAGCATTCTGCTCTGTCTACTCCGCCCACCTAAGGGCTGCCCTATCAAAAGGCCAAGGCAGTCTCTTTATTCACCCAATGAAAGCAACACACAAACAGAAGGACCTCCTACACCATCCAGCCTCCATGAGATGATGAGCCACTTCTGTTACTCATCCCCGCAAGAGATGCACTGCCTCAGTACAGGTCCCCAAACAAGTGGCCCACTTACCACTGAACAGAAGTAAACCTTTCTTTTTTATAAGGAGGTATATGGGTGGCATTTTGTCATAGTGACAGAGCACCAGCAACATAAACCTCCTTTGTCTATCCTATTGTCAGAATTATAATACAATCCATAGTCCTCATTCTTTCTGGGTAAACTTCACCATGAGCCCCCCATCTCTTACTTGTTTAACACTTTTACTTTGAGTGCTCCAGATACATTAAGCTTCTTTGAATTCCCCAAAAGTTGTTTGTAACCGTGGGCCCTGTCCACAAACACTTCTCGGTGCGAAATGTGCTGTCTAGACTTTTGCATGACATTTTCTCTTCTTCTCTGTCTACTCCAATTTGTCTACTCCAATTTACCTTGCCCGGAGACCAATTCCTAGGCTGCTTGTAAATTAAGCCTGGAGTCATTTCACACCTCCTGGTACCTCTTTTCATCCCTTGATGGCATTTTCACCTGATGGTTTGGGTGCAGCAGATAGGAGCTGAAAGCAGAGCCTGCCTCTTTTTTTTTTTTTTTTTTTTTTTTTGTGGAACCCTTATCCAAGTTACTGTTTTGAAGTGCTGGGCTCTCTTTCACACTTGCTAATTTAAAACCAGAGAAGAAATGTTGAATGGATGTTGTAGGGGGGTGAACATGATCATCTTTTGAAAATAGTACTTACAGGGGATGGTTCAGCGGTTAAGGGCACTGACTGTTCTTCCAGAGGAAGGGGTTAAATTCTAAGCACCCACCTGGCAGCTCACAACCATTTTCAAATCCAGTTCTGGGGGAGGCCAATGTTCTTTTTTTGGCCTCTGTGGGTACCAGGCATGCATGTGGTATAAATGCAAGTTGGTGTCCTACCAAGAACTCCTAAATAATCACACAAAAGCTTATATTAATTATAAATGTTTGGCTAATAACTCAGGCTTATTACTAACTAGCTCTTACATTTAAAAGAATCAGCTTCTATTAATCTATGTATTGCCATGTGGTTGTGGCTTTACTAGTACTCTGGCATCTTGCTTGACTCTCCCCTCCTCATCCGAGTCCTCAGTTTGATTGTTCTGCCTAATCTTATCCTGCCTGGCTATTGGTCACACAGCTTTATTATTAACCAATGAGAAGAATACACATTCACAGCATACAGAAGGATAGCCCACAGCAACGTGATGCACAGACATACATGCAGGTTAAACGCACATATACATTTAGAGGAAAATAAAAATAGTACTTTCAACTCAAATCTGAAAATAAAACTTTAACATTCTTCCATATAACCCACCCATTTGAAGATAAAACGGAAACATTATGAAGAGAGTCTATTTTGTTTTGAAAAACAACACAAACAAGCCTCAGATTCCTTATTCCTCTGCCTTGGTCTCCTTAGTACTGAGTGCTGGAGTGCACATGTCTCCACGACACTGGGAAGATGCTATTCTGAGCATCTACAAGGATGAGAAGGAGGAGGGCAGATGGGCGATGGATATCACATAGGTACACAATAATGATTTTGTTAGCAGTCAGGCAGAGATTCTGTAATCAGTCCTGGGCTTGTCGCATTTTCTCTCCACCATCCCGTGGCATGGCTGAGATGAGTTTTCAGATTGTTCGAGCAAATGTGATGTGATATGACTGAAACCACACTGGGAACTGAATAAATTGACGAGAATCACGTTGTCCATCCTCTTGGGAGCAACCATGAGGTGGAAAAGAAAATTCCTTGTGCTCAAGAGTGAAGTTCAAACATGGTTCATGTATAGTTTACTTCTTAAGCAAGCTGGAAATGAGAAAGCCATGGGGTAACACACGCTGGAAAGTGGGGGATAAAATAGCCTCATATTGTCACATCCTCACCGTGGAATTCTTGTGAGCAACAGAAAGCAATGCTGTTGATTTAGAGATTGTGGCTCTGAAAATAGAGTTAAAAGCCAATTAACCTGCCCTCTGTTTCTTCAGCAAATGTCAGTGCTTCGCACCACTGGCTACGCCTATCTAAAGCTGAGAGTCAATAAGCATGTCTACTCCGGCCTTCCTGGCTTAGTCCTGCAAAATGCTCCGTGGTATTATTAGATGGAGTAAGAGAAATTGCCGGTCCCATGGGCCTTCAGCAGGCAGTGGCCCAAGAGTTGACAGAGCTGGCCAGTGCTGCTCATGATTAGGCATGGGCTCTGTCCCAGGCAAGTCACATGTAGGCTGGCCAGTGGCGTCCTACCTTGTTTTTTTTCCCATGATGATAACCATTGGAGGCCTTTCCTTCCTGCAGGAGAATTAAATTCATCTCCCTGGGCCTGTGCCCATTAGGAAAGGAGGCATAAATTCATCATGATATTTTCTGAAGGACAGATGAACCCCAGTCGTCTTCTATAAATAAGTACCTGCTATTGACAGTCGGAGAAACTGGCTATGTCGGTGACGTGGGCACTGCTCAGCAGCCCTTACATTGAGAGTTTGCCAAAAGGGATGGAGATGGATAATAGCACCATTTGCTTTTCCATTCCATTCAGGAAAAAGAAAATTCCTAGCTCTATGACTGGATACATAACCACGGTTTCCAAAAAGCAAATGTGTTTTAATAAAAACATAACTATTTTCTTCTTTCTACAAAGATGACTTTTCTGCATCTGTCCATGTTCATTTCAGAATCAAGAATTTAGCCCAGGCTCTCTGAATTCAAGTTTCTATCTTCTCCCCTACCAGGTTGAGCCCCTCTGATTGGAAGCTTGCTCTGGGGGAAAGGTTGTAGGCATCTTGGTCTATCCCAGTTTGTTGGGATTCTAACCTTTGCAGGGCAGGAGTTTAGCGGAGTGAGGAGAAGGGCATGGAGGAAGAGTTAGCATCGGCTCAAGCTGTGCATTCTGCATGCATGTGAGGAAGTTAATGGGGACTTGGTCTTGGTGGGCTTGGCTTTGTTGGCATCTCATGCTTCTTTATGGGCTGGTATATACTGAGCACAGTTTACTAGAGTACAACGTATAGCAGGCTTTTTCTCTTGGGCCACCAACTAGCTCCCGATTCATGACACAGAGATGTTTTATTAGTTATGAATGCTTGGCCTTATCTTAGCTCTTATTTTAGTCTGGTTCTCTTTAAGTTTTGCCTCAGGGCTTTTTACCTTTCTTTCCATATATCTTACTTTCTGCTGTCTCTGTGTCTGTCTGTCTGGCAGCTGCCTGGCTGTCCCTTCCATCTTCTCACTTTCTTCTTCCTCTCTTGAGTCTAGATTTCTCTTCCTTCTTATCTCTGCCTGCCAGTCTCACCTGTTCTTCTTCTGCCCAGCTATTGGCCATTCAGCTCTTTATTAGACCAATCAAATGCCTCAGGCAGGCAAGGTGGAACAGCAACACATCTTTACATGATTAAACAAATGCAGCGTAAACAAAAGTAATACAACTTTACAGAGTTAAAGTAATATTCAGCAGCAGGAACAAACATAACACATCTCCGCCTAGTTAAAATAATATTCCACAACAGCAACCTGTAGAGCACAGCCAGCCTATCACTTGCTTCTGTCAATAGTTTTTACCAGAACATACCCATGTTTGTTTACAGAGTGTCGTGGTTGTTTTCAACACTGAAACCAGGAGCTGCGTTGTTATGTAGACCACGTAGCATACCAAGCCTCAAATGTTTACAGTTTTGCCCTTCATAGGAAAAAATGATCCCTCCTTTAGAGTTTGGATAGTCATTTTCACTTCTTTGAGGAGGCAGCAGGTATTCAACTTTCCTCCCAGGCACTGAAAACTAAACTGAATGCTCGCACGGGCACAGTACCGTAGTACATGTAGTACAGGTGCTACAGGACCATAGTACATGTAGTAGCACAGATGCATACAGCTAAATACCTAGGAGAAAACAAAGACCACGGGATTGCAGCATTGGCCACTTCTTAGGATGCAAATACTTCCACCAAGGCAAATTTCAGCCTGTCAGTGTGACATCAATTGACTCACCAATTCCTGGGATTTTGGCAACATTATTTTGAGAGGGGCTATCTACCAGTTTCACGCAACACTGCCCAGAGTTCTGGCTAATGCTAGTATCTCTGGACTCCATTATCAACACAGGTTTTGACTTAGCAAATACGGGGTGAGGCTGGAGAATTTACCTTTTTGGGAATCACTTGCATGCTTCCAGTGGACAGTATTTCCCAGTATCTTTGGTGGAGTCCTACTTGCATGTTAGCCAATGGTTTAGACTTCAGTGCCTAAATGTTGACAAATGCTAGTTGGCACATGGTTGAGGAGGTCTTCCTTAGTGGGACGTCTCAGTGTCAGACATTTGTGAACGAGAACAGCTGTCACATTCCTGCCAGGGCACCAAATTGTCCTGTCAATGCTCAAGCCCCCAAAATGAAATTGTGTAGTATCTGCACATAACCTAGGCACATCCTTTTGCACACTACATCATGCCTCTATGACATAACACCTTACATGTAACAGGAGGAGCGGCTGCTTGTCATCCCAACCACCCGGCTAGCTTACACCCGAAATAATCACATAGAAACTGTATTAATTAAAACACTGCCAGGCCCATTAGCTCTAGTTTCTTATTGGCTAATTCTTACATCTTAATTTAACCCATTTCTATTAATCTGTATATTAATACTATATATATATACATACATATGTATATATATATATATATATATATATATATATATAGCCACATGACTGGCTTACTGGCAAGATTCTAACCAGCGTCTGTTTAAGACAGGAGATCCATGGTGTCTGCTACTCTGCCCTTCTTCCCAGCATTCAGTTCTGTCTACTCTGCCTAACCTAAGTTCTCCTCTATCAGGCCCAAAGCAGTTTCTTTACTCATTAGCCAATGAAAGCAACATATAAACAGATGAAACTCCTACACCACTTACCCAATGCACATACGATGTAAAGGTTTGTTACAGTGTTTTAGAAATGACCCAAGGAAATGCTCAGGGCAGGCACAGTATTTTTTACATTTCTGTTCTCAGTTGGACATAGAGAGTCAACTGCATCACATTTCAGAAACACATTTTGTAGTGAGGGGCTGCGGGCCGCTTCCTGCCACCTGGCTCTCGGCCGCCTGGCTAGCTTATGCCTCGAAATAACAACACACAAACTGTATTCATTTAAACACTGCCTGGCGGGGCTGGAGAGATGGCTCAGAGGTTAAGAGCATTGCCTGCTCTTCCAAAGGTCCTGAGTTCGATTCCCAGCAAACACATGGTGGCTCACAACCATCTCTAATGGGGTCTGGTGCCCTCTTCTGGCGTGCAGGCATACACACAGACAGAATATTGTATACATAATAAATAAATAAATAAATAAATATTTAAAAAAAAACAAAATAAATAAAAAATAAAATAAACACTGCCTGGCCCATTAGTTCCAGCCTCTTATTGTCTAATTCTCACATCTTGGCTTTAACCCATATTTAATAATCTGTGTAACACCACTAGTGGTATCTTACCAGGAAAGATTCAGCATGTCTGACCTGGCAGCTAGCTCCATCGTGTCTGTCCCACTGAGGAGAGGCATGGCATCTGACTAACTTCCCAGCATTCTGTTCTGTCTACTCCACCTATCTAAATCCTGCCCTATCAAAAAGCCAAGGCAGTTTCTTTATTAACCAATGAGAGTCCTCCATCAACATTTGTTCCTGAACCTTTTTCTAAAGATATGCCCTTAACAGTAATAACCTTAGTATTTGCACTCACTTCTGTAGAATGAAGAGTGACTCTCTGCGCCATGAGATTTCCTGAAGAAGCTCGGCTCTACAATTCTAGTGTCTTAATCAGGGTTTCTATTGCTGTGATAAAACACTATGACCAAAAGCAAGTTGGGGAGGGAAGGGTTTGCTTCAGCTTCCAGCTTCACATCATAGTCCATTACTGAAGGGGACAAGGCAGGCACCCTGAGGCAGGAACTGGTGCAGAAGCTATGGAAGGCAGCTGCTAACTGGCTTGCTCTCCATGTCTTGCTCAGGCTGCTTTCTTATACCATCCAAGAGCATCTGCCCAGGAGTGGTGGTGCTGCCCCAGTGAACTGGGCCCTCTCCACCAGGCCAACCTGGTAGGGGCATTTTCTCAAATGAATGTCCCTCTACGAAAATGACTTGAACTTGTGTTGACATAAAACCAGTCAGGGCAACTGGGCAGGAGGTAAACATTGTACCTCAGACCTCCCAGAAGAAGGGTTAAGCTCAGTGGGCAGGAAACAGTCTTTCACCTAAATACAACCCCTGCCACCTCTTTCAGCACCAGGCTAGGGCCAGGGAACAGGTGCTGGGCTCCTTAGCATTCTTGAAGCCTTTGACTTGGAGGAATTCGAATCTTTCTGTTTCCTAATTAAGAGCAAGAAAGAGTCTTTGAGATTAAACCTGGGGAATTTCACAGCTGGAAGAAATCTAAAGAGGTCACCTGGTCAAAACTTCTCCCTTTCAACACAGAAAGAAATCAAGCCCACAGAGCCTAGGTTCCTGTCCCAGAGCAGGGGCTCAGACATCTAGCATGCTACTTCACACTTCCCACAGTATTAAATTTTATTCCCTTTCTTGGAAAAAGTTCAAGAGTCCAACTGTGTCTGGTGCCCCTGAGCAAACAGTTAAGGGCCCAGAAGTCCAAATGTCCTAGTCAGACCCATTTCAGATTAATCCTCTTAAATTAAACTGGATATCTGCATCCTTTGAAATTCTGATTAGCCCAGGGTGTTTAATTCTGATAACCCACTAGGGAGGGAATTATGCTCCCAGGGTCAGCAGGTGCCAGAAGCCAAGCTGGCAGCTTAGTACAACGCTCCTCCCGCCACCTCCATTTTATCAGCAAAACAGCTAGGAGCAAAGACTTGGGGCTCCCAGGCAGGTGGGAAAACACAACACAAGGTTGGCACATACGCAGCTCTGCTTCTATAAGGGCATCAACAATAATTTACAACGTTGCTTCCTTACAGTCAAGCATATATATCAAAATGAAACAGATGACGGTATATGACAATGGAAGGTGATACATACACACTGTCAAAGGCAAAAGATGTCTTTGTACTCAGAACAACATTGTTTAATTTTCAGTATATATGCACTCCTCATCTTTGGGTAGCAACAACAGGTGGAGTATTGAGTATGATGAATGTGTTGAGATGACAACATATTAAAATGAACAACAAATCTCAAGATCTACACCCTTTTCAATTAGACGTTTATTGAATACCAACTGTATCCCAAGTACTAGGTTGTGTTGAGATTTGGTATGGAGTGCTAGTACTCATATCTGGTAGATAAAAGATAAGGAAATAAAATTTCTACACCCCAATAAGCCCCTCTGCTGATGCAATAATCCAAATCAGACCAAATCAAACTAAATCAGAAAAGGTCCAGGTTAAATGGATATAAACGCTTCCAGAGGGCTTTTCAGCCCCCCAGAGAGGAGATGGGAAAGGTAGACGGGGAAACCACGTGTTTGTTCTTTGGAGGGCAGTTTAAGTACCCTGTGAAAGTAGTCTTGAGCATCTCTGGGGTGGGGGGTCATCATTTTGTGGTCTTTCTCAGGGGTGCAGTCTGAACTGAGGTAACTCCAGAGGAGGGGGCTTGGGGTGGAACCTCCACCCAAACATTTTAGACTCTGGATATACAGATGCCAGGGGCTGGTGCAAAGCTTCCATCTGAATGGGAAAAACGTTACAAGTGAAGTTAAGACTCATGTAGGAGACATAAGATAGGAAAAGTATCATCAAAATTCATAAAACAGCCATCTGTGGTAAATTCTCAGGAAAGAAGGCCTCTAGAGCAATATATATGCTAGGCCAGGGTTTCTCACACTTGGCATGTGTGGAAGGACCATATTCCTCCAGCCTTGCTACACAACTTGAATTTCATGTATGACTAACCCTGAGAGTTTGAGAACATCTGAACTACTCTTTAGTCTATCTAGCAAGTGCTCAGGAGTCATGACACTATTAAACTGGAAGCCTTTCCAATTCCTATTCCTCACTTTTAACAGTTGTCACATTAAAATATGAATTGGAGGCCGGGCGGTGGTGGCGCACGCCTTTATAGCCCAGCACTCGGGAGGCAGAGGCAGGCGGATCTCTGTGAGTTCGAGACCAGCCTGGTCTACAAGAGCTAGTTCCAGGACAGGCTCTAAAGCTGCAGAGAGACCCTGTCTCGAAAAACCCCCCAAAAAATATGAATTGGAGCCGTATTCTGGGGAGCTCTAACTTAAATGATCAAATTAAAAAAGCCTTCCTGAAGGAAGTGCTTTTGGGGTATTGTGATTTAAAGGACAGAAAGGCAAAACCAAGATGGGAAGGGGAATTCTAGATAAAGAGAATCCAGAAGGTCAGCGTAGCCAGAGTGTGTGAAGGTTGGGCATTGACTCAAGGTGAGGTGCTTGGCAAGGCTGGTGCTATCTCACGGCTTCTTCACGGTAAGCGGCAGCTCTTGGGAGGGTCAGAGTCCACGTGTTCAGGCGATGATCAAGGCATCAGGGTAGGTTAGTATGTTCACAGTATAGTGCTACAGGATGGGTGGCTACGGACAACAGACATTGTTCTCGCTGTTTGGAGGCTGAGAAGTCCAAGCTCAGGGTGCCCACAGATTTGGTGTCTCATGAGAACAGATGAATCATGCTCACTGAGTCCTGGATGACCGAAGACACAAGGGGCTCCTTGATAAGGGCACCAATCCCAATGCAGGGTGTCCACTCTTGTCACTTAACTACCTTCCAAAGTCCCAGCTCTCAAAAGTCGCCTTGCGGATCAATGTACAATTTCTTCCTCACTCCTTTCCTTTCTCCCCCCCCCTTTCTCCCTCCCTTCCTCCCTCTCTCCTTACTTCCTTCTTCTTCCCTCCTTTGCTTCCTTCCTTCTCTCTCTCTTTTTTTTCCTTCCGTCTTTTTTTCTTTTCTTTCTTTATGTGTTTGTGATGGGGGATGGGGACCAAAGCATTCAGACCGTATCCGTGCCATGCGTATGAAAGTGAGATGGGGAACTAGTTAGTGCCTATCACAGAAACCCAGCCACTCAAGCCACACATCACCTGTGGTGAGAGGGGAGGGAGTGGAAGGTTGAGGAATGATGCAGGAATTCTGCCAGAGTGAGGATGAGGATGAAGGAATAGGAAGCAGAGAAACCTCTCCAGGAGACTCACTAACTTTCCAGTCTTTACTCTAAGGCAGACAAATAATATCTCTTTGTTCAGGACCAAAGGACTTGACTCCCCCAGGGAGGTTTCCTAGCAGAGAATCAGAGAGCACTTCCAAATCCTTCAGAGGCTCGGCCAAGTTTTCACATGTGCTTTTACACCTGCCTTGTCTCCCTTCAGGGTTCTGTTTGTGGAACCAGAGGAGCACTAATTCTCTTGCAAGGTGTTTCTCCCCCCCCCCCACATTAAAACCCTAGTTCCAGAAGGCATTGGCACATGTTAGATAAGAAGGGATACTCGTGCATAAATACACACCTTCCTTTTTCAAGAGGAGAAGTCGGGAAATACAAAGCTACAAAAGTTATGCCCCCATTTTTGTTGCAAAGGCTAGTAACTCATGGAACATTCTATGAGGTACAATGCTACATGGAAACTGGAATAGCTTCGTCCTTAGATTTGGCTTTTGTCTTGTTTAGGATATGTTGGGACAAAAGGAGGCAGTGTCTTGTTTTTCTCACCTTGTACATCTGGTACTGTGCCATAGGCACCTTTATTGCAATACAAAACAGGGCCTCATGCCTGCCTGGCTTAGCAGTTCTAGCTCCATGTCGAGAGAATTGTTAGGCCAGCTTTAAGTCTGTACCAGCATTCCAAATACGTACACTGGGGCAGTCTGACCTGTGAGAGATTAAGTGGGAAAGGAAGACTATGGTATGCTGCCCTGATGGCTTCTGTGCCCTCCATGCAAGGGCAGCAAACTTCCCATTTGCACTGAGCAGAGAGCAGCACTACTTACAAATGATGTCTCTGTCATCTGAGCTGGACCTTTTCCATCCTCCCTTCTTGTTGGCCTTAGAGGACACCCAAGGAGCCAGCAGAGAAAAGCGCTGTTCTTATTTGATAAACAGGGGTTATTCCTTAGCAGGGTTTCTGGACCATTAGTGTAAGGGTGCTGGGACTCATTCACCTGGGCTGGTGACAAACATGAAGACCCAGGCTCAGCAGAACTGAGTATGACTGGAGATTCTCTGCGAGGCCAGTGTTGAGTGTGTGGACGACACTTTGAACAATCAGGGTAGCTCTTCCCTCTCCATCCTCTGATTTCAGCATGCCTGTTCCTACACAACTGTGTTTCTAGCAGATCTAATTTAGGAGATTTGCAGTGAAATCAAAGCAACCTTTTCTCTCAAATTGGTCTCCTTAAAAGTATGTGTTGGAAATTTAGTCTTGACTGAAAGCATTGGCAGGTGTTCAGGCCAAGATGACGGCACCCCCGTGATGAATTCATGAAGACTGTCTTACCTTTGTTCCCTTCCCTTTCTGCCAGAGGATGACACAGCAGGAGGGCTCTCATTAGATGCTGTTTGCCTCCAGATTTTCCAATTAGATTTCTATTTTTTTGTAAATCACCATGCTTGCAGTGTCCCGTGAGAGCTGTGGAGGGTACTGTGTTTACTGCCTAAAATTAAGACAATTCTCTTACATAACTGCAGGACAATTTTCCAAATCAGACAATCAACCTTGTTGGAGTCGAACAATCTAATCTACAGACTACTTTCAAGTTTCTTTAATTGTCCTGATCATTTTCTTTAAAGCACAGTCACCCTAAAAATTATTTAACTGAAAGCCAATGGGGCTGGATACTTAACTTTCTCAAGATAATATAGACCAAAGGTATTAGGAGACTGTAATGGTACCAGTTTGGCTCACTGAACCAAATAAAATTTGTTTCAAATTCTTGAAACCAAGATGCTAGTTCCTATTGTGATCCCATGTATACACCCCAGGTCTCAGCTTCTCTCTTCCTCTCCTGTGGGGAAGCATGGATTTGGTGTGGTCCAGCTGACCTGAGAGGTGTGAGCCACAGGTTTTTCAGGTTAGAGTCCATAGCTCCTGAGGCACTGTGTGCCTTTCAGTTCCTGAGAAACTGAGGCACTTCGACAGTGAAGCATTCAGGATGCTTTGTGTTCCTATGATTGTTCCCTTAGAAGGCAAGGAGCATGGGACATTGATCTTAGACACCGATCTTGTACCCTGTTAACTCTGCAAATATCATTGTATCCTGGCAACTACAACTGTATTGATACTGGCAATCACCACTGTATTCTGTTTCTCATAAGGGTGTAAAAAGTCTGATTGCTCTCAATCAAATTGTCACAACCTCAGTCTTACTCGACCCTGGTTTAATTCCTTGACTGGCCATATCAGGTAACCTTGCCCTGGTAAGGAAGCATAGGTACTTACACTTTTTTTTTCCTCCTGCTGTGCCCCCGAAGGTTGAGTGATGGAGGACTCTCATTGGCTAATAAAGAAACTGCCTGGCCCATTTGATTGGCCAGCCCTTAGGTGGGCGGAGTAGACAGAACAGGAAGAAGGAAGTGAGGCAGATGGCTCAGTCAGATGCTACGCCTCTCCTAAGTTAGACAGACCGCCATGCCTCTTCTCAGGGAGACAGACGCAATGAAGCTCCAGCCCAAGATGGACGTAAGCTAGAAACTTCCCGGTAAGGCACCACTTCATGGTGTTACACAGATTATTAGATATGGGTTAGTCAAGACGTGAGTAAGAGGCTGGAATTAATGGGCCAGGCAGTGTTTAAAAGAATACAGTTTCCATGTAATTATTTCGGGTTTTATGCTAGCCAGTGTCTGGGAGCCAGGCAGGATGAAAAGCAGGCCTGCCCGCCGAGCTCCACACTACAGTTGAGGCTCCCAAAGCTGTGGTTCCTTTGGTTCCCTCATGGAGTACTCTGCTTTGCCAGGAAGCATGGCTACAGTTATTATTCCCACAATGCTGACTGTCTATCATCCACTCAGACAAATGGATAAATGTTGGGTGTACCTGCCAGGTGGGCTGGCAAGCTTTTTAAGCTTGTTAAACACAGAATAAAGTGTTGTATTCATAACTACTCACTTTAGTGTTGTTGAACTTGCCCATGCCAAGGACTATGACCCCTCAGTGAAGATGGTGACTGCTGGAACATTAGGATTAGTTGTGACCCGCAGACGCTGCATGTCTCCAGAAAGATGCCCTTATTTCTGGCTCTGCAGGAAGAAAGACATCATCATTCAGCTGATGACCAGATGTCAGATATTTGACTTCACCATGAAACTGGAATCTGGGCCAACAAAGGCACCATGGGTACAAACGAGGACTCTGATCTGCTCCAACATAAGCAGCACACAGTCCTTGCCCCTCGGTGCCACACACAAGTCTGGCTGTGTCCCTGATGGCCAGATCTGCATCAGGACTCAGATGCATTTAGAAACGTGGTGGTCTCAGCATTGCCCTGGGTCCGAGACCACACCTCATAGCCAAACACTATGAATATGTTTATATGAATATGAATGGCACAGGAGCAGGTAAGACCCAGCTCGTCTCCACAGACATTGCACTTGAGGGTTACAGACGCGTGACCTGGGCCTGGTGGCAGTTGTTCACTTCCAGGGGAGTGGTAAAAACCCTGACTTTTCCAGAGCTCTTATTATTATTTTTCCCCGAATCCTGCCAATGTCCTCACCATAGTGACTTGTGACTTCCTGCTGCCTCAGTCACTCCTCATGGGTGTCTAGATCCATACCTGTTCCATGAAAATATTTGTAGCAATACACACTTTGAAAAGTGTGTGTAGGGGTGTGTGGGGTGGGGGTGGGGCACAAAATCCAGGCTTGACTGTAAAAATCAGACAATTCATGACCATATTTCTTACTCAGGACAATGTTTCAATATCAAGCTCTGTCTTGGTCAGACTCCACTCTTGCTATCGTGTCTGTGGTGTTGTCTCTAAGTCCCATTCTCCTCTGCCTGGTTCTAGTCCCAAGGCACTCCTTGTTTATTTCTTCTACGTTTCAGACTTCTTTCCCTCTCCACCCCCACCCCCCCACCACGCACCCCACCCCCAGGACCTCCACACTTTTCTCTCTGTCTGGAACACTCCTCTCCCTGGTGGGAAGGGGGTAACAATGTGGCTGCTCTCTTGTCTTCTACCAGCTGTTCAGGTCTCAGTGTTTCTCACTGTGCTCACCCCACCAGCACACTAGAATCCCAGCATTCCCTCCTCAGGTTGTGTTTATCTGCCCACTCTCCCTAGGGGCTAGGTGTTTAACTGTGCATTTGTATCTAGCCTGTGAGTTCTCAGCTGTTAAGCCTTTTGGTCTTCTTACCTTGCTGCATCTTAACTACACCAGGAACTTAGCAATCAGAAACTACATCCGGCATAAAGCGAGTGCTCATGCAGTACTGTGTTGGCTGTGATACAGCAGAGGGGCTACGGCACTTGCCTAGAATGTATAAAAGCCCAGGTTTGCTCCCCAGCAAATATTGCTGAATGGATGCACACATTGCATTTCTGTGCTCAGTCTGACCTTTGCTATTTAGCTATTGCAGCCAGGTGTCAGAGCCAGCTTCCTCTGTGGGTAAGAAGGCTGCACAATGCATATATAATGCAATGCTTCTGCATTTTTTCTAGGAAATTTCCTCAATGAGCACTATCATGGAAAGCTGGCTCTCGGCCTTGCAGAAGGGTACTTAGGGTGAAAAGGAATTAGCATCGGTGGTAAAAGAGGACATAAGACTCCACAGAAACTGAAAACCAAAGTATAGAAGTTCCATGTTAGTAGGAGGTGCTCCAGGAGATAGCTCACAGTCTACAGAAACAAGTCTCAGGGAATGACTTTGGGGAAAATTCCTCTTCTCAAGATGGGACACAGCCCCGTACATTTGTCTTGCCTGTGTTTAGTCTTCTTCATGGCCGTGGAGGAGGCTGACTCATGTTGCCAAGCTAAGCAGAGACTGGAGAGCATTCTAGAACAGAAGATATAAAATACGGAATGAGAAATGAATCTGGCACAGAGACCAGGACTCCTTCTACTTGCCCGGGACAGCATCTGCTCTCCCTGCTGGCAGAAAAGACACACATGGCATTCAGATTTTGTGGCTGAGGGTAGAATATGGTCACGTGAATTCTTCAGCACTTCCAGTTGGACCAGCACCTCACTGAATGGGAGATGGGATCCTTTTCTCCACAGGATCAGTTGGCAGTTGGGCATGTTAACTATTTGTTTATTGTGTGTGATATACATATCATATATATGCATATATGTGTGCACATATGTGTATATGTATATAGAGGTGAAAAGTCAGTGTTAGACATTGTCTTAGGGTTTCTGTTGCTGCTACGAAACAACAAGCCAATTGGGGAGGAAAGAGGTTTTTTTGGCTTACACTTTTGCATCTCTGTTCATCACTGAAGGAATTCAGGGCAGGAGTTCAAACAGGGCAGGAACCGGGAGGCGAGGGGTGCTGCTTGCTGGCTTCCTTTCCCTGGCTTGCTCAGCTTGCTCTCTTTTGGCCAGAACTGCCAGTCCAGGGACGGCACTATCCACCCTGGGCTGGGCCCTCCCCCACTGATCACTAATTGAGAAAATGCCTTACAGCTGGATATCATGAAGGCATTTCCTCAACCGAGGCTCCTTCCTCTCTGATGACTCTAGCTTGTGTCAAGTTGACACAAAACCAGCCAGTATGGGTTATCTTACTTGATCTCCACTGTTTTTTCTGGGGCCAGATCTTCTATTGGACCCGTAGCTCACTGATTTAGCTAGAATGGTTGACCAGTAAGCCCCAAGGATCCTTTTCAGTGCTGGGACTATAGGTGCGTCCTGCTCTCCCTGGCTTCTTCTGTGGGTGCCAGAGATGTGAACTTAGGTCTTGTTGTACAGCAAGCGCTTTATTGACCAAGCCAACTTCCCAGCTTCTGGAGCCTTTTTTTTTTTTTTTTTTTTTTTTTTTTTTTTTTTTTTTTTGGTGTGTTGGTGAGTGATTGGCACCACCATAAAGCTAGGTTTGACTTTGGTCCTGAGCTGTTCTGCCCTTTAAAGTGCCTATCTCTAACACCTCTGCTGACTTGGTGATTTAGGCTCAACCTTACAGTTTATCTTCTCAAAAGACTTCTCCCTCATGACTTCTAAGGAGTTGCTAGGGTTCCTAATTAATTGAAATAAAGACATTGTCACCTTTGCCTCTCCCCCCTTCTCCCCCCCATCATCTCAATATCAAACAATGGTCCTGAAAACAGCACTTCTTCCTTTAGGGTTTTGTGTGTATGTGTGACTGCAGAGTGTGACATCTACAGTGAGGGTCACTCGGAACCATCAACAATCTGTTGTCTTTGTTGTGTCCAATGACTGGGTACAGACTGTGTGGAGCCAGGTCATCGAATGCCTAAAATTTTATTGAAGAGACATCTAGTGGGGCTGATGCAAAAAAAAATCGTTGCTCTGAATTCTGAATCCTCAGGACTGGCAGATCCAGTGCCAACAGGGACCTCTAGTGTCCTGCGGAAAGCAGGCCTAGAAGTGTGACGTTCTCAAATGCCTGCTCTCATTTGCCGTGTGTCGCAGGAGTGGTATGTCCTGCACGGCCTGGCATTTCTTACACACGTGAGCACGGCACTGCCTCCTTTAGAGTCCTGCCTCTGCATTATAAACTTCACACGCTTTAAAATGAGGATCCTTTCAATGGAGCCTTGAGGGCCGTGAGCTGTAGACAATGACTTTGTAAGCACCCATCTCTTGAGCTGCTTTCGTCACCAGTGACCGTTCTCTTAGTTTTCTCCATGTATTTCAAAGAGTCTGAGCTATCAGGAGGTTAAATACCCAAATGTAGGCAACTGCAAGGTGGAGAGATCTGAGCAACTTTGGTTTTATGTCTCTTAATTCTACATTGTGCATGTTTAGCCACGAAACTTTGCTGCATAAATCTGCAAGGCCAGCTACAAGCTAGCTTTGCTTTTACTTTCCCTCTTTTCCTTCCTTCTAACCTCCCTCCCTTCCTCTTTCTCTCTACCTACCTTCCTCTCTCTTCTTCTATCTCTTCCAGGCTGCTGGAGTTCAGGATACCCAATCCTAAACATGATACCGTGACACTTAGGAAAGCAGCAAGACAGACAGGTGTATGAAGCCCGAGGAATGACACGCAGGTTGTCTCCTGGCTACACTCACACACACACACACACACACACACACACACACACGGGGGGGGGGGGAAGGGAAAGAAAGAGAGACACAGAGACACAAAAAACAAGAAAAGCAGCCACACATAGAGAGACACATACACAATTAGCAATCACAATGCTCCCCTGTTTCTTCGGGTCTTTCTTTCTTTTGAAGTCTCCTATTGCTGTAAAGCATGTGACCCCTTCATCTGCATGCTTTGGGCTTGTTCATCTGTCTTTGTTCTAGACCCTCGGCCGTGAACTTGGCAACAGGCAAGGGAAGAAATCTTTTCCTCTTCCATATATTTCTCTCTTTACTCTCCCCAGCTAGTGGATGTATCTGGTTTTCATCAGGGGCTCTGTGGCATTTGCCATGGGAGTGGATTTCTTCTTGTCAGGGTTATAGTCTTGATGGCATTTGGACAACCGGGGAGACTTGGTGTGCTCTATCCTGACAGCGCTAAATGATCTCCAGCATGAAATCAAAACAGGTATTTCACATGTCACCTGTGGGTAATGGCTTTTCTTGGGTGGGATCCAATCCAGGGAACTGATGCCATCCCTCCCCCACCCCTGATGAAAACTGTTACTTGTTTTTTTTTTTTTCCAATCTTAAATTATTCTGTCTGAGGCTCTCCAAGCCAGCTGTGCAGGTGAGCCTGACATGTGGAGGAGATTAAGCGAGTCGTCCACTTCAAGAGGAACACTCAGAAGCCTTTTATCATTAGAGTATCGGCCGCTGATGGCTTTGTTTCAGTTTGGTTAGGCCATATGTGGGGAGGCTATGCATGAGTAGCTGAGGGATGTTCTACAGACATCTTTCCCTTGGTGTATGGACAACTGTGTCTGCTCATAGCTCTCAGCCAGGGCATTCCTCTCCTTCCTCGGGTGGGGCTGCCATCATTGGTATGTACCTGGACTAGTCATGTTCTGACCTCCCCACATCATGATGTGACCTGCGGTGGGCATGTAGCTCACGATTAGTCACTTGGGAGCCCTTTGAAGGCATTAGTAAGGGTTTCAGCAAGAGGCCCTGCCTTTTAATTGTGAGTCACTGTCCTCTGGGCCATGCATTTTCCGTCTTTGGGAGTCCAGCTGCATTTCCTTGTGGAAGGACCATCCCAGCTGGGACTGTTGACTGTTTACATGCACTTGTGGAAGGATGCAGAGGGTCCAAGACCTTTGAGTATCCAGCGACTCTCTACCATCTGTTGTATTTAAGCTGCCTTAATTGCATGTGGCCTGGGGAGGATCTGGAATACAGAGCCTGGGGGAGACTGGGGCTGCTGGTGTGGTAGTGAAGGGGTGTGAAGGGGTGTCTACATCTACTCAGCTACAGAGGCATTCATTCCTGCTGGGTAAAAGCTTTCCTGGAGATCCCTTTTGGGGTGGAACCCTAACACCCCTAGAAATAATCCCTGCTCTATGGGCAAACCCAAGAGACTTCCTGGTTCCACAGAGTCAAATTTTGTGGGATCATTCCTTGGTTTGTCAGTTTGTGTATTGGGATCAAAGAAGAGGGGTGGATGTTGTTTGTCTCTCCCCAAGGAAAGAATTTTAGCAACACAAGATCCAAGATTCTCTTACATCTTCAGCTCTGCTCCCCAGTCACCAGGCTGCCTTCTGGTGCAAACTTGTTTAGAGAGGAGGAGGCAGGACCTGAGGAGGAGTGAAGGTGGATAAATTACATCTCCACTACGTTATCAAATGCTCTGGATTCACATGCCTTGTCTCAGCTCGAGACACCTCCTCCTTCACTTTTAGCTGAGATCCAGTGTATTCCTGCTTGCCTCAGAATAACATAAGTTGGGTTTTTGTCACACGACACCAAAAGTACCCTGAGTTAATACAACCACATACGTTGCTATGGAAAGACGACTTTCTGCATCTATTGAATCCCGAAATGTCTTCAGCTCAAATTAGTCCTCCTGCCAAAACTGGCGGATTTGGAGGGTGTCACATTTTATTCACCATTTCATCCAAAGGATGAATGAGAAACGAAACAGCGGAGGGATATGCTCAACATTGAGCCTGTACAAAAATGTAGAATATATGAACTGTTTAGACAAAAAACAAAATTCGTTGAATAAGAAGTTTAGCAAGACATGCTTTCTGTTCCCAAGGGCCTTGCACCTGGAACAATTAGAAAGGAAAGTTATACTCTTGGGCCATTATGGCAAGATGGAAAATAGATGAATGAGTACTTCAGTCACAAGAATAACCAGGATTCTTTAAGAGCGTTACCTGCTGCTCATCATCCCCAGCCAGTCTACACAGTTCCTCCCAGCTCCCATGATAACGAAGGCAAAGTAAACATTGCAGATGCAAAGGGTGGGCCCCTGTTGACAAACATCTGGAAAGGACCAGAAACACTCGAAATGGGGCTGGTGTGCCAAGAACCAGAGTGTTACATTTGGAAGCCATGGTCACTTTTTATTTCAAATATAAGCTCTTCGATTTGAGCAACACAAATCACCGTGTTGGGTGCTGGAATGCTGCCGTGGGGTCTACCGAGGCAATCAGGGTAAAGGCAGCCTCCCTCCAAATCAAACATTCTTTCAAAGGACCCATTTAAATAACTCAAGGGAAGACCATTTGGCCAAGATGGCTCCAAGGTCCTGGATCCCTGTGTAAACAAAATGAATCTTAAGCTCCCACAATCAGAAGTAGCCCACTGGGCGTTTGTTGCATCACCAGAGACTTTTTGCTGAGACAATCAAAATAAGGCAAAGATCCGAATTTAACTAGTGAAGCATTCCCTCCCATAGTGCTTTCTCATTCCTACGGTGAATGCTTTCCCTGCAGGCTGCTTGGTGCACCCCGCACTGCCTCTGGTTTTCATTTGCCTTACTGAGGAGTTACTTTCTGATCAAATAAACTCGTCAAATTTTAGGGTACTCAAGTTTAATTTTTTAACAGACCTCACCCTGGTCAGGAAAACCCTAATACCTTCAATCTGAATGGGTTTCCCTGGATGGTTAAAGGGGTTGCTAAAATATTATACCCCTGACGCTCTCCTTGCTCAGGTATTTCCAGACTGGCTCTGCTGGCAAACACGGTCTTGCTGCCATTGTGTTTAGGTCTGATTTCTATAAGATGGGAGGCTCACGTCAGCAAGCCTTGTGTGCCAGCATCTGTCGGATTGTGTCAAGCGAAAAGAGCAAGGTGAAGGAAGGCTGCCAGAAGGAATGGTTCAGAGACTGCCCAGACCCATATTGAAAAATGATTCTTCGCAACTACCTAAAAGAGACTGTGGCTGATCAATTGATGCCCAGTGTCTACGAGAATGTTATGCAACAATTCTGCCATCATGTATAGCAATTTTAAGAAAATATTGTGTCTTGGTTGAGGTTTTTATTGCTGTGAAGAGACACCATGATCACGGCAACGCTGGTAAAAAATATCACTTCACTGGGGCTGGGTTGGAGTTCAGAGGTTCAGTCCATTACCATCATGGTGGACAGCAGACATGGCCCTGGAAAGGTAACTTAGAGTTCTACATGTGGATCCCCCAGAAGCTAGAGGGCAGAGTCACTGGACCTGACTTGAGCATCTGAAATCTCGAAGCCTGCTCCAAGTGACACAGTTTCTCTGATGAGGCCACACCGACTCCAACAAGGCCACAGCTCTTAACAGTGCCAATCCTTATGAGCATTTTGGGGGCCCGGGAGCATTTTCTTTCAAACAACCACATATTTCTTCAATAAAGTTGTAGCGAGGGACCACCAGTGGTGTTTCCTGAATCCTTAAAGGGCATCTTTTCCCAAAGGACATGGCCTCCAGAGTCCAAAGGCAAGTGTGAAAAGATAGTTCAGGTCCCCCACTCCCATGACAATTACGTCATCCTCAAAAGCAGGTCGGCTTCCAGTCTTGTTGACCCACAGCTCTTCCTCACTTCCCACAAATACCACAGGGAAGTTTTCTCTGTAGACTATTGGCGATTTCCTACACAATCCAATTTGAGGCAGAGCTGTTTTTCAGCAGCAAAGGCTATATTTGAATTTCACTAGCTGGTTCCTTAATGATTATTAGAATATTTTTGGTAACAGCAGTGGCTTTAAGAGAAATATGATGCTACCTAATCTTTCTTTAATAAGAGAGATATTTGCATTATATACTTAATGTAATGCAGACATGTCTGCTTCCTGGGTGTCCCTTGATTATACTAGCTTTAATGGTCATACCAATCATTACTACACAGATTTTATGTTCATGTAAAATAATTGCCTTGCTATCTATCCTCTGTGGAAGCCCTCAGTTGTAGAGATAAGTGGGATATGTTATTTTTTCCTTCCAAGCTTTCTGCTTTTTGGCTTTTTCTTGTATAGGCTCAGGTGATTTTCTTTCCTGAAACTCAAAGGCTATTTTCATCTTCTTCAAATGCTCCTTTTGGAAAGCATTTGTGTATAGCTAATTAAAAAAAAAAAAAAGATTTGAGAAAACAAGGGATTTCACTCCTGCTGAGCAGCACAACAGTCTTTAGACATGGAAGTTACCCCAGTGATTTCTGGTGGAGAGAACCTCAGCTCTCCATTGGTGCCAATATCTCTTGAGTTATTCTCTCCCAGACCTCCAGATCTCATTTCCTGGAACCTTCTCTTCTGCATCCCTTTATCAGTTTAATGTCTCCAGTTTCTCAGTCTGCTTTTGGGAAGTTTTTATTTTTTCCAAGATAGGGTGTCCTGGAGCTTGCTCTGTAGACTGGGCTGTCCAGGAACACAGATATCCTTTTGCCTTTGCCTCCCAAATGCTGGGATTAAAGGTGTGTGCCACCACTACCTGGCTCTGGTCTCTTTCTAAACAATTCTTCAGAACCTGATTTTTGTTGTAGGAGGAGTGGGCCACATCCTGCCACCTGGCTAGCTTAACCCCGAAATAACCACACAGAAATTGTATTAATTTAATCACTGCCTGGCCCATTATCTCTAGCCTTTTATTGGCTAACTCTCACATCCTGATCTAACCCATTTCTAATAATCTGTGTTTACCACGAGGTTGTGGCTTACCAGGAAAGATCCTAACCAACGTCAGTCTCAGGCAGGAGTTTCATGGCATCTGCCACATTGCCCTTCTTCCCATAATCCTGTTCTGTCTGCTCCCCCTACCTAAATTTTCTGCCCTATCAAAAGGCCAAGGCAGTTTCTTTATTTAACTGATGAAAGCAACACAAATACAGAAGGACCTCCTACAGATTTTCTAGCAGCCAATAGGCTTTCAGTGCCACTTGGTAAACAAAACACAATTCTCTCTTAAGAGAAATTTAACCAATAGCCTTTCAAATAAAGTTTTGTTACCTTCTTGCTACTTGAAGTCTATGACATCTTCAGATTTTAGTATTGATCAGCATTATCTTTACAGTATTGCTAAAAGAAGTGATATTGAGACTCATTAAGGAGCCACAGCTCCCCAACAGCCTGGAAACACATTCTTCTTACATTTTAGAGAGGGCAGTTTCTTTCTACTGTAGTCCAGGGAGGACATCTTTGTCTACAAACAAGCCCACCATTCTCTTTAAAAAATGTTTCAGGATGTAATGGTGCACACCTTTAACCCCAGGACTCAGGGCACAGAGGCAGATAGATTTCTGTGAATTTGAGGCCAGACTGATTTACACTGCAAACTCCAAGTCAGTCAGGGCTACATAGTGAAGCCCCTAAATGCTTGTATTTCCAGGACACTGTGTGTTAACTAGAGGTGGATATTAGAATTAAAATTATGTACCCAAGTTTATAACCAACATGCCCAAAAGTGGGAAATTTGGAAAGAGCTGAACCGCTCACTCACTTTCTCACCTCTGCTGTAGCCAAAGACGAACTCAGATATAAAACCAAAGAACTCAATCTGAGAAGAGGTTGTTTCAGTTTGGGAGCATGTATGATTATTCTTAGTTCCCCACCATAGTGCAAGACTAAGATGCCCTGCTTCATATTTACTTCATACATGAGAGTTGGTAGGTCCCTGGGATATAGACTTCCCAGCAGGTCCGCATTCTTTAAAACATCCTTGGTCATTTAACCCAGTGGTTCTCAAGCTGTGGGTCACGACCCCTGTGGGGACTGAATGGCCCTTTCAAAGGGTCACATATCAGATGTCCCACATATCAGATATTTACATTATGATCTATAACAGTAGCAAAATTACAGTTTTGAAGTAACATGGAAATAGTGTAATGGTTTGGGTTCACTATAGCACAAGGAACTGTGTTAAAAGGTTGCAGTATTAGGAAGGTTGAGAGCCATTGGCTTAATCTCTCATAGCATGTCTCTAGGACAATATAAATTCATTGGCCAAGCTGGCAGAGAAATTCCCAGGCAGGTCTGTTTAGATACAAAGGTCTGTTGTCATGGAAACTTTCCCTAAGGTGCACATCTAGCCTTTAATGGATGAGATCTGAAATGCTCTCATGACGCTGGTGTACGAGGCCTATTAGCTCCATGTTGTGCATCAGCTGATCTGCTTCAGGTTATCATGTGACTTCATCTAGGGATGCCGTCAGATGTCATGGAGGCCTTCAGGGAGTCGTGGGCCTGGACCAAACCACTAACAATCAGCTCTTGTCTTGCTTTTCTGTTCTCAGCAGCTAAGACACCCTGTGGCTTAGTATATGTTTCTTGTCCAGTTGTTTCCTGGTTTGATGGGCTATGAACTGAAACTGTCATCTAAACATTGTGAGCCCTGATGTCTTTGAGATGGAGACCCCTCCATCTGCATGAGTAGCTGACCAGGGTGTTGTGAGTATCCTCACAGCCGTGCAGAGCAGGACGTCATCGGCGGCCTCCCATGCTCCTGTCTCTCAGTTCAGCTCTCTACCGTCATCTGTGGGTCAGCTGTTTGGAAGCAGTAAACACAGTATGTATACAGAATAAAGATCATATGTTGAGGTTTTATTACATCAGCTGCTTACATATTAAGCTAATTAATCTGCATAGAATTACTGTGGGGCAGAAACTCTTTCAAGTGAGACAACTTTAGCAAGAAAAATTGTAGAGTTCTTGCCCTGAACCACTTTCCTCTATGCGTGTTGTCCTCATGTTATTGTGTCAAGAGTATGGGCATGGGCTTTGACACCAACAAGACTTAAGTTCAAATCCCAGCTCACCCACTTCTTTGCCATGTAACTCTGGAGAGCAAATAAATATCTCTGACCTGCAGAATCCTCATCTATAAAGGGGGAAAACATTAATTCTGTTATGAATGTTAAGTAGGACAGTGCACGGAGCAGCATGGGGTAGAGCACCTGCCATACTGTGTGTGAAGAGCGCTAGCTCGTGCTATTACAGTGATGCTAATCCTTAGCATTCCTTTCACAGATTAGCAGAGCAAGCCTTGGGGAAGAGGAATTCTGGCCCTCAAGTAAATGACCTCAAGAGACAGGCTTTGAGACTCTGTCCAGCTCTGCAGCCACTGACTTTGACACTGGCAATCCTAAGACACCCTGTGGTTGGATCACAGTCACAGTGACCTTGGTTGACAGCTATGTGTGATAATTTCCAGATTACTCAAATGATGTGCATGCAACAAGAGAGCTGAGCAGAGGGCAGTCATGTGACTGAGTGCAAATCTTGCATCGTCTCAAGTCTTTGCCCAGTGCTGAAATCTGTGCTTCAGGCATTGCTGGGGAACTCTTATTTCCCTTGAATTGATGACTCCAACCCCATGGGTGTAACATAAGATCATGCAAATGAGGGTAGTTGTGGACAGCAGGCTGCTTGTCATTCTATGGTAGCATTGTGACTGTAATGGAAACCACATGCATCATGGTTTTTTTTTTCTTTTTTAAACTAGGTAATACTAGCAAATCAGTTGCATTTTTATGTAGATATGGCTATTCCAGCTGCCTTTTCTAGTGTTTTTCAGAAAAAAACAGAATTTAAGCCGGACACTAAGCTCTGTGAAGAGTGAGAAACCAGACGAACATGCCCAGCACTCACCACGTGCTCTTCGGGCTTCCAACGTGGACCCTGTTTTTGTTTGCCAGAGTGCTTATAAAACAGGGTCATGGCTAACCCAGGGTCTTGTGTTCAAAGGGTGGTGGAGTGGTAATGAGGTAAGGAGAATAAATCATGAGAAAGCACTTGAGTTCGTCCTAGAGACCTTAGAAGAGAGCAGGCCGGGTATTGGGATCATGTCTGATTACCTTGTGGAACCATTGATATTTACTGGCAAGGTTTGATTGTGATTATAAATTTTGGTTTTATAAAGGGAAGAACCTTCATTTCTGCCCTCTGTGGTGCTTCCTTTGAATCTCCAGTCCCTGTCTTTTAGATAAAGGTTCGATTTCTTGGGAGAAAAGCCCTCAGATTATTCTTTATCACCTAAATTGTGCCTGCCTGCAGAACGCCATTTCTCCCTCCCTAGAGGAAGAGCAAGGCAGATGGAAGGCAGACTTTGAATCTGATGGGGATGTAAGAAGTGGCAATCTCAGTCCTGGGGGGGGGGGGGTGCTCGGATACCTGAGAATTGATTGATTCTATCTTTTCCTTTGCTCACCAGGATGAGGGGAAGAGGTGAAGGCTTTCTCAGGGGAGTTCCTTACCATCAGAAGGACAGGGCTCACCCCTCTCTTGAGGTCAGGCAGGTTTATGTCAGGCTAGTGCAGCGACATCAAGAGCCCCATGTCAGTAGACAGCAGGGCTGCTGAGGCTGTGCTTTGGCATAAAACAAAACAAAACAAAACAAAAAAACAACAAAACCAGTGTATTGTGAACCGCTTTGTTTTCCCTGCCATGGCCTTCTTGAGAACAGACTGTGTGTGGGCCTGTATTTCTATATGGTATGGCAGCCAGGCTCTAAAGCCATAGTCAGGATCTGAAGTGGTCACATAACCTTCCAAACAGGCTGTCGCTAACCTAACACAAGGTCAGGATGTTGCTCTGCTCCTTCTCCGTAATCTGGAGGATGCCAGATAGAGATGCTAATTCAAGCCTACCTGACAGCTAGCGTACAGCACAGAGCAGATAGGTAGATGTGAACGTGACTAAAAGACATTCCCCTGGTTACCTAGGAAACAGAATGCTAATGAATTTCCCCCTCAGTTTATGTTCTGATATATAAGGCTTTTTGGAGAATAAACGTGAGGGACTTCTTCAGGATGTGAACTCAGGATTTCATGAGGGACCACTGAGAATCTCCCACCCGATGAAACCACGTGAGTTGTGTCTTTATTCCCGCAGCTCTACCACCCCAGTCCAGGGAGATAGTTTATGTTGGGGTCTTGTTGAGAGAAATAATTTATGGTCCGGGTTAGCACCGGACCCCAACAACTGTGCTCAACATTTCCTCTCGTCCTGCCACCACGCCGTTTCATCATCTTCAGGTAAAAAAAAAAAAATGAAATCTTAGGATGTATATAGCAAGGCTCTCATGAGTACTGAAGCCCTACAGCAGTGGTTCTCAACCTGTTGGTCACGACTGTAATGCTCTGTCTCTTTAAGAGACAAGCAATGCCCGCTCCCTTCCTGCTTGCAATCTCAGCCCCATTCTGTCTCCTTCCTGTCCCTCTCTCGAAGAGGCGGCTTCTGCCTCTCCCCCCACTTTTCCCCTTCCTCCTTTTTTCTCTCTTTTCTTTCTCTCCCCCTACCCTTTTTTCTTCCCCTCCATAACCCATCTAATAAATATCCAACTTTATTCTATATGGTGTGTCTATCTCTGTGCCTCCCACCCACCACGTATCCTTTTGTCTCCACCGAGGACCAGCCACCTTCCCTACCGCGTGGTCTCTGGGACTGGCTGCTTTCGGGTCCCTGGCAGTCCCGGAGACTCGCAGAATCTGTGCCTCCCACCTGCCACCTGCCCACACCGCTTGCAGGGGACCAGCCAGCTGCCACATGGCTGGGTACCAGCCACCTTGGTTTGTGGACCTGTTGCATGGTCTCAAACCCACAGCAAGCTGCCAGGGACCCATAGCAAATCCATTACAATGACCCCTTTGGGGCACCGGCTGAACAACGCTTTTAAAGGGGTCACACTCAGATCTCCTGTATATCAGGTATTTATACAACATTACACCCAGATCTCCAGCATATCAGATATTTATATGACATCAGATCTCCTGCATATCAGATATTTATATAACATCACACCTCAGATTTCCTGCATATCAGATATTTATATGATGTCACACCTTAGATTTCCTGCATATCAGATATTTATATGACGTCACACCTCAGATCTCCTGCACATCAGATATTTATATGACATCACACCTCAGATCTCCTGCATATCAGATATTTATATGACGTCACACCTCAGATCTCCTGCATATCAAATATTTATATTACATCACACATCAGATCTCCTGCACATCAGGTATTCACATTACATCACACTCAGATCTTCTACATATCAGATATTTATATTATTATGATTCATAACAGTGCTAAAATTACAGTTATGAAGTAGCAATGAAAATCATTTCAGGGTTGGGGTCACCACACCATGAGAAACTGTATGAAAGGGTCACGGAAGGGTGAGAACCACTGCCCTGCAGAGTCGGGGCCGAAGCCTCCCTCTCAAATCGCACAGGTCTAGCCTCGGGTCTAGCCTCGGGTCTAGCCCCACAGCCCATTCACTCTTCTTCTCTTGCTTTTCCTCAGTTTGCTTTGCTGACTTTGGTTTCCAGGGGTTGGAACTGGGGCAGAAAGGGCAACAGAAGGAGCAGCCTTGGTCTGTCTGAGCTCTTCACGGGTCTCTCTCTTGGCTGACAGGCCTTGGGCTAGTCATGGTGTCACTGTACCTTACCACCATGTGTGGGACTTCTCAGAAGTGCTTCTAGCTACTGCTGAGGGCAATCCACTCTGCCACTGACCTCTTGTGATCTGTGTCCCTCCTTTTATCCTACAAGAGTTGTATTTCTGTGGCTTCTACCATGGATTATCCTTCTCATTCTGGCTGGGGTCCTTTGGTGATGTTTCCTGATACATCCCATGGTAATTACCGGACTCACGAGTGCTCCACACATCAAGGTTGTTAAGATGCTTCAGAAACTCATAATGCACAGACTCACTGTGCTATGGTCCTTGCTGGTCCTGCTCATCCATAGCTACAATTCTTCTGAAGCACATGTGGCCTTCACTCAGGGGCAGAGAGCAGCCGGATTTCTGTCCTCAGGAATCCCTTTAACACACATTCCTGAGGATTCCCACCCTCCTCTGTGTACTCTGGTAACACACTAGTTTGGGGACCCTTTGGTGAGTTTTGGTGCAAACCCAGCAGATCCCTGTAAAAAGACTTTTTATTGAGTGTTTTCACTTTGGGGGTTTCAGCCCAAATGCAGAGATAATTGGAAAATCTCTTCCCACCTCACAGAAATTTGTGGGCTGCAAGTTGCTAAGAAGAATTTCCTGCGCTGACGGCACATTGAAATTTCTCCCTGAGTCATTTTGAAAGATGTTTCCAGACTGCTCTCTCTGGGAACTAGGGCCTGTTTGTCTGCACGGTTTGAGTCTGCGTCAGCAGTTGTTAGCCTGCTAAACAGAAACATAATTAACATGTCTGCGTTGGTAGAAAAGCCTATCTAGCCATTGCTACAATGTGTTTCTTCTTTGCAAAGCTCGACGCTGCAGCTGTTTTAACGCTTTAAGGCCTCCTTGCTATTGTCGCCATATGATGAAGAAGAGACCAAGGCAAAGAACCGGTTAAGATACATGACAAAGTCACAGGGCTAGGGAAGAAAAAGTGTATCAGGTAGAGTTTCTATTGTTGTGTTAAAACACCCTGACCAAAAGCAACTTGGAGAGGATAGGGTTTATTTAGCTTACATCTCTCAGCTCACACTCCACCACTGAGAGAAATCAGAGCACGGACTGAAACTGGGGCCATGGAGAAACAGTGCTTGCCAGTTTTCTCCTCATGATTTGCTTAGCCTGCTTTCTTATACCACCCAGGGAAGCACATACCCTGGCCTGACACTGCCCACAATGGGCTGGGCTCTCCCTCATCATTCAGTAATGAAGAAAGCGCCCCCACAGACTTGGCCCTAGGCCATTTCAGTGGAACATCTTCTCAATTGAGGCTCCCTCTTCCCAGAGGTCTCCAGCCTCTGTCAAGTTGTCATGAAAACCAATCATCACACAAAGCCACCCCAAAGCCCTGGCTCCCCTATTTCCACATGGCACTGTGTTCTTCGACCACTGGGACTGGACTAGAGAGAGGAAAGAGATTTCTGTTCTGCTTACCTCCCAGCAAAGACTTTCACTTTCCTTGGTCTAGGAAGTGTAACCAGGGAAGGGGTGGCTTCTCAGAGTCAGGTCTGCGGGTCATGGGTTGGGTTCCCACCAGTTGGTATACCTGCAGTTGGGGTGAGAAAAGCACATTCTATATAAATGAGAGTCTCTTTCCAGGAAGAGGACCCTGTGCGAATGGTCCCCTGGTCTGGATATTTCTACAGTTGAACCAACTGTGACCAACAACTGTGTCCAGAACACAGTGAGTCTCTAAGCAGAGAATGTGGTGTCCGTTTCTTGAATCCACGCCAGGGGTTCAGGGAGGGTCAACACACACACTTGCACTCCTTCAAGGATATAGCTTGGAGAATGCAGGGCTGCGCACCGTTGTACGTCAACCGTCTGTGTGAGCTCACGCCAAGGGAGACATGCTAGTCAAAGGAAATTGTCTGAGGTTTCTGAGGGATGTGCAGTGAGGAAGAGGCTGATGAAGCACGATTAATATCCACTCTGAAATTGGTGGTCAACCCCAAGGTCAGAAAGCAAAGCAGTCAGCCACTGGCTTAGTCCAGCCACTACCTCAGTCCGAAAATGGCGACTCGGCCTCCAGGAATCTCAGAATGAGACTGTGTGTAAGAGCGGGATCCTCCCATCTATTAATCCTCTCTAGGGCTGGGAATAAAGGCGGGGCACCACTGGAATGAAAGGAATGTACCACCTGGTTTCTATGGCAACTAGTGTGACTACTGGGGTGAAAGGTGTGTGCCACCACTGTCTGGGCTGAGCAGTGAGGCTGTTTTACTCTCTGATCTTCAGGCAAGCTGTATTTATTAGAACGCAAATGAAAATGCCACGACAGGTGGGGCCTGACGGCAGAGCAGAGATGTGAATAGGTGTTCGGAAGCGAGAGCCCATTCAGTATGTTCTTAAAGGATCCAGCCTGTGCTAGGGTAGGAGTGTGTGTGTGTGGGGGGGGGGGGGGTGGGGGTGTTCAGCCTAGTTTTTCCTTTACTGGCATCTAAGAGAGCAAGCCAGAACAAGATTTGGCGGAGTGGAAGCAAAAGTTTTGCTGGATCAGCAAGGGCAGGAGCAAGCCCTGCAAGAAGATCTGTTAGTGCCCTGGCTGTTACATCATAGGCGGCCGAAGATAGCCAGTGCTCTCAGCTTCAAGGGAAAGTAGAGTTTAGATTAAACAGTATAAGACAATGGCTCAGCAATCAGACTCAGCCACAGCACCTCACCCTAGCACCGACTTCCATCTGAGGCTACGTAAATGCAGTAGAACTATGACGCTTACTAGCCCTGTTTTGTTTCATTTTGCAAAGCTACCGGTTACAGCGCCTGGCCTTGGGATAAGCATGGAAACTTCCTGTGGCTGGAGAGGCGCCCTCTCTGCTTGTACAGAGCTCACAGTTGGAGGGCGATCAGGACTCTTTGACACCGTGGTGTTCTAAGCGCACTGCTGAGGTGTGCAGAGATGCCCTGGGCTCTCAGAGGACATGCAGGATTTTAAAGGGGGAGCTGGTATTCCAAATGACTTCTTGGAGGAAGTGATATCCTATCCAAGGGAGGCCTTGCTAGCTGCTCCACTGCATGCCTGGAAAGCGCTGAATTGGGGGGGGGGGGGGGGGCTTTGTTTCAGGCAAAGGGATCTGGACTCTGACAGAGCCTGTAATGGCCTCACAGGACTAGGAAGGACTCTGCCCACAGGGAATGGTCAGAGAGGAGGCAAGGAATCAAGGAAGGGAAGATCATGATGGAGCCGATACCAGTTTATGAGAGGCAGTGCCGCCATCATTGTGTAGGAGCTCAGAGGACTGAATGACTCTGATCCAAGGAAGGAGAGCCAGGGAAGAGATTGGCTTCCGGGTCAAAAGGTCAGTGCAAGTAGCAGATCCAAGCCACATCTAAAACCTATTTTGCTCCAAAGATGTTGTTTCCCTTGCCATACTCTTCCTTGCTTTTCCAGTTGGAAACGTTTAATTAGCTGAAATGAGGACTCAGCTAAT
Organism: Arvicola amphibius; assembly: GCF_903992535.2. Classification (NCBI taxonomy): domain Eukaryota; kingdom Metazoa; phylum Chordata; class Mammalia; order Rodentia; family Cricetidae; genus Arvicola; species Arvicola amphibius. The sequence goes on from NC_052063.2 coordinate 40,936,754, forward strand.
AATGTCTATCTACAGTAGGCCTCTGTTCCGCCCCGAGGTGAACATTCTCCACTCTGCTTGGGTTTAAATATACTGAGATTTATTTGAAAATATTCTCCACTGAGCCTGGTGGAGGCAGCAAATCACCAAGAACTCAGCTCAGGTTCAGGCTGCCCTGGCTGGGAGCAAACAAAACCTGGGAGCCTCACTCCAATTGTAACCTCAAGCCAAACTCAGTCTCTCCCTCCCTCCCTCCCTCCTTCCCTCCTTCCCTCCCTCCCCCCCCCTCTCTCTCTCTCTTACACACACTCACACACACACACACACACACACACACACACACCTTTAAAAAAGACTAATTTGTTTGTTCATGACCTTGGTTGACTGGAGTCAGACACTAGACATGCTAATGCTTAGCATATTAGTAGAGAAAGGGGGAGAGCTATGCTTACACTTGGAGGTGCCAGGTTCCCAGGGGTGGCGTGGTTTGTCTTTTTTGCTTTTTTTGTCCTCTCTCTCTCTCTCTCTCTCTCTCTCTCTCTCTCTCTCTCTCTCTTTCTTTCTTTTTCTACTCCTCCTCCCTTTCCAGTTCAGGACAAACTCCAGCATTGCTGCGTTATTTACCCACTGAAAACGGACAACAAAAGCTCGCTGAGAATAGTGTCAAGTTAGCTTCCAGGAATTCAGTCCCCAGATCACTCTGGATGGCTGCCTTCTCCACTAGACACACTTGGTGGCAGTCCTTCCCTTTCATCAGAGGACTTTGACCTTCAGTCAGGGCACTGCGGATTCTGGCGAGTCTTAAGTGAGGTTGGGATACAGCCACAGAACAGCCACAGGGGTTGAGGGATGTCAGCCTGCCTCTTTTTCCTCTCCAGCGATTTTCTTATCCAGTGTCACAGGGGCCAGTGCGTCCTTGTTCCCTTTCGCCTTCTTTGAAAGGGATGACCTGTCAAAACAAAAACAAACAAACAAACAAACAAAAAACAAAATAAACCCTCCCCAAACCCAATTCTTAAAGTTGATCTTTGGAAGGGAGGAAAGAGCAATTATGTTGCTAATAAAAACTCTTAGCTGGCATACTTAAAACACGACGTGCAGATCATACGGTTCTGAGTTTCACATACGTTGACTCATGGTGTTGCCTCAGTCTCCCTGTTCACTAGACATTACTCTCTCATGATGTCCTCATATAAGTCACATAGCTAGGATGTGGTAGAGACACGGCCTGAACTTAGGAAGTCTGGTGTCTTCCATACCCTTACCATATTCGAGAATGACCACGATCCACTTTCCAGGATGCTACAAGCATTGTGCTAAATGTTATAGTAAGTTGTTTTACCTAATATTCTTAGCTGGTTTTTGAAATACAATTTTATGGTCTCCTTTTTGAAAAGCAAGGCAGAGAGGGTAAGTGACTTGTCATGCCCAAGAAGCTACAGGACAGGCAGGAGTCAGAACTCTGATTTCAGTAACCACAGATTCCGTATTCTTCCTGCTAGAACATTCCTAGATCTGGACTGCCAGCTACACAGGAAGGCACCAGTTCATTTTATTAGACAGCTGCTGGGTAGGCAATGAGACTTTCATAAACCTAAACCTTATACCTTGCAGGCTGGTGAACACCAAACCACCCCAGCAAGACAGAAGCCTTCCTCTGTGTCCAGCCCTGTGTTGGCCATCTTTACCCTGGTAGTTCTTGCCTTGCTTGGATTGTCACCTGTGAAATTGAACTTAACCTTCCTTGCATCCCATCAGGGCAGTAATGTCATGCTTCTTCCTTGGTGGCTATATTTCATAGTTCTTACGTGTTGTAGATTCTGCCTTTTATGAAAGTTTCTGTTTTGTTCGCCTGTTGCACACTCATACTGTTCCTTTTAGATTATTCTTGGCGCGCGCGCGCGTGTGTGTGTGTGTGTGTGTGTGTGTGTGTGTGCCTGTGTAATCACTGTCATTGTTTCTAAATAACCCCCTACCGTCTGATTTCATATCTCACCAGTGTATCTCTGAGGCTGCCCTGGTCTAGTCACTGTGACATGGAAATCTGATCATGACATGTCCTTGCCTCAAATCTGTCAATGACTAGCCAGAAGTAGTCTCATAAGTGTTCTCTCTTGCATGCCACGTGTGTCTGTGATGTCTTCCTGGGGAGAGACATGGTGCCCTACAGAAACTGGCAGCAAACAAATAAACACGAATCATTCTTTAATCTCAAGAACAGTTCGAGGCTTAAAGAAGCATTTTGTTTTTCTAGATCATTCAAAATACAGGTAGACAAATGCTGCCAATTGATTCTGATTTCTAAGTGTGTATTTAATTGCATTCTACAACGAATATAAATTATCCCCAGGACCAAGAGGCCAGCCCTGTTTTTATCCCCACACTAATGAGAAAAGAGCTAGAGACAAACTCGATGCATAGATAAGGGGAGTGAGAGCCAAAATTACCTGTTTCTTGTGATAGTGGCTTTATGCCAGCTTGCCTAGAGAGGTGTGGGGGGACAGTAATTGCTGAGCGCTGCCCAGGTCACGTGGGTGACTGGACTGATATCTTTCTCATGCACGTGGTTCACCATAGTCACGTGGTTTCAGTTAAATAACAGTGTTTACCTATTGCATGAAAGAGATGTTAATGTAAACTTATTGTGTTTGCCTTATAAACTGGCTTTGGACTTTTAAATACATTGCAGTCAAGCACGGAGGTGCACACCTTTAACCCCTTGGCAGAAGCCGGCAAATTTCTGTGCGTTCAAAGACAGTCTGATCTAAGTAGTGAGTTTTGGGACAGCCAGAGCTATGTAGAGAGATCCTGTCTCAAAACACCAAAAGGATGAGTTACATACATTACAAAATTATACCTCATTTATGATTGCATATTTTAAAATCCTGCTGTGATAATAAAGAAGTTCCTTAGACTGATGGTAATCAACCATTTTTAAGTGACCCATACAGTTTCTCATTTCTGAGTCTGAGAAATTTTGACTTGTAAGATTGTCACTGAATACCCATGAACCAAACTCATGAAGAAATGAGCATGGGATGGAAGGGAAGAGGGTGTGGTTGAGCCTCTTTGCGGGGCCTGCCACCCAGCTCCCAAATAAATACATGGAGACTTATTCTTCCTTATGAATGCCTGGCCTTACTTAGGTTGGGGGCTTTGTTTCTAGTCAGCTTTTCTAGTTTAAATTATCTAGTTTAAATTATCTAGTTTAAATTATCTAGTTTAAATTATCTCATTTCTCTTAAACTATGTTCTGCCCTTGGGCTTTTATCTTTCTTTACTCCTAATATCTTTCTTTCCTTTTTACTTCGTGACTGGCTGTGTGTCTGGGTGACTGGACCTGGCATCCTCCTCTCCTCTTTTTCTTGATCCTCCTTCAAGTCTAGATTTTTAACCTTTATTTATTCTTTCTGCCTGGTAACCTCACTTATTTCTTTATCCTTCCTAGCTATTGGCGTCTGCTCTTCATTAGACCACTCAGGTGTTTGTGAGGTAGGCAAAGTAACACAGATTCAAGGAGTTAAAAAATGCTGCATAAAGAATGCATCACATCTTTGCCTCATTAAACAAATGTTCCCCAGCATAAATGAGTGTAACAGACCTTAAACTCGTGTCCCACAACAATAGAGCTGCTCCACAGGCCTAATGGTCAGCCCCGCAATGGTCAGCCCCCCCAGTGGTCAGCCTCCCAATGGTCAGCCCTCCAATGGTCAGCCCCCCAAATGGTCAGCCCCCACAATGGTCAGTCCCCCACGATACTGCAAATGAGAGGCTCTGTACATGAACCAAGGCAGTGACTCGGTCTCTAAAGCCACGGTTTTCTCATCAGATTTTATTTACTGGAAAAGTGATGTGATGAGAGGAAGAGAGGAAGGGGCGGGAGGAGCGTGAGATAGAGAGGGAGAGTCCAGAGCAGCACCCCAAGGGGAGGGTCAGAAGCAGCCCAATTCATCTCCCCATGCATTTCCCACTGGGAGGTTCTCAGAGGATCAAAGGGAGGCATCCACAGGCTGCTAGCTCCCTGGCGTGCAGGCGGCTTCTCTCCCACCCGTGTTTAGCTTCCCAGGGAAGAATGAGTGATTTAAACAGACTTTTCTGTGTACTTTATTTTTAGTTCAGGAGGTATTTGCCTTTAATGTTTGTATATGGGGATGTGAGTCCCGATGAGCTGATGTGGGAGCAGGGCAGGCAGCTGGCTACTGGGATGGGTGGGGCGGGGTAAGCAATAAACAAAGTCCATCTGCTTGTCCCTTGTCAGTTTTGGGATTTCCATCTAAGGGATGCTTAGCTGAACTGGGGAGAGTCTTGATTAACACATCATCCTCGTAAGGAGGATTTGGGGGATGTTTTATGGCCAATTTCACCTGGTAAAATGGAAGAAATTACTTCCTTTCTACTCTCCCTCCTTTTTTCCCTTTGCGTTTAAATTAAATTATTAAATTATTAAATAATTGCCTCAGGTTCCAGGTATTACGCTAGCCCTATTTACCCTTTGACCCTCATCTGACCTGACAAAAATAAAATAAATTTTCCCTGTAGTTGCAGGATGTGTACAAACAATCTAGATGCGACCAGTAAAGCTGTCAGTATGCCTCTTTGCTTTAAAATCTGCCTTTTAACGCTGCAGTTGGGAACAGGAGTAGGCCCTTGTGCCCTGTGACTGAGAACACATCCGCTTATTTTGTTTTTTATTTTATTATTTTATTTTATTTTTGTTTTTCGAGACAGGGTTTCTCTGCATCTTTAGATCCTGTCCTGGAGCTAGCTCTTGTAGACCAGGCTGGTCTCGAACTCACAGAGATCTGCCTGCCTCTGTCTCCCGAGTGCTGGGATTAAAGGCGTGCGCCATCACCGCCCGGCGACATGGGGGCTGGAGAGATGGCTCAGAGGTTAAGAGCATTGCCTGCTCTTCCAAAGGTCCTGAGTTCAATTCCCAGCAACCACATGGTGGCTCACAACCCTCTGTAATGAGGTCTGGTGCCCTCTTCTGGCCTGTAGGCAGACACACAGACAGAATATTGTATACATAATAAATAAATAAATGTTTAAAAAACCCTCACATCCGCTCTATTTTGAATAGAGATTCTTCCTCTTGAGAACGGTGATGGAGAAACACCTGTTCTCATTCCCATGGAGCCCAGTAATGGGGATGAGGATGAGAACCAGGTGACCCGTGTGAAAGATGTGGTTGGCCTTTAACACAGACAACGCAGAGGTGAATGCGTGTTGCCGTTCTTAGTATGCTTTCCCCTGGTGGAGCCACGGCATCCCACATATGTGAAAGTCATCACAGGATGAGGCACTGGCTGCGTACTGTCGTCCCAGCAGACGGAGGCAGTCCGTGAGAAGCAGTCGTGGATAGAGCTCCCTGGCAGACGGCCTCTTAGTACGGCTGGCATCGCGGGTCAGAGCACATAGGATCAGAAAGTATGTGCTGAGGGCAGAGGGGCTGCTCATTGGAGCCTGCTCTTCCATCATACTCTGAGAGGCAGGAGATGTAGGAAACACCTGTCGCACTGAGATATGGATGATACATAAAATGCCATACATATTTAATGCACACAACTTGCTGAGTTCTGCACATTTGTAACACCATCTTCCTAAAAATCTTTGTCAACCCCACCCGTGTTGTTCTAAATGAGAAGGGTTCCAAAGGCTCATCTATTTGAATACTTGCTCCCCAGTTGCTGGAACTGTTTGGGAAGATTAGGAGGTGTGTCACTGGGGGTGAACTTTGATGTTTCAAAAGTCCCCATCATTTCCAGCTTCTGTTTCTCTGCCTGCAGGCCCCTGAATTCTGGAACACAGGTTAAGGAAGATACATTGGCATCTAAACAATGGGAATAATAGTAACACAACAACAACAACAAACAAACCCATATTTATTTCATGCCTCTTCTTTGTGATACCCTCTGAGTCTTGAGGGTCGGGATTGTATTGTAGATGAACCTGCTGACTTCTCTGTGATACCCCTGAGTCCTGAGGGTCAGGGTTGTATTGTAGATGAACCTGTTGACTTTGAAAAGCCATTGCCAGTTATTCTCTAAGAGGCCATGGATTTTAAGAGGGGGTGGGGGACACCAGAGGAGTTGGTAGGATAAGATAGGAAATTATGCACATACAATACTGATGGAGGATTCCCATTGGCTAATAAAGAAACTGCCTGACCCATTTGATTGGCCAACATTTAGGTGGGCGGAGTAGACAGAACAGGAAAAAGGAAGTGAGGTAGATGGCTTGGTCAGATGCCACTCCTCTCCTAAGTGAGACTGCCATGACTCTCCTCAGTGAGCGAGATGCGATGAAGCCAGCAACCAGGTCAGACATGCTGAATCTTTCCGGGTAAGACACCACTCATGGTGTTACACAAATTATTCGATATGGGTTAGTCAAGATGTGAGTAAGAGGCTGAAAATAATGGGCCAGGCAGTATTTAAAAGAATACAATTTGTGTGTTGTTATTTCGGGGTATAAGCTAGCCGGTGACCGGGAGCTGGGCAGCGGGAACGCGGTCCAACTGCCCCTCACTTCACAATACCCATATGTGAAATTCTCAAAAATAAAGAAAATATATCAAAATAATTTTGTTATTGATGCAGATATCTTCCTGTGCTCTTTCCCACATACTTTAAAAATGAACATCTCTTCATCCTGGAAGAGACGGACCCTACTTGTGGTAAGAAGCACTTTCTCCACTGTCATCTTGAGTCTCACATTCAGCTGCTAGCTCATTCACCTATCCATAATTGCAGCCCGTAGTGATCAAGCCCACTATGTGCTGGACACTGCTCCAAGAGAGAGAAGGGAGCAGAGTGCCATTGTCCTTACCTTTTCAGAACCTGTGCAAGGAGCCAGAGGATGTGGCCGATAAACAAACAAGGACAAATTAGCCATGAATGAGAAGAAAAGGGTGACATGATAGGGACTAACATTGGAGGAAAACGATCTGAGACTCAAAGATAAGGAGGAGGAGCCAGCCCCGAGCAGGCCTGGGTCAGAGCCGTCCATGTCAGGACATCATGGAGTTCCAGGGAGAAGAAGGAACCACCGTGCCTTCTTGGAAAACAAAGTTCACTTCTGCTGAGAACTGCTGGGTGTTCCCATTCCAGGACAGCATTCTGCCCTTTAACTGATGCCAATGGTGGGTGTTTATAAGGTTCAGAAACCTAGGTCTCTACTGATACACGCCCCCGACCCTTGCCAGTTCTTTCCAGCAAAGGGAACACTGAGACTAGCACTGACTTCAAGTTACTGCCTTCTCGTCCATCCCTGGGTCTAGCTAAGCTCCTATAGTCCCTGTCAAGATCTGTGCCCACAATGCTCACTTAAAGCCAAAGCCAGCATGATGATGCATCACTCCTGACAGTAATAGATGCGATGGGTTCCCGTCTCCAGACGCTCCCGGGAGTCTGGTGACTCATACAGGCTGATGAACTGTCTATGGAAGCAAGGGTACCCTGTATGAGCTGAGCAGCCCTCTGATTCTCTCGGGTGGACCTACTTAGGAGGAATGGGATGGGCTCACCTCTCCTCTTATAAATCAATGATGCCGAAGAAAGAGAAACAGGCATCTGTTCAGAAAAAATATCCACTACACAAGAAGAACCTTTCTCCCTCTTGCCACGCGGTGCTTCATGAATGACTTTTAACCCCCAACTCTCCCAGGGGACGTACGCCCAAAGCTCTTGCCCATTGATGCGGCTCCTTTCTGTCACTTTTCTTTTTATGCGTGCATCGTTTCTGGCGGTATCTGAAACACATGGTGATCACTGTTTATCATCGGAAGGAGCAGCGGACAGAAGGGAATGCCTCGCACCTCATCGCAAGCAAAATGAGTGTTTCTGCACTTCTGGTGACCCTCAGATGCTGAATCATCTCTTTATCTAAACAGTGGTGTTCAGCCTTCCTAATGCCGCAACCCTTTGATACAGTTCCTTATATTGTGGTGACCCCCCCCCCCAACCATAAAGCTATTTCGTTGCTACTTCATAACTACATTTTTGCTACCGTTATGAGTTGTAATGTAAGGTGCTGATAGGCAGGATATCTGATCTGCAACCCCCGTGAAAGACTCTTTCAACTTCCAAGGGGGTCCTAACCAACAGGCTGAGAACCACTGGTTTAAAGTCTGTTCTTTAAGTCTACCCAGGACGCTGACTTTGATTTCTGAGTTCTGTATCCTGTACATCTCCACTGACACACTGCTTAGTTTTTCTTTTGCACGCTGATCTACATGTATTATTCATTTCATTATCTCCCATGAGCCTGTACTGAGCCAGTGTGTGAGACATCAGCCTAGAATTTACTGAAGGACACAGGCGAGAATGATGTGGGATGAGAAGGTCAACCAGCAGGGCTAGGGGAAACAGAAGAGAGAACGGGAAATGTGGTTCGCTTGAAGAGGACTAGAACAATCCCTCTGCCCCTGTGGCTCTCATCTTCTGTTTTCTTCTCTCTCTCTCTCTCTCTCTCTCTCTTTCTCTCCTTCCTCTCTCCCTCCCTCCTTCCTTCCTGTTTTCTCTGTTTCTGGAGAGCGATTGAAGGCCACTTCGCATCTCCTACTTGGTTGGCTTCCAGTGACGCAGCAATTTGAAGTCATCTTCTTTCTATCCTTCGATCCTGCTTTGCATTATTTTCCCTAAACATAGCTGTCTCCCAGTTTCCTCTGGCTGCTCTCTTACAAGTGACCACAGGTTTCATGTTTGTGGGAACAGAAACAGAGTTATGGTCTCAGTGGGACCAAGAGGCAGGCTCTTTGCCCTTGGACTTTTAATATAACATGTCTAGGTGAAGAGTTGGAAGAAAAGCTCTAAGAAGCTAAGAGACCTGTGTAGCAACTGAATCTGCTCCTGAGGCCTCATTAGGCCAGATCCCTCACCGGATGATCTAGGGTGGAGCTAGCAGTATTTTATCAACTATTCAAATGAGGGCATTAGTATGCATTTTCCAACTCAGGTCCTGCATACCTGCTAGAATTTTAATAATTTACGCTGTGACCTTCAGCGTTTTTATTACACATTGACTTGCTGTGCCATGACTTACTATGCCAAGTGGGAAAAACACACTAACCCAGTCTGTGGGAGACTTCTACGGAAACATTCTTAAAGACAGACACATTTGCTTTCATGCCTGCTGCTGCAGGTTCCTTATTTGAGATTCTCACCTAGTCCACAGCTCAGAAAATGAACTGCTGAGCTCACAGGCTTCTTGGGTTTTAAGGCTTCTCTTTCCGGTTCACTCCAATGCCAGGTGACCCACTAGAGCTGCTCCCTGGCTTGAGGAGTAAACCATCAGTTTGGGTGTTCTTTCCCTTTCCACACTGTGACCTGGCGACCAGCATCTGCTGCATCTCCAGCTCATGCCTCTCTCTGATAAATGAGCAAAACAGAGTTATTTTCCAGGAATCATACAAGGTCTTGAGTCGCCTTAAATGAAAGACCTGGGTCTTTGGAGTTCAGGTTCATTTTCCAGTGTCACGATGAGTGTTCCCCCCAAGGACTCTTTGGTTGCCAAATCTCCCCACAAGTCTTCTTCTTTTTTTCTGTTTGTTTTTGTTTTTTTTGAGACAGGGTTTCTCTGTGTAGCCCTACTTGCCCTGGAACTCGCTTTGTAGACCAGGCTGGCCTCGAACTCACAGAGATCTCCTGCTTCTGCCTCCTGAGTGCTGGGATTAAAGGCGTGCTCCACCACCGCCTGGTGATGTATATGGGATACTTAACATTCTAAATTCTCTACTCAGCATTTCCCACAGTGAAAGTCTTTGCAAGAACTCTCAAGTTGTCTGTTACTGAGTCCCTGCCAGAGGAAACTTAATGTCCGTTTGTCTGAAGGATGAACTAATTAATAGCAATAGCAGCAAGAATTGGGACTGAGTCTAACTCCGCTTTTGCTGTCACCCTGTTAATGCTGTGTAGCCTGGAAATGGGCGCTATGCTGACACTATTCCATTCCTCTAATGTATGAACAAGGCAATAGATCATTTTAGCCCAGAATATTCAGTGTAGCAAGACCCAAGCATGGACAAATTCATCTGTGACCCCAGCACTCAGGAGGTAGAGGCGCGTTGGTCACGACTTGGAAACCAGTCTAGGCTACACAACAAGACCCTGTCTCAAAATGCCAAAGAAGATTGACTTGAGAAATGGCTCAGCAGTTAAGATCATTTCCTGCTTCTCTAGAGGATCTGAGGTCGCTTCCCAGCACCCACATCCAGGGGCTTACAATCCCCATAACTCCAGTTCCAAGAGGATCTGGTACCCTCTTCTGGCCTCTGTGGGTACGGGTAGACACATAGCAGAAATACACTCAAATAAACAGATATAAAAATACTAAAAAGAACTCTTGAAAATACCAAAGTGGGTGGAGTAGACAGAACAGGAAAAAGGAAGTGAGGTAGATGGCTCAGTCAGATGCCACGCCTCTCCTAAGTGAGAGAGACTGCTGTGCCTCTCCTCAGAGAGAGAGATGCGATGAAGCCAGCCACCAGGTCAGACATGCTGAATCTTTCCGGGTAAGACACCATTCATGGTGTTACATAGATTATTAGATATGGGTTAGTCAAGATGTGAGAAAAAGGCTGGAATTAATGGGCCAGGCGGTGTTTAAAAGAATACAGTTTCGGTGTAATTATTTTGGGTAAAGCTAGCCGATGGCTGGGAGCAGGGTGGCGGGAAGCCGGCCCACAGCTAATCACTACAGAATGGCGCCCAACGTGGATAACTGAATCCACAGAAAGCCTGAGAAGGCTTGGGAAAGACTAGAGTAAAGCATGTTTTCTTGATAACAGCAATTTCTCAGGTCTGAGCAAGCACTCTCATCTAAGAGAGGCTTCCTGACTCAGCTTCAGCTGCAAAACCCTGCAGCTCATTAAGAGGTCCTGCCACAAAACACTTAAATAGTGTTGATGAAAAGCTTTTCAGTTTTCAGCTGTAGCAGGAAAAAAGTTGTGCTGTTTTAAAATGCCGGCTTTATGGGTCATCCTACCAGGGCAAACTCTGACTCTTTTAAGCAGGCGGTACTGACTATGGAGCTTTTGATTGTTTAACACTGTTGCAGCTTGCTTCCTGGCAGGGACCTTGAAACACTGTAGAATTGTGGCAATGAACATGGCTCTGGCGGGTATCTCAGCCACAAGGCTGGAATAGCAGAAAGCTAAGGAATGGGCTGGATCTAGCTGTCAAAGTCACGGCTTTAGTCCTACTGATATTGTTTGGTAAATTAAAGACTCATGTGGTCAGAAAAAGAGAGAGAGATACAGTAAAGAGAGATTAAAAAACAAAGAAAACCTCTAAATGATTTACAGTGTGTTAAAAATATACGCGAGCTAAAGGTTAAAGTTCTTAAAAGTAAAAAATTAAAAAGGAAGTAGCTAGGGTGTGGTGGTATACACCTTTAATCCCAACACTTAGGAGGCAAGGTAGATTGACCTCTGTGACTTCAAGGGGCAGAGGTGGATTGACCTCTGTGACTTCAAGCTGTGGCAGCACACACCTTTAATCCGAATGCCTGGGAGGCAGAGACAGACAGATCTCTGTGAGTTCAAGGTGTGGTAGCATACACCTTTAATCCCAGCACTTGGGAAGCAGAGGCTAGTGGATCTCTGAGAGTTCAAGGACAGCCTGGTCTACAGAGTTATTCCAGGACAAAGATATACAGAGAACCTGTCTCAAAAAATAAAAGTAAAAATAAACAAAATAGAGGTTAAAATAAAGTCGTATAAGATGGAAAATACACAGAGAATCTTGATACTGTATGCTATTATGCTCTCTTTGAATTGTTTGAATGCTGAGGAAGAAGCAACAGCTGCTAAAAGATATTTGTTTATAAATGCTGCTAAACTATTCCAGAATAGATATTTTGAAAATACCTTGACTTTACAATTTGGATCTAAGGACATGATGCTTTGGAAAGGAGTTTCTTTGGTTTTTACAGAAAATGAGACTGTGTGGATTGCTTCTATCCCAATATGGTATGATAGACCACGCCCTCCTGAAAGGTTACTGTGAACACCTTCAGAAAATTACTTCACCCAACTGATGACTGAGATGAACCTGGCACACAGGTTACACCATGAAAGACCTAATTAACAGCACCCCCATTCAGCAGGAAGCAGTTTGGAGAGATAACTACGTCCATATTCCCAAAATTGTTTATAAATGTTCTTTTACATTTAAAGGGGGATATGATATAGATATGAATAATTTGCATTGATATGGACCTTGCTTTAGTGATTTAAATTTAAGGTCAATTTTGTTATATGTATATGTATTTCTGATCTTGATTAAAGTATTGTGATTGCGTAGTTCATTTTAAAAATGTAATGCATAATTAAGAAATATAGGTTGTTAATGGATAATCATCGATAATAGTAAAGCTTATAGTCATGTTAGTTAGATTTTCTAGATATATAGAGATATATTTCAGTTAGATAGACATTCTTCATATCTTTCAAAGACTACAGAATATTCCACTTAAATGTCTTAATAACTTAGGGCTTTTCATGACAATGAGACACATCTGCTCTTGGCAGCACAAGCTACTTCAAGAGGAAGATGGGCATCGAAGAGGCTACTTATAGAATTTGATAGCCATTGGGCAAGAAACTGCTCTTGCTTGGACTGTTGCATAAACTGGACACAGAGAACCCACAGAGAGGACTGCTGAACTTGCCTAAATGTGAGATGATTCTTTGGGGTTCCTGATTCATGAAAGAGTCTGTGAGACGTTCTGCAGGACACAGCAGATAGTGACTGAACTGCCTTCGAAATTTCCTGCTTCATGGAAATGTCTGTTGGATACTATGGGCCTGTAGGCTAAAGATGGATGCCCCAACGGTACAGAGGAACTTTGGGTGACTGTCCAGGCAGCTATATGTCTCTGTGATTTCTAGAGTTTTATAAGTTGCTTACTTCTCATTTACTTAGGTAATATTATATCCTTCTGGAGTCTTTGATGGAGTTGAAGAATAGATAGATAGTTATAGCTGTTTTCCTTTGTTATGATAAAACATAAAGTAGATATAAATATTGTAACTGTAATTCTTACTTGATAACTGTTTCGTTACATGTAATTTTGCTATGTTAAAGTGGTGTGGTAGGGTTAATATTTTGCTGTCATGTGTTTTCGGGTGAGAAGGCCGAGTCCCGGAGAGGTGAGAGGCTTCACACTGTAGTGTTGAAGCAGCTGGTCTTGGGCTTGTGTGGAGCCGGGGGAGACGGCCTTCCCTGACACTGCTGCTGTTGGAGGCTTACTACGCCTCCGGCTCATCCACTCCACGCTGTTCATGGCTTCGCTCTGCTTCTCTTCGTTTGGCTCCCCTTCGCTGACACTCTGAGATGCCACATGCATAGACAGCATTTGCCTGGTGTCCTCAGGACGTGGTGACAGAAGCAGCAGCCTTCTACAGGACATTGAGCCTTCTCTCTGAAGCACACTGTAAAGGGACAAAACTGGAAGCCTCTCAGGCAGCGGGAAACAGAGCCCTTCCTTAGAGAAGGATGAACGGAGATGGCGCCCTCTTGTGGATTATGGCTTCTCGGCTAATCTGCCTGGAGCAGGCTGTCTTTCGCAGCTTTTTAAACCAATGGATAATTTTCCCAGGTGGATTTATGTCTTGAGATATTCCTGGAAGGTTTAAGCGCAATTTCTGGTTGCTTTTAGTAGTAATCACCAATTGATCATCTCAACGCGGTGTGCAATTCAAATGACGGCATTTTCTTTTATTCAGAGAGCCATTTTAATTGGAAACTATCTCCCAAATAGGTGTGTTGTAATTATTATTATTATTTTTTTTTGCACTTTGGTGCAAAGCCTTTGAAAATAAGATTTTGTAATCAGTTAAAAAAAAAAAAATCTCTCCCACCTGGGCAGGGTTTAAACAAAGCCCAGGCAGTTTAGGACTCTATTTTTAGTTCTGATTACTTATTCAGCTAAGATAATCCTAAATTCAGCAGATCTGGAGGAGGCATGACAGCTGGGCTCTTGAAGGCAGTCTCAGGTCAAAGCCGACAGCTTCCTAAGGATCACGTGTCGTCCCCCTCCACCCCCTCCCCCACACCCCGCCCGCGAGTACGGGAGAGTATCCGTGGCGCACGCTCTGTGACGCTGGTGTCATTTTCACCAGCCTGGAGCCAGCAAGTGGAGGAGAAACGGACGACTCAGGGACCTTAGACATGGCTGATCTCGGGGCAGGGAAAATAGGTCACTAATGACTTGTGGCGAGAAGCCAAAAAACCCGCAGCCGGGCTCTGAGAAGTCTGCCAGGCGCAGGATCCATTTTACTTAAACTCCAGGGAGAAAACAGTGTACTTTAATTTCCTTAAAGTCACAGGGCTGCAGGACTCAGACTAAGATTGTGATCTCCTCCCCACCCCCATTTTCCTAAGCCGTCATTGTTCCAGTTTACCCGGCTTCCATTCCTGGACACTGTGGTCACTCCGGAGTTCCTTCTCTTCGGAATATCTAAGCTGATGCTTTTCTTTTCTCTCCCAGGCAGCCGGGGCAACTGCAGACAATGGTGCTATTAGCTCCTGTGGTTTCTTCTGTACTGAGAGGGTTTGGGTTAGTCTAGTCAGCACCACACAGAGCTCCAGGAAGCATCTCTGTGATTGGAGGGAGAGGGGTCTGGTGTGGTCACCATGTGATAAAATTATGTTTTACTTCACCTTGGGGACTGTCACTCTGGATTGACGTTTCCTAGTAACGTCGCTAGTTCCAAGGAGGAAGAGGGAGAGAGTCTGGGAACAGCCCGTGGCCTGCTACCACCCAGGGAAGAGTTTAAACCAGACCAGAGATTCTCACACTCCCCTACCCAGCAAACACCCCTGGACTAGGGCTAAACCAATACTGTGTGAACAGCTGCTCATGCAGCAGGCTTGTGGGGAGCCCAGGGAAGCACATGTCTGATGGGATTCTTGCTAACAGTGATGCTGTTAGCCAAAGGACCACATTTCAAGACATTGATCAAGGGTAGTGTTGACACACCCTACCTCATGAGCAGTTTCCATTTCTGGACTTCCTCCATGGGTCAGTGATCTCTTCAGAGCAGGGTCATGCTTTATTCATCCCTAATTTCCCAGTTCCATCCGTGCACGACACAGATAGAACTCCCAGTGTGGTTGGGGAATGAATTAACCAGTGGCTAAACCCTCTTGGGGAATAATTTTTTTTAGAAAATGAAATGGGTGACAGACAGGGTTTTTTTTTTTTTTCTAGGTCTGGGATTAGCTCAAGTGGGATATTGACTTCATTGAATGCCATTGATAAAATCACTAAAATTAACATTTGTAATGGCAGGGTAGCAAGAAAGAAGCTGGACAAGATAAACGTCGTGAGAAATTCTGAGGATGAGAAAGAAGAGCCGACTTTAGGAGAAATGAGCCTATCAGAGGGAATGTGGGGTTACATCCCCTGTGAGAAGGTGGGTAGAGTAACAACAGGGGGACCTGGAGTGGGGCTTGGGACATGGCTCCATAGGTGAAGTGACTTCAATTTGTATGCTCATCATACATGTAAAAAGCCTGGCACAGGGGCGCACACCTGAAATCTAGTGTTGGACAGGTGAAAATGGGGGTATGGGGGTGACTCCTGGGGCTTGCTGAGCAGGTGCTTTTGCCCAGGTGATGAGTTCCAGGTGCAACGAGAAGAGTGGTCTCAACAAATAAGGTGGAGAGTGGTAGAGAAAAACACCTGATGTTGGCTTCTGTGCTACACACACACACACACACATGCATGCACACACACAGACAGACAGACACATGCATGCACACACACAGCCACACACAAGAGGCACACACAGAGATACTCAGGCACACACAGACACACACACGAGACACACATGCACAGACACAGACACAGGCAGAGACACACCCAAACACGCACACACACATGAGACACACATGCACACACACACAGAGACACTCACACATACATAGAGACACACACACATAAAAATTCAGGCACCCAGACACACACACACAGAGACACACTCTCACACACACAGACACACACGGAGACACACCCAGACACACACACATGAGACACACATGCACAGACACACACGGAGACACACCCACATGAGACACACATGCACGCACACACACAGATACTCACACACACACATGGAGACACACCCAGACACACAAGATACACATGCATGCACATGCACACACAGCCACACACATTAGACACACACAGATATACTCAGACACACACAGACACATACACAAGACACACATGCACATACTCAGACACACATAAACCCATGAACACAGAGACACACACAAACACAGACACACACATAGGCACACCCAGAGACACAGACATACAGACACACACACATACACACACCACACACACACCACACACACGATCATCTGAAAGCTTCCCTGTGGAGGAGCCCTTCTTGGAATCTCACAGAGCAACGGTTCGTGGAAGGGTATTCAGGCTGAGTTGCAGTCCAGAGACTCCCATGCATGTTAGAAGCAAGGGTTCTGTCTGAGAAGCCAAGCTCGGGAGCCTCCTCAGTCTGTGTACTTTTGTTTGGATGGGGACAAAGAGAAGAAGGGCAGAGCATCTGCTTGATCTCACCCCCCCCCCCCAGCAGCTGCAGCGACTGAGTTCCTCTTTCGGTACCTTATGCTCTAGGCTATGAGTGCTGTCTCCTTGGCACTGACCTTCTGTCTTTCCTGTCTGCTCATACCTCCTGCTTGCAATCTCTCTCTCTCTCTCTCTCTCTCTCTCTCTCTCTCTCTCTCTCTCTCTCTCTCTCTCTCTCTCTCTCTGTCTCTCTCTCCTTCCTCTATCCCCAGTCTAGATGACTCAGCCTTTCCGTTCATGATTTTGATTAGCAGCTGTGTCTTTGAGGTGGATTCCTTGGGTGTCTTTCCTTCACTCTTACCGACTGTGACTATTTGCTGTGACTAACTCAGCTGTCCATTCAGGCAGGTGTAGCCAAGAGTCTGACGTCAGGAAATAGATGTTATCATCTACAGAGTCCACAGTCAAGAATCAGACAAACCCAGTTACAAAACAAAAACTCATCATGTTTCAAGTTTATTATTTTATGAAGGGCCGCCTTCATTGCTCTCCAAGGTCACACGTGGTTGCATGTGGCCTGTCAGTCTCAGGTTGGGCACGCCTGATGGAATGAATCCCTGTAGCATGCTGGAGATCATGTGGTCACTGGACATGGACACGAGGAGAATGCTGTCCTTAGGTAGCTCACTGTTGAGCCGGAGGCTACTGAGAAGCAGATAAGTAACTAAGGCAGGGATGAAGGCCTGCAATGAGCACCGGGTGCTGGGGAACTGGGAGTTACAGCTGATGCTCACTGTGTGTGACAAGGAATGTTTTAGATGCAGTAACATTGGGTTCACAATCTAAAGGACCAATGAGAGTTTGGCCAAAGAGACAGGAGAAAAGCATAGCAGGGGTTAGGGTGGGGAGGGAGGAAAGGTCAGTGTGAAGGTCACTATGTGTTCATGACATTGAATGGAAACCCTAGACCTTGGGCATCTATACTTCCTTATGGCCCTGACTCAGCACGTGCCACACAGCAGAGGTCCAAGGAAAGGCTTGTCGAAGAAGTGCAGGCTGAATGAATGAGTGAATGAACGCGGGCATTTATGCTGAGATGATTGGCAAGGGCACTAACCTCCTCAGAAGGTGCAATTCTTAGAAAGCCAGGTTTCTGGGCTCAGTGGCTCTTGCACTTCTTGGAGACAGGAAAGGTGTATGGTCTCTTTGTGTAGCTGAACCTCACATCCCCAGTGTGATTGCTGATGTGGTTTCTTCTGGCCCAACGCTTTGAAAACAAATGTGCCAGCTCCCAGCAGCGGTCTGACAAACGAGGCTAAAACTGCACGTTTGAGCACGGCTCAACTCCTCAATAAATCAAGCTGCGGTTTCTGAAACAGGCCTGGTGCGTTTTTCTTACGATTGGATAAATACCGAGTTTTCTTGTTGCTTTGGTCAGCTGCCTTTCTGGGAGTGCTCTCCCATGTTTTGGAGTTGTGCGGTGGTTCCACGGGCCCACACAGCTGCCCACGTACTGTCAGTGAGCTCCGGGTTTCTGAATCACCTTGGGAAAATGGAAAATGATTAACTTGGAGAGAAAAGGAGAGTTCTGTTTTCTGACTGAATGATAGTAACTGAAATGCCGACTCCAAAGAGCAGGGGAACTTGTGAAAGGGGCAGAGGACAGCCCTGTAATCTCAGGAGTTGCTTTGGGAAGAGAAGCTCTACCTCAGACAGGGAGAGGCCAAGTAGGCAAGGAGCTGTAAGTGGGAGAACCTGGGGCTGTGGTTGGAGAATCTTGTGTTTTCTTCAAGGCCCTGACTGTGGAGGAGGCTGACATTTGACAGACGCAAAGGCGCCTGGGTAACCGTGGCTCCCAGTAATGCCTCCCAACTGGATGTCCATTAGAACCATGCGTCATCAGCAGAGTTAAAAATAAATCAGCCTTGGGCCTTTCCCATAAGAGCTTTTGATTTTAATTGGTGTGAGGTAAAACCATGCATTCGGTAGTTTTCAAAGTTCCCCGGGTGATTTTAATTAAAACCAGGGTTAAGACTAATTGGTTGTAGTAGATTAGGCAAGCTTTATGCCAGCCAAGGAGCAGCCTATTCCCTACCATGACCTCTTTCCCAGGACAAGAAGAAGGATAGGGACGCCAAGGGAATTGGAGTAATTAGGGGTTTAGCGGGAGGCTTTTAAGACTCCAGGCAAGAGTCTTTGGAAGCCAGATGACCCCTATGGCAGTTAGAATTACCCTTGGATCCAAAAGGGGAATATGGAAAAGCGAGGAAAGAATCAACGTTATTAAATGGGTTACTGGCAATGTCTTTCCAGGAAGTCTTGAATTATGTTTGGCCAAAAGCTTATCGAATCACATGCAGAGTGAGAGCTCACAGGAGGAAGAGATACAGTGAAGGGGATGGCGGTAACACACAATGGAGACATCCATGACTCCAGGGATACCTCCCTCAGACATGGGTGTTAACATATATGACAAGATTTCACTTTGAGAAACGTCATATTTAGGGGCTATTGTTTGGTGGTGGTGGCAGGGGGATTGTGAGTCGAATGCTTAAGCAGAGTTCTGCCATCTAGGTCAGCATTTTGTGATGGTGTTGGGCAGTATGACAGTCACATGTCTCAGGAGAGCCTTGTTGTATGGAGGCTGCTTGTTTGTTTCCTGGATGCTAGACAGCTCAGACCCAAAATAACCACACAGAAACTGCATTAATTAAATCACTGCTTGGCTTATTAACTCCTTATTGGCTCACTCTTACA
The DNA here is from genome assembly GCF_903992535.2 of Arvicola amphibius. Classification (NCBI taxonomy): domain Eukaryota; kingdom Metazoa; phylum Chordata; class Mammalia; order Rodentia; family Cricetidae; genus Arvicola; species Arvicola amphibius. Next base: position 40,956,026 of record NC_052063.2, read on the forward strand.
TATTAACTTAACCCATTTCTAATAATCTGTGTATCACCATGAAACTGTGGCTTACTGGATAAAGTTCTGATGTCTGTCAGGAATAAATACATGGCTTCCCTCTGACTCTGCCTTCTTCCTCCCAGCATTCAGTTTAGTTTTCCCTGCCTATCTCTATTCCCTGTGCAGGCCCAAGAAAGTTATTTTTTTTTATTAACCAATGGTATTCACAACATACAGAAGGGAATCCCATACCATCTCTCCTTTCTGTTTAAATAAAAAAGGAAGATTTTTAACTTTAACATAGTAAAATTACATATAACAAAACTGGTATCCAAGAAGAATTATAGTTATAATATTTATATCTATCTTTTATCATAACTAAGGAAAACTCTATCACTATATATTCAATTTCATCAAAGATCCCAGAGGGATATAATATTATCTAAGTAAACAATAAGTTCATTGTAGGCAACTTCCAAAACTCTAGAATTGATAGAGATGTCTTGCTGCCTGTACAGTCACCCAAAGTTCTTCTGTATTGTTGGGGTATTCATCTTCAGCCTACAGGCCCATAGTATCTGGCAGACTATTTCATGAAGCAGGAAATTTCAAAGAGAATTCCACCTATACTGGAAGTTTGTCAGTCACTTTTTCCTGTGTCCTTCAGAATGTCTGGCAGATTCTTTTATGTAGCAGGAACCCTGAAGGACCATCTCACCTTGAGGCAAGTTCAGCAGTCATTTCTCTATGGGTTCTGCATGTCCAGTTTTTACAGCATACCATGAAGCAGTCCAGGCAAGAGCAGTTTCTTGCTTAAATGGCTAACCAACTCCATAAGGAGCCTCTTTGATGCCCATCTTCCCCTTGAAGTTATTGGTACTGCCAAGAGCAGATGTGTTTCATCTCATGAAGTCTTAAGTTCTGAAAACATTTTAAATGCCATATTCTGTAGTCCTTGAAAGATATGAAGATTATCTAACTGAAATATATCTCTGTACATTTCAAAAATCTAACTAACATGACTACAAGATTGACTGTTATAGATGATTATTTATTAACCTATATTTCTTAATTATCCATTACATTTTAAATGAGCTGTACAAACACAATACTTTAATCAAGAACAGAACTATGCATATACACAGTATAACAAAATCGACCTTAAATTTGTATCAATAAACCAAGATCCATACCAATGCAAATTATTCATATTTATATCATATCCTCCTTTAAATGTAAACAAACATTTATAAACAATCATTTAGGGAATTTGGGCATAGTTCACCAAACTTCTTCCTGCTTTTTGTTGGACAAAGTAATTTTTTGAGGGTATTCAAGGTGACCTTTCAGGGGGTCTTGGTGTATCAAACTAGATTAATCTGAATGGATTCCACAGGTTCTCATCCCCTATGGAAACAAAACAAGAAACTCTTTTCCAAAGCAACATATCCTTAGACCCAAAATTGGAAGTCATGATACTTTTAGAAGATACATGCTAGTTTAGCTTAGCAGCCCATATAATGAAATGTCTCTCTGTACTTAGCCCCTTTATAGTCAAAAAAGTCAAGAAAACACAATAATATACATAATCCAGACTCTCTTTGTATATTCCATCTTTACATGGTTTATCTTTTTTACTCTATTACTTTTTAATATTTATTTTATGATCTTTACGCCTTTAATCTATGATTGTACTCTGTCTCTTTAAAGACATTGTTTAATTTTTAAAACCATTTACTTTTTTTTATAACTGTCTATACTTTATTTTTTCTTCTCTCTCCCAAGCCTACATACATTTAACCAACATTGTGACCCATTTAGAGTTCTTTTATGTCTGGATCTGTCCTATTGTCTATCTGTAATTTCTAGCTGTCCGGGAGTGCTTCTTAAAATGCTAAGCCCTTCTTATGAACTTAAGCAGTGCCATTGCTAGGGGAATATGGCACTGCCTGCTTGCCACACCCAGTTTAGCATGGCAGAGCAGAGCTGTTTGCTGCATTCGAGAGCTATGTACATTGCCTCATTATCAGGCACGCAGCACCTAAGAATGTTAATGTTGCCATTAAGCAAGTTGTAGCATTTTGCTCACAAAACCCCATTTAAATGCTCAGCCTCCCAAAAGAGCCAGAGTTTGTGCTGGCAGTAGGGCCCAAAACCCCATAGTTTAAAAAGACCAAAACAGCACAGCTTTTTTTTTTCTGCTACTGCTGAATCAGGAAAACTTCCCTTAAAGGAGCCATGCCTCTCCTTGCTTTTAGCACCCAAGAAAATGCTGCTAACAAACTATACTTAACTCTTTTCTTTTGTGTCTGGGATTCCTTTTGAAGCTTTCTCAGGTTTTACATGGATTTAGTTGGGTGCCATTTTTTTTGTGGGGAGGCTGTTTGTTCATTTCCTGGTGCTCAGACCTGAAATAACCACACAGAAACTGTATTAATTAAATCACTGCTTGGCCCATAAGTTCTAGCTTTTTATTGGCTAACTCTTACATATTAACTTAACCCATTTCTATTAATCTGTGTATCGACATGAGACTGTGGCCTACCAGCTAAAGTTCTGGTGTCTATTTCCAGTGGGGCTACATGGCTTCCCTCTGACTCTGCCTTCTTCCTCCCAGCATTCAGTTTAGTTTTCCCCACCTTCCTCTATTCCCTGTGCAGACCCAAGACAGTTTCTTTATTAACCAGTGGTATCCAAAGCATACAGAGGTGGAATCCCACATCAGTTCTCAAGGTTATCTGTAGTGTCCTTGAAGGGGGGACATCACAGAGAACATTCTGGCATCATTTCATTGACTTGTCATTGAGAAAAAATGATTTGTGCCATTTTCAATGCCAGATTCAAATTCCTTTGGCCAAATCTCTGGTCTAGGACAGCAGGTGATTCTGATTTCCTATTTTTACTTTTATGCATCCTTTACCCTGAGATACCCTATGTTTCTCCTGGTAGGTCACATTGACCAGGACCATAGCAGTGAGAGCCACCAATGGCTCCACCTTGGAAAGTCCAAACCTTTCTCGTACAGCTCTAGATTGCTGTTGACTCTGACTGATTCACATAACCCTGATCCCCTAAAGAAATGGAGTATCTTGGAGAGCAAATGAATGCCAGTCCCAAAGGAGAGAGGGGTTTTGTAGATTGCCCTTGCACCTTGCCCACATACCTGTTAAAATTCCTTATTCCTTATCTGCCTTCAAGACTACACTGACCTGTGAACTGATTATTAGAAATCATGTATTTCAAGGTCTTATCAGATAAATTTTTAGTTACTTCTTGACATTGTCCTGATAGGACATTGCCATGAGGCCCCAAGATAGTGGCTGTTAGTGTGTTTAAGCTGGAACATGGAGCAAGATCAGCTGGTAACAGAGCAAGAGGCAGGTTGAAGAGGTCCCTCTCCCCCAAGCTCTTGCCTACAAGCCTTCCCAGTCTTCACAGGGTACAAATGAGTTAAGTGGCTTCCCTGATGTGTGTGGAATGTCTTTCCTGGTTTCTGTGCCTATTGGTACTTAGCCTCATATTCCAGGTCAAGCCACAGAAGAAATTTATCCTAGTAACAAGCCCACAGGTCTCTGATTCTATAAGATTTGTGGGGAATGACTAATATGTGGGTAGGGAAGTTCTATCTAGGATCTATCCCTACCCTGTCACACAAAGAGAAGAGTCTATGTTTGAGAGTAAACACCGACAATTCCAGGCAGTTCTAAACATTGAAGATCAAAGTTCATATGCCATAGAGGTCTTGTGAATACATAAATATCTCAACAAATTAGGACTGTAGTGTTTCATATCAACCATCATCCTTTCTATCTGCTTCTACATATTACCTAGCGCTCCCAGGCTCCCTTGCAGCTATTGTCTAGCCCTCACATAGTATCTGAGGCTCTAAGGATCTCTTGTAGCTATTATCTAAAACTGAGAATCTGCTGGATAGATCTGGAATTGCATTCTTCACTGCTTCATGTTGGCACTTTGGAAAGTGGTATCTCTGGTGAGCAGAGATAGGTATGCTGAACTTACGATTCTGGCTCGGGTCTCCTACACTGTTTGTTCAGGAAACAACCATATCCCAAATATGAATTTTAGTGTAGGAGGTCCTTCTTTCTATGTGTTGCTTGTATTGGTTAATGAATAAAGAAACTGCCTTGGCCTAATAGGGACAGAACTTAGATAGGTGGGGAAGACAGAACTGAATGCTGGGAGGAGGAAAGGTGGAGTAAGAGGGGAACGCCATGAAGTCATCAGAGACAGACATGCTGAATATTTCCCAGTAAGCCACTGCCACATGGCAATATACAGATCAATAGAGATGGGTTAAATCAAGGTGTAAGAGTTAGCCAATAAGATGTTAGAGCTAATAGGCTAATCAGTGATTTAATGAACACCATTTCTGTGTGGTTATTTCAGGGATAAGCTAGCTGGGCAGCTGGGACAAACAAGTAGGCCCTACAACAATTGACACTCCAACATGTGGTCAACTAACTCCACGTAAAACCTGAGAGGGCTTATAAAGAAATCCTAGAATGTATATATATATATATATATATATATATATATATATATATATATATATATAGAGAGAGAGAGAGAGAGAGAGAGAGAGAGAGAGAGTTTAACACAGATTTTTGCTGTTTGCTGGTGGTCTGCTGCAGCTCCTTTAGGAGAGATTTCCCTGACTCAGCAGCCACAGCAGGAAAAAAGTGGTGGTTTTTTAAATGTCGACTTTCTGAGCTATGCTGCTGCTAGCATGACCGCTGGCTCTTGTGGGAGACGGAACGTTTGCATGGGGTTTGTGAGTAAAGTGTTATGGTTTGCTTGATGGAAACGTGGACTCGCTGTGTGCCTGGAAGTGGGGCTGTGCACGCTGCTCAGAGGCACAAGCAGCTTCACCATGCTGGACTGTGCAAAGCACCAAGCAGGAACTATCATATAAAAGCACAGCTTAAAAGTTTTAGACTGGGCAGACAAACAGGCGGTACCATAATCTCACTCCTAAAGGTGCAACTTAAGTTTTTAAGAAGTGCTTAGCATTTTAAGAATTGCTGCTGGACAGTAAAGAATTACAGATTCACAATAAGACAGATTCAGACATAAACAACCTCTAAATGGGTCACAGTGTTGGATAAATGTATATAGGCTTGGGAGAGAAAAGATAAAGAGTATAGAGAGTCATAAAGTTAATGCTTTAAAAAAAGGTAAAGTCTTTAAAGAGACAGAGTACAGATAATCATAGATTAAAGGGAGTAAAGAAAAATAAGCCATGTAAAGATGAAAAATTTACAGCGCGTCTGGATTATGTATATTATTGTGTTTTCTTTGAATTTTTTTTTTACTGTAAAGGAGCTAAGTACAGAGAGACATTTCATTGTATGGGCTGCTAAGCTAAACGAGCATGTATATTATAAAGGTCTCATGACTTCCAAATTTGGGTCTAAGGATATGTTGCTTTGGAAAAGAGGTTTTCCTTTTGTTTCCACAAAAGATGAGAACCTGTAGAATACTTCCAAACAAATAAGGTTTGATAGACCACACCCTCCTTAAAGGTCACCATGAATGCTCTCAAAAATTATTTTGCCCAACTTCTGAGATGAACCTAGCATACAGGATATACCATGAACGAACTGATTAACAGTACCCCCAAACAGCAGGAAGCAGTATGGATAAAATTACATCCATATTCCCAAATATTGTATATAAATGTTTCTTTACATTTAATGGGGGATATGATAAAGATATGAATAATTTGCATTGGTATGACTCTTGGTTTATTGATACAAATTTAAAGTCAATTTTGTTATATTTCTGCTCTTGATTAAGGTATTGTGATTGTGTATTTCATTTAAAAATGTATAATTAAGAAATATAGGTTAATAGATAATCAAGCTTGTAGTCATGTTAGATTTTCATGGAAAAGTCTTATGGACACAATGGGCCTATAGGCTAAAGATGGATGCTCCAATGGTACAGAAAAACTTTGGGTGACTGTCCAGGCAGCAAGATGTCTCTGTCAATTCTAGAGTTTTGGAAGTTGCTTACAATGTACTTCCTGTTTACTTACATAATATTATATTCTTCTGGAGCCTTTGATGGAGTTGAAGAACAGATAGATAGTTATAGTTATAGTTTTCCATAGTTATGATAAAAGATAAAGTAAATAGAAATATTGTAACTGTAATTCTTGCTTGACACCTGTTATATGTAATTTTACTATGTTAAAGTTAAAGCCTTCCTTTTTGTTTAAACAGAAAAGGGGAAATTGTATAGGAGGTCCTTCTTTCCATGTGTTGCTTGTATTGTTTAATGAATAAAGAAACTGCCTTGACCTGATAGGGGCAGAACTCAGGTAGGTGGGGAAGACAGAACTGAATGCTGGGAGGAAGAAAAGTGGAGTAAGAGGGGAATGCCATGGAGCCGTCAGAGACAGACATGTTGAATCTTTTCCGGTAAACCACTGCCACGTGGCAATATACAGATTCATAGAAATGGGTTAAATCAAGGTGTAAGAGTTAGCCAATAAGATGTTAGAGCTAATAGGCTAATCAGTGATTTAATGAACACCATTTCTGTGTGGTTATTTCAGGGCTAAGCTAGCTGAACAAACAGCCCCTCCCTACAACAGAATTGCCTCTGATTTTCATTCTTCACAATGCTTATATTAAGTATGGGAATTGGAGATAGTAGGAGACATACCTTGAGTGAACCCTCCCCCCAAAGTGTGAATTCATTGAGACTTTCATAGGTGGTGTTGTGTATTTATTCTTAGTCTATGGACTTTATATTTGGGATTCAAGGGCCACATGAAGGGGCTTGGGATGTTAGTCTCATCTTCCTCTCTTCAGGAATGAATTGAAACTCTCCAGTCTGCTCTTGAGAGTGAAAATGGGGCAGTGTCTTTCTGCCCAAGTTTGTCATTCCAAAGACCAGATGTTTGAATCGGTTCCAGTAACCATGCTGGAGCTGTTTGTGTGAATATAGAACTCTCTCAAAAAAACTGGGTATGGTGCACTTCCTTCTCTCCTCACTCCCATATAGACCTAACTGCTCATTCACATATCTAAGACCTACTAGGAAACTAAGGCATTTAAGCTATAGGAGCCCAAGTGATTATGTCACTGGTGCTGGTTGCTGCATGTTATTAAGGACTCTGTAGCTAGTACCACTCAGCTCTAAGCTCCTCCTCTTTCCACTGCCGCTTCTTGCCTGACCTTCCCAGATGTAGCTAGATGTCTGCAGATTCAGCCATCTGCAGGTAGAAAATATTCAGGAAAAAATAGTGCTTTTGAGTATGTTCATTTTTTTATTATTTCATATTCATTACAGTATGGTGACTATGTAGAATTCACATTACAGTTCTATTTTAAGTAATCTCGGGATGACTCAATGTATACAGGAGGATGTGCTTAGGTTAAAAGCAAGCACTCCACCAACTTATTACATAAGATGCCTAAACAACCACTAATTTAAGGGTGTAGGAGTGAGCTGGGAACCATCACTCAGGGATACTGCAAGATAACTGGTTATATTAGGGGCCATAGTTAGAGGTTTTCTCAGGTATAAGAATGCCCCAAGAAGGTTAGAGGCAATGTAAAATTTTCACAGATTCACTCTTTCTCAGTCCTCTCCATGTGACTTTTATCCCTGATATACCCCAAAGGGGTTCTCTCTCTAACCTCAGACTTTTAGCTGTTCCCAGCAGCTATAGTGGTATATAGGGAGTGTGGAGTTTGAAGATTCATAGAGACAGAATCTTGTCCTTCAGGTCTGAAGATTTGGTAGAGGTTAAAGGACACTCTAGCGGTTGACTGTTTTGACCTTCTAAACCTCAGGTTGAACCCCAATATCCATCTCTGGGTTTTTATATTCCTGCTACAAGCAGCATGCTAGTGGATTGTCTATGTCTTTCTCTGGGAATTGCTATCCAGATCTCCCAGCATCTCTCACACTGGCGTGTTATTCACAGCATTTACTGGAATCAATCCCTGTGTGTGCAAAGCCAGCAGGTCAGGGTGGGTGAATCCTCCTCCAGCCTGGCTGTCTGCATTCCACTGGGGCCTCTGACTTCCTGAATTCCCTCTGTTCGCTTCCTGTTTAGCTATATTAATAGGAGGAAATAAGAAGGGCGTCTCCTACTGCTGAGTCCTCTGCAGAAACCCTGCATGACTCGACTTAGTAGGTTTTGTTTTCCTCTGCGTGTGTTTTCTCTACTGGTTCCTATAACAGAGCTCCTTCAGTCACGTTCTAAGAAGAATCCACTCTTCTTTCTCTCCATGTTTGGGAGAACGTGGATCTGCACAGGCCTGAGACTCTTGGCTCTGGAAGATTAGCTTCAGCATCTTGACCAGCTGCCTCTATGGAAGGACAGCTTTGACTTGGAGGCCACTCAAGACCACAGACACCTTTCACCAATGTTTGCCACCAGCCTTCTCTCCTCTATCCCTAGCCCTGCCTCTCAGAGCCATGACCAGAAGATGGCCTCCAGACCCTCTGCTTCTTATCCTCAGTACTGATCAAGAGTTTCCTACAGTCACCTCAGTTTTAGCAAGGTTTCCATAAGTAAACTGACTCCTGGGCAGGTGGAGTTGGTGGATATTAATTCTTATCTAACATAGTGACTGGCACGAGGTTCTAATATTATTGAGTGAATCCTCAGGCTCTCCTTGGAATATAAACCTCACTAGCATTTGGGTTGGAGAAAACCACAGCGGGATAAAAACCCAAGGTTTACAGGATTGATAACTCCCACTTGCATCAGTGAGGTCCCTGAATACCACTTTGGTGTTCCTTAGCTCTACCAAGTGACTTGGGGCAATTACAAGGAGGAGTGTCATCTATGATTTAGGCAAATACAAATGAGAAAAACCAAAGAGGTCTTGATATCAGGTCAGACTAAGCAGACAAAAAAAAAATACAGAAAAAGCTAATACAATATAATATAAAGCGAACATTAATCAATTAACAGTGTTGGAAAAATTTCACTAACCACCGGAGAACAAACCAAGTTTTTCTTACATAACTAAGATCAGAATCAACAACAAAAAAATATGAGTGGGAAAAGAGAAAGACTTTCTGTGCCATCCAGAGGGTGACTTTCAGCACAACCAACATGTGACAGACTGTCAATCATGGCTCAAGCACTTGACCTCACTAAGCAGTTTAATCCTCACAACCCCTCTTTGAGGTATTTGCTCGCGCTCTCCCTCCCTCTTCTTCTCCCCCTCCCTTCTTCTGGATGATTGACAACAAAGCAGGAAGAGGTAGACTTTGCAGAGTTCCCATCCAGTGGAAGTACCAGGATACAAAGCAAAAACAGGTGAGTCCCAGGCCCCTAATCCCATGGTGCTTTATGACAAAAGAAGCACTCAGGAACTTCAAACGCAGAAATTAAAAGTATGCAGAGAAACCGTCATGTAGAATAGCAGAGAAATGAATATGGAGAACACTATGTCACACATGTAACAGATAAAGTTTTAATACCCACAATTCCTCAAATGTTACTGCCCAGAATACACATGTGCTGAAGGGTGCTGAAGGGTGTTCTTTGCAAAAAGTCGTTTTGATTGTCAATTAAGTTTAGGAAATGATGTGTTAAATCTTACCACGGAACTCATTCTCTCTCAGCATGCCTATTAACACCCCATGGGGCAATAAAATTCCCTGAAATGCAGTCTGGAAGGTTGTCTTTGTGTGTGATGAACTCCTACAAGTTGGGATGGAGAATAATGAGCACCTTGATAGAAAAATAATGAGAGAAGAGAGGATATACATAAAACAAGACATGCGTGCAGGCGCCCCCTGCCCCCAAGTTTGAAAATCTGTTCAACTTTGTCAGTAATCAGGGGAAAATAAAACAATATCTTGGCTCTCAAGTGGACATAAACAAAAGAAGCATTTGCTTTAACAAAAATAGAAGGTGAACATGGCGTTGGGAGAAGTTAGGGAGTTCCTAAACAAACACAGCTTACCTGGTCATGTGTTAAGATCTTGAAAGCATGTCCAGGATCCCATGGAGCAAGGTCTGTTCATAGGAGTTTGTCATGGAGACATCACTGGGCAGATAATCATTGGGGGAGCATTGTATGGCAAGCAGAGTCCCCGACTTTAGATGCTCGGAGCCCCTTTGAAGCCTGACGTGTAGTGTGCACCCATAATCCCAACACTTCTAGGGGAAATAGGAAGTGGAGACAGGGGAGTCCAAAAAAGTTCAGGAACCAGTTAGCCTCGTGTACACATTGACAGACAAAAGACCATGTCTCAAACAAAGGAGAAGGGGACAACTTACACCCAAGGATGTCCTTAGACCCCCACATATATGCTATAGTGTTTTTATACCTGTACTCATACTCACAAATATGTACACACACACACACAAATGCACACACACACATATACACACACACAAGATGTTTTATATGAGATGTAGATTGACAAGCATACACACAGGGATTCATTTAGAATTTATTTATGTTAGAAAAATAACACTAATATAAATAAGATAGTATATAATTATTATATATCTATTCACTTTCAAAAACAATGATAGGAAAAAATAATGTTCTATGAGGAATACTTGATTTATCCATAGAAAAATCAGTTTTCTAAATAATTTATATCATTTTTTTGAAAATTTAAAAGACTGAAATGAAAACGTATATGTTAAAAATCTTAATTCGGGCAGTGGTGGTATACTCCTTTAATTCCAACACCCAAGAGGCAGAGGCAGGCGTATCTCTGAGGTATGCTTGGTCTACAAAGTGAGCTTCAGGACAGCCAGGGCTACACAGAAAAACCCTGTCTTGAGAAAGAAAAATCACCCCCCCCCAGATATATAAATATATTCCTTATTTTTCTCCAGGAGTGAGAATTTTAATACGTTTTATGTTCTTTATACCTTTCTGCATTGTCTTAAACACAGTAACAACAACATTAATTTACTTGTTGCTGTGAATCTACAAAATAGTTATTACCACTTGAAGCACAAAATTTATGACTCTGAAGCCCCGCGATGCGGACTGGGAAAGGGAGACCACGCATTCTCTAACAAACAGGTGAATTGTTTCTGTAAATGGAGCTTCGGTCTAAGAGGTAAGGATAGGGTTTGGGGAAGGAAGGAAGGAAAAGAAGCTGAACAATGGAGTCTGCAGAAATGACAGCTCTCCAGAGAAAGCTAGAGAGAAGGGGAGAATTAACCTCATGCAGCTTCCCAGCTGCATCAGCTCAGGGCTTGTCAAAGGAAAAGCCCAGACAGCAAACAGTGCTCCTTGCATCTAACAGGGAAACAAATGGACGTCAAATTGTGCTTGGCAAACAGACCTGAGAGCCACCTTCCAGCCATTTCTAAAGGGAATCACAACTTTTTGTTCCTGAATTTGTGGAGTGGCATCTGGGCCAACTCCTTCCCTTTTTTGACTAACCCAAAATGAACTCCTTATGCAAAATTTGGAGGTGCTCCAGCGTACCCAGAGCTCAGGGTTGTCAGCCAGCTGCTGGCAGCTTGCACCAACTTTCTTTTCTTCTAACTGGTGCCAAAATCTGTTACTTTGTAGGCACAGCAAAAACTGAATTGAAGGTCCTAATTTGAAAATACCCGGAGCCTCCTACGAGCAGGCTCACCTCAAGCCCCTAGCAATTTGCTTAGGCTGTTTATCCAATTGCATTAACTGTATTTAAATGAGAGGGGTCACATGAGGTCACCCCTCATTTACGTTCTGTATTTTAGTTATTCTTCCGTTGCTGTCATGAAATACCATTAACAAACGCTTCTTGAGGAAGGAAGGCCTGGTCTTGCCTCACAGTTTGAGGGTACAGTCTATCATGGCCGTGAAGTTGGTCATGTGTCTGCAATCAGGGAGCAAAGGGCAGTGGCAGCTCAGGCCTCAGATGGCTTTGTCTTTTTTATTTAGTCCAATATTCCAGCTTAGGGAAAAGTGCAACACATTTTTAGGGAGGGCCTTCTCTCCTCGGTTCACCTAACCAAGATAATCCCTCACAGGCAGGCCTAGAGGCGATTTTCTCCTAGGCAATTCTAGATCCTGTCAAGTTGAAGATGATCAACTCTAACTGTGACAATATGGAAAGGAAATTCTCCAGCCTATCTCCCTGGCTAAAGAAGGACCTGATTATTAGTGAAAGGCACATCTACTCCTTCTGGCAGCTCTTCACAAGCCAGCTGCACCTCAGGATTTCTTAGGGTATCTGAGAAGGAGCAGAGGTCAATTCCTTATGAGGACAAGGTGCAGGATTCCTGTTATGGTTTGAATCTGAAATGTTTCCACAGGCTTATGGTTTGAAAAGTTATCCCCTGCTGTGGGATCATCCTTCTGTACACTGTGAAGGTGTATGTTGTTCTTGTTGTTAATAAAGAATCGACTGGCCAATAGCTAGGCAGAATTTTCGGGGCAGAGAGAATGTTGGGAAGAAGAAGGGCAGAGTCACCGTAGTCAAGGGATCTCAGGAAGATGCAGAAGAAGCAAGAGATGAACATGCCATGCTGAAAAAGAATGGTACTGTCATGTGGCAGAGCATAGATAAGAATATGGGTTAATTTCAGTTGTGAGAGCTAGTTAGTAACAAGCCTGAGTTACTGACGGAGCATTTAAAATTGGTATTAAGTCTCTATGTGGTTATTTGGGAGTTGACTAGCAGGATAGAGTTGACTGCTGGGACACAGAGAAACTCTGCCTTCAGTTCCCAGAGAGCAGTGCTATTTGGAGAGGGTGTACAGCTATTAGGAAGCAGGGCTGGGGTGCTATAAGTGGTCACATCAGGTGTGGGAGTGGAACTGTACAGGATCTACTCACCCAGCAATTCTGGTTCAGTTTGCTCTTCTTCCTGGGCTGAATGTGTACTGCACCTTCTACATTCTCCACTTGCCATGGTGGGAGCTACCCCACCATGCATTCTGGGCTATCCTACATTTAAACTCCTGAAACAGGGAGCCAAAAGAAATTGTTTCTCCCCTAAGTTGCTTCTGTGGGGTAAATGAATGAAAAAGTAACTAATATTACCCTCATGTCCTCAAGGGAGTCAAAACCCAACCAAGGCTTTTGGTCTTTGGTTCCTCGAGGGATCATTCCTAATTCTAAAGCTTTTATTAGATTGGCCAAGGAGACTTTTCCTTGCATAAATATGTATTAAGTCAGCATATCAACCAACTTTGAAAAGTCTTAAGCCAACCATTTTCATGGATGTTTTAGCACACAGAATAGGGAAAATACACCTAGTTTGTCAAGACTTTCGATTTCCAGTTGAAAATGTAGCTGCCTTTGTTCCTTAAAATAGAATGTGCCAGAAGGATAACTACAGTTTAGGCAATAAAAATATCCAAGGATGTGTATCATGTTTGTTCTCTATCAAGCATGTGGGCTAGTGAGATAGTATGGTCTAGGGGTCAAGGTTAGAAGTGCCAAAGGGTTTCCTCATCCATGCAGTGGCCAGTAATTCCATGGGGTTGTTGCAACGATCAAGTAAAACAGGTAAGTGTCCAGCACTGCCCTCCATGGCTTATCTATGAAATCCCTGGACCACTATCCACTTAGCAAGCATCTTTGCAGCATCTTTGAGTAATTAATTGGTGTGTGTGTGTGTGTGTGTGCCTGAGTGCACGTGCAAGAGTATGCACAAAGGTGGGTTTCTCCTGTCCATATGTGTGTGGAGGACAGGGGGGACAGGGATTCACACACAAAAATGTTCCACTATAACTCTTTTATTGTTTGTTTTTTTGAGACAGGGTTTCTCTGTGTAACAGTCCTGACTGTCCTGGAACTTGCTTTGTAGATCAGGCTGTCCTTGAACTCACAGAGATCCATCTGCCTCTGCCTCCAGAGTACTATGATTAAGCTCCAATCTTTTTGGTTGTGAGTTAGAAATATCCTGTTTTTTCTTAGAGAAAAACTGTTTTCCAGCTAAGGCATTAACTTCTACTCTAATCAATGGCTCCACTCCTCTGTAACTGACTCTCTTCCTTCTTACCACCCGAAGGGTCAAACCCCAGCCTTCTCTCACCATAGGTGAGAAGTGGGCTCTGGAACCATCTGGGACTATGGAGAAAGGAGCAGTATGGATAGGCTCAGAATTTTCCTGTCTGGGGAAAATCGCCTGGGCTGATCTATGGTAACCTGTAGCTGGCCAGTTTCCCAGTGCAGCTGTGAAGGGTAGGATAGGTGAGGGAGTACAGACTCACTCTCCTGACAGGAGTCAGCTAGACCTGCACTGGCCTCCCTGCGCTGGCTGCTCACAAATCTTTGTCTTGTCCTAAACTCCCCAGTCTGCCTTTGGTGTGGAGCCTGGGTGGAAATAAACATTCTGAAAAACAACCTTTCCTGTCCCTCTCCCTTCCAGTCATAACAACGCTAATGCTTCTGCAGGCTAAGTGACTACTTCTGCCCACTAGGGCAAAGGTCAGGAAGTACTGCGGAGAAAGAAAACAATTATGATTTCTAGACATCCTTGCAAGAAAGCCTTTGCTTTATTCCATGTAGTTGTCGGGGAGGCACGGGAAAATGAGGTAATTGAGAGTATGGGGAACTTTGGAACGTCTCTGGATGGAAATTAGTGGAGCAGGAAATTGCAGGTCGCGGGCAGTGAAATGGCTCGGCCGTGTAAAGGCATCGCCTCGCGTCCTGGAAGTCTGAGCTTGAAACTCAGAATACACACAGTGGAGGGAGAGAACCAACTCCTACAAATTGTCCGCTGACACCCGCATGTCTGCCCACCCCACAAATTAATTTTAAAAATTAACAAAAATAGGAAGGGAAGTCACATAGTTCCTGGGGCTGTGGAATGGAGTGTGGAGGGGAGGACGGGAGGTGGAGCTTTAGCGTGCTCTCTTTCTTCTTCAGCATCCTCCCTTTCTTCACGTGCTGCTTACTCTGAGAGGAGTCTCACGTTCAGCACGTTTGTCTTTTTCTCCTCCTCGAAGCCCTCCTCATGTTCTGGAAGAACCAAGAAATACCGTGGCTGGTGCGTTGCAGTCCTTTGAAGCCAGACCAAATGTGTCAGCTGACTGACTCCATGACTTCCACCAGCAGGGACTGCAAGATGCGCGCACGTTCAGCTCTGGGTGCGGACTGCTGTACTCAAAGGCTGGGCCAGGCTCCAGGTTTTTTCCTCTTTGATTCATGGACTAAAGTGGAATTTTCTAGAAAGGTTTGCTCCCAGAAGAATCCCCACCATCTTGCAGGCATGGGCAGCTCATTCCATCCGCTGTCACACCTAAGAGGAAGGAAGAAAGGAGCTTTCTCTCAAGAAAGGACTTGATTTTGATGTGGATTTCACTGATTCGCGTAAAAGAGCCATGGGTTTATTCGTACACAAGTGTACATAAAAGGTATCCCTCTGTTCCAGTAAACGATAGGTTATTATGAAAGGAAAATTGGGCAAAATTTCCTTGAACAAATCACTTGCCTTTCCCTGCCTTACTTTCCCCATCTAAAAAGTAAAAGAGTTTATAATTGTCTTTGCATTTTCTAGAACAATTACTATTGTCTGAAAAATAGTCGAGCATTAGCCATTCAAGAAGTTAAAGGGGGTGATTAGAAAGATGGCTCAGTGATTAAGAGCCGCACACCCAACTTGTTTCCCGGCACCCACGTTGGGTAGCTCACAGTCGTCACCTAAAGTCCAGATCCAGGGGATTGACACCTGTAGCCTTCACAGGCGTCCTCACGGGTGTGCACGAATCCATTCACAGACACAAACACGTTTACACATACTTAAAAATGGAATGAGTCTTTTAAAAATTAAGGGATGGTATCCTCCCATTTAAATGGGCTCTAGTTGAGAAATTAGCAATTTTTGACTGATAAATTATTTATTCCCGCAGCCCCAGTTTTATTTATTTATTTATTTATTTATTTATTTATTTTTTTGCTTGCATGGTAATATTAACATTTAAAAATAAAGTTTGAAATACTGGAGATATTGGTCAATGGTGAAACATGTGCTTAACATGTGCAAAGTTTGGACTTTTATGCTCAGAATCTCATGCACGCACGCGCACATACACACACATACACACATACACACACGCACACACACACACACACACACACACACACACACACACGGCGGGGTGTGGGGGGTGGGGAGGGAGAAACGACAACAGCAACAAAAACAAAACCTTGAGCCTCTAGTGCCAAAATTGCTGTCTCTAGGATGAGCTATTAAGCGGGGCTTGCTGTCCTACTCAGTGACGAGGACGGGTGTGAACACAGGGTGATGACTTCATTACTTTAAATGGAACAGTGGCATCAGGGACATGAAACCCAAGACTTATGAAAACCTCTGAGTCGCCAAATTGTTCCAAACCATGGGGCGTGAGCGAGCAGTGGCCCATGACGAGGCAACGCTCTCACTTCCCAACTACTCTTTACGGGCTATTTTTGTAGACAGCCACTCTCTGTGGTGGGAGTGGGAACAGGCAGGAGGAGAGCAAGGAGATGTGGGTGTCCTTTGAAGTGAGTGCTCAAAAAGAACAGTTCTTCCAAGGGAGGTCTTTACTTACCCCACTCCCCATGTTCTTCCTATTCTGAGAAACTCGCCGAGAGAATCTAAAACCCGTTTTTCTCCAAGTAATTTGTCAGAGGGCAGTCCAGAGTTAAGCCATCTTTGTTTTCAGAGGGTGTCGCTCTCTCCTGTGTTACATGTGAGTGAGTGCTGGTGGGCCTGCTCTAGACCTGCCTGTAAGATGCAGTGATATTCAGAGAACGTCGTGTGTCTGTGCTATCTTAAACCTTGTTGGTGTAGATGGAGTCCTGTGGTTCAAGCTAGTAACAGTGGAACTGATGGATGCCAGAGAATCTGCGGATCTGAAAACATCAGATAAATTCTATCTGCCGTATACTGGGGTGCCCCAGAGAAGACCCATCCATGATCCTTTTTAGACAGAACAGGGAATTTGTGCATCCCATCCTGGAGGTCTCCCTGTCATTTCCTCATACCAGCTCTGGGCCCTTGGGATGGTGGACAGATGGAAGCCATTATAGATTATGGCCATAAATAGCCTCTTGACTTTATTGCTAAATCCATGCCCATCTTGTTGTTTGGGCTTGATGATTTTTCTACTATTTGTTAAAAGTAAAAGAGGGTTGAATCTTCTGGGAATCTACTAACACATCATAGCAAATCTTTTAAACCTTTTTCTTTTTGAGACAGGGTCATGTGTATCCTAGGCCATTAAATTTCTGATCTTTCCACCTCCACTTCCCCAGTACTGGATTTATGGGTCCATGCATTGTTGTGTTTGATGCGTGCAATATCATGCTTGACACATGCATCATCATGCTTGGCGCATGCATCGTCATGGTTGATGCATGCATCGTCATGCTTGGTTTCTCTTTTAAAAGTTCCTTTTAAGGGGCAAGATGCAGAGATAGTGGTCAAGAGCACTTTTTGCTCTTGCAAAGTACCTGGGTTTGTTTCCCAGCACCCCCATAGCAATTCACAAACACCTGCAACTCCAATTCCAGGAAATATGAAGCTTTCTCCTGGCCTCTGTGGGCACCAGGCTGTCATGTGGTATGCATACATACATGCAGATAAGACACTCATATGGGTAAACTTACAAAATGAAATTTTAATAATCCCTTTGATGGGAGTAATTAGTAAAATATTAAAGCTATGTCCATCATCAACAACAAACACCTCACACTACAGAGCGAGAATAATGTTTGCCTATAGGGAGCCCACAATCTAACTTATACACATAGACACTGCTATGTTGAAAGAATCAACAGCCTAATAAATCCTTGTGCTAGAAGGAAGAACTGATATCGCTGAGGCTCTGGGCTTAGGGAACCAACATAGGATTCAACCTCTCCATAGTCCATAATGTGAATGTCTCTTTAAGAGTTTCTTACATTAAGACTAACTACTAGAATAAAAACAGCGTTAAAGACCAATATAGAATAAAGTCATTCTACCCTCCTGTGCTGTCGTCTAGTGTTATGTCAACTTGACTCAAGTTGGTATCATCAGAGTGGAGGGAACTTCAGTTGAGGAAAATGCCTTCATAAGATCCAGTTGCAGGCAAACTTGTAGGGCATTTTTCTAGTGGTTCATGGGGAGGGCCCAGCACATTGTGGGTGGTGTCATCCCTGGGTTGGTGGTCCTGGGTTCTATAAGAAAGCAGGCCTTGCAAGCCAAGAGGAGCAAGCCGGTAAGCAGCACCCGTCCATGGCCTCTGCATCAGCTCCTACTGCCAGGTTCCTATCTGGTTTGAGTTCCTGTCCTGACTGTCTTTAATGATGAACAAATGGTATAGAAGTGTAAGCCACACAAACCCTTTCCTCCCTGATAGGTTCTTGTTTGTGAGGTTTCATTACAGCAATGGTCACCCTAAGACAGAAACTGGTACTAGGATCATGGGGTATCGCTATGACTGACCTGACCATATTGTTTTTGGAAGGATTGTGGTAGGAGTTTAGAACTTTGGGCTAGAAAAGCTCTTGAATGAATGTTCAGAGCTCAGTGGGCTATTCTTTAGGGGGTAGGAAAATGAAAATATTAAGAGCAATACAGACAATGGGAGCTTGGCTTGTGAAATTTCAGAGGAAGTACAGACTCTACCAGGCTTTTTGTGTGAAGAATCTGCGGTGTCTGGTCAGCTGGAGCTAAAGAATCAACTGTGATTAGCAAGAGACCATAACCACTAAAGTAAAACCTTTTTTTTTTGCTGGAACAATGAATGCTGGTCTGCTGGACCTGAAGAATTAGCTGGGGTTAAGAAGACACCGGCACCTCTGAGGTGAAGTCTCCTGGGAGTTGCTTTCTCAGGGCCAACACACAGAGGTCGTGTTCCAAAGGCGGCCAAGGTTGCACCCCATGTTGGCACCTGACTTGGCCACGTAAGAGTCATCCATGGGGTACTGGTTTGAAGGCACAGAGGGCTCATGGAGAGTAGCTGAGACTTGTCACCGTGTGACAGGGCTGGAGTCTCTGAGAGAGCCCAGAACAGACGAGGGGTGACAGTGTGGCCCAGCTGCAGCAGAAGACGCCACCGCTAACAGGATGCGCAGCAGCGATGAACGGAACCCGCTGGAGACTAGAGGACAGACAAGCTGTGTGTGCTGCAGAGGGCAGAGCAGGAAAGCTGGCCCAACCCCTTTGAGGACACCCAGGAGGTGGTGAGTGGATCTCAGACCTGGACTGAGTTATCCACACGTCTGGAGTTTGGTTTGCTTTGATTTGGTTGTTGTAGTAACTGTGCCCTGGTTCTTTCCTCTTGAAATAAAGACGTTCTTAGCTTCGTTTTTGATTTTATAGGAACCCACAGTTGAGGGACTTTCAATTTTAAAAGAGACTTTGGGTTTTTTTTTTTTTAAAACAGACTGGATTTTAAAAATTTGTGTTTGTAAGCCTGTAGGGCTTTTCAACTTTGTAAAATGTTTTATATTGTAATGTTGATAACATGTGATTTTGGGGGATAAAAGGAGGCTGTAGCTTAACACCTTTTATTAAAATTTGTCTCTCAAGGGCTCTCCAGGTGGCTCAGAGCAGCTTTGCTGTCAAGCTTGATTATCTTAGTTTTATCCCCTGGGCTAACACAGAAGAGAGGACTCCCACAAGGTGGCTGTTGGCCTGCGCATGCGCACTGTGGTGTGAGTGTAGCCCCCCTACAAACAAACAACTATAATTTTGGGGTGTGGTTCCGCAGCTGTGCCGACAGGAGCCAGCTCACGACGAGCAGTGAGCCCTGTTTGTTCCTGACTCCCATAGGAGTGGGCCCCGGTGATATCTGCATAGTTAAAGGCTGTCTAACTTCCCAGTGAGCCCATGGTGCCTGCTGTTGTATCAGGTGGTTCCCTAAGAGCGCAGGTGAGCACACAGCGATGAACCTGAACAGCCCAGGAGTTTATGTTTGCTGCAAATCGGTATCCAGGACAACGGACCAACGCTAAGGGGCACAGCAGTTTTGTTTTTGTTTATTCTTCAGTCCCGGGGTGTCCGGTTCGCTTAGCAAACTGAAACTATCTCTGTTCCTTTTCCTGCGGACTTTCTGTCATTAGCCCTGGAAATCATGATAATCCAGACACCAAAGTGCTAAGAATCTCTCTCTCTCTCTCTCTCTCTCTCTCTCTCTCTCTCTCTCTCTCTCTCTCTCTCTCTCTCTCTCTCTCTCTCTCTCTTTCTCTCCTCTCTCTCGCTCTCTCCCCCCTCTCTCTTTCTCTCTCTCTCTCTCTCTCCTCTCTCTCTCTCAATATTTTGGGGAAAGAGAAAGGGAATTTCTAAATGTAAGTGCCAGGTTCTGAAAGTCAGTCAGTCTCCCGAGGCCTCTTTATAATACTCGAATCCAATCATAAGGATTTGAGGCTGTATATTCCCACAAGTGCCTGAAAAATGAAAGAAAAGAAAAAAAATGCAATTTTTCCCAAATGTCAAGCTGAAGGCAAATCTGTCTGACATAAGAAACACAGCCCTTTTCCTCCCTGAAGGAGATCAGTCAGCTAGCTCTCAGATCTGCCTGGGACAGGAGCTTGTCAATTCCCTTGTGACACTGGCTTACCAATCTACATTCGAGAAGCCAGGAGCACCTTCCCTGACACCTGCCATATGGCGAGGGACAAACTTGTACTTTGATAATTGATTTTATGCACATGAAGCTCCATTGAGTGTGTGTGTGTGTGTGTGTGTATGAGAGAGAGAGAGAGAGAGAGAGAGAGAGAGAGAGAGGAGCAGTGAATGGCAGTTCATCAAATGGTTGCTGACCACTTTTTATATAGAACACCCAGGAAAAGGCAAGAGGCTGGAGGTGGGTGCTCCAGTAGTCAGAGCTACGCAAAATGATTATCGTTTCATGTTTTCCTTGTCACGTGACACAGTCCACTTGCTCTCCACGTGCAAAGGGCATCCTTCCCCAGGTCTCTGGTGTGCATGGGATGGAGCAGAGCTGATATCGGAGACCGGGGCAGAGTGAGTGGAAATCAGGCAGCAGGCAGCATGGTACCCAAGGGGAGCATTTCCCCTCCTGTGGAACTCTTGTTTCCTCTTTGCCTGGCGCACTTGTGGAGTGTGCTAGGAGAACCCTGAAGGTGAACTCTGTTATCCAAACCAAGAAAGGCCAAGTAGAAAGAGCTCGAAGGCCCAACTGGATTTTAAATTTTTATTTTATCTTATTTCATTTTCCCTGCAGAGGTCGCATTGGTTTTCACTCATACGAGGAGATTCTGTAGTGGGCAGGCTTCAGAAGGACACATGCTTCCAGATTGCTTTCCAAGTTAGCGCTCTAGCCCTGGAGCACAGCCGCTCCTGGGAACAAGAAGCTGAGTATAAGACACCAGAGAGATCTGAGTGAGCAGTGTGGTTGCCGTGGATGCCATAGTCAGGTGATCAAAGCCCCACAGTCAGAGAGGTCAAAACTGTGGCCATAATAAACTGGGGACCTGAGCCTGAAGACACAAGTGTCAAGGAGAAGTTACAATTTTGAGAATGGGTGTGAAAGTGTCAAATAAAAATGGACACAGGTCAGGGTGTTTTCGTGGGTTAGAGACATGTGGGGTAAATCGAGGCAGGTTAAATCAAGTGGACAACTTCAAGAGGAACACCAAATATGTGAAATTCTAAAAAGGAAGCTCTCGTTCTCAGTTAGCAAGATATATTTCTCTAGCCTAACAGTACCATTTGGGAGGGGTTATGCAAATACAAGTATGTGAAGGGAAAGTTGGAAAATTATAACAGCCATAGGCGAACCCTCCAGCCGGTGAAGTGTTAGTGTGAGACCATCCTCTAGGCAGTGTCTTCCCCACATGGGGCAACGTGGAACCCAAATAGTGGCTGATACCAAACACCAACATGGACATGAGTTTCTTAGGAGACAATGCATTCGTGCTGGACATGTGTGATTGTTTCATGTGTGTCTAATAGAGCAGTGGCTGGAAGATGGCTGTGTGTCATAGCCAGCATCTCAGAATTATAAAAAAGGATACTGAAGTTTTAAAGTTTGAATTTGTAAAACTGTGGGGCTTTTCAACTTTATAAAAGTTTTTATACACACACACACACACACACACACACACACACACACACACACACATATATATATATATATATTGATGTTGATATTAATGTGTAATTTGGGGGATGATCCAGATGATCCAGAAAGGTTATGACTTAATAATGATGGGTCTGTGTGTCAACTTGACAAGGGGTCGGTTGTGTTTTATGACAAGGGTAGGCTAGTTTTATGTCAACTTGATAGAAGTCTTCTATGAGGAGAAAACCTCAACTGAGAACATGCTTCCACAAAACCCAGTTGTAGGCAAACCTGCAGGGCAGCTTCTTCATCAGTGATTGGCCAGGGAGGGCCCAGCCCATTGTGGGGTACAGAGATCTTCTGTGGGCTATGGGCGTCCTTTTCAGGTTGTGCCGTGTTCTAGCTTGGACATGCATGGTCTTGGAACATCGTCAGCACCGCATTTGGAGCAGTCTGGGGTGGACAGGAACGGCATGGGAGGTAGTAAGTGTTTGCAGTTCCTGTGGTGTTTTGTTTTTCCCTCCCCTTATTTGTCATCTGTGTTTATGAGAGGACAAATAGGAAAGTTCTCTTCAGGGCTCTTAAAATAGAGACAATTGAGTTGGGTGTGGGCTCACTGCGTCCGAGACCAAGCTTGCAAGTACTCCACCCCTTGATAAAATTATAGTCGGTTACCAACTGTCTGGAGTTCTGTGTCTGTGTTGCTAAGGACGTAGGTTTAGAAAGATGGCAAACGGGGCAGTCCTGGCAACAGACAGTGTCACTGGCTTGCGTGTGTGCTGGGAGTGGGGCACAGGTGGAAGACAGGCACAGCTGTCTGCTTCGAGGGCCCATAGCATCTTGGCACTCATCTTATGTACACAGAACTGTTTGTTCATCTAGGTGCCTGTGCCATCCTGAAGTTAGGAGATGTCTGCCTCAGGTTGTTCCAAGAAGGCAGTGCCAAGAGAAGAGATCCCTGCTGAAGTCTGTGGTTAGCATGTGCAGGAGGGTCATATCTCATGGGCTCTAGTGTGAAGGGGAGTTTTTCACCCTGTGGAAAGCCTTTCTTCTTAGTAGGTTCCGATTCTCTGGGAATCCCTTGCTTCATGCCAAATAAACCCAAACATGGTTCTAAAAGTGATGGAGGACTCTCATTGGCTAATAAAGAAACTGCCTGGCCCATTTGATTGGCCAGCCCTTAGGTGGACGGAGTAGACAGAACAGGAAGAAGGAAGTGAGGTAGATGGCTCAGTCAGACGCTACGCCTCTCCTAAGTTAGACAGAACTGCCATGCCTCTCCTCAGGGAGAGAGATGCGATGAAGCCAGCGGCCAGTTCAGACATGCTGAATCTTTCCCAGTAAGACACCATTTGTGGTGTTACAAAGATTATTAGATATGGGTTAGTCAAGATGTGAGTAAGAGGCTGAAATTAATGGGCCAGGCAGTATTTAAAAGAATACAATTTGTGTAATGTTATTTCTGGGGCATAAGCTAGCAGGCAGCCAGGAGCCGGGCGGCGGGAAGTGGCCTACAGCCCCTCACTACATAAAAGGTCTCACAGTTTTTTCTTTTCATTTTTTTTATTTATGTCCATGTGTATGCATGCTTGCAGGTGTGTATGCGTGTGTGTGTGTGTGTGTGTGTGTGTGCGTGTGTGTGTGTGTGTGTGTGAAAGCCTGGGGTTGACATTGAGAATAGTCCTTGATGGATTTCTATTTTATTTGTTGAGGCAAGAGGCAACTTCTCTCTACTGAGCCTTTTTTTTTTTTTTTAAATTAATCTAAGCAGCCAGCCGGCTCTGGGGATTGCCTGTTCCCACCCTCCAAAAACTGTAATTAGACCCATCTGGCATTTACATGGGCACTGAGAATCCCAACTCTAGTTCTCTTGTTTGTATGCCAAGCCCTCTACCCACAGAGCCATCTCCACACACCTTAAAAGTGACATTCAAATGTTATTGTTTACTATTTAGTAGGCCTCACCATGTTATTCTGTTTTTTATGCATTGATAAACCCTCAACTGACAGAGGATCTCCAACCTTCATAGAGGAAAAAGAGTAGTTTTGATTTGATTCATAAGTTTTTTCTGATGTCTTTGTTTTCTTAGTCTAGGAAAATTAAATGACAGTCCCCATATAAACACATGCAGAGCTTTCAAAGTGAAGGCTTCTGTATTTTCATTCCCTGGCTATTAGGGTGGTCACCTATACCCATGTGTGATCTTAACTGTGGCTGGGTAGATATTTAATTATTTTTAAAAGATTTGTTTACTTTTTATTGTTTTTATTGAGCTATACATTTTTATCCGCTCCTCTCTCTTCTTCCCCTCTCTCCTTCTACCCTGTCTTGTGACCTCCATGATCCCAATTTACACAAGGGATCTTGTCTCTTTCTCCTTCCTATGTAGATCCATGTATGTCTCCCTTACGGTCCTCTTTGTTGTCTAGATTCTCTGGGGTTGTGGACTGTGGGCTGTTTTTTTTTTTTTTGCTTGCTTTATATCTAAAAACCACCTATGATTGAGTACAAATTATATTTGTCTTTCTAGGCCTTGGTTACTTCACTCAATATGTTTTTTTTTCTAGATCCATCCATTTGCTTTCACAATGTCATTATTTTTCTCTGCTGTGTAGTGCTCCATTGTGCAAATGTATCACATTTTCTTTATCCATTCTCAGTTGAGGGGCATCTATGTTGTTTTCAGGTTCTGGCTATTATAAATAATATTATAAACATAATATTATAAATGTTGCTATGAACATAGTTGAACACATGTTTGTAACATGAGGGCCTGCTTGTTGGGGTTTCTATCCTGCCCAGTTCCCAAAGCAGACAAGTCCCAAAGAAAGTCACACAGAGGTCTACATAAGTTATAAACTGATTGGCCCATTAGCTCAGGCTTCTTATTAACTCTTATAACTTATATTAGCCCATTATTCTAGTATCTGTTAGTCACATGGCTCTGTACCTTTTTCAGCAGAGCAGGTCACATCTTCCTTCTTCTGTGTCTAGGTAGTACTGGGAAGGAATGGGCTTCCTCCTTTGCAGAATTCTCCTGTTCTCCTTGACCCACCTCTACTTTCTATCTGGTTGTCCCACCTATACTTCCTTCCTGGCTACTGGCCAATCAGCATTTATTTAAAACATAATTGACAAAATACAGAATTGTCCAGTACCACATGTCCTTGTGGAACAATTAAACATCCTTTGGGTATATACTCAAGACCAGTATTGCTGGGTCTTGGGGTAGGTTGTTTCCTAATTTTCTAAGAAATCACCACACTGACATCCAAAGGGGCTGTACCAGCTTGCACTCCCACCAGCAATGCAGCATAAGCTGTCATCAGTGTTTCTAATTTTGGCCATTCTTACAGGTGTAAGATGGAATCTCAGAGTTGTTTTGATTTGTATTTCTCTGATGGCTAAGGGTGTTAAAAATTTTCTTTAGTGTCTTTCAATCATTTGAGATTTGTTTGTTCAGAGTTCTCTGTTTAAGTCTGTACCCCAATATTATTATTGGATTATTTGTTCTCTTGATGTCAAGTTTCTTGAGTTCTTTGTATATTTTGGAAATCAGTCCTCTGTCCAATGTAGAGTTGGTGAAGATCTTTTCCCAATCTGTAAGCTGCTGTTTTGTCTTACTGGCTGTGTCCTTTGCCTTACAGAAGCTTTTCAGTTTCAGGAGGTCACATTTATTAATTGTTTCTCTCAGTTTCTGTGCTACTAGAACTATATTTAGGGAGTGGTCTCCTGTGCCAATGCATTCAAGTGTACTTCCCACTTTTTCTTCTATGAGGTTCAGTGTGGTTGGTTTTATATTGTGGTCTTTGATCCATTTGGACTTGAGTTTTGTACATAGTGATAGATATGCATCTATGTTCATTCTTCTACATGTTGATACCCAGTTATGCCAGCACCACTTGTTGAATATGCTTTTGTTTTTCCATTTTGT
This sequence comes from Arvicola amphibius, assembly GCF_903992535.2. Taxonomy (NCBI): domain Eukaryota; kingdom Metazoa; phylum Chordata; class Mammalia; order Rodentia; family Cricetidae; genus Arvicola; species Arvicola amphibius. The sequence goes on from NC_052063.2 coordinate 40,981,910, forward strand.
ATTTTTAGTTTCTTTGTCAAAGATCAGGTGTTCATAGGTGTGTGGATTGATATCCGGGTCTTTGATTTTATTCTATTGGTTCTCCTGTCTGTTTTATGTTAATACCAGGCTGTTTTCATTACTGTAGCTTATAGTAGAGTTTGAAGTCAGGGATTATGGTGCCTCCAGATGTTCCTTTATTGTACAGGATTGTCATATTTATCCATTTTTATTTTATGTGTACAGGTATTTTACTGTGTGTCTGTGCATCATGTACATGCAGTGTCCAAGAAGCCAGAAGAGGGTATTAGGTCCCTTGGAACTGGAGTTAAAGGGCTTGTAAGTCTTCATGTGAATTTTGGGAATTAAACCTGGGACTTCTGGGAGAGAAGCCAGGGCTTTAAACCACTGCGCCATCTCTCTAGACAGTTCCTACCAAGCTGGAGAAGAGAGTGGTTTACCATCTTTGCAATGTTTTCATGTCAACACAATAGCTATAACTATTACTGGAATCTGGGGGGAGGAGTCCCTTTATGTTCCCCAGACAATACTGGAAAATGGGGTCCCCTCCTTAGTTTCAATGAAAGACTTAAAGAATGGACTGAAATGAGGTTAAAAGGAAGCCCAGGGAAGGGAAGCTGCAAATCTCGACAGCTGCCTGGAGGAGGAGAATGGAGGGGAGAAGCAAAGAAGCTCTGACTGTTGGGTTACTAGTGTGGAGATCCGCCCCACAGCAGGGATGTGGGAGGGGGCTTTAGAAAGAGCACGGATGTCCAAAGTACCAGGAAAAAGGAAAACTTAGCTTGGCAGTTCTCATCGCGTGGGTTGTGACCCCTTTGGGGGGGGGGTCTAGCAACACTTTCACAGGGGCACATATCAGCTATCCTGCATACCAGATATTTACACTTTACATTATGATTCATAACAGTACAAAAATTACAGTTAGGAAGTAACAATGAGAAGTTTTATGGTTGAGGCTCACCACAACATGAGAAGCTATATCACAGGGAAGCAGCATTAGGGAGGTTGAGAACTGCTGACTTAGGTTCTGCCTAGCATCCAAAAGAAAAACAGAAAAAAAAGGGAAAGTTAAGACTAAGAAGATGGGCAGGCTAGAAAAACCCTGTGACTGCTTTGAAGAAGGACGCTTAGAAGAAATCCCACACTAGCTCAGAACTGAGAATAATAGAGGGTTATTTATTTAGGGGTAGACTCACAGATTACAGTCCTCTGCTGGAACAGGGAACAGCAACCGAATCCCACAGCTGGAAAAGAGGCCAGACACACGTTTTACATAGGCATAAATAGTACAAGAGGCCACACCCAAGTGGACAGATAACTTAAAGGCAACTGGTGATAGAAATTCCTACAGAACCTCTCCCTTTTGTTTAAATAAGAGAGTTCTAAGCCTAATACAAAATTATATACAATAAGAACAAATATATCAAGCAAGAAACATGTGATAAATGTTTTAATAATTATCCTATCCTAATGAGTTTGTCTTGTATAATAAATAACTTGGCCAAGTTATGAGAGGAAAGTAACTAGAACTATCTAGTCTTCAACCCCATCGAAGATCTGAGAAGGGAAATGATATTACTTGAGTAAGCAGGAACAACTTCCAAAATGTGCAACAAATGACAGAAACAACTGGCTACCTAGGCAATCACCCAAAGTCTCATTTTCAATGTTGGAGCAACCAAATTTGGCTAAGACCTACAGTAACTGACAGATAATTTTCAGATGCAGGAAAAATTTCAAAACCGTCTTATCCTGTCCTGGCAAGATTTGACAGTTTTTTGACTTGTATCCTGCTTGTCTTGTCCAGACATTGTGCATTTTGTCAGTGGTCAAGGCATGTGCAGTTTCTTGCCCAAAAGCCAGTTTTGCCAAGAAAAAAAAAAAACAAGCTCCAAGTGAAGTGTCTTGGATGCTCAATATTGTCTCGGGAATAGATTGATGCTGCCAGGAGCAATCATGTCTCATTTCAACAGAACCCTAAGTTATTTAAAAGCCATATTCCATAGCTCTTTGAAGTAGTTGAAGATTACCTATCTATGCAGAAAACAATGTCTATGTATCTAAAGAACCTGATTAGTCTAACTATAAGTATGACAAACATAGATGACTATTGATCTATAATTCTTAATACCTATATAACTTAAAGGCTAAGACTTCATATTAGAATATTATACGACAAACAACTATGCAACAAATTAGGACAATGACCTCAAAATGTAAACAATGTATAAGTATCCTGATCAGAGGAAGAAATGTACATTGCAATATGATAAATATATCCTAAAATTGTATCAATCTACAAAAATGTTTTAAGCAGAGGTACAAGCATGCATGCATACAATATGACAAAATAACTTTGCCTAGTTATACAAATATTGTGGATGAAAATAGGAACATATTCAATATAATTTAAGTTGTATCAGTATACAAGAATCAATACCAATGTAAATTGCCTATAAATAATAGCTCACAAGTATTCACTCTACTACTCACTATTATTATTAGTGTAAGATCACACTAATCTATTATCCCATCCAATTTTCCCCACTTTTTTTTCAAAGAGATCCCTGAGCCTACATAATTTCCTTCCCAACCCCAACCCTATACCAATTATAATCAGCCCCTAAATGATGTCTCTAACCCTGAGGACAAACTTTGCTGGGAGAGGAGACGTCGTCTTCTAGAATTATTTCCAGCTATCATGGGGGCGGTGTTCTTTCTACGAGATCCTGTGAAAGTAAAATGAAGGTTGAGTTTCAAGATTATTGTCTGGCATAATTGCAAATTGTCTCTGAGTATTCAGTAAAGTTTTTCTGAGGTTCCTATTTGGAGTCCTTGCCAGAACATTGTAAAAAAAAGTGCACCATTTCAGCTAACCAATTTGAAACCATCTTGAGCAGCTGGTACCCAAAACTGGTCTTATAGTAGGGCTATCAGCATCATGACATCATATCAACCAGGGGGGAATTGTCATTGTGGGGCCCCATCTTCTTCCTTGAAACTTCAAATATTACTGCGTGAAAATTCATTGTTCCTTGTGGAAAACTTAAACATTATTTATACAGACATATACAGATACATATATTCAATGAAAGGTACAATAAAGAAAAAAATAGGTATGAAGAAAAGTAAATTTTTTTCTAAATTCTTTTTTCTTTCTGTCCCATATCATAGCTTCTGACATGAGACAGAAACTTTGAATTTTTCTTTTAACAACATGCTTGGATGTAGAGAAGGACAGAGCCAGTGTCCAACTCCAAAGCCAGCTTCGATTTTTAAGTGAATCATTATTATTATTTTAGTTTATGTTTTGAGATTTTTACCCTCGGATGACATGTCCTCATAAGTCATAATTCTCTTTGCTTGGTGATCCTATCTCGATCATTATATTTTATTCTTTAGGCATTTAGATGTCCAGGGTCTCTTGACCTTTTGAAGATGAATATTTTTCTACAAAGACAAGAACAGAACCCTGCCCCCACCCTTATGAGATTTCCTTACCACCTGTATGGTTGTCACCATTGTGGATGAGCTGTTATTTCACATTTTCAAGATATTTCTCCTTTTCAAAGCTAATCTTTATTAATTTTGAAGGTATCCATAGTTTTTCTTCTCCTGTAGAAACAAGAGTGAAACCCCTTACCCAACATAGCACATCTGGTTTCCATCCCTGAAATACACCGACTGATTTAATTCAGAAGACTTTTCTATTATCCAGTGTCTCTTTGCTGCTGTTGTCCCTTTCTCAGCACTAAGAAAATTCAAGGTTAATAAAGCATTATGTAATCAATTTCTGGGGGTATTTTCCATCTCTTTCTGTTTGTTTAACATATCCTTTATAGTTCTATTTGATCTTTCTATAACTGCCTGACCTGTAGGATTGTATAGTATGCCTGCAATATGCTTAATATTATAAAAAGCAAAAAACTGTTTCATTTTCTTAGAGACATATGCTGGACCATTATCTGTCTTTATTTGTGCAGGTATACCCATAATAGCCATAACTTCTAATAAATGTGTGATTACTGAATCAGTCTTTTCTGAGCTTAAAGCAGTTGCCCATTGAAAACCTGAATATGTGTCTATGGTGTGGTGCACATATTTTAGTTTACCAAATTCTATAAAGTGGAACACATACATCTGCCAGATCTAATTCTTTTGAGTACCCTTTTGGTTACTCCATGCAGGCAACAGTGTTTGGTTATAGAAAGAGGAAGTAGGAATCTCTTTATAATCTTCTTAGCTTGTTGCCATGTAATACAAAACTCTTTATTTAAACCTTTGCTATTGACATATGTTTTTTATGAAATTCTGAGGCCTGAAACACGCTTCCAATCAATAATTGATCAATGTATGCATTACCTTGTACTAGAGGACCTGGCAGACCCATATGGGATCAGATGTGTGTTATGTATATGGGACAAAGCCTATTACTAATTATATCTTGAACCTGTATGAATAATAAAGTCAATTCTATATCATCTGGTATAAATTCAGTGGTTTCAATATGCAAAACAACTCTTTCTACATATTGTGAATCAGTAACTATATTAAGAAGTTCTTCAAAATCCCTTAGCACCATGAGACTAGCATATAATTCTGCCTTCTGAAGCATCATGTACAATTTGGGGAAAATCCAAGAAGTTCTCTTTATAAGGTTAAATCTATCACTTTGGGGATAATTGCTATTAATTCCTCTCAAAAAATTAGGACAAGCCCTTTGCTATGGTTCATTGTCTTCCCATAACTTTTTTATTTCCTCAGTAGTAAAAAGCACCCTACCTGCTAATTGACAAAGTCTCAATTTACATTTTATAATTAATTCAGAGACTTTTTCCACATAAGTTTTTAATTTTTTACTTGGTTTATGTGGTAAAAAGATCCATTCTAAGATAATATCTTTCCTCTGCATTAAAATTCCTGTAGGAGAAACTCTGGAAGTCAATATGACTAGAATACAATTAAGATTTGAATTTACCCTATCCACATATGCCTCCTGCAATTTCTCCTCAACAATTGCCAGTTCCTTTTCTGCTTCAGCCATTAATTATCTTGGACTATTCAAGTCTTTATCACCATCTAAGGTTATGTTTAAATGAATTATTAGATCAGGTGTTATCCCAACAGCCGGTCATAGACTGGAAATGTCTTCTAACAATCTTTGAAAGCCAGTAAGAGTCTGCAACTGTTCTCTACTAATTTGTGCCTTTTGTGTTATAATATTCTGTAAACCTATTTTATAACCTAGGTAATTAACAGAATCTCCTCTCTATACTTTTTCAGGAGCAAATTGTAATCCCTATTTAGGCAAAATTTTCTTTACTTCTTCAAACATTCTTTCTAAAGTATCTGCATTTGAATTAGACAATAAAATGTCATCCATGTAATGGTAGATTATAGACTCAGTACATTACTTATGTATTATTTACAATGATTGAATGACAAAGTATTGACACAAAGCGGGGCTATTGAACATTCCCTGTGGGAGAATAGTCCATTGATATCTCCTAGTAAGCTGAGAATTCTTATAAGTAGGCACTGTGATGGCAACTTTTTCTCTATCCTTTTCTTGTAAAGGTAGAGTGAAAAAACAATCTTTCAAATCAATAACTATAAGAGGCCATCATTTTGGTAGTAGAGAAGGCAGAGGAATTTCAGATTGTAGAGGGTCCATAGGTTGAATTATCTTCTTGACAGCTCTTAGATCTCTCACCATTCTCCACTTACCTGATTTCTTTTTAACAACAAATACAGAAGAATTCTAAGGGCTGGTTGATTCTTCAATATGACAAACATCTAGTTGTTCTTGTACCAGCTGTTCTAAAGCCTGCCGCGTTTCTTCAGTTAGAGGCCATTGCTTAACCCATATTGGTTTTTCAGTTAACCATTTTAAAGGTAGGGCTGTTGGTACCTCTAAAGGTTTGCTGGTTGCTTTGTGTTCTTGTACAGCCTGAATGGCTGGTGACCTTTGTGTATAGTACCTTATAAAATCCTTCCCAGAATTATGAATTTCTGGGACTTCAGGAATGTTAATCTAGGAATTCCATTGCTGCAGCAGGTCATGACCCCATAAATTTACTGCAATATTAGCCACATATGGCCTAAGTTTTCCTCTCTGACCTTCTGGCACTATGCAGTCAACCCATTTCATGCTTTGTTTAACTTGAGATATAGCTCCAATTCCTAGTAATTGAACATTTGCCTTTTGAAAAGGCCAATTTGAATGCCAAGATTCTGAAGTAATGATACTCGTCTCCACCTCTGTGTCTATCAAACCAACAATTACAATAGTATTTATAAGTACTCTTAACTTTGGTCTTTGATCAGTTATAGAAGTCTGCTCCATGTTTACTCCATCATCCAGAACATTATTTTCTTTTATCGAAGGTTTAAAGTTTTTAATTTTTCTGCTGAGACATGTCCTCCACAGTGACTGGGAATAATTGGACCACATTTGGCTTGGGGGCCTGAGAGAGGCCCCTCAAGGAGTTTCCCAATGGTATCAGGTTGCCTTGTCTGTCTTTTGTTAATCTGCATTCATTGGTCCACTGTTGGCCTTTGCCACCCCTTCTTATATATCTGAAGGCTGAGTCTTCCTATTCTTTCTGTTTCCAGAAGAGATATTATTCCTAGGAATTTCTTGTCTACAGTCCCTTCTCAGATGTCCTAGTCTACCACAATTAAACACTTGGCATTTTGATATCTCCTCATTCCTTTGGAAATTGCTTCTCCTACCCAAGATTCAGTATTATAGCCAAATGTCTCAATGTTCATAGTATGCAGGATCCATTCATCCATAGGTGCTGATCTAACCTTTAAAGGCCCAAGTATCTTTTTGCATTCTAAGTTGGCATTTTCAAAAGCCAGAGATTCAATAAGTACTCATCTAGCATCTGGGTTGGCTATTCCTATTTGTACAGCCTTAGTTAAGCTTTGTAAAGTCACTAAAAGGTTCCCTCTCGCCCTGTTTAACCCTTGTATATGATTCAATTCCTTTTCCTAGTTCTTGAATCCTGTCCTAATCATTTAAGACTGCTTTATTGAGTAGAAACAAGATTTGTTCATTGTAAAGAGCTTGAACCTGTGGGTCATAAGGGACCTCACCAAGAATTTGATCTTGGGAAGTCTTAAGTCCTTTTGCTTTCCCCTGTTCTAAAATTTTAGCCTCTTCCCTGAAATAACATTTAAACATCAATTGGGGCTCATTATCCATGACTGCTGAAACTAACTGAAGCCAGTCAAGCCTTAATGTTAGAAGCTCATATCTTTATCATCTCCCTAAAAATGTGCAATGCAAGCCATAAGTCACAACAGCTTGCTTAATTTCTTTTAGATCATTCATTCCTATAGGTATACATCTACTTTCTTTGGATCCTTTTGGACCTTTAAAACTTGATGCTTTGTCAGAGTAGATTACAGGGTAGAAAGCTAAAACCCTGGGTAAGCTATCTCTGACAGCCACTGACAATGTTGAATCCTGTCCTTGTGTCTTCTTTCCATGTTCATCAGTTTCAATAACTTTCTCAATCATTTCAAATCTTCTTACTATTGTCTTTTATAAAGCCTGAATCTCCTGGCCTGTACATATTTCTAGTGATTTCATTGAGACACCTAGCCTCTGGTCCTCATTCTGCACATGTGATTCCAAGGTCTGAAGTTTCTTCTTTAGAGATAACACCTCATCCTTGACATTATTTGGATAGCGTGCAGATTGCCATCCTGGAGAGATACTCTATCTGCTAATCTATAATAACATTTTAACAAATTTTGATTGTCAAATTCAACAGTATAAATTCTTTCAGATAATTTCTCAGTACCCTTAGACATGGATTCAATTTTGTCTGTCAAATTAATGTTACCATTTTCAAAAGTATTATTTTTTTTTCAGGTAACTTTTGATTTTTGATTGTATTAATCCTGCCAACTATCTGTTCATTATTAGTCTGTAAAGACTGTATCAGTTCTAAATAGTGCCTCATTCTTGGCTCTGTTATCAAACCATTTTCTTAAGGATATAATATGAAGAAAAAAAAACTAAGTCTCAATATCCAATAAATGTATATATTACCATACAGTTATCATTAGTATTAGCAAAAAAGTTAGCAAAAGTTTCAATGTTAATGTAGTCTGCCATATTGTTTTATTAATAACCTGTTCTGAGATCCACTAAATTATTTTAGGTGCAGTAATCTCTAATGTCCAGCAGGTGTCGAAGTCGCAGAGTTGCCACTAGTAGCGGTACAACCAGTTATGACAGGAACGGTCCTGAGCCACTTTAGTTTCCCGCCTAGGTACTGGTTAAATACCGAGAAATATGCTTTGCTTGACAAATTAATAGTAGTTAAATCAATTCCGTACATGAAGCAACAGAACTCATGGGCAGGTTGCACAAACTGGAAGCTGACAAGAGACGCCTAGCAGCAAGGAACGTGGCAGCGGGGGAGGGGATGTCCGTGAGCTTGGGAAATCCCAAGTCACTCCACGCCGTTAGCACTGCTGTGGTGGTTGTGGGGTTTACAAAAAATCCAAGCGGGCAGGGTTGGGAGACTTTCTGGGCTGTATGGACCTGTTAGGCCTTTAGGCTGTGCACCCAGTAGGTATGAAATCCAAATCCATGTGGGGTGCCAGATGAAAAAGAATGCTTAAAAGAAATCCCACGCTAGCTCGGATTTGACAATAATGGAGGGTTATTTATTTAGGAGTAGACTCAGATCACAATCCTCTGCTGGAACAGGGAACAGCAACAGAATCCAGCAGCTGGAAAAGAGGCCAGACAAACACTTTACATCTGCATAAATAGTATGAGGCCGCGCCCAAGTGGGAGGGTAACTTAAAGGCTACTGGCTATAGGAATTCCACATCATTGCTTGGCCTCTGGGGCCCCCGCACTGGGGGCGACAGTCTTGGGAAGTAAAAGCACAAATCACCTTAAAGGAAGAATAATTATTCTCCCTCATCTTTTTTTTTTTTTTTTTTTTTTTTTTTTATCATGGCTTAAGACATTTCTGCCTTCCTTGGGGTGGTCTCACTATCTTGAGGGGAGGCTCCCTATCCAGATCATTCGCCTGGTCCCCTTGGAATGCTAGGTATCCACCAAGGCTAGAGAGTCTATTCTCTTGACCAGAAGCAGTTTCCCTTAGCACCCTTTACTGCTACTGTAGTATGACAGTCTTAAAAAATCTTCCAATGAGTATCAGGGACTACACTGTGTAATATGATATATGTGTCAGTTCTCTCAAAAGCCTTGTAAGAGTGTGTGTTACATGACTAGTTCTGCAGACAGGAAAATGAGGCTGTGTGAACTTGATTGGCTAGGTGAAGTCCATACAACTAGAAAGTAGCTGGGGATGTGTGTTCTTGGATTCCCTTCTCACATCTGTGTAAATTTGCTATTGATGAGTAGTCTTAGCAATGGCGTCCCTCCATTCGGTATATTCAGGCTTACAAAGCCCTGTCAGGTTCACTATTTCCTGCTTCCTGCTTCATAACAATTTTGTGAGGAGGTCATTGTTCTTCTATTCCACAGCCAGGAAAACTGAGGGCCCACATACTGAAACTTGTCACTCCCAAAGACATCTTTGAAGTCATTCTAGATAAAGACTGATGTGCTATTTCTGAAGGGGAAAGTATTCTGATTTGCCAGATATAAGTAAGCTCAAATAAACTTGAAAAAAAAAATTCCTCAGTTTGTGAGTTCACAGGGAGGGAATGAAATGGCCAAGACCAGAGGAGAATAAGTTACTATATGTGTTGTCCTGTTGGGTCAGTGCACACACTTGTGTAAGTATCGAGTTCTACTGAGTTCTTTCTTACCCATCCAGAGCAACAGCGATTGGCACCAGACCCAAGCACGCACCTCTTTGCCTCAGAGTGATAAAGAGGCCCTGAAGATCCCCCTTTCATGGGGCCTGCTTGGACCCTGTCCAGGACCACTACACATTTCAGATTCAACCTTCAGGGGCTACAGAGATTATTTCTTGCTTAAGATGATTCCTGCTCTCCCAGAGGACCTGAGTTTGGTTCCTAGCACTTACATGGTGGCTCACAACCATCTGTAACTACAGTTCCAGGGAATCTGATGCTTTGTTCTGGCCTCTATAGCCACACCACACACACACACACACACACACACACACAGTTCATTTAAACTCATGTAGGCAGGCACACACATAAATAATCCTTTTTTAAAAAGACAACTCAGTCTTCACTTACACATTAAAACATTACACATCAAAACCTTCAGCTGCCCTCCCTCCCAACCTTCATACTGTCCCAGCTCCAGCATAACCTGAGCCTCTCTCCAGTGTCTGCACTATAGTGAAGTGGTATAATTCAGAGCCTATATGGTTCAGGCACTTTGGAGAACTGCCTGGTAGCCAAAGAAAGACGCACTTAGTATAACATAGCCTTTTTTCATGGCTTTTCCTCTGTGGTCTCTTGTCAAGCAATCTTCAGAAAGAGGCCTCCTTGAAGAGTCCCTGACACAGGTACACACCATACCCTTTCCTTTGGTGCGTTACTGATTCTAGACAAAGTCTCCAAGCCTCTGGCCCATGTTTTCACAATGCTGTTAGAACTACTGATGCAAGGAAAATAGCCACAATTCTACATTTGTGTCAAAAGCTGAAAGGGAACCAAGAAATTCTAGCTCTGGGCTGTGCTGAGACCGGGATGCTTATGTGCACTGTGTGTCTTTCTCTCAGTCTCCACCGCTCCCATGTTGTTTTTAGGAATCAGTTCCTCACAGTGATTTTTGGACCCACAAATACTGCCTGCTCTGCCTCTCAGGATTGTTTTTTTCCACCAGACATGCCTAGTGCTGGAAAGAGGAACGGGCTGGGGTGGTTCTGTTTGAGTGGTATTGTTAAGACAGTCTGTGTCAGCAAGGGTTGAGGCCAGAGTGTTTGTCATGTGTCCCTGAGGCTCACTCAGACCCAACTGGGAAAATAGCTGTCTAATCCAGCTGGGGAAAGGCAGAAGGCCTGAGAGCTGAGATCCTTACAGCCTTCTAGCAGCAAGTAGGGCTTTTACATCAGCCCCAAGTCATTCCTTCCCTTACTGCACTAATTGTTTTAAAAAGAAAGCTGTCTTTGGATGGTTAACACTAAAACAGTTGAAAGCTGAAGTGATGTTCTCCCCTGTCTCCCCCACCCCCCACCCCCCCTACTGCCTCCTCCATTACATTTTAAAGTTTAGGAAAACCTAGAAAGGAAGTGCCTGGACTAAGCCAGTTTTCCCTATTTCTAAAACATTTATTTCCTATCTTTAAAAGTCTATGCGTGTGTGTGTGTGTGTGTGTGTGTGTGTGTGGTGCGGGTATGTGTGCTCATGTGTGCACGATGTTCAGGAAGGAAGGGGAAGATATATATATATATATAGAGAGAGAGATTGTTGCTGACTTCTTATTTCTAAAGATAGTATTTTAGAATCTACAATTTGTGTTCAGAACATCGGTGCTGCTCACACGTCAAACGACGCGACCTTCTGAGACCGTACTCACTCCCCAAATCTTAGACTCTGCTGCCTTACATGTGTGCACATTTGGGATCCCAATTTAAAAAATTTCCACACCCCCTCCCCAACTCTGGGGAATGGATTAGGGTTATCACATTTTAAATGACTTTAATGTTATTTAAAGACAAATAGTTGCTGAATGAGTTACATGCAACAGTTCAGACAGGAAAGGATGGTGTTGTTTTCAGGTTACTTGAATGTATCACACTTTTTTTTTTTTTTTTTTTTTTTGGTCTTTCGAGATAGGGTTTCTCTGTAGTTTTGGAGCCTGTCCTGGAACTAACTCTTATAGACCAGGCTGGCCTCAAAGTCAAGTAAATCCACCTGCTTCTGCCTCCTGAGTGATGGGATTAAAGGCTTGTGCCACCACCGCCCAGGCTCAAAATTTCTTTGGAAATTCTGTAACTTACTAATTAAAATGAGACTTTTTACCATTTGTTTCAAATAGGGGAGACTTTATTGACTGAAAATGTGGGTTTTCTGGAAATCTAAGCCACCTTGAGTCTTGGCTTACTTAGCAGGTCCACCAACGCCAATGCTGGTTGGATTCTGACTTTCTGTCTTTATTGATTTAGATACTTCTTAGCCAAGCTAAAGATGTGTGCTGAAGATCACTGAAATAATGAGTTCGAGCTTGCCTTTGCTTACCACCAGTGAGCGCTTCCATGGGGGAGGAGCTGGACTCCTTGCAGGAACTCCAGACCAGACGGAGGAGTTGTAGCTGAGGTCTGGAATGGGGAGGGGGGCTAGGATGATAGATCTAGATTGCTATGTGGGTAGATTTGCAGGCAGAAAGGACAGAAGGCTTGGAGGCACAAAGAGAGGAGGAAAAATTCAGCATCCCAGAGCTTCTAGGGCAAAGGTGTCCCTTGTGGCAGGAGCGGCTCCTGGGAGGATAGTCAAGGGAAGGAATGTTAGTTCTCAGAACTGTTTTGGAGAGCCAGCCTTCCCCAGATGAACCCCTTCTCCTTTGTGTCTCCACAACACCATCTCTTTTTTCTCTTCCTCCACTGATAACATCCCAGGCTTTGGTGTCTTCCTCTCATCTAAGACTTAAAGCCACTGTCTCACACCCCCAGATCTTCAGTCCTTTGTGATTTGTTCACATTTATAAGGTTTTTAGTTTAATCATAGGGCTTTAAATAACATCTACACCTTGCACCACGAGTCCTTCTCCCTTACCTTGACATTGCCACTCAAATCCAGATTCCTAAGTTTTGCTGATTCCTTAACTACTTTTATTAGCTGCTCAAGAGGACACTCAGGCACATTCCTGGGATGAGGACGTAGAATACCTACCTAGCATACCAAAACCTTGAGTTTGAAACTCAGCACCAAAAACAAAACCAAACGAAACATACTCACAATACCCATGACTGTAGGCAACAGGCAAGCTAGCTCAAAAGACTTAAATAGAAAAGTCATTCTAAAGAATGTGGTTACTAAACTAGTGTGGGGCTTTAGAGATGAAGAGTCTCTTCTTCCACCCTTCAGTGTTTGATGGTGAGCGTTTGGGAAACGGTCTGGTAAGAGCAGGCTGATGGGAGAAGGTGCTCATTGCTACATGTCATATATGTGCAGCGCCATCCTTTGGTGAGTAGCTCCAACAGGACAGTAAACATTGGAGCTTGTAAATCTAGCGTGGGAGAATAGATTGCAAAAAGGAGAAAGCTTCTGTGGGGAGAACAAACCTGTTTTTAAGAATACGTGGATCTGTAGGGGAGCAAACCAGAGGTCTATTTTTTTCGAGCTCCTGTCTTTTCATCTTCTTCACAGCCCTGGGTACCACTACAGACCACACGGATCACAGGTTTACTTTATCCCTTCTCTTACAACAGAGCCATTCCAAATGGGTCATGTATGACAGCCTCAATTCCCAGAAGTCTCTGCTCTTACAGATAAGGGAGAGTTTCCAAAGGAGGTTTTCCCTGTATCTGCTAGATATCAAATTCCATTAGGTGAAGATTTCAAAGATGAGCTTCCTGGTTAAAGGCATGGGCTGGGGAATCAGACATGTCTGGATGCAAATTAGGACTGATGCCTTACTAATACCTTCATGATGAGCCAGGGATGCTTCCATGCCACTGCAATAAAGCCAGCAATACCCAGGGAAGGTGTGCTGAATGAGACAGGGCCTGTAGAAGACCTAACAAAGTACCAGGAATCCAGTCTGAACCAGTACATAAAGTACTGACATTAGCAATGGTCATCAAGATAACAACCCTTCCAAATGTCTTCTGCACAGCTGGGGTGTATGTGGAATGCTTAAGAAATGTGTTGTTTAAGAAAAAGAAGTTGCGGACAGCAAAATTGTACTTAAGACGTCCTGAGGGTCACACGGTAAAGAAATCAGCCGGATGTCGTTTGACCTTACTGAAGTTTGCTTTCCTTTTGCTGTGATAAACATCATGACCCAGAGCAGCTTAGGGGAAGAGTGACTTCAGTTTAAACCTCCAGGTAACGGCCTGTCATTGGAGGCCTGGAATTCAAGGCAGGAACTTGTACAAGAAATCATAAAGGAAGCCTTTGATTTCTTATACATTCTAGACCTGCCTGCCTAAAGATGGTGCTGCCCACAGTGGGCTGGACCTGCCTCCATTAATCATCTGTCAATACAGTCTCTGACAGACAAGGCCATGGGATAATCAGATGAGACAGATTGAGATCCCCTCTTCTCAGGTGACACTAGGTTGTGTCAACTAGACAATAAAAACCACCCATCAAAGGTCTTTCCCAAATTCATGTGAGGATGGATTCTCCCTTCATCCGGGGACCACACTTGGCATACCATGGGACAATATCTCGAGGCACAGGAGAGTGCAGACCATGTTACTTTGTGAAAACAATCTTCAGTGACTTGTTAGAAAAAATTCCACCACAGGAAAGCAAGATGAGCATTGAATATAAAAGAAACATTGGTGAGAAATCTGGCCAAGGTACAGATTAGCCCAAGGTTTCAACTGGTTGTGAGCCTCTGTGGAGTCTGGGGACCTCCGTCATCATCTGTATCCTGTCATCTCAGGCCTCCAAGGCAGGTCTGAGTCCAAACAGAAGGCTTCATCTGCCAGCCCAGTTCTCAGCAGAAGCCACCAGGCCCTGAGCGACTACCCCGTTCTCTGAAGCACAGCCTTGAACTTTGTGCTGTCTCGGTGAGATGAGATCAACACTCGTCATTTTTCAGTCAGGACAGACCACACACATACCATGTTTCTTTGAGTTTGGTTTGTAGGGAGACCCATGACGTGTAGACAGTGGGCTGTGCCGGTCTCAGCAGAGAAGCTCCACACAGCCCTGCTTTTGGAAGGAAGTTAGCACTCTGTCCAAAGGTTGAATCCCAGCACAGGGTGAGTCACCAGGATACCGGGGTTTTGAGAACTCTTCTCCAGTATCACTGGCTTTACATGTTGGGCTAAGTTACAGGACTGACCACCTTTTATGGAGAAATTTGCAGAGTTAGGCAAGATAGGAGACTCAAGAAAGACAGAGTCAGGGCCAGAGAGATGACTCAGTCAGCAGAGTGATTGCCCTTGCAAGCAGCGGGACCTGGGATTGATCGCCAGCACTGAAAAAGTCAGGCCCATGGCATACGCCTGTAATCATGGTGCTGGGAGCTGGAGACAAGAGAATCCCTAGGCCTCACAGGTCATCCGGTCCGGTCAGTGAGAGACTCTGCCTCAAGAGCTAAGATGGAGAGTGAGTGACCTCTGGCCTCTACCTACATGCATGAACATGTGGACATGTGTA
This sequence comes from Arvicola amphibius, assembly GCF_903992535.2. Lineage (NCBI taxonomy): Eukaryota > Metazoa > Chordata > Mammalia > Rodentia > Cricetidae > Arvicola > Arvicola amphibius. The sequence continues at coordinate 40,997,168 of NC_052063.2, forward strand.
TGCAAGCACATAAAAGATCCCACATAATAAATAAGTTAGTTAAAGACACGGGTGCCTTCTCAGTCTAGTGGTAACTGACAAAACACTCTCACTGAATTTACAGGTGGGAATGTGTGAGAAAAGAAGACTCCAAATTAGTTCCTTGGTGAGCTTAGACCGTACAAATCATCAACAAGAAGCAGCAGCTCCGTGGCATGCAGGACACCGTGATGCTTACGGAGCTGGTTTCTGAAGCAAACGACACTAAAACCTAACCTTAACTCTGAACAAAACCACACGCACATGCACCCACATCCACAAAAACCAGACCTCATGGCTGAGAAGCAAACACATCCCCCACAGATGCAACTCAGAAATATAAACTTTAACAGGATGGGATGGTGATGTGGCTCGGCAGGTAAAGGCGTTTGCCTTCAAACCTGCTGATCTGTGTTCAATAATCAGGTCTCTCACGGCGTGGAAGGAGAGAACTGCCTCCTGTGACTTGTCACCTAAGCCTCATGGGTGGACACTGGGACAGCGAGCATGGAGCACGCGCACGAGCAAGCACACACACACACACACACACACACACACAAATAAGTGAATGTAATAAATTTTTAATTAAAAAGAGATAAAGTATCAAAAAGTTAATTCTTAAATTTTAAATTTAGTCAAAAATTAAAATTTTGAGTCTACAACCTGACCAGGTAAGATTTATATTAAGCACTCATAAGTGTGTTTAAGGTAATCCTTAACTCAAAAAAAAAATCGATAATAAAAAGTGCACAATCACATGAAAAGGTCACAATTTTAAAAGACCATAATAAAAATTACAGGCAATGTAACCTTAGAAAAGGATTTAGAAAGAAACACACCAAAATACTAATAAGCCTATTTCTTTTTTTTTCTTTTCTTTTCTTTTTTTTTTTTTTTTGGTTTTTCGAGACAGGGTTTCTCTGCAGCTCTTTTTTTAGAGCCTGTCCTGGACCTAGCTCTTGTAGACCAGGCTGGCCTCGAACTCACAGAGATCCGCCTGCCTCTGCCTTCCGAGTGCTGGGATTAAAGGCGTGCGCCACCACCGCCCGGCTAATAAGCCTATTTCTGAATTATGAGATTAAAGCAGACTTAATATTTTTTCTTAGTAGGCTTTACAGATTCAGAATTCATCATAATGACTGCACATTAATTCCATAATTAGAAACATTTAATAGCCATAATTTATGGCTGGGGATGTAGTAGTTTGGTGATGTGGTGCCTGCTTAACATGCCTTGGGTTTAATCCCCAGAGCAAAACAGACAAATCAATAGCTCAGTTTTAATAGTAAGAGGATAGTGTTTTCTGCCATTGTGGTTGGCTCTCCGGATCCTTTGGTCTGTGGACCCACAGAACCTGGGGACTTGATTAAAGCAATAGCTCAGTCCCGCTATGCTGCTGTACCATAGTCTGAATTTGTACTCACACGCATCTGGAAGAGCTTAGCCACTGTCTGCACTAGATGAACTCTTTGCTGTATTGAGTGTGCTGATTATTGTCAAGATATAACATCAGTTTTCTCCACACAAAAATGGTTAATAAAATATTTAAATGCCAAATATTGTCCTAGCACCAATGTAACACAGGCTCTGTACTATGGCGTCACAAAAAACCGAGCTTAAAAACAAATTCTACCTTCAAGCTGGGCAACGGTGGTGCACGCCTATAATCCCAGCACTCAGGAGCCGTAGGCAGTCCAGTCTACAAAGTGGGTTCCAGGATAGACTGGGCTACACAGAGAAACCTATCTCTGTGTCTGTCACTGACCCCCATCCCCGCCTATTCATTCCCAGACGCCAATCCTGTGCTCGTTATCTAATGCAGCTTTGCTCAATGACGCCTTCATGCTCGACTGCAAGCTCCCACCCAAAGCAATATAGCATGCCTTCACTTCTGTGATCACTCTGGGGATTAAAAAACAATTCCTTTTCTCTTGATGTTAAGGAGACTAGCTGCTTCTGTAAAGGATTCTTTACTCCAAGCATTGATTGTTTCCTGGGTAGTTGATTCATTAGACAGCCCATGACATCCAAGACCTAAGAAAACAGAAGGAATGGTGGGGGCAGAGGGCAGACATCATGTAGAAACGTCATTGGGGAGCCGATGGCATATGTGTCTTTGATAGAACAGTGAGAAAAGCCAGGGAAAGCGGGGGGGGGGGGGATAGGGCTGGCCTTCTGCTCTGATCCCCCAGCCCCTCCCCCAGTAGCATAGCTCATAGGAGAAGCACCCCTGGCTGTGATCACAGCCTTTCCACTCCTCACATTACTGACCATCTGAGGGCCCGGCGATGGCACAGAGCACACCTCTCGGGCTCGCAAATGAAGTGCTTACTCCATACTCGAGTGAAGGGATACGATCTGAATCTTTGAGGGAGCTTTAGACTTGGCCATGAGGATGGGTGGGTGGTTCTCCCTGGCAGAGGAAGTTTTCTGTGCCAAGACAGCGGGAACAGAACACCACAGTGTGCTCTAGCTGGCACTGGCACACCGTCTCCAAACTGCCACTCAGGGAGACATTTACATCTTGAAAAAGGCTTGTATACATGTCTCAGAGTTGGAGGCAATAGAGAATAAAACCTTTGTCTCGTCAACAATGAGAAAATTTAATGTTAAACCACTAGCCACAAGAGCACCTCAGAACACAGGGTAGGGGTTGTGCTGACGCGTGCCCAGGAGCCCCCAGCCCGAGCTCTATTTATGGCCGCCCCCTTCAGAGCAGAGCAGGATGGAAGAGCTTAGAATAAGCGGGGAATTCAGTCTCCCTAGCCCGGGTTCTGAGCTCCTTCAGTAAGAGAGACATCTGGTGGGCCTGCCAGGACAGAAGCCAGCTGCAGCCCCACCACCACCCCACCCTTCTGGAAGAGGAAGACCCAGTATTCTCCTCCCTGAAGTCTCGCTAGCCTCTGGCAAGTGAACAGGCGTGCTGTTGGTTTTGGGGCGAGTGACGTCCACGATGACATTTTCATTAGTGCCATCCTGACTGACAGCTGCCTTCTGTTTACCAGATCCTAGGATGGAGGTAGTTGGAACCACTTCAAAAAACTTAGAGAAGATATGTCCAAGGGCAAAGCCCATCTCTCCCAAGCCCCCACCCCTTGCCAATATTTGGGACACACATCCCAGGCTAGCTGTGCAAGCATCTGTCATCTATTCGGTGACATGGCCCATTTACCTTTTGGTTGGGGGCCTGGGCAGGTTTGACTGGGCGGGGAGACAAGGGGAGGGGATGATACACTCTTCCAGTCAGGGTGGCCGGTGCCATCACCAGGTCAGAGCTAGAGGTGAGCAGGACAAAGGGCCCTACAAATGACCCTGAATCTCTGGTTGTCAGAGAAGACAGTCATTCTCTAGGATGACACCACTCTGTCCTCAGCCTCTTGGGGCTTTCTCAGGTGTGAACTTTTCAGTCCTCTGAGAGTGAACACAAGCCTTACCTCCTGCTGCCCATTGTCTGAGCCATTGTCTCTGACACTCTGAACAGGAGTGATGTAATGACCACTGCATATGTGTGACACTCTGCATTAAAGCCATGGGGTAGCAGTGATGTAGTGACCGCTGCATATGTGTGACACTCTGCATTAAAGCCATGGGGTAGCAGTGACGTAGTGACCACTGCATATGTGTGACACTCTGCATTAAAGCCGTGGGGTAACAGTTTCCTCAGCCTCCACCTGGCTTTACTTACCCTGTACACACTAGAGTCTAGTGAGTATGATCAGGATGCAAAACCAATGTAGTGGGGAGGAGGAAGGAACTCTCTCCCCTTTCACGGAGAACAGAAGCACTTTCTTCCTTTCTCTGCAGTACACAGACTGGTTCGACTGCTCAGATATTTCCAGGACACAAACCACGACCACAGGGAGCTGAACATGAAGACTAGCCTGTACAGAGAATACTTTCTGTGTTCTGGAATATTCTCTCATGATACCAGCCTCGTTGGAATAAGGTGCCTGGGATTCATCCTGGGGTCTTTGACACATGTAGGCATGAGAGAGCTGTAGCAGCAATGGTCTAGCTTCCTGGCTCTGGTGCCTGGGTGCCATGGTGTGACACCTATGAAGAATCTCCTCACCCCTTGTCAGGGACCCAGTGCCACTATCTCACTGAGAGAACAGACAACATGGCTTGGAAAACTTCCTTTCTTCTATATCTGGGACTCATCTCTCAAGCTTTTTGGGGGGATCTTGGGTGCAATATCTTTCTTGGTTTCATCCAAATATAGTTTTGGGCATGAAGAAAATGCTTAGAAAGTACACAGCTGACGTCAGAAGGAGAGAGCTCTGGTTTGAGTTTTGCCAAATTGGCTTTTACACGGATCATATTTTACTCAGAGGCTGGGGCTTTGATTCTCATCAGCATAGTGCTTAAAATAATTGATGTCATGGTCCACAGCAGCAGTCCCTTGGCAATTCTCATGACACATCTGGCCTCTGGTGCCAGATGTGAAGGTTTGAACAGATCGCAGTATGATGGAAGTGTTTGCATTTTAGAAGTGTGTGTTTCTACAGGGAAGAGTGTGCAGAGTTTGCACAGACTTCCTAGGTGAGCTGAGAGCACCTGTAAGAAAGAGACAACTTGCCAGGGGCTTTCTGTATATTACTGCTGTCTATTCTGTATATTACATGAGGCTTCGCGAGAGCCGCTTCTCCTCCCCACCTCAAATCCCTTTTAATTGTTAAAAATATTATACAGTAAACATACCAAACACTTTTTAAAAATAAAATTAGTTGTCGGGCGGTGGTGGCGCACGCCTTTAATCCCAGCACTCGGGAGGCAGAGGCAGGCGGATCTCTGTGAGTTCGAGACCAGCCTGGTCTACAAGAGCTAGCTCCAGGACAGGCTCTACAAACTGCAGGGAAACCCTGTCTCGAAAAATAAAATAAAATAAAATAAAATTAGTTGTGTTCTGGCATATTCTGCTGTTCCAAACCATCTGTAATTTACATATCATATTAGAATGTACGCATGATTTTCTAGGCCCTTACACGGAAGATTCTTTTTCAACACAAACACTAATTTTTAGAGGTATGTGGTGCTCATATTTATAGTTAGTTTATTACCCCCACTAGGAAAAGAACAGTCGCTCTTGGCCTCTAAGGACCGGTGTTTTACTTTCAGTATTACCACTTCCACAAGCGCCAATGTGTCTGTAGCAAATTCTTTCATGTTTGAATAAATTCCCCAGGATATTAACAGTTTCTCAGCCTTTGATATACTGATTTGTTAAAGGCCAGCAGAGATTTATGCCTCCCATTTGCTGTAGCTGGATGATGTCTGCGCAGTTTATTGACAGGTAGAGTAGGCAGCTCCTGCCCATCCTAACTGAGGCCTGCTAGCCAGCCTGGGTCCACCGCCTATCACCAGCCCTATTTAGACAGCGAAGTTTCAGCTGCTCCAGGACACCCTTTCCCGTATGGCATCACCCTCCACCCCAGCCCACTTCTTTTTTTTTTCTTTCTTGGCCCCTGACTGACATCTTTGTTGAGGGAGCACAGGAAAGCACTGGTGGCTTCCCGAGTGTTGGCTCTGCTTGCCCTCTCATTGGCTCGCTTAACTCCTGGAATAACCCTGTGTTGGTGAACGGCTCCGGGTTTATAGCTGTCCTGAGGGGACAGCCGAGGCTGTAAGATGCTGGGGTGCTGGGTGGCGGGGATCCTGGGGGCAGAATGGAAAGTGGGAAGTCAGAGGAGCTGAAGGAACGCTTCTGCCTCACTCCGTTGGTTCCGGGATTATTAAGCATTGTGATTAGCTTCTCCTGTGTCACAGGAGCTCTTCAATGCTAAATGACTTCTGAGGCGGGATTTATTTAAAGCCCAGTTATTAAAATGTCTGTGTTGATTTAGGGAATTCTTCTGCTTTATGTTATCTGCTCGTCTCTTATCTCTTTAATCTATAGTCATTTCTAACAGAACTTTCAGGACCCACAAGCTTAAGCACCTTAAGTGATTCTCTCCAAATCTCATTTAAGCGTATTATCCCTTTGCCGAATTATCACTCTGCCATACCCTTGTCTATTTACTGTCTGCGAAACTGGCAGTATCTATTCAGGCCCATTACAGAGCCATCTATGTAGTTTGAGACTAAACCCTCATTTGCTTTTCTAGAAGAGATCTCTGAATATCTTTCCTTTACTGTACAATTGTTCTCCTGTTGACTTTCCGTAAACCAGACTATCAGGGTTGACCTTACGAGTATAGGTGGGTAAAGCCAGTTTGGAAAGAATCAAGGAAAAAAAAAAAAACCCGTTTCTTGTTATAAACCCACCAATTCTTGAAAGAAAACGAGAGATTGGTCTATGAAGATGTTGACATCTTCTTCATAGGCCTTGGGGGACGGACTGAGTTCCCTCAAAACAGACTGAAGCGTGGGTTGCGCAAAGTCAGGGAGCGTGTGAGGGAGTAAAACACTGGGGTATGTCCGAGACATCTTACGGTAGTGGAAGTCGAGTAGTGAACGGTATGTCTAACAAGAAGGATGAACAGTAGCATCACCAGGGTCTGGATCCAGATGAAGCATCCAGAACGGTTTTAGACCCATTATCTTCAACCCAGGATGCAGGGACACACGTCCCTCCAAGCCCCACTGTTTGGCAACTCCTTCTGGCCTAGAGGCCTCCGCTGTCACTCCAGGCCATCTTCTTTACTCCACAAAGTAAATCTTCTTTACTCCAGGCTGTGCTTATCTCAGGGCGTGAAGACATCTTTAGACTGCAGAAGCACAGGAGAGCGCAGCTCCTGGGAACTGTCAGTCACAGCTGTGTGGCTGAGCTCAGACAGCACAGAGTGCCCACTGTGCAGCTGCAAAGTAAGGGAGGAGGCTCCCATCCCCAAATATGTCTTGAGACCGATTTTTCTTCATGCTCCCATGACTATCACCCCGGCCCTGGCCACCGTCTCCTGAATGCAGTACCCGCTCCCCTGCTCCTCTTGTTTTCTTCCTCGTTTTTGCCTCCAGTGTCTCCTAAAGCACAACCCATCCTTCAGTTCATGCTGCCATGCCTTCCTGGCTTCCTGGCATCCTAAAAACAGGATGCAGCCTTCTTGCCTAAGGCTCCCTTTCCAGCACCATCCCTGCGAATCTGGCTTGCTCTCCCTGCACCAGCCACGTGGGTGGTCTTATCCTCCACATACTGAAGATGAGCCCACTCCTTCCTTTTTCTTCAGCCTGCCACAGCCTTCCTACAATCCTCACTTGCTTTGCTGTTTCTTACACTTCCCTAATCAAGCCCCCCTCGACAACTCTTCCTGCCTCTCCTTTACTTCCTACTTCCCTTATAAGATTAACCTGTTCTCTTCCTCTCTACTCCTCCTGTCTTCTGCCACCTCCTCCCTTTCCCCTTCTTCCTCTTCTACCTTCTCCTCCCCCTCCTCTTTCTCTCTCAGTCACTAGCCTCTACAGTTACTGATTTGATTTTTGTTTCTCTTTCTCACGGGAAGTTAGCCATCTGGTACTCAACTCACACTGCCCTGAAAAGTCTCGGGCTCATTAGCCACAGTTCCCAACCTGAGGGTTGTGACCCCTTTGAAGGTTACGTATCAGATATCTCACATACCATATATTAACCTTGTGATTCATAGCAGTGGCAAAATGACAGTTACAAAGTAAAAAAAAAAAAAAATTACAAAATAACTTTATGGTTCAGGGTCACCACCACATGAGGAACTGTATTAAAAGGTCACAGCATTAGGGAGGTTGAGAACCACTGCATAGCCGTTTGTCAATTGGTATTTAATTAATAGGTAAGTGAGTTACTCAGGAAGCATGGATTTGCCTCCTCTATCAAGTTCTTCCTAGTAACACCACCAGCACCATGACCACAGGAGTGACCAGCGGGACATGATGGGTCATTTGTGGCTGTGCAGTGAGAATGCAGGACGATGAGGGGAGTGGGACTTCGGTGACACTGCCCAGGAGAAGGTGGGCAGCAGGGCAGTGTGCGCACCAAGCCATTTCCACCCTGCACGGACCCTGCGTCTGTTCGGCAGCTGCCCTGCCGGGCTAGTACTGAAAGATTCTTTGCTACTTTCTTTCCTTCTGATTCTTTTCTTTCTCCCACACCCTCAGGAAGTGACAGGGATGGAGAAGCTAGACCATCTGGGGCTGTGGGAAGGCCTGGCAGAGAGATGGGACGTGACAGCGACAATGCTTGGGAGGCCTGACTTCATCTCCCTGTATCCAAGGACCGGCTGGAACAGCACAGGCAATGGCCATTTAGGGAAGTACGCACGATGTCCATTTGGACATTCTGATAGAAATCTGCATTCTGAAGGAGATGTGGGGTTTTTGTTAAGGAGCAAAGTTTCTCTCTGCTCCTTTCCTTTGTCACCCACGTTATGTGACCCACTGTCGACACCATGGAGATTTGTCATTTTCTGAATAGGATTCTCAAGCCCTCACTCCTTCTCATATTTTTTTTTTTCCTGCCATGAAGGTTCTGCTCATGGCCCCGTGGGAATAACATCAGTGGCATCTTCTCTACCCAAGTGGTAGTACAATGGGGCACTCTAGAAACACCATTCTTGGTGAGGTTTTGTAAACCAAAGAGCTAATTCTACTCATGCAGGCTAACCAGAGGGGAGAAGGGGCACGCAAGAGGAAGACTGTAGATCTCGCAAGTCATTGTGGTGCTGGCAACTGTCCTGTTTAAGAATAGCCTCTGGCTCTTGTTCCTCTTGCAGAGGATCCAGGTTAAATTCCCAGTACCCAAATGGTGACACACAACCATCCGTTAGCCAGTTCCAGGGGAGCTGATGCCCTCTTCTGCCTTCCTTGGGCACCAGGCATTCATACTGTGTGCACACATATATGCAGGCAAAACATTCATACACATAAAATGTGTAAATAGACATTTATGTCTATGCTTGTATGTGTGTATATGTGTGTATTTCTGTGTGTATAGAACAGGCTCTAAGCTATGCCTTGCTGTTCATTTGAGCTCGTTTCTGCCATTTGACTGGTTTCGGAAGATTGGGAATTTATTAGCCTGCTAATGCCTTAAACTCAGCTTTTGCAAAATGGACTTTCTTTATAGACTGGAGTCCACGTTAATGTGAGTAAGAGGATCTTTTCCATGAGGTTGCAATGAGCACCATGTGAGTCGATGTGTGGGAGGGGCTTAGGCCAATGCACATTGAACAGCAAGCTCCTGAAATGACAGCCGTACAGAGTGTCTGAAACTCATGACGTCATGCTGACAAATTGTGTGACTGTGGCTCCTTCCCCGGGTCTCCCTGCCTACAAAAGTGTATCAGTTAGGCCTTGTCAAAACCACCATTTTCCTCCAGTCTCCCGTGCTCCTCCTTTTCATTGATTACAGACAGAAGTGTGTTGAAAATGCTTCAGGGTCCTCTCCAGCCTGGTCTCAGTTATGTGACAATCCTTATGGTAACAGGTGACAGCAGTTTGGACTGGCGAAGCCAAATGGAGATGTGCTGTCTCTCCATGATGCCTCTGTGCGAACACTCTGCCCTTTCTTTTCAACAGGTAACTCTCTTAAGAAACCTACGAAATCCCAGGTTCTGCCACTTTCTTAGAAAATGACACTTGTTTAGAACCAGCACAAGATCATGGGAATCAATCAAAACACGTGCTGGTGCACAGGCTGTCATGAGCTACACACTCAACTCTAAACTAGTGACTTTATCCAGTGGTAAGAGGTCAAGGGAAGGTCACAGACAGGCCCTACCCTCTTTTTAAAAGGAAGGTCAGCGTCAGGCTTCAGACACTAAGACAAGATGGATTTTTCTGGAGGAATAGTGTTACTATCACAGAGAGAATAGAGGGAGACTGTTGAACCAGCAAAAGCACAGATGTTCGCCGTGACCCACCCTTCCCGCGCGGTCCTTTGAACATGTGCTCTAGCCTAGTTCCTGCCCTTGTACGTGATGTTTCTTCGCTTGAAATGTCTGCCTCACGCCTCCACCTATCAAAGGTTCAAAGTGCATTGTAAATTATACTTCCTTTATGGGACTTACTGCTTGGTAGTCATAATTTATTACTTTTATTGTAGCTCTTATCGTCCAGCTTGTTTTTATCAGGCCGTGTGCGTGCCTTTCTTTACTCTTCAGGTTATTAGGTGGGAAGAGCATGCTCCACACAGGCCTGTACATCTCTCCACTGTCCAGAGATCTGCGAGCTCCCTCTGTTAAGTTAGGGGTCGCTGCCACCTCCGCTAGTTTCCAGTGCCCTGTCCTCCACACTTCTGTTTGCTAATACATTTTTGACTGATTTGTTAGACAAGCTGATTGCCTCCAGAATTCATTTTCAGTGCTCTCGAAATTCCCCACGCTTGTTTTTTGTTTTGTTTTGTTAACCCAAGATTAACATTGTCCTGGTGCTGAAATATGTCCCCTTCCTCCAAGATACTGCAGGCAGCTAGGTCAAACAGAATTCATGTCTGTATTGACAGAAGGGTTTTGAGATTGCTTTCGTTTTCCAAAAACAAAACAACAAAACAAAAACACAAAACAAAAACTTTTGCATGTTTGTGTTTTTTCTTATGAACTTAAATGCAAACCGAGATCCTGTTGAGTTCTGCAAGGCCAGCAAACATTGTCACTAGCCTCTAGAAGAGATGTAGTCTCTAACCAGCAAACATTACCAGCCAACTCTGTCCCCAGTACCAGAAAGGCCTGGAACCTAGAGTGAGCCCTGGTGGCTTTAGCCTTGCTTGGTAATAGTTCAGAAATTACAGACCAGCTACTAGTCATGAGAAAGAGTGCTGAGTGTCTCTGCACTGGAGGTTGATCCCTGGCAAAGCCTCACACGGGCTACTAAACCTTCTCACAATGACTCCCACTCCTCTTCTTTTCCATCTTGCTGAGGAGACACAGCTTATATAACCCTCAGTCGGGGCTGTTTCAGAAATCTCATCTGAATGCCCATTTTCTGTGTTCTACTTCCCATTCCTGTATTTAAGAGAAAAAATATATATACATATATACATGCACACACATATGTATATATATACATATATACTTCATATCTTCATATATATATATATATGAAGATATGAATATATATGAAGCCTCTTGTGTAACCTGTTCTTTGAGGTCTAATTTCTTCTATTCAATTAGCTGTAGTTATCAAGTATAACAAAGTAGTTACAGTTGTTCGTGGCTTGATATCCTGACCCTTGCAGATCACACACTGAGTTTGCATGAGTAGTTGGACTACCTGAAAACAGGTCGCTCCAAGAATAGGCACGAGGTACGAACTTGAAGCGCTGAAACAGTGCCTCTGAAGAAACAAGACACAGAAAGATTCTGATTCTGAATCAAGCATCATTGAAAACGGGTTCCTGGCATTTGGTAGCGATTCTGCCCTCATATTGTAAGAAGTAGAACCCGGAAGTTGTTGGAAAGCTTAGCAATAGACGCTGCTTCGGCAACACTGACTTTGCAGTGTTCATTTCTGCTAACATCATTAGCTATCCGTGATGGCTTGAAAGAAAATGGCGCCCGTAGGCTCACAGGAAGTAGTACTATTAGGAGGTGAGCCTTGCTGGAGGAAGCGTGTCACTGGGGGTAGGCTGTGAGGTCTCAGAGGCCCAAGCTAGGTCAGTGGCTCTTAGCCCCTTCCTGCTACCTACAGATAGATGTAGAAGGCTCATCTCCTCTAACACCACATCGGCTGCATGCTGGCATGCTTCCCACCATGGTAATAATAGACTAATCCTCTGAACTGGAAGCCAGCCCCAATTAAATATTTTCCTTTATAAGGGTTGCCGTGGTCATGGCGTCTCTTCACAGCGGTAAAACCCTAGCTAAGACGCTATCATTTAAAGAAGTCCTCATCTATGTGTCAACCCCGAGTGTGTGGATGATAAACAATCCCCCACTTGGAAAACGAGGAAACTGAGGCTCATAGAGGTTAACTTACCTTTGTTAAGGTCTTTTCATTGAAACAGTATAGAGTTAGTATTTAAATCAAGACCTGACATCCTCCAAAGTCCCTACTGTTCCTCACTGCACATCAGGCCCATCCTCCCAAAACAGGTAATCGAGGAGTTTCCAACTTTCACACACAGATTTGTATGTCATTTGTCTACTCGCCAAATAACTTGAGCATCTGTGATGTGTGATTGTTTCCAGGTGCTGAGCATAACAGGATAGGGGAATCAGAGAAACGAGTTCAGTGAGCCATGGCTTGGGGAGAGTTTCACAGAGGCCACTGGGGGAGGGGCTCATCTTCAGTGTGAACACTGATGGACAAGTATGTGTTATGAGCACAACAGGAGAGAATAGTCCAGGTAGAGGTGCTTTTCCAGGCTTAGACGCTAAGAAGGTAGCCAGCATGTTTCAGAAGAGGGGCGTAAGGACGGACAAGTGCCCTGGCACCCCTATTAGATGTGCCCAAAGGTTTCTATATGTATCTAGGTGTAGAGAGGAAAAGAAAGTAGATCCTGTCTGAGAACATGGCACAAACAGGTGAGTCTGGAGACTGGAGTGTGGAGACTTGTTTTCATATCTAATGCTTGGGGAACATAGATGTGGAGAACAGACACAAACACCATCATGTGAGTCAGAATACCTTGGTCAGAATACCTTGGACCAAGCTAACGACCCTTAGGTAGAGGCTTATGGGTGATTGTCTTGCCAAATTTTCTTGAAGATAAAAATCTAGCTCCATTGCTTTGTACAAAGTGTTTTAGTCAGTAGTGCCTGAAATAAGAAAAACAGCTTGCACAAATATCATGCCAGAGGAGCCTTGGGAAAAGCTGCTGGATTAGTTCAATTGAATCTGATAGAGCTGTTCAGAATCACTGTGCTGGGACACAGGCTGCTGACATTGGGTAGTATAAAACAAAACCACACCCACTCTCTGAGTGTCCTAGACTAGAGGTCTGAGTGGTTTTGCTGGTTTCATATCACATCTGTTTTTCAGAATTTAAAAGGAGAAGGTTATCTCAAGGTGATTTCTCCAGAATAGCAGCTCTTTACCAACAGAGATTAGTAGCTGCCACAGGTTAAATTCCATCCATGTGGCAGATGCTTCTCTGTTTCCTATACAGTGTCACTCTGTCTTCACTGAGGTTATAGCTGGTGCCTGTGATTGGCTGGTAAAGGTGACTGATATCTCTTGCTTAAAAATCGCTCAAGGTCGAACATAGGCTATAACCTCAGGCTTTGGGACATCCGAGTCTGTACTGTTTTACTTCTGTGCTCTGTGCTTCACCTCAGTCATGGGGCCATTCTGACAAGAATAGCCTTGTTGGGTTCACGGGGTCTGTATTGCGTTCTCATCGTTGAGGCCAAGTGCTTGACAACAGCGGCATAAGGGAGGAAGGCTTTCTTTTAGCTGGGTGTTTAAGAGGGTCGTTCGCTGCAGGACAGCAGGAGCACGGAGTGACCGGTCACACTGTGACCACACACAGCAATGGCTATCGATGCTCACGCTTTTCTTCAGTCTGGGATTCCAGCTGATGGAATAGTGCCACCCACGTCACGCTAAAGGTCTCCCCATTTGAACCAAACCCCATTTGGAAACACTCTTACAGATGTGTCCAGAGGTGTGTTCCTTAAGTGATTATAAACCCACTCACGCTTACAGTGAGGGTGAGCCTCCGCAGTGGCCTAATGCCAGTGTGTGGAATGATAAAAGGCACATGTGTTTGGGACCAGTGGGCACAGCACAGTCCTTTGTGTCTGGAGAGCTGGATTCTCCCTTTATGTTTTGCTATAGAATGGCACAACTCGTTTGGAAAGTTTCACTGAGTTCTGGTTACATAAACTCTTTGCATAGTGATTCAGCTCCTTCAATACATAAAGTTCAGGAGATCAGTAACTGTGGCCAGAAGGTTTTCTCTGTCAGTCAACATAAGACAAAGCAGTTACCAGGAACATGTTTGGACTCAAATAGGCAGCCTTTACTTTAAAGATCTTAATTTTAATTTTTTAACAGCTTGCACACATGTGTGTATGTGTATGTGTGTATGTGTGTGTATTTACACACATGAGTGCAGTGCCCAAGAAGGCCAGCAGAGGGCATTGGATATCTTAGTGCTGGATTTACACATGTTTGTGAGCTAACTGAAATGGTGCTAGGAACCGAATTCAAATCCTTTGCAAGAGCAGAATAGGCACTAAACTTTGGAGTCATCTTTCCAGCCCTGGGAACAGCTACTTTAAAGTTGATGACAAACTGTTCAGTTGTGTCCCCGAACAGAGGTCAAATTCTTACTGTGTGCTTCAAAAGGTCTGATACTAAATGCTCCCAGAGACAGCAATCTGTAATGAGAACAGAGTGCTGCATTCTGTAAGTCTTTATGAAAATCTAAAATGAATTTTTATAGATTGTGTTTCCACTGGACTCTGTTACAAGCTGAATTGTGTTATTGAAAAATTCTTATGTTGGAGTTGAATACCACAGAATATAACTTCAGTTAGAAACTGGGTCACTGTAGGTACAGTCAGTTAAAATGAATCATTTTGAAGAGCCAGCTAGGCTCCCAATTCAGTATGTCCTATGTCCTCATAAAAAGAGGTTGCCAACAGACAGACAGGCAGACAGGCAGACAGGCAGACAGACAGACAGACAGACCCCCCCAACACACACACACACACACACACACACACACTCAGGGAGAAGGCTACCATGTGTGGATGAGGCAGAGATCATGTGATGTATCAAAAACCAAAGACTGCTGAAGATTGTCAGAAAGTCCCAGAGCTGAGCTGCGTGGCACAGATCCCCACGCCCCCAGAGCTGCGCTGCGTGGCACAGATCCCCATGCCTACAGAGCTGCGCTGCATGGCACAGATCCCCACGCCCCCAGAGCTGCGCTGCGTGGCACAGATCCCCACATCCCCAGAGCTGAGCTGCGTGGCACAGATCCCCATGCCTACAGAGCTGCGTTGCATGGCACAGATCCCCACACCCCCAGAGCTGCGCTGCGTGGCACAGATCCCCACATCCCCAGAGCTGAGCTGCGTGGCACAGATCCCCACACCCCCAGAGCTGAGCTGCGTGGCACAGATCCCCATGCCTACAGAGCTGAGCTGCGTGGCACAGATCCCCATGCCTACAGAGCTGCGCTGTGTGGCACAGATCCCCATGCCTCCATCAGGAGCCAGTTTTGCTCATCCTTCCTCTCAGAATTTAGTCTCAGAATTATGAAGACTTTTTTTGTCCTTTCTGTCTCTTGGTTGTAGACGTAGCTTTTGACCTGCTCCCTCCCAGCTGAATAATAGTAAACACTTAGTAAGTTCATAAAATCATCAGGTATGAATGAACGAATCACTTTCTTAGTGACTGATTCTGTTCTGCCTTTAGAAAATAAATACTGACACAGACAGAGGTTAAAGAATCTCTCTAGGGTCCTATAGCTAGGAAATCCCAGGAGCAAGAACTTCTCATTGATTTCAGACTGTTGAGTGCCTTTTCAGGGTGCAGTGTGGTCCCCACGGAAGGGAGAAAAGGCTTACACAAGCACTGCAAAGATGGAAACAAAACGGTAGGAGGTGGATCTTTGAAAAGGATGTGGAATTTGTGGGCAAAATGAGACCTAGCGGAAGAATCTACAGACACTTGTTCGTTCTAGGACCATCTTTCTGATATTTTGGAGCAACATTGTCCAAAACATGTTTTGTGGAAAACCCGAGGATGCACGAGAAAATGATTCCAGTCACTCAATGCAAGTAAGCTGTGGTTCTCTAACTGCTCTGTGCCTGCTGGTGTTTCAACAACTTGATACAAGCTAGAGTCACTTGCGAAGAGAGAACCTCAAATGAGAAAACTACTCCATAAGATTGGCCTGTAGGCAAACCTATGGGGGCATTTTCTTAATTAGTGATGGATGTAGGAGAGCCTAGTCCATTGTGGATGGTGCCACCCTGGGCAGGTGATCCTGGGATGTATAAGAAAGTAGTCTGAGCAAGCTTTGGGGAGCACGCTAGTAAGCAGCACCCCTCCATAACCTCTGCATCAGTTCGTGCCTCCAGGTCCTGTCCTGCTGGAGTTCCTGCTCTGACTTCCCTGGATGATGCATTGGAAGCTGTATGATGAAATAAGCCGTCCCTTCTAGTCGGGAGAAACCCTGTGACATCTCAATTCATCACATGCTTAGCATATGCTGAGTATTTACTATGACAAGTGTTGCAGGAAAGAGCTCTCTCTCTCCTTCTTCCCTCCCTTTCTCTTGTTTTTTGTGTGCATTGGCATATGTGTAAGCATAATGTGTGTGTGTGTAGACGTTAAGATGACCTTGGGTATCTTTCTTACTTGGTCTGAATGAGAAATGTCTACTAGATTCATGTATTGAATAATTGGTCTCCCAATGGAGGTGCTGCATGGGGTGAGAGGGCTAGGTAATAGAAACCTCTGGAATAAACTCAGAGTGGGGTGAACTTGGAGCATTTATAGTCTCTCCTGTTTCTGGTTTACTCCCTTTGCTATGCGTTTGTGGTTGAAGATGTGATGTCTCAGCTTCCTAAGCCCCTCAGCTGCTGCCATACCTTCCCTGCCCTTATTAACTCTCCTGGGATCATATGTCCAAATTAAGTCTTCCTTTTCCAGCTTGCCTGGGTAATGTCATTTTCTCATAGCAACAGGAGAGTAGTCAATGCACTCTGCACTTAGCTGTTGCAACAGGGCCTCTCACCGAACGAATTTACCTGCTTGGTTTTTATGTGAGGGACCTAAACTCTGGTCCTTCAACTTGCCTCAAGCTCATCACTTCTTTTCCCTTTCTTCTTAAATAATCCACTTGTATCTTAACCATGAGACACACAGACATCATGTGAAGACTAACATCAAAACCTTCATGGTAGTATTAACAGCTTAAACATGACAGGGATACAGCGGAAGTCTTCTCCTGTGTATCTTACATTCCATAGCCCCACCTGCTTTCTCAATCCCACATTTCTCCTTTCTGTACTTACCTTTGTGGTCTCACTGTGTCCCACAACTGTATGGTTTAATTTAACAAGTTTTTAAGCTTTATATAATTGCTCTCATGGCGTGTATTCCGTCTCATAGTACCATTTTCTTTCAACATTTTTGCTTTGTGAACTTTTTTTTCAGATAACTACATTCGTTTTACTTCATTCGTCTTCTCCTTGTAAAAAATATGCCATGTGCATTAAAAGCATTTAGCTTGTTTCCTATTTTTCTATTGCAAACAATACCACCATGCATATTCTTATGGAGGAAGTGAGAAAATAAACTTTCTCTAGGAATCACACACAGAATTGCTGGACTACAGCGTACACTCCTTTTCAGTTTTTTCTCAGTAGCCTTTGGCTAGTTGCTCTCCATTGTAGTGACTCTGGTTCATAACTTCCCATGCTGTATGACTGTGTTGTTGCCACACATTAGCTGTTGACTTTGTCAGCTTACATAATCCTGCCAGCACTATGAGTATGAAGTGATAGCTCATTGTGATTTGACTTGCAATTGCCCAATATCTTGTAAGAGTGACTGTTCCATCATCTGCCTGCTGGACATTTAGACTTTATCATCCGGGCATCGCCTCCCTTCTCCCCTTTCACACACTTGACCCCACTTTTCATATTGGTTTATTTATCTTTTCACATTGATTTTTGGAAGTTCTTGGTTAGTTCTCTCTCTCTCTCTCTCTCTCTCTCTCTCTCTCTCTCTCTCTCTCTCTCTCTCTCTTTCACTTTTTTGCTTTCTCTCTCTCTCTCTTGTTTGTTTTTGTTTTTCACAACAGGGTTTCTCTGTGTATCTCTGGCTGTCCTGGAACTCACTCTGTAGACCAGGCTGGCCTCAAACTCACAGAGATCCACCTGCCTCTGTCTCCCGAGTGCTGGGATTAAAGGTGTGGTCTACCACCACCTGGTAGTTAGTTCTCAATATTATTATTTCTCACATACTTCTTTTATGAATATCTTCCTGAACATAGAGGTTTTCAGTTTTTGGAGGTTTCTTTGTGTGGAATTTGAAAAATTACATATAATTCATAAAATTACATATGATTTATAAAATTACATATAGCTTATAAATATACAGTTGATTGTATTTGCATCTTCATTCTGACTAATCTCTTTCAAGCTTATTTAATAGCTCATCTTCAATACCTAATCTATAGGCAGATTCACCACTTATTTTCCTCCCAATGTTGTTTTGCCTTTTGCCTTTTGTTTTGCCTTAATAAATATTGAATTGAATTCTATGTGTGAAATGAGATAAGGACCCATTTCTTCCCCTCCTTCTACACCATGTGTAGCCTGCTGCCATAGTACCATTTATAGAATAGGGCACTATGCCCCACTGAGAATTTGAAATATCAGTCATATTTTAATGAGTATGAGTATCTTAAAAAACAATACACACCATTTTCCAATTTATTTTAAAATCACTATTATACTGAATTAGCTATAGTCTAATAATAAATTGGCTTTGGCTATGGTAGGTACTGTATTGGTGATTCAAGTGAATTGTTTCCTCGTACCGGTGCACTTAGCGACATGACTTTGAAACTCATGCCATTAAAATTCTGAGTCTGCTTCTCCACCCTTGGAATCGGGACTTGATGTGTTATTTGCTTTGGCCATCAGAACATGACAGCGGTGACTCAGTGCCAATTTCAGACAGAACTCAAGACCCTACACGTTTCTACTCCCTCTTGTGAAACTCGGCCTCAAAGCTAGGTAGAGCCAATCCAACCTGAGACCATACTAGGCCAGTCATTGCTTAGCCAACCTACCAGCTGTCCACGTGAACAAGCTCTGTCAAAACGGCCATGCTGAATTCAGAGCACAGGAATGCATTATCAGTGCGTAGACTCACAAGCCAGATAAACGCTGTTGGGCTATGGGGTTGTTTGCCCTACAATATAGGACCAATCTCACCCCTTATTCTATTACTGAAAGCGTCTGAGTTGATCACAGCCTTATGTGCTTCCACAGAGAATGGGTTCATCAGATAGAATGACCAGTTTAGCCCCCTTCAACATAACTCAATTTCAGGACAGCATCTTTTTTGCAGCAGAGAGAATCTTCCATCATTTCACCTGAGTTTATTCCCTAAAGTGAAGCAAACCAGACCATTTCCTGCCGTATCCCCATACGTTATTAGTTTATTTGTATTGGCTTTATCATATTATCCTGCCATTATCATAAGATGGGGTTCTGTTGTTATGGCAACCAAAAGTGATACATGAGCTCTTCGATTTAATTGAAGTCATAACCATCTTTGGCCACATTCCACATACTTTCTTGGCTGCCTTCACGCCTGTGGTTAGAAGGATGGGGACTATTCTACAATTCTGCCAGGAACCGATGTTTCCTATCTTGTTTCTGTCTCTGCGCCACCAGTGAGAGTACATTTGTTCTCTCAGTTCCCTAACTTCTCATCTTCAGGGTAGTACAAAACAACATGAATCCAGCATACATGTGATAGTCACCTGACGCGTACTTGCCACCAGGACAAGAGAGGCAAACACAGCCCCCCTCTCTTACGGAATTAACCATGTTGGAGAGGCGGGGCATAGTGTGCCAGCTCAGGGCTATGAAAAATAAGCCCAGGCCAGCGAGTCGCTATCAGATATAATTTGGCTGCATGAAGATTTGTGTAAAGAATAAAATGTAAGAGCTGGCAGGACTGGAAATAAGGTGATGTTTGCAGTAGCACTGGGTAAGAACTTCCCATCAAAATTATGGTCCATAAGATAGTCTCAAGCTCCTAGGGAGGGTAAGGAGGTGGACGGAGACCGCTGTGGGCTGAAGTGAGCCTGTGACAGTGAGAGAGACTGGAGATACTTCCAGGAGAGCAGGCAGGGGACTGTCACAGTGTTTTCTACATAGGGGACAGTGGTTCCTGCCCAGGCTCTGCTCGTCTGCCCAGGAACTGAGCTGCAAAGGTCTAAAGGGCACTCATCCTAGAAACAGGCCATGTGCTCCAAGCAGTAGCTTCAGGAGAAGCAGGGTGAGTCTGCCGGTAACCTAGCAAGCTTCGGGTCTAGTACTCATCCTAAGAGGATGATTGCAGGTCTGCTGGGTGCTGAACTCACATCAGAGTCATTGGAACGTGTCATGTGCTACAGTCGCTCGTACTTAAGGTCATTTTTCTTCATACACTAGGTTTCTCTCAGTCATCTTGCTGGGACTCCTGTTGCTGGAAGGCCTACTGGACCTGGACCAGCTCAAGTGGGCTCACACCAGAGCCTCCGGCTTGCATAAAGGTATGTACATCCGACATTGCAACGCCTTAACCTGGATCAGGTCCTGAACAGCCTCAGTCCTGTCACTCGGCTTAGCTTCTTCATTGTCAGCTCTTAGTATCTCATCCTTATGGTTGCTCAATAGAAAAAGATTTTCATTCCAGGTTCCCTAATCACAAGCAAACGCACAGACTCTCAGGGAACAGGAAACATTGTACAAGGCCCTAGGATATAGCCTAACTGGAGACTTTAGGCCCTCGGCTTTAAAGCTGGGTCTATGATAAAGATTCATGATTCTTTATTCCACCAATATGGGCAAACTTCTGAGTGAGTGAATATTTTTGAATATTATTATTATTATTATTATTATTATTATTTATTGTCATTATTTTATTTTTTCAAGGCAGGGTTTCTCTGTATAGCCCTAGCTACATAGTTAGTCCTGGAACTAACTCTGTAGACCAGGCTGGCCTCAAGCTCACAGAGATCTGCCTGCCTCTGCCTCCCGAGTGCTGGGATTAAAGGTGTGCGCCACCACCGCCCAGCTTGAATTTATTTTTCATTCTTCTTTAGGTTTGTATTCTTTTAGGTTGCTCCTATCATTTCTTCCTCTCTGAAAAATGTCAGGACCCATGGCTCCAGTCTCCATGGTATTTCCTCTTAATGGAATGCCAGGCAACAAGATTTCCTTCTCTAGCACAGACGGAGCTGGAGAACTCTAAGGTGGGCCTAACCGAATTCCTGCAGGATCCGGGAGAAGGACTAATGGCAGAGGGAAGTGTGGGTCGTGGCCACAGACCACAGTTGGCACACAGTAGTGCCCACTAGGAGCTAGTTCCTGCCACCTAGAGCCCAAGCAGTTCTGTTTCTCCTTCTGATCAGTCTCCTCCCATTAATTTCCTCTTCTGCTTGGATTAGTCAGAGCTGGCTTCTGTTCTGGGAGAACAGTCGAGCCCACAGTTGGTGTGTGTGTGTGTGTGTGTGCGCGCGTTTCCCTGAGGCCTGGACTGTTTCCAGTTCTTACAAGAATCTGTACTATGAACGAGTCTCTCGATTAGGCAGGCCTTTTTACCTTTGAGGAAAGAGTGACGATCTTCATTTCTGGAGGTTAGCAGGTGCTTGGGGGCCTTGGAACTAAAAATCGTGGCAATATTTTTGGCTTTCTCTAGCAAAGCATAGTTATTTTTGTAGAATGAGTTTTTTCAGGAACTCATGAAAATAGTTATAGATAAGCCCTCAATCGAAAGGCTAGCCCTACCTTCCCAGAGCAGACTGGGTTGGGGTGCTAAGTCATGCCTCACACTATCACGCTTCCTCTAAGTCTTTCTGAGCCCACAAAGTTAGGGGCTGCTGCGGGGTCATCCCGAGATAAGTAGACAGCTGAGGGGGATCTAATCCCCTGCTTGCCTAAACTCCCAGCTGCCTTCAGTTCCTCGTCACAGAAAATAGGGAAAGTTCCGGAAACACAAGAATGGGCTTGCTCCTGATCATTAGTGACTAAGTGACCTCCAGCCAAACTCTGATGGCTAAAGTGCTTTCCTCTAATTGCCTGCTTGTTCCATGCCAGCCATGGGCTAAGTATGGGGCGTTGTTTTAAGTCACTGAGCTATTAACGACCTTGTCTATGCTGGAGCTATGGAGTTATAAAATATGTATGATATACTCTGCCTCCCAGAGGATATTCACAGGTGAGGAGAGGTAAAGGAAGATGTCACTACTAGAGAGAGGAGAGGGAGGGCAGCTAAGAGGATGGAGTGACCACAGTCGGAGGGCTTCTTGGTGCTGCCAAGACGGAGGGAGTCTTAAGAATAAACTAACAAGTCAAAACCAGAGCCTGGAAGTGCAGGACCCAAAGCCCCAAAGTCTCTAAGACACAAACCAGGAAGCAGAATCACATCTGTTTGCACATCTGTTTTCTAACAATGAAAAAGACAAATGAAACAGCGCTTTTCTGGCCTCTTAATCACTTCCATATATCCCTACTCTGCATGAGGTTTCTCTCGAAATCACCAAGTCCCCAAGTATCGGGTAGTATCCGAAAGAACCAAGTGCCAGATAGCACCGAGTACCCAATGGCGTTGACTGTGTGCTTGTAGGATGATCTCGAAACTCCTTGGCATGTTCTTCTGCTCACATCGTATCTTTACTATGTAGAGATGGTCTTGTGAATTAGTCTCTCTCTTACACCCCAACACTCACACACACATAGAGAGAGACAGTCAGACAGAGACAGAGACACAGAGAGACAGAGAATTGGAGACAGGGAAAGAGACAAGACCCAGAGAGAGAGAGAGAGAGAGAAAGAGAGAGAGAGAGAGAGAGAGAGAGAGAGAGAGAGAGAGAGAGAGAGAGAGAGAGAGAGAGAGAGAAACCTGCCTTTCCTTACACTCTAGGTTCCCAACTCTGAAGGCTCTCAATCTTTAACCCTCTACTGCATTGCATGCAACCCAGCCTTTGCTGTCACTTCCGCGTGCAACACTCCCCATCTGCCCACCTCCCCTTGGCAAATTCCAGTTCATTACTCAACACTCAATTTAAGAGTCCCTGTCTTTATGAAGAGTCTGGATCCTGGCTTGTGTTTACAAGACTCTTGTTTGTGCTTGTCTACACATAAGCTCCCGGGATAGGACAGTGCCTGGTTTGCTCTAGGCTCTCCTATCCTCCAGTGTTCCCGTGGTGGGGTGCATAGAGACTGCTCTTGCGGAAATCTAGTCTCTAGTCTCTCCTCTCCTCCAGTGTTCCTGCGGTGGGGTGCATAGAGACCACTCCTGAGGAATCTGAACAGTCACCATTGTGATAGCTGAGGAGCTGAGGTGTATGGGACAAGATCGTAGGCATCAGTGTATCCCAACACTTCCCGCTGGGATGTAAAGAGAAACGGAACTATTATTCAAACACAAGAGGAAATGGAAGTGTGGGGAGTTGGAAATATTAATAGAACAGAGCTTCGTAGAGATTCCAGTGTGTCATTCGGCTGTCCTGGATTCATGAGGGTAGGGGACAAGAAACCCCATTCTAGAAAGGGACAAGTTTTGTTTTGGTTTTGTGGTACTTTGGTGATTTTAATAGATATTTATAACCTGGAACATGGGCAGTTCAGCTTTTGTTGCCCAACCTGGCATTTTCTCTTGTGCACACAGCTCCTCAGAATCCTCATCATAGCCTGTAACCACATCCCCTGCTGGGCCTAGTGCTAAATCAACACTGTCAGTTAAAAACCAAACACAGACAGGTGCAAGCACATGGAGCGGGGGGGGGGGGGGGGGGCGTTTATCCAATCGCAGGGATGGGGGCTCTCCCTCTATGACCAGACCTTTGGGGGTCCCACACACAGGGGGACAGGGGAGGCTGCCAAAAGCCTGGAAAGGCTTCCAGGGTCCCTCCCACGCCAGGCCCACTTGGAAGAGGACTGGAGAAATACTCCATTTTCTATCCCAGCCTCTTACTAAGGATCCCCCGCAGAGGTCTAGCAAGTGTTTCTGAGTTGCTGGGACTCCCAGGTGACCTCAGCTGCAAGCCATGGTGGGAACTGGAGACTGGCCAAGATCAGGAGATTTTTTTTTTCAAAGCTCTTCTTTCAAGGGAAAAAGTAATATATTTTTTTAAAAAACCCTGCTCCCAGCCCCCGGTCCTACACTGTGGATCCAGCTGCCTCAAAAGACTTCTGGTATTTTTGCTGTGAAGTAGTGTTCCGGAAGTTGCCTGAACCAGGCCATGAATCATAGGCTTGCCCGTGCTCATCAATAACAGCAATGACACCGCTGGGTTTTGCTTTTGTGCTTTGGTTTTGGTACTGGTGATGGAGCCCTATACTTGGAGCCAGTACTCTGCCACCAAGCATAGCCCCATCCCAACAACAATGATTGACAGCTGGACCCAGATTGTACGGAGCATCTACTGCACACCAGGCTGCCTTAGATGCTTCACAAGTATTATTGTCTTTAGGTCTCACGTTGATCTGGTGAGTGGCTGCCATTAATTCATCCTCCCTGCTTTGCCAGCTTGGAATTGAGGGGCAAAGGGATACACTAAATCATACAAATGATGTAGCTGGCAGGTGTGTGATGGAACCAGCATTTACTGCCAGGTAGCTGGCCTCAGAGGATGGGCCATCAGGTCTTTTAGTGTATTGCCCTAGATCTGGAAGTTGCTCATGTGCAATTGGGCGTGTGTTTGGCATTTAAAACAGTCAATTCCAGGCTTTACCCCCAAAGATAACGATTTTTGTTGTTTGGGGTAGCCTTGGTATTAAATTATATCTATATTATACGAGTGAATGTATGTGTGTATTTGAGAGTGTGTAAATGTATGTATGTGGGGGATGTGAATATGTGTGCATTGTGTGTGAGTGTATGTGTTGTGTGTGTATTTATTGTATGTGAGTATTGCTGCACTGTGTGTGAACGTGTATGTTGTATGTGCTGTGTATGTATGTGTGTGTGACTGTGTGTATTGTGTGTGAGTGTATGTGTGTTTATGTGATTGTGTACATATGTGAAATGGTTGTGTATCAGATATCTTAATCACTTACAAGGCGATTCTAGAAGGCACAATAAGCATTCCCTGTTATGTCATCCAAGGTGAGCATTGAGGAGGAAGGGCTCCCAACCCTGGCAACCCAGTCAAGGAAGGTATGACTTGGTATCATGCCATGACCAAGGCTTGGAGAAGAAAATCAGGAAGAAGGCAGAGGCATCCAGAAGAGTAGAAGAGGGGCAGAACAGATGCCTGTTTCACATTTGCTGGGGTGGCCTTGGAGATGCGTCAGGATGAGGACCACAGAGGGTGACCACCGTTCCTGTCACAGAGGGTTTCTGGAACTTGGCAGCACTGAAAAGATCTACCATTCGCAGAGAGTTTTTTTTTTTTTTATCTTTTTTATGGTTTATTTTTTTATATTTAAAAATTTCCATCTCCTCCCCCTCCTCCTCCCCCTTCCCTTCCCTCCTCTCCACCCATACCCCCCCTCCCTCCCTCTCCAGGCCAAGGAGCCATCAGGGTTCCCTACTCTATGTTAAGACCAAGGTCCTCCCAACTCCCCCCAGGTCCAGGAAGGTGATCAACCAAGCTGAGAAGGCTCCCACAGAGCCCTTCCACGCAGAAGAATCAAAGCCCAGCGCCAAGGACAATCGCAGAGAGCTGTTTTAAGAGAGAACCTTGCCCTGTAAGCCACATCTGTTGGAGGCAGGGGGCTGGGCGGTGACCTGGAAGGCATAGCACTGTAAGCTCCTGGTGTGGATGGAGGAGCTGGGACGAGTGAGTCTTTCCAGCCCCCAGGTGCCGTTCCGAACCAGCTGTCACTCACGAGTCAGAAGACACATATTTGAAAACCATAAAATCCATGTCTGTTAAAGATGAACTATTTTAAACTAGGGGGAAACCCACATAATTTTATCACCCACACACGTCAGCTATTTCTTATATTTCTTTATGATGTTTTTTCTAGAGGTAATTTTGAGCATAATGTTACCATAAAATATATACAGATATTATATATATCAGTCTTCCTTTTCTACTTATTATGAGGCTGTTTATTCTTTGCATGGCGTCTCTTCCTTATAATAATTATGTTAAAAAAGATGAGTTGTTGCTGGGTTTTCAAAAATTGAATGATCTGTGCTCTCATTCTACAGGGAAGATTATTGTAAACATCTGCTATTGATAAGAATTTGTAACTGTGATAGTTAAATCAGTAACTTCCAAAATATGTACTTTGCATGTTTATGTGTGTAGTTATATTCATGTATCTAATATGAATATAGAATATCTTTCCTTATACATATAGCATAAAATCTGGGGGTTTTGTTACTTGCAAACAGCCATGAAATCAAAACAGTTTTACCTGTTAAAATAAAACTCCAAGATCGATAAAATTCAAACTGACATTAATTAAATGTGACATGCAGTGTATTTTGCATCTAACTGTTGCTCTCTGGGCTAAGCAAGGCACACTGCATTCCTGGTGGAAGAGGGCCATGCTGTGGGGGTCACTCAATTTTTTCTGCTCCTTTCCTTGTCCTGTGCTCTCAGAAGTTTCTAGAAACGCAGCCTGTAGCCATCTCTTGCCCCAATTTGGCACCAAGGCCTGCTTTGTATCAATACTGATTTTCTTCTACTCTTCCCAGCTCCCAGTAATTCAAATACTACCAGCTGGTGCCCATGTAATCATGAGCACAGATTCCAAACTGAGCCCTGAAATCAAATCCAAATGGGCCTATCAGTTAAATCAGAACATGACTGTGTTGATTCTTACGTTATGACAGAAAGGTCAGCATAAACATGAAAGCCTTTCATTAAAAACTTCCAAAGACGGGTGGGTCATCACCGGGCCGCCATTGTCTTGAGAAACGCTGGATTGTTTTATCTGTTAAAGATGACATGTGAGTGGGCCGATGGACCGGTGCATAAGATGCTGGCTGTGCAGCCATGTGGACCTGAGCATGGATCCCGGCGCTCAGTAAGAAGCCAGGTGTGGCTGTGTTCTTCCTAGTGTAGGAGTGGAGGCTGGAGGATGGCTGGGATTTGCTGGCCAGTTTAGCTGTAGGTTCAGCGAGCAATTCCGTCTCAAAGGAGTAAGGCAGAGGGAGATAGAGTGGGACACACCATGTTGCCTTCCGGGTATCCACAATCATAGTCATGCTTCCACACGCATGCGGACACATACATGTGCATATACCACATTCATATGCTCACACACATAGACACAGAAAATTAAAACTGTGCAATTTATTTTCTCTGATCACACGACTGGCTTGAATTTAGTTGTTAATCCAGAGCCACTCAGTCACAGACAGGATGACAGAGATTTGTAGAGGTCACGGAGCCTGCTAGCGTGTGGAGAACAGTCAGGTGAAGACACATCCTTCTCTGGCCTCGGCCATTCCCGAGCCAGCACTCTTGGGTGCTGGGCTCACACCCTGCTGCAATGTCTCTCAAAAACCTTCTTTCTTTCCCTGGGATTTATTCTGCTTGTGCCTAGCAGGACAAGGGCTGAACATGAAAGACGGCTTACTCTTCCTTAGAAAAGAGCTGGCCTCTGTTATTCAGCAATGGGCTAAACAGCTTATGAAGATAACCCGATGAGGGAAGGGCCCTTTAAGAGATTTCACCCGTTCTGGCAGTAGCTTTGGCGGCTGGCAGTCGCTTGCCAGCTATTAAATGGTTCTGAATATATGAAGATTTGTAATTTCCTCCTTGGAAGGGCTCAGCCAGAAAGTCGAAGTCACGTGTCGAGAGGCCTGCGCACGCATTGGCGTACGTGGGTGCTTTGTTTTCGCAGGCTGATTCTGGAAACCAGTCAGGTTAGTTTGGTATTTCATCTTTTGGCCCAGTCCACAACCTGGCACGGCTCGCATTACTCCTGCCATGTACCAAAGTTCAGAATCCCAGATCAGCCAGCCTGTAATTACTGCAGGAGAGCCAGCTTTCTTCTCTTAGTGAGCAGATTGATGGATCTGTTTAGACTGCATGCCCTCCGGAACCTGGCTCTCCTGGAACCTGGGCTCCCTTCCTAGAGCTCAGGCAGGCTCCACCCCGACCCTTCTGCGCACAGGTGACTGTCCCACTGTGCAGGGTTGCTGGGCCCAAACTGGTTTCCAAACCTGTTTGGCTCCTCTGGAGAGGTCTTTAGCTGTCCAAAGGGAAAGAAAGCACGGGGCAGGGATGGCCAAAAACTCATGCTTCTCCTGCATTCCAAGTGGGTAGGTGTGGGAGGGGCATCGGGGTGGTAAGAATGCAGAAGACCTACTGAGCCTCATGCTCCTAAGTGTCTGACAACTTGGCTTTTGACACTTGCAGACTAAAGGTGGGGCCTAGGCCTTCCTTTGTCTTATTTCCTGCCACCTCTTCAGTGGCTGGAAGCAAGGCCTTGAAGAGCAAGCAGGTTTAGGTGCACAGTGCAAGACATATAAGAAGGACATTTGCCACAGGACGAAAGTTACTGGTTCTGTGTCTGGCTTTAGTTCAAAACCACTTAGAGATTTTTTTATGAAGCATGAGTGAGGGGTGGGTGTGTAGGTAAAAGGGGTGGAGCTACTTCCTAATCCTACTGCTCCTATTGATGTGTGCTCCACTCTGGGTTAATGTGCCCTCACTTTGTGTCTTCCTAGAGAGCTTCCCAGGGGTCCATGTTTTCCCATTCACACATAGATATTTTGACTCCATGCGTCTGCCTCATCTACCTTCCCCACTTTGAATCCAGTGATTTCTTTCCTGAGATCAAGATGGCCACTCAGCCATCACGGCTTTCTCCTCTTTGCTTGTATGATTCTGGCTGAAGGGATCCT
Source organism: Arvicola amphibius (assembly GCF_903992535.2). NCBI lineage: Eukaryota > Metazoa > Chordata > Mammalia > Rodentia > Cricetidae > Arvicola > Arvicola amphibius. The sequence goes on from NC_052063.2 coordinate 41,025,593, forward strand.
CGCAGCTCTGGTTGCTGGTGGTGTTCTGGAACCCAGTTCAAGCACTCTTCTCACGTCTTTTTTTTTCTCCCTCCATCCCTGTCTATAGTGCACATGTCTGGTTAGTGCTGGGCACCCTTAAGAACGGTCCCACTTACCTGTTTGTTGTTTGTTCTATTCCCCCCCCCCACACACACACACTGTCTGGCCTTCAGTGCTTAGACAATGTTCAACAGATGTGCAGCAGGTACTAAATATTCCCCTTATGTAATGAGTCTTCCCAGACACAAACCACATGCTAGGCACCACCGTAAGAGCTTCCAAAGTATTAAAACTCATTTACAACAAGTGTAAGAGGTTGGCCTAAAGCTGGTCTCTGTTGTGTAGACGGGTGCAGTGGTTTAGATGTGAAATATGCTCTCAAGAAGCACATGCACCGAAGGCATGGTCCTCAGCTGGTGGCTCTTTCCCGAGGTGTCCAGGTCATGAGTGTGCTTTCTTCACAAATGCCCTGTTCTTCCATGAGTTCTTATTGAATGGGGTGGAAGGAGACGGGCCTGGTGGAGGAAACAGGCGCCTTTGAAGGTGTACCTCACCCCGGCTCCTTCTTCCTCACTTCCGGCTTCTTTGCTGCTGTGAGGTGGACACCCTACTCTATCGCATGTCCCTTGTCACTGCAATTGTCTGCATCACCAGACTGATGGTGATCCTCCTGTCTCAGCCTCTGGAATGCTGGGATTATAGATTTTGGTTTTGTTTTTTTTTTTTCCTGAAAGAGTCTCTCTCTGTAGTCCAGGCTGGCCCAGAACTCACTATGTAACTCAGGCTGGCCTTAAGTGTCACTAGAAATGGAGACATTCCTTAGATACCCTATTTACAGAACAGTTTTAGCCCTTATTGCCTTTCTCCGGGACGTCACTTTCTTCCTAACCAATTCTGTATATAAGCCTTATGTTCCCCTTGATCTAAAAACTTTGATCTAACAATGAATCAACCTCATAGTTGTTATACACATTGAAGGATGCCACCTGTACATGTGCTTCCATAGGTAGCTGTCCTCCCTCCCTGGGAAGTCGGAAGATCACAGAGCACCACTCACCCCGAATCACAGAGCTCAATGTCCCATGTAGAGTAGACATTGTTCTCGTGGGTTTTCTGTCAACCTGGCATGTCTAGAGTCATATGGGAAGAGGAGCCTCATGTAAGAAAATGCCCCCATCACATTGCCCATAGGAGTGTCTCTGGGGCATTTTCTTGATTAATGATGGATGTAGGTAAGCTCACTCCACTGGGGGGAGGGTGGTGCCACCCCTGGACAGGTGGTCCTGAGCTGTATAAGAAAGCAGGCTGAGACAGCCGTAAGAGACAAGCCAGTAAGCAACACCCCTCGCTGACTGCCGTTCCAGTTCCCGCCTTGGCTTCCCTCAATGGACTGTCGGGGATAAGTAAACCAAAAACCCTTGTTCCTCTGCAAGTAGCTTTTGGTGTTTTATCATTGCAGCAAATATCCTAAGGCACACACAGGACCGTGGTTAAACATAGGTGGCTTCCCTGGCAATGACGGCATCTTTAGCTACACTAGCAGTAAAGATGGTGTATCTAAAGATGCTTTCCACAGAGGCATTTATTCCGTTTTTAATTGAATTTAATTTTGTGGTATGGCTATCTTATAGTGAAAGCTGGTCTTGAACTCATCACCTTCCTAACTCCCTGCTCCTAACTGTAGATGGTAGGAGTGCACCAGCAGAGCCCGGCTCCACAAGAGCTTTGTGACTTAGCTCTGACAACTCAGCTCATCTGACTTCACCAACAGTTCTGGTGATTTTTTTTTTCTCAAGGAAAAAGCCATTCCAGAGGAGATAATCCTTAAAGTGGACTAAGTAATAACACCTTCTGAAGCATTGATGCAGCTCAATGTGTTTCGTTTATCATGTTCTTTGAGCAGAGCAATTTGAGAGAACATGTTCCATTCTCTCTCCCTCTCTTGTGGCCTCATCAACCCGTTAGCAAATTAATCTGAATAAAAGTGACTTCCTCTCAGCGGCGAGTTAAACATAAGACACATTCACGTGGTTCTTACTTCATTGTATCTTCACATTCCGCTCTGCTTTTTAATTATATATAATTGCTAGGGAACAGGGAATAAAATCTGTTTAATCTAAAGTGAAACACGCTAAATAGATAATACTTCCAGTTCCTGTTTTCTTTGGTTTTTAAAGGTATGACTTTAACTTAGTGTGACTGGATTCATGAATACATGGCTAGCTATTCCAGAAAATGTTGCTTACGTGATTAAACACCTTTTCATGTGCCCCTATTTCTTTTTAAATATTGCCATGTAGTTTATCTACTCAAGTCATGACATTTGGGGTGCGACTGCTTAAAATGCCAACTTTTTTCCCTCTTTATAAAATAGTTGCAATTAGCTGCAAAGAAAAGTTGAACTCAGTGGTGGCATATGAAGACTTCGCTAAGATGCTATGTTTTTACTGCAGTTTTCAGTGTGTCTGTTTTTCAGTGGGGAAGAATTCTGTTAAAGTCTGTCACCATGATCATATTAAAATGCAGTATTGCCCAGCAGTCATGCTCAGACCCTAGAGACAGTCTTACAGATTGAGATTATCCTTTGCCTTAGTCATGAATTCTTATAATTCTTATAACTTCTGTGTACTCAATATCTTTCTCTGAATCTCCTGGATACAGTAAAAGCCTTCTGAGGGGATTGAAGTAGATTCTTTCCTAAGGCCCATTACCTCCTGAGTCATGAGCTACCTCCCAGACAGGTTACCAATACCAGGCATGAATTCCCTCTTGTGGAAAAGGACTCAAATTCAATCAGAATTGGCACATCTTACCTAGTAGGTCATTCTTTGGGTGGATCATGATCTTCTCAGAAACCAAAGGTTGTTAAATAAAAATCCCACCGTCAAGTGTGGGATATCTCTATGAGTTGGTGTAGGGATAACTCAGAGACCAACCCTCAAACAATACTGGCTGTTTCTATTGTTTTTGGCTGCCCACCAAAACTAAATGATTAGACCTATTGCTGAAGATACACACACTTTTGTTTTAGGACACAAAGAAACCAGGCTGGAACTAGGTGGTATGCAGGCTCCTGAGGCAGAAAGTCATCCACAGTCTTACCTGAGTCTGAACCCTGTGAGTCACAGTGACATGCCACACAAAACCCCAGACTTTTCATTCCAAAGCCTAACGTTTTAAAAAGTTTAAGATAAGATAAAACATTTATTTCAGTTATGATGGTGTCTTAATCGGTGTTCTATTCTTGTGACGAGACGCCATGAGGCAACTTTTATTTAATGAAACAAAACAAATTTAATTTGAGAGCTTGCTTATAATTTCAGAGGGTGAGTCCATGACCATCAGTCGGGAGCATGGCTGCAGGCTGGTGTGGTGCTGGAGAAGTAGTTGAGAACTTTTATATCCTGATCCACAGGCAAGAGAGAGAGAGAAAGAGAGGGGGGAGAGATTGGGCCTGGTGTGGGCTTTTGAAACCTTGAAGCCCAGCCACAGTGATACATCTCTTCCATTAGGCCACACCTCATCATCCTTCCCAAACAGTTTTACTAACTGTGAACCAAGCATTCAAACATATGAGCTATGGGGACCATTCTCATTTAAACCACTATAGATGGACACTGTGCAAATAAAGAACAAATTAGTGAAGGCAGATCATTGGATTAAGTATCCCTGACACCAAAGCAAGTTACTAAAAAGCTCTTGCCAACCCTAAAATGGCTCCCTTAATTAAGATATATACTTCCCTGCTCCCATATCCACCCTTTCTCCATCCCAACCGTCCCATTCCTCCAAGCTCTCCCCATCCTCCCCTTCTCACTTTTTTCTCCCCATCCTCCTTACCCCCACCCCATCCCCACCCCCCAGTTTCCAATTTTTGCCTGGCGATCTTGTTTCCTTCCAATATCCAGGAGGATAACTATATGTTTTTCTTTGGGTTCACCTTCTTATTTAGCTTCTCTAGGGTCACAAATTGTAGGCTCAATGTCCTTTATTTATGGCTAGAATCCACTTATGAGTGATACATACCAGATAGAGATGTCCCCAACTAGATCCTTGGGCAGCTGAGGAGAGGAAGCCTGAAATGGCCCTATCCTATAGCCATACTGATGAATATCTTGCATATCACCATAGAACCTTCATCTGGCGATGGATAAAGCTAGAGACAGAGACCCACATTACAGCACTGGACTGAGCTCCCAAGGTCCAAATGAGGAGCAGAAGGAGGGAGAACATGAGCAAGGAAATCAGGACCGCAAGGGGTGTGCCCACCCACTGAGATGGTGGGGCCGATCTAATGGGAACTCACCGAGGCCAGCTGGACTAGGACTGATGGAGCATGTGATTAAACCAGACTCTCTGAACGTGGCGGACAATGAGGGCTGCTGAGAAGCCAAGGACAATGGCACTGGATTTTGATCCTACTACGCATACTGGCTTTGTGGGAGCCTAGCCTGTTTAAATGCTCACCTTCCTAGACCTGGATGGAAGGGGGAGGACCTTGGACTTCCCACAGGGCAGGGAACCTTGACTGCTCTTTGGACTGGAGAGGGAAGGAGAGGGGGATGGGAGGAGGGGGAGGGAAATGGGAGGAGGGGAGGAGGTGGAAATTTTTAATTAAAAATAAATAAATTAAAAAATAAAGATAAGTACATTCTTTTGAAAAATATTTTTTAAAAAGATACTAAAAAGCCCTATCTAGACATTTGTGCCAGTTAAACTATTGTCTCCTGGCCTCCAACCCACCTCTTCCTTAGGTGCACAGTGATGTCATCCTGGATGACTTGGCTCTGCAAACCAAGTTTTGCTTTGCAGTCTGTTTCCTCAGTTTACCTTGAAGAATTGCATGCATTGCAGACAAGAGGATGGGAGAAAGGAAGAGAGGGAAGAACATACTTCTCTCTGTTTCCTGTTTGTGTCTCATTGTCAGGGCTAAGTACCTTCAACTGCATTCCTCCGAGACAGGTATTTCTTAGTGCCCCATTCCCCATTGCTGTACTGAGGTGCTGTACTGAGATGGGGCTTGCCTCTGGTTGACCTTCTCAAAACTCTCACACAGGTCAACTGTGGGTCATCATCACATAGGCTAGGGACAAAATCATTCATATATGGTAACTTTTTTTCTGGAGTGTGATGTTCAAATCTTTGATGGGCACATACTAAAATGCCAAATTTACTTCCCCATAAATTTTGAAGTAGTATGAGCTAAGTATCTTTGGAATTTTAAAAATAATCCAGGATCATAAGTTTTTACCTTTAAAGGTTGTATCATATTAGAACACACGTTTCTCCTTAGGTACCACTGGCAGGTGGCAAGCTGCTTTCCTGAAACAGAGGAGCCCCAGATGAATTAAAGTAACAGAGAGCGCAATGAGACAACAGCCTCAGCTCACACTTGCAGCCATGTGGCTTACAAATTGCTAAGTCCCTTTCAGGACTTTTACACACATTATCTCATTCACTGCTTCCATGGGGTTAGAAGGGAGGCATTCTAGGTCATTTCCACCGCCCTGATGAGCAGACAGGGAAGACATAGCACTACTACCCAAAGCTCCACAGCAAATATTGGTAGAGCCAGAATGAAGTTTGCCTGACTCAAAAATCTACTCTTCAGTTCACTCCGTTTTACTGTGATTTTTTTTGTGTGCTCTAAATTTAGACATTGATTTACAAAACAAATTTGGGGTTGACTGTATGAAAACCGTTGTATCCAGAATGGTTAGAATCACCAAAAGAACAGAAACATGGCCTGGTCTGAAAGGAATTTGCAATCTGGTAAGGCTGAGAGATCCAAGGAAATGGTAAGGTACTAAGTGTCCTAGTAAGTAGGATGCAAAAACATCCTAAGTGATGCAATGTCTTGGGAGCACTCCAGAGGGAGTCCAGAGTGGAGAGGCAGGCTGATGTGGACAAGCTAACTGACAGAGGGGATCCCCTCATTGGGAGCACTCCAGAGGGGAGTCCAGAGGGGAGAGGTAGGCTGATGTGAAGGAGCTAACTGACAGAGGGGATCCTCTTATTGGGAGCACACCAGAGGGGAGTCCAGAGTGGAGAGGCAGGCTGATGTGGACAAGCTAACTGACAGAGGGGATCCCCTCATTGGGAACACTCCAGAGGGGAGTCCAGAGGGAGAGGTAGGCTGATGTGAAGGAGCTAACTGACAGAGGGGATCCCCTCATTGGGAGCACTCCAGAGGGAGTCCAGAGGGGAGAGGCAGGCTGATATGGACCAGCTAACTGACAGAGTAGATCTGAGTGAGGGGAGAGGGGAGAGTGATGGGTGGGGAGGGCCATGCTTAGGACTCGGGGTGGAGTTGGCTAATGGAGGTTGGTGTTGGGTCTCAGGGAAGCCAGGCTGAGTCTTGAGAGAGACAGTCTCATTTCTGTAACATCTGCAATCACACGGAGCTGCATGGGTTCTGTCTTTAAATGGAAAAGGCATTAAAATCTGAAACATGGTCTAAATAAGAACCTGGTCTTGTTATAGACTGGCCTAAGCACTTTCACCTTTGCAGCACCCCAAAAACATATTTCTACTGTGTCCATTTGACAGTGGGAAAAGTCAGGCACCAGGGAATCAAACAACGTACTCTAAATGATTCCTCTAATTGGTGTCTAAGTGAGGACTCGAACCCATGTTGTTCAGCTCCAGAAAACAAACAAATAAACAAAATAGAGTCAATTCCATTTAAAACTTTCCCGTGTGCTCTGGAGCTGTAGGCTGTGGACACTTAGCGCATTCCTTTTCGCCTGTCTTCAAATTCTCTTCTCTATTCTCACCTGAGGCAGACACTTTTCAGCTGGGAACTTTCTTAGCTCCCCAGAGAAGCATCACAGCCTTGAAAGCATATTGTTTAAGGAAACTTTCTATGCAAGCTGGGTCAGTTGTTCCAAAACTCAAAGAGATAAAACTGACTCGTTCCTAATTGTGTTGGTCTGGCAGGATTCTGATTTCATGGGGGTGGGGGTAAGGGTAAGGGTGAGACATTTTTCTGAATGCCAAGAGTAACTTGATGGAGACGAGGTGAGTACAAATAAAAGGCACCAATGTTATTCTTTTTGGAAAGGCCGGTCCCATGAGGGGCCGTGGTCTCCCTAGAGGCAGCATCAGGCCACAGCAGGCCACCTTAGGTCTTGGCAGGGTACCTTGATGGGTCAGCAGGTGGGAGACAACAGCGGGTGAGAGACAGACAGATACACCATGCAGAGAGAGAGAGAGAGAGAGAGAGAGAGAGAGAGAGAGAGAGAGAGAGAGAGAGAGAGAGAGAGAGAGAGAGAGAGAGAGAGAGAGAGAGAGAGAGAGAGAGAGAGAGGAGGGAAGAGAGAGGGTGACAGCAGCCACCTCTTCAGAAGAGAGACAGGAAGAGAGCACAGACTGGAATGGGGGGATGGGTTGGGGGGCTTGTCTCTTAAAGGGGACAGGTCAGGCCAGCAGATAATTATACCTACAAGGGTAATCAATGAAAACCACAAGTTCACTGTCAAGGATCAGAGATAGGTGGGATGGGAAGGATGTTTAGTCTTTTCTGAACTCCTCCTACTATCTTGAATTTCCCTGACAGTTCTCTGGAATAAAACTAGAGAAGAAAAACATTCATAAAACTACCCGAAAAAAAAAACTATTTTGTGTTGTGATTTAGAAGGTAAATTAGATATCAAACCATGGTACTAATTAATATATACTTCAGGCAACTTCATGAAAACTGATTGTTTAAAACTTTGACACATTCAGAGTTTGGATAAATCAGTTCTTGCTCTTTGAACAGAACTTCAAGTGATAAACTTTACTCCAAATTTTAGGGTGGCAATAAATAATAAAGAAAATAGCTCTCTATAGTCATGATTTTGACTTGAAATCTAGAAATCATAGTTTCAGAATTGCCTATTTTCTAGGTTTTCTTGTCTAAACCAGGAGGCTGGCTTCACGCCTGAGCCTCCAGAATTCCAGCTCAGGGCTTTTTCTTGATACCTAAAGGTATCTGAAGAAAAAAAGGCTTTTCCTCAGCTATCTGCTTGACCCTGGAGATTGGCAGGCTCCAGATGAGCTGATCTATCTTCCTGAGATATATTTACAGTTGAAATCTGACTCCATGGCTTCATCTTATGGCTTCATACAGATGTTAACATACAAATGAAAAGCGTGTCAGTGTCAGACACAATGCTACTTACATTTAAATCAGGAATAACAAAGCCATTCACGTTTTGTTTTGCCTATATGCAAAAAAAACTAAACTAAACTAAAACTGTGATAGTTAATGCATTTGTACCTGTAGATCAACTCAAATCTGAATCAGATTTCCCCACATTGGTAAAGTTAATCTAATGCATCTAAAAGGGAATCCCATTAAGAACACCTGTAGCCATGCTGAAGTAGAAACGAGAGACTCATACTACATGCTCCCAGCTACCCATTCTTGGTCCCACCTGGTGCCTCTGAAGGATGTCTTCCAGGCACTTGTGCAAATCATTTGTCTTTCTGGTACTTATGAGGGACAGGATACCCTTTCCAGCAGTCCATTCCAGCAGTCAGTGAAGTAGTTGGAGACTGCGGGACTAAGGGCACCCTAAAGCTCTTTGTTCCTCTTTCTTTCTCCGACCCCCCACCAGCTCCTGCCGTGCCTAGTGGAGACACAGCAGGGGTCCTCTTCTCTCTTTTCTGTCGAGGTAAGGCAGGATTATGGTTTAAAGTGCCAGGTTTTCTTTGATAGTTCCACTAGCCGGTTTAGCTCTCATCAGCTTGCTCCTCCTGTGCGGTCCTCCACTAACCTCCCTATCTGGTATTCCGTGCTTGGCAAATGGACTCTAAAGGTGATGTGAGGACTGACTGCCCTGGGGTCAGTTAGCCAGTGCTGGTGAGCCGCACTTAGCATCTCTGTGTTCAGGGGAGCTGAGGCAATCTGAGAAGGAGTTTATTGATTGAACAGAGGTTTCACAATTTCCCTGGCTCCATGCCAGTCCGTTCATTCCCCTTAAGCTCCTAAATGTGTCTTTTCTCTGTTAGCAATCCAAGGTTTGCATCGTCATCTAAGGTCATTCCAAGGTGAATCTAGGATAACATAGTCCCCCAAAGACTCCAGTGCTTTCACTGTTGATTGGAGAAAGAAAAGCAACACAGGAAACAATCAACAGAGAACTGAGCGCTTTTGGTAAAGCAAGATGAGACACATGACACAAAGGTGAGTTCGAGACCCAGAGTCTGGCTGGGAAATCTTACTTCTGCTTCTAGGATCATTGGTACTAACACAGATTACAGAGTGAAACCGGACAAAGGTTATAAAGTTTCATTTTTGTGCACAGGGGTGCCATTGTGGTGTGTATGGGTTAACCAGGATGCGCCCTTCATGGGCTCATGTGTTTGAACTCTTGGTTTCTAGCTAGAGATACTGTTTTAAGAGACTGGTCAGGTGGTGCTGGCACACACTTTTAATCCCAGCACTCCAGAGGCAGAGGCAGGTAGATCTCTGGGAGTTCAAGGTCAGCCTGGTCTATAGAGCGAGTTCCAGGACAGCTAGGGCTGTTACACAGAGAAACCCTGTCTCAAAACAAAACAAAACAAAACAAAAATTTTAAAAAGCAAAACAAAACTAGAGAGAGAGAGAGAGAGAGAGAGAGAGAGAGAGAGAGAGAGAGAGAGAGAGAGAGGTACACACTTTGCTGGAAGAAATGTGTTGCTGGAGGTGAGCCCCAAGGTTTTGCAGCCTGGCCCCTCTTCTTGATCATTCTCTATTTTCTGTTGGGCTGAGATATGAGGATTCTAAGCTTTATGCATTGCTCCTGCTGCCCTGCCTCCTCTGCCATGGGGAATTGTATTCCCTGAGTAGTGCAACAAAGGGAAGCATTCTTCCTTTGAACTGCTTTTAGCTAGGTACTCTGTCACAGTGGCTAAATTATCCAGTATGCCATGCTAGGAAGACTAATGAGCTGGGGTCCAGCTTAAAACAATTCAAACAAAATTGAATTTTAAACTAGTACAGATGTGGTAGCTTGAAGGTAATTGGCCCGTCATCCCATAGAAAGTGGCACTATTAGAAGGTGTGGACTTGTTGGAGGAAGTGAGTCACTGTGGAGGCAGGCTTTGAGGTTTCCTATGCTCAGGAACCACCCAGTGTCTCAGTCGACTTCCTGTCGCCTGCAAGATGTAGGATTCTCTGCTAATTCTCCAGCATGGTGCCTGCCTGCATGCGGTTATGTTCTACCGTGATGAAATAGACTGAACCTCTGAACCGTAAGGGAGCCACCCCAATTAAATGTTTTCTTTATGAGTTGTTGTAGGTGTGGTGATGGAGGAGTATCTATGTGTTACTTTCATTATTAATAAAGAAACTGCCTTGGCCCTTTAAGAGACAGAAAATTGGGTAGGCGGAGTAGACAGAACAGAATTGTGGGAGAAAGGAAGCAGAGTGGGGGAGACACTTCAGGCAGTCGCCATAAGCAGTCGCCATGCCTCTCCTCTCCGAGATGGATGCAGGTTAAGATCTCTCCTGGTTAGCGACCACCTCGTGGTGCTACACGGATTACTAAATATGGGTTAACTAGCTAATAAGAGGCTAAAACTATGGGCCAGGCAGTGTTTTAAAAGAATACAGTTTCCGTGTAATTATTTCAGGTAAAGCTAGCCGGGTGGCAGGACGCAGCCCGCCGCTCATTTCTACAGTGTGGTATCTCTTCACAGCAACAGAAACCCTAAGACAATATGCATGGTAAAGAATGTTACCAGCATCAAAGGAGAGCTGCTTGAGAATGTTCCCGTTTGGAACCTGGGCCCAGTGACCCTCATTCTCCATATGGTTCTTTAATTGCTGATATATTCGGAATGACCAATGTATGTTACCACGTCACATCTGTCTCCTTCAGCTCTACTGTGAACCCATGTCTCACTGACTGCCGAGGGCCCACCTTTGGGTTGGAGTAGATCCCAAAGAACCCGGGAAGTGTCACCCCTCACCTCACTCAGCTGACTCAGGCAGAGCTTTCTTGGTTGGACTGGGTATCAGCCACTCACTATATATTTGAAAGAACTTGCCACTTAGGCTGCAGGACCTAGGAAAGGGCTCAAAAATCATTTTCTCTGGTAAAGCAGCTGTCACTGCCCAACGTTACCCAGCTGTGCCTCTGTTTCCTTTCTTTCACAGACAGTCACAAGGATGAAATGATACCATGGGTGTGAAATCTTATTTATTTGGGCAGACCCAAGCCTTGTTATGGATTGTCCAGTGTGGGTACTAAACCCACACTTTTTTGGGGGGGAAGTGGGCTACCTAATTCAGATTTGTCTCTAGGAAAATGGCTGAAAGGATTCTTGACCTTGGGGTTTATGAAGAGAGGTCCTTTAATTTGGAATCATGGAGCCTAAATTGAGGCATAAGATGTAGCTATACCAGATGACCCCATGTACAGTGTACGCCCTTAGCTCTTCCCAGGGGATGAAGTGAACACTCATGACTTGGTCCAGATTGGTTCTTTTTCTGCTTCCTATCATCTCTCTCTATACCTGAGTCTTTGAAAGTACCCCCTATGCCCCTCATCCCCACCCTCCAGCTTTTCCCAGTAGGCTTTCTATACTCAGCATGGAGTTCCCACACCGTTCCCATGTGGCCTTGTGCTAGAATGTTCAATGTTTTCTCTCTCCCTAGCTGCTTGGGTTCCTGATTGAGCTGAATTTAGGAGGTTCTTTCTTCTGATTGCTGCATGGTATGTGTGTTGCTGGTGACTAATTGTTCTGGGGATGACTCCTCTGTTTGGGTGGTGTCCAGTTCTCTATCCTTCTGTAAATGGAGCCAACTCTGATTTGTGCGTCTGTGAATCTCTGACGAGCTGCGGAGGTGGGGGAAGGGGAAATGCTTCTGCGGAGGTGGGGGGGGGGGGAGAAGTGCTGCTGAAAGTGGTAAAATCTCCTCAGACTTCAGGCTCAAGAGCAAACCACAGTTGGCTACCATTCAATGTTAAAATTTGGGTAGAACAGACTTAGGTCTTGTCATATGCAAATGTGATTTTAACTGGAAGCCATCAATTCCCATTCATGACTAAATGTGAGGCCAGGAAGTTAGTTTCAAAATTGGCAAGACACAGTCTTGTATGTTTTCTTGAACCTCCAAGGCATCTAACTGATTTCTGGATTAAGGGTTTGTACTTTGTCCTCTTGGACATAAACAAGTCACTTCAGATGGAGGTGATGTAATGATCTGTTCTGTCCCTTTAAGAGACAAGCCACGCCTACTCCCACTCCCCCACCCAGTCCCCTGAGGCAGGCAGATCTTCCTTCCTGCTTGCAGCCTGAGTCTCTGTTTTTTCTGTCTCCCTCTTGAAGAGTCAGCAGCTTCAGTCTCTCCCCCCCTCTTTCTCTCTCTTTCTCTCTCTCTTTCTCTCTCTCTTTCTCTCTCTCTCTCTCTCTCTCCCTCCTCTTCCCCCTTCTCCCTTCCTCCTCCATAACCCACTAAATAAATATACAACCTTACTCTGCAAGGTCTCCCTGGCCGGGACCAGCCACCCTTGGAGACTTGCAGCATGGTCTCATGTACTGTCCCTGCCTGGGACTGGCTGCTCTGGAGCCCTCTGCCTGCCCTTGCTAGAGGAACTGCAGCATGGTCTCATGGCTGCAGCCACTGGGGATCCGCAGCAATTTTTTTTGTTTTGTTTTTTTGAGACAGAATTAATCCACTATAGGCAGAGCTATCTAAACCAATGTGAGGCCCACACTGAGAGATGGCAGGATGAGAACATCACAGGTAAAAAGAAGGCCGCACAGTTAGCCCTGTGAAACCTCATCTTATGGTTAAGGCTCTTTGTCCTGGTGGAAGAAGATATGACCCTAAAACCTGCAAACTGAGTGTCTGTACATGGTATTACTGCTGTACCCCACCTCTCTCCTCAGTGTTTCTCCTGCCCCTCCAGTCCCCGTGGCTTGCTCTCTGTGTTCCAGAATGCTGGGTGAAGGAAGAAAAGAAGAGAGCAAACAGAAACCCCCTGAGGCAATGTTTTAGATCATCTCTTTACTTCTTTTTACAAATAAGGGCTTGTACCTCCTTTTCAATAAGGCTCTAAAGACCAGTCTGGTGGTACAGGTCTGTAATTCCAAGCAACTTATAAGACGGAGGCAGGGGAATTACAAATTTAAGGCCTGCCTGGGCTACTAAGGTCAAGGTCAGCTTGGCCAAATTAGTGAGCCTCTATCTCAAAATTAAAAAAGGATGTGTGGTAGAATGTTTGTTAGGTTCAGTCCCCAGTACCCAAAACATAAAAATTAAACAAGCCACATGTTTCTCCTAAAGAAGGAATAGAAACACAATCAAGATAGATCAGGTTTTTGTGGCTTTTCCTTCAAAAACAAAGTCTTTTGAGCCCAATCATTTATTTTAAGTCAGGAGGATTTTTGTTCAAAGTGGCTGTCCCTTGTGAGGCAGCTGACTTCTCTCCCATTCTGTCTTCATCCTGGCACCATGCTGACGGAGTAGCCTCCATCCAGAAATGTAATGGCATTCCTGAGGGAGAAGCAGGGTGCAGGCTTGAGCCCCGAAAGCTTTGGGTTATAGGAGATGCTGGAGTTCCACTGACCACCACCAGCCAAGTGGCCCCACCCCAGGCTAACAGGAGGTTTGGTTGTTGCCAGAGGGTTTCCACAGGGAGGGGCTCTGCAATGCTTGGCGAGGGTGTGGCAACAAAATCCGCCACGCCCAAGAGCATAAAATATTTCGCATATGATAAGGATACCTTTCAGATTATTCAAGGAATGGACAAAACAACAGGTGGTCCCGCGAAAGTTGATCTTTTGGGAAAATGTGATACAATAGGTCACCTCAGGTCATATAGAAATACCATTTAAAATGTCTTAAAATGGACTAGTGATAAATAATTGGAAGTAATATAGGCCAATGATTTATTTTATAATATAAACTATCAAAGCTTCTTTTGTTTTCCACAACATTGGTTTATGTGTTCATCTTTTTGTGGGGAGGGGGAGAGGGAAGTGCTGGAGACAGACCAAGGGGTAAGCTTGGGACCTCACCTGTGCTAGGCAAGCTGTCCACCCTGAGCCACGCCTCCTTCCCCACCAAAGCTTCTTTAAAGGTGTGAAAGAAGGTGAAAATGATAAAGGTTAAAGCTAGTAAAGCTGAATTAGAAAGGTAGCATCTTCAATAAACAAGGAAGACCATAAAGCCAGTGAAGACGGAAGGGTAGCTGGGCTTGTCATTCCTCATCAGTGGAGTGGCCCAGTGTGGACGGACATGCTTCGGGGACAGTACGACTGCAGTGGCCACACACAGGCTCTTTCCCTTGTTTCCCTATAGTAACATAAAACAGCTGTCATGACCCTAACCCGCACATCTACACAGGATGCACATGGGCTGTTTGCACACACTTCCCCATTTTACATAGAGGAATTGAGCATCTGGAGAGTTTGTGTTCTCTGAAGGTCTTGGGACCAATCTCCAGAAGGTGTTTCTGCATTTCTGATTAAAAAGGAAGAGTCAGTATTCGTATGGCAGAAGAGTTCTTCCTGGGCAGAGAGGTAAAGGCCTGGGAGACATTATACTAGAAGGAGCCTCTCTTCTCCACCACACCCCTAAACCTCACTACTGTTTCTTAAGTGTCAACAAAGTAACAGCCCAGGCCAGAGAAAACAGGACTCTTGGAAGGTCCTCCCATCTTTCTCTGCAATGGTAAGTGGCACCTGTGGAAAGCCTTGTTTTGACACCTGCCTTGGGAACCAGCAGTGTGACTCAAAATGGAGCAAACTGTTTTTTTTTTTTTTCTGCCATCTGAGTAACTCTCACCTTGAGGACTTTCTCAGAGCTGGGAGGGCAGGATGGGTTAAGGAACAGAGGGATCAGGGCCCCAGAGTTCTCAGCTTCCCACCTTTCCAGTCTGCCCCCCTGAGCACCCGTGATTGATGGGAGAGCTCTGAATAGCTCTTAGCTGATCACTGCTCAGTGAGCAGTCAGGCTTCAGCCTGGGGGCTTCTGGGAAAGCCACTCCAGGCGTTCTCTGCCACTGGCCCTCTTCTCCGCAGGCATGGCCGAAGTCTGAGCACAGAGTCCCTCTGTGTTAAGACAGCTTCATTTGCAGATGGCCTGGGCTTCCCAGCTTTGAAGGAGGGTGGGGACTCTTGCCAAAGTATAGCGGGATGCTTCTCAAGGCTTTGGAATTCCATAGAAGTACTCCAAGTTCCTTCTCCGAGGCCCACAGAGTCACCCTCACCCTTCTCTTAATTCCTTTTCTCCCTGTCTGCCTCACCCAGCTCTACATCCTTATTTCCGTGCAGCTCACACATCCATCTGACGTGCTCTCGGATGTGCTGTTTGAATTTCCCATCTAATTACGATCTCGTTCGTTCTCTCTTCTCAGGACCTTAGTCTGCTTATTGGGATTCCCCACTGACCTTTGTGATTTCTGAAGTCAGGGAGTGGCTTTGTCCCTCATGTCTTCCAGGACCTAGTCCAGTCAGAGCACAGTGAACAATCGCTGGATGTATTTGTGTATTTGTTACCAGGTGTTTCCTTGGCACGGGGTTAAACAGTACCTGGGCTGTAAAGCTGGGCTGTGGCGTGGGCAGACCAGTGGTTTCTGAATTTTGAGGCCCTGGCGCTTTCTTCCATTTGGCTTTTCGTGTAGCCAAAATAGACCAGGTCAACCACACGGGGGGAAAGCTCACTTCATGATGATGTGGCAGGATAGAAAGAGAGGAAGACTGTGACATGGAAGGACAACTTGGCAAAACAAAAACAAACAAAAACCAAGCCTTCATCCCAGGGTCTGTATGCGTTTTCTGTCAAGAGGCAGGAGAGCAGATAGCACTGGCAAAGCCCAGGTGTCTCACAGAACATCACATATTTTCCAAAGACAGCTCGTCAAGGACAGTAACAAACAGGCTACTTAGGGTCCAAATGATATATAACCCCAACTTTCCGGCTCATCTCTCTCATCCCTAACTCTGAACACTGCTCCTCAGGAATCCAGTTTGCAACTGTGTTTGCAGAAGGGAATGCTTCAACTTTTAACCTTGTTATAAGCTGTGTCCTTTAACAATCTTAAAAGAGGGTTTTCTTAGCAACTTTGAAAGATCCACCTTGAGAGATGGCCGTGTATAAAGAATCCTAATGGTGCTGCTTCCTCCAGAAGCCCACATCCATCCACACTCGGGTGTGTTTCCTTTCCTTGAGTAATCTTCTTGCTAATAACTCCTATGCTTAAGAGCTACATTAAAAGTATCTTTAAAAAAAATTAGGCATCTATTTGTGTGTCTCTGTATGTGAGCGTATGCATATACCTGCATGCAACACTGCAGATGTGGAGGTCATAGGTCAACTTGTAGGAGTTGGTTCTCTTTATTCACTTTGTGGGTTCTGGGACTTAAACTCAGATCCCCAGATATGGCAATAAACACCTTTACCTATGAAGCCGTCTTTTAACAACTCTCCAACTCCACTTTATATGGCCTTAGCATGAAATTCTTTTCTTTATTGAAGCTGTAAATCTTCCAGGTTTGCCTGAATGGAAATCCCCAAGTCCTCAGCTTCCTGTGGGAGGTGGGACAGAGCCATGCCATCAACAAGGAGGGTCTCAGCGAAAGAGCCACAACCCACCTGGTGGTCCTTACTGGGCAGGGAGTCGCTGGCGGAAGTCCCTGAACTCTAACCGTATAGAGAGAGCGTTCGCAGTGATACTAATCATATTCTCTCACTTAGCTTTCATGTGTTTTATTTCCTCGTCTGTTTAATGAGAATAAAACCCCATATAGTCTAGGTTTCTAAATATTTAAATGAGGCAATAGAAGCAAAGTTCACAGTGCTGGCCACATATGAAACACAACACAACTGTTGGCTATTAATGACCCATTACCTGACGGACACAATCTTATTAATGAACTATCCTTGAGGATATTGTATGTGTGTGTGTGTGTGTGTGCATGAGTGTGTGTGAATATGTGTGTAAGTGTGAGCATGTGTGTGTATGTGTGAATATATGTGTGAGTGTGTGAATGTGCGTGTGTATAAATGTGTGTGTGTGTTACATTTTTGCTTTTAGGGTTAAGAGATCAAGTCTCCTCTTTAAAGTTTTATTTATTTTGAGACAAGATCCACACAGCCCTAGACTAGCCTCAGTCATGCTATGGAGGCCAGAGTAACCTTGGCCTTCTGATCTGGCCTCCAACTCCAAGTTGGCACTTGCCACCACATCCAGCTAGGTCTCCCTTCACCCTGCTGAGCTAAGGGAGAGGTAGGCTATTTGCTTCCTTTTCTTTCCTTGCCCCACTCTGGCCTAGGTTGCATCTGAAGATGTTCCATGGTCAAGGGCAAGGTACCAGTATCGACCATTATCAACCTGCATCTTGGGAAGATGAGGTTAGACCTCTACAGGCTTCTGCGTGAGCTGATAAAGAACTTTCGAAATGGAATCCCTTCTCACAGCAGTCTCTACACAGCCTTTACCTGCCCCCGGGTCACTGTCATCTCCTCAAGCAGCTTTTCTACTCTGTTCCCTTCCCTGAAGTGCATGGTCTTCGCAGCTGCATAAAGACTCCTACTTAGATGGTTCTGATTAGAGCTCTCCAGCAGCTTCTAGCTGGACCTAGAGTAGAGCCTGGTCCTTACCTTAGCTTGAGAGGCCCCCTCACCTCTGGCCCCCTGAGGACTCTGCAGGCTGCAACCACACAGACCCTCATGCCTTGTGTCTAGTGAAAGCTGTGTGTCCCTAACCTCTTTCCTCTGCATCGTCTCTGCCTCTAATGCCCTTCCCTACTTCATGACGTAACCACCTCCATTTTTACCTCCGAATGCTTAGAAAGGCCCCTGACCGTGTTATCAGTAGCGCCTCCTTTCTGCATGGCACTAGAGCCATGCTCAGCCTTGTGTTGGTCCCACAGACTGCTAAACAGCATTACTTGGTGGTTCATTGCTATTCCCCTCCCACTAGGAAGTGGTCTTTGCGGCATCAGGATGTCTTTGGTCCTAGGACAGAGTATGTGTTCTGTATATACTGTGGCCTGGAAGGACTCCTCGGAGGATGCCGTCTGTTTAACATCCTTTCTGACTGCACAGCTGAGATGGCCACTGTGCCACAGAGCTGTCTCTCTGACAAGAGGGAGAGAAGCAGGAATGAGATGAAAGCAGATCTCTTCCATTGCTGGAAGCCGGAGTTTCTGTTTATTGTTTTCTAACTCCAGACTCCAAAGGACGCTTTATGGGGCTTGATATAGTATCTCCACCAAGAAGGCAAGTCCTGTTTCAGAGTTGCCCATGGCACAAAGAGCCTTGGTCACCTTCCAAAGGTATCATGTTTTCCTTTGGCACCAACTCATGCCCAGAAACCTGGATAAACTTTTATACTGGAATAGCCCAGAGCTGGCAAAACTCCCTGACTTGGAAGGAAGCTGACCACAGCAAATTAGAAGGAAGCCTTACTTTTTTTTTAAAGTCCAGAGGCTAAATTTCAAATAGCCTTATACCTTCGCCTATAAAGGATCTGCTTAACAAAGTGAAAAGCATACATAGTTTGGATTTAAATTGCCTGGATTTGAGTAACCACCAAATAAACTGAGCATACAGGAAGTCCGTCGCAATCCAGTGCTTTGGTGGAGCATGCACTGGTGCTCCTCACTGGGTAGTGTCTCTGTAGGGCATCACTGGCTCCCTTTTCTACCCCAAATGCATTCCCCTTCAGTATCCACCCATCCATGCTTCCTGAAGGCTGAACTTTACTAATGGTGTGGCCTAAGAGACTTGGAGACAAAATCATTCGCAATTCACTTGAGAGTTCTGCAAAGGGCTACTGTGCCTTCTCTACCCACTCTGCCCGTCTGAGCTTCTATTGCAATTGCCCTTCCTTCTCATCACCGTAGTAGTCGGAATGCATTGCTGCTGGCTGCCCAGTTTGCATCCTCCTGTTCTTGTTCTAAGTGTGACTCACCAGTGTCTGCTTCTGCTGCTTGGTGGGCCCCAAACACACTTACGCTTGTTCTTCTCATTTGTGTACAAGGTCCACAGTCCACGTGGCTTTAATCAAAGCCTTCGGTTAACTTGTCCCCCAAGTCCTCACAAAATTACATTGTCAGGATTAGAAAATCAAGTCAGAATTGTGGAGTATCAAATCTGGTAAGCCCCTGGCACTCAGGTCGGGACAGCCACGTCTGCACCAAGCCCCTGGCACTCAGAGCAGGGCAGCCACGTCTGCACCAAGACCCTGGCACTCAAAGCAGGACAGCCACATCTGCACCGAGACCCTGGCACGCAGGGTAGGACAGCCACATCTGCACCAAGACCCTGGCACTCAGAGCAGGACAGCCACATCTGCACCGAGACCCTGGCACTCAAAGCAGAACAGCCACATCTGCACCGAGACCCTGGCACTCAGGGTGGGACAGCCACGTCTGCACCAAGACCCTGGCACTCAAAGCAGGGCAGCCACATCTGCACCAAGCCCCTGGCACTCAGAGCAGGGCAGCCACATCTGCACCGAGACCCTGGCACTCAGAGCAGGGCAGCCACGTCTGCACCAAGACCCTGGCACTCAGGGTGGGACAGCCACATCTGCACCGAGACCCTGGCACTCAGGGTGGGACAGCCACATCTGCACCGAGACCCTGGCACTCAGGGTGGGACAGCCACATCTGCACCGAGACCCTGGCACTCAGAGCAGGGCAGCCACATCTGCACCAAGACCCTGGCACTCAGAGCAGGGCAGCCACATCTGCACCGAGACCCTGGCACTCAGAGCAGGGCAGCCACATCTGCACCAAGACCCTGGCACTCAGGGTGGGACAGCCACATCTGCACCGAGACCCTGGCACTCAGAGCAGGGCAGCCACATCTGCACCAAGACCCTGGCACTCAGAGCAGGGCAGCCACGTCTACACCAAGACCCTGGCACTCAGAGCAGGGCAGCCATATCTACATCAGTGTTTTCTACCCGTGGGCATGTTCCTATATGAGATAAGCTTTTATCTTGGAACACTGTGCCTCTCTGAAAAAAAAAGAAAAACAAAAGTGGGTTTATGGGACTGGAGAGCCAAAGGCATTTTATTATTATTTTTTCCTCACAATGTATTTGATACTCCAGGGGAAAGGATCATAACCTCCTAGACACTTTTATACCCATCTTCATGGTTCAGAACTGTGCATTCTCAAGTTAGCTGTCCGGAGAGAGCTCTATATGTTTTTCATGCCTTGAGATACTGATGGTTTCCTGGCCCCTCCCTGTCATAACCATCTTTGATAGGGGGATGTGATCTGCTCCTGGCGTGCCTATCGCAGGTGCCCACTCACTGAAAGGGCTTTGGGTGGCATTGGGCAAACCGTGCGGCACGACTACTACCACAGCTCCAGCAATGACTGGAAAGTGCCCGAGAGCCACATGCCGGAGCCGAGTCCTGCATCCAGTATTTATCAACAGAGGCGCTGAGGATCCAAATGTCCTAGGCAGTAGGGTGGACAGGGCTTCCGTCTGGCTCTGAGTGACCCCACCTCGCACCCAAAGGGAGAGCCTGCCAGACAGTGCTCAGGGGACAAAATCCCGACTTCATCCTCTCAAAGTTCTGCTTGGACACACCCTTCCTCAGAGGAGCAGGCCCTGTTTCCCCACAGTCTGCAGTTGCTTAGTCCCTCAGACAACGGACAGATTTTGTCACCCGAATCACGACAGTTTGCAGCCGTCAGGCCAGCACAAGGAGGTTTCCGTGATATAAGCAGAATTCTAAACACACTGCATGATGCCTTTTTGAGACTTTTCATTGAATTTTAGGGGAATTAGAACCACTCTTGTGAAGAAAAACTAAGACAAAACAAAATAATACAAAGCCAAAAAAAGAACACTATAAGCAAGAAGGAAAATAAAGACTGGCGGAGAAGTAGAATTTTTTTGTTTTGTTTTGTTTCTTTATTTGAGAGGAGGTTTCTCTGTGTAGCTTTGGAGCCTGTCCCGGAACTCGCTCCGTAAACCAGGCTGACCTTGAACTCAACGAGATCTGCCTGCCTCTGCCTCCCGAGTGCTAGAATTTAAGGCTTGCTCCACAACCACCCAGCTGGAAAAAATTTTTTTGCATGGAAGTTTTGGAAAATAATCATACCAGAAACAATTTCGAGGGGGCTGCGTGTTAAGAGGAAAGGGAACCCTTTCTATAGGTATGAAATTACCCCAAGAGTGAAGCAATAGGGTGCAGACAAAAGACCAAGTTCTTCAAGAAAGGGGACTCCCCTCAGGTGTGTGAGCATTCTAACAGCAACAGGAAAGGTACTGAGATGCTCTCGCACAGAGTGAGAACGAGATGAGGAGACACGTGGAGAAGAAAGACAAGGAAACATTTTCAAGCAGCTTATCCACTTCCCTATAGGCTTACAAAGCTGTCGGTAGGTCCCCTGCCCAACCCCACTCTGGCTCACAGAGAAGGGCGGGGGAGACAGAATGAGCCTCTGAGTGAAAACAATCCTACTGGAGGTGTCACACCCTGGGTAGAGGACTTCAGGAGCCTGTGAGACTCTCTCTGGTGTGGGCTCTTCAGGTGTTGATGGGTTTATTGCATGGCAAGGCGATTTGCTGACCATGCACAACTGAATACTTTGAACACTTTCAATTAGCCACAGGCACCAGAACGTGATGGGAAACCTTGGGGTTGGGGAGCATCATGGAAATAGCGAATAGACCTGCTTGAGTTCTAGCTAATTGTTTCTAGGGACAGCTGACATCTGGGGACACGGTCCCTTATCTAGCAAGAGTCTGCAAGAAGGCGAAGGACTTGTTTGTGAAGTCCATGGACAAATAAGGGCTTGTCCCTCGAGGAAGGGCGTGCAAGTCTCCCGTAATTACACAACCGCTGCAGACCTTCCTTTCCTCATCTGGGAGAAGAGGATGAATGATGTAATTTGTGGATGTCATCTGGGATCAAATTAGAAGTTATTCATCCATTGAACAAATGTTTTTAAAGTATAAATTGTGTACTTAGGGAGCTTATTAATGAACAAAATTTCCAAGGTTTATGTCTTCATTGACCTACAGTCTTATGTAGGGAAATGGACAATAAGTACCAGGCTTAAGTGGTCTATTGGAGGGTATTCTGTGAAAGACGGGGTGGTAGGAAAGGGGGGGAGTCCTAAATAACCTTGTCTGGTAAAACTTCTCAGCTAAGATAACATCCAAACAAAGATCAGGGAGAGGACACGCGTGAACTGTGTGCACTACGGGGGTTAAGGTTTCCAGATAGAAGGAACAGCAAGATTCTCAGGTTTCTGGCATATTGCACCAACTCAGTGTAACTCATTGATTATTTTTCATATGATGGGAACTGTAAGCGTTAGTGGCATCGTGGGAAAATCTTTTAGACTAGCCTAAGTGAAAAGAGAATTGCAGAAAATGAATTAGAGAGGCAGGGTACCAATTATGTGTGATTCGTAGGTTATAAAGAAAAGAGAGAGAGAGAGAGAGAGAGAGAGAGAGAGAGAGAGAGGGAAGGAAAGAAAAAGGAAAAAAAAACAACATTTATAATAGTATAGAAACCTATTAGAGAATTTTTGTCAGAATGGGCAGAGGGTGAGCAGGTGCGTGGCTGCTGCAACAATCCAGGAGCAAGACAAGTGCTCTTTCATCAGGGTGGTCAAAGTGGATGGATGTGGTGAGCAGCCGTGAGATTTAAAATCCAAGAGTCGTTAATGGAGTTAAGATGGTCTAAGAAACTTCAAGGACCTTGCTCCTTCCTGAGACTAGGAGGAGGGAGCTGGAGAACATGATGATGTAGACCACAGCACAGGACGACTTTCTTTTTGTAACTATTAAATTTGACTTAAGAGACTCTACACAGAAATGAGACTGAGAATGTAGATAATGTATACACAAAAATATAGACAGTTCGTATAGAGAGCGGGAGAAGGAGATGAAAGGGAGGGAGGAGAGGAAAGAGGAGAAGGGAGGGAGGAGGAGTCTTAATATTTGACTTTTGGAGAAAGTCTTTTAAGGAACCTTGAGGTTTGGTGTCTGTGCTGGTTAAAGCAGGACGATTCTATCACCTGTAGCTTTTCTTTGTGTATTGTGAAAAGTTCATTCTTAATGTCCAAACACTTTTGCTTCCATATCCCAGTGGCCTTGCAGGCAGCATCTGGTGTGTTGCTCTGACATCATTTCTAGGAACTATGTTGAGGGACTGAGGCTGGGGTCAGCTGTCTCTGCTCAACATCACTGGAACAGCGCACAGTGCCTCCCTTCAAGGTGTGTAGCTGAATGAAGTTTACATGCTTGAGGCATATGCGAACGCCACCACAGTCGATTCTAGAACATTAGCGCCACATCCAAAAGGAAATGAGTATGGATCATTAGCTGCTCCTCCTTGTTACCTCACTCTGGCTTTGTTCTGAGGCAGTGACTATACTCTCTGCCTCACGGGGAACCCGATGACGTATGTGATCCTTCTATGCTAGCTTCCTTCTCTCAACATTGTTTCACCCACAGCACCTTCGTTTCTTTTCTATTGTTGTTTGTTTTGTTGTTGTTGTTGTTGTTTGAGACAGGGTTTCTCTATAGCTTTAGAACCTGTCCTGGAACTCACTCTGCAGACCAGGCTGGCCTTGAACTCACAGAGATCCTCCTGTCTCTGCCTCTCGAGTGCTGCTTCAGTCATTCTTATAACCAGGAAGCTCCGTGTTGTGCACGCACATTGTTTAACTGATCGGCTCATTACTTGATGCTCATCAGGTTTCTTGTCTCCTGGTTTGTCATGGAGGAAGCCTTTATAAATGTGAGCTTACAATTTTTTGGTGCATCATATACTTAATATTCTTAGAAACTGACTGGAAGTTTTGCTCACATCAAGGGCAGAGCGATGAGAGTTAGGTGTGGTGCAGCCATCCGCATCTCCCCATTATTAGGAGGCGAGGCTGTTTCACGCAGGAGGACCGGTCTTCCCTTGTTGTGTTCTCATTGCTCCTGAGCCCACCAACCCTTTTCTCTCAGCTGAGACAGAATACAAGAACCCAGGTGCTTTAATGATTCCTAATATTCAGCTTCAGCTTTCCCCTTCTCTCACCCCCACGTGGAGCCCCAACACCACAGAAACGTTCCCTTCTCCCCGGAGGCTTGGAGGTTTAGGAAAGCTTCCGATTGCTGCAAGGATCACAGACCCGCTCTGTTTTCTCCTACTTCATGGTGGAGACTTGGCTGTCTGCCAGGGTCGGTGGCTCACACTCCTCTCTTCAGCGCATGCTCAGGGGTCTCCTGCTTGCACAGCCCCAGGTGTGACTCAAAGCCAGCGCAGAAGGAGCCCAGCTGTGTCTCAGCTTTCCAGGCCCCAGGGAGGGTCACAGCTTCCAACTTCCGACTCTGGCTTCTGTGCCGCTGAGCCTCCCTGATGTCTTCTTGTTTGCTATGGCCTCTGCCCAAGCCAGCTGTCATCGTGCTGAGGTCCAAAGCTGAGAGACATGGCCTCTTGTGAGAGGCTGTCCTGGCCTTCATATGATCCCCTGAGACCTGGCGCTCAGTGGGTGTGAAGTTGCAGGTACTGACCCTTACTAACCTCTACCATGCGAATCTTCCACACACAGAGGGGACATCAGAATCAATCAGATGAGTGACCTTCACAAGCCTCTACCGTGCTCAACCTCCACACACAGGGGCATCAGAATCAATCAGATGAGTGACCTTCACTGTCCTCTACCATCCTAATCCTCCACGCACAGGGACATCGGAATCAATCATCAGATGAGTGACCTTCACTGTCCTCTACCGTGCTCAACCTCCACGCACAGGGACATCGGAATCAATCAAATGAATGACAAATGGGGGCCGTGATAGTCTCCACCTCATAGTGTTATTATGAGGATTACATGATTCAAAATAGGACATAAAGTATTCCCTGGCAGGCACATAACCAGCTCTTAGTATGTTTCTGTGACTGTTATTTTTTTTTTTTCTCTGAGCTTAGTTTGGTAAGACCATCACAGAACCAGTACTGATAAGAACGGGGCTCCAGAGAGTAAGTTCTGACCTCCAGAGTCCAGAGTCCTGGCCTCACTCTGTTCAGCTTCTGACGCAGGCAAGATACTGAAATTTCCTGGCCTCCTGTTTTTCCTCTGAGCCTCCTCCAGAGAGGTCAAGTTTTGATAACACAGGCCAAGGGCCAAGGGCTATGTGTGGCAATAAGGAAGTAGGAGCCACTACTTGAGGAGCTGCGGGAGGATAGAAAAGGGACAAGGGTGAGCCTGTCCTGCAGAGAAAGCTTCCCAAGGGGAACGCTCACCGCTCACCGAGTCCGAGTGCGCTAGTCAGCACAGGCTGGGAAGACAGAGCAGCACAGCAAAAATCCAGGGCTGTGGGAGCCTCGAGAAATGAAGAGGCTGAGGGAGGCTTGGCCAGTAAATGTGCAGAGTTTCTGGGCCCCACGCAGTCAGCAAAGTAGCCAGAACGCTGTTGATAACTGTCCAGTTTTATATCCAGTAGCAAACTCAGAGCCCAGCTACGTGCCATCATTTGCCACCTCCATACCCCACCAGTTCCAAGGTGCGCGGCTGTATCTTTCCTCTAGCATAGGCTTCAGGGTCAGAGTTCAATCCCCAGGGCCTTGATGAAAACCAGGTATCTGAGGCTCCTCCCCCTACCTGCATGGTCGTGATCTGAGTGGGACTGCACTGGTGGTGCCAATTCCCGTGACGCTGCCATGTGAGCGGCTTTCAGCGCAAGCTCCCGGGGCTGGGCACTCTCCAACTGACTGTGCTCACCTCTACCTTCTGCTTGCCCTGAAGTGCACCAGCGTCATGCTCTAACTCGATGGAGGCGCTTTCTATAAAACTACTCATTTGAGGGCACGCAAAGACTCTCAGTGTTAAGTCAGTACTTTGCCATCAAGAACATCTCAGGCTGGGCCGTGGTGGCGCACGCCTTTAATCCCAGCACTTGGAAGCAGAGGTGGGTGGATCTCTGTGAGTTCAAGGTCAGCCTGGCTACAGGAACTAGTTCTAGGACAGGCTCCAAAGCTACAAGGAAACCCTGTCACAACCTACCCCCCCCCCCACACACACACAAACACCAAATAAATAATGAGAGCACCTCAGATGTTACAGAAAACAATATTTGATTCCATCTGTGGATGATCTGTTTAATGTCTTCTCATTTCTAAACAACCAACCAAACAACAACAACAACAACAAAACCCAAACCCAAAAGGTTAAATGATGTTAAATGCATGCTCACACAGGTGGTGTAGATGGGGTGCTGAGAGCTGCAGGTACTCTCTGTGTATCACGTACAAAAGGTTAAATATAGAATTCCAGGCTCAGTGATAAGTTTGGGGCACAGAGCTGAGAAGCCACTGGTGGAGGTCAGAGTTGTTGGCAATGGCGACTTGAGCAGGCTGCTCTCAGTGGCTTTTCTGGTCAGTATTACAGTCTCCACGTCTTTTAGAGAAGATTCACCAACTGTCTCAGTCTGCTGGGACAAAGCAGGTAGCTCTGGAGAGTTCTCTGGAAACTACAGGGAATTCCCAAGGTCCCCAACACTTGCCTACCACTGCCTCTGGAAATAGAAACTACTTCAGCTCTGTACTGACTTACAAATCCACATGGCTTCCCCTAATGGCAAACTCTAACCCGGATCAGCTAGAAACACAAGTCTTGGGCTTAGAGAGAATACGTCATTCTTCTTATTGGCCACAAATGTGCCACAGCACTTGGTTGTTTTAATCCTCTAGCAAAGTCTCTGGGGTCAGAGTCCATCTTTCACTAGGTGACATTACAATGCCTGCTTACCTGAATGAAGGCAGGATCTTCCAGAGCGGGGTCGTCTTTGCTTTGGTCAGGTTGCCCAGGCATCTGGGATCTGAGCTGCTCCTCCAGCTGGAGGGGAGCCAATGCCTTGTTCTCAGAGTGTTTTACTGTGATAGGAACATAAAGATTCTTGGTTATGAGGAACCAGGAACATGTATGTGTCTTTTAAAGACGTCCCTGGCCATACATCTGCCCCCTTGCTGTTTGGCATTTCTATCCCTCAATGATGGTTGTTAAGAGCCACTGGGCCTGATTTCATGCTCAGTGAGCCATTTCACTGTTTTCCGCTTATGGCCAAAAAAAGCCCACCGCGTCCAGCATGCACTGAAGCATCCCACCCCTACCCCTGTTTCCCACCCAGCATGTGAAGTGGTGTGTGAGGAAGTGAGAGGAATGGCAAGGCGGGGAGATGCTGGGGGCTGGAGTTCTCCAAGGCCACGGAGTAACTCGTAGGTAGATTCCTGTAGTCTTTTGGGCATCTCGCTTCCACCAGCATTAACTGCCCAACTAGACGGAGCCAGGTCTCCTACAGCTCCAGGCAAGAAGCCTTCTGTGTGACCTGACTTGCAATGGAGCAGCTGAGGGATCAGAACCCAGCCCTGGACCTGAGTGTGTTCATGTTAAAGGGAGAGGTTCTGAGGTTCCTCGGGGATGCTGGTGGTTCAGGGCTGTGGATGCAGCCGGCTAGAGCCTGCAGAAAGCTGGCAAGCTCTTCTTGCCTCATGTGCCACAGTAACCCCTGGAAACATTAATCCTGCTGCACCCACAGTAGAGATGAAGGAGAGACAGAAACACCCCGCTGGAAAAGCGAGAGTCCCTGATGCACGCAGCCATCACATGTTTGGGTCATCTTACCATCAAAGCCCCACCTACTGCTTCCATGCGCACCTTTGTCCTTTGTCTCAATTAGAAGGACTAAATGATGAGGCAGTATTATTTCTTATAGCTCTATTTTCCTATATACTCTAAGCTGGGGATCCCATGAACTCAATCCTTCCGGCCCAATCTGGTTTCCCGCCTGTTTTAAAATACCCCGTGTGTATTCACCTGTCTATACATTGTCTATAACTACTTCCATGTGGAACAGAACAGTTGTGAGAGAGGCCTCTAGGGCCTATAAAGGTGAAAGTATTTACTACCTAGTTCTTTACCAAAAGATCGTTTTATCGACCCCTGCTGTTTAGAAATACTATTGATTTCTTACTACAATGACTCAATCCCAATTAAAAACAAATTGCCTCCTTTAAAGATTTGTTTGCTGGGTTTGGGGACTTCAGTAGTGAAGCGCTTGCTGCCCAGGCGAGGACCTGACTCTGCGCTCCCAACCCCAGGATAAAAGCCATGTATGGCAGGTGTACATCTTTAATCCCAGAGTTTGGGGGCAGCCGCAGATCCTGGGGCCTCTTATGCCAACAGACATGCTCAGACATGAGCTCTGCTCATGTCTCAAAAGATAGAGAATGACAGAGCAAGACTTTGGCCTCTGTGATCTCCACACACACGTCCATGGGGAGAACCCCACCATACACAAACATGCACACTCACTTCTCTCTCACACACAAACAATAAAAATAGTAAATAAGTAAATCTTTCCTTCTTAGTCCTTGTGTTTTGTTGTTGATGATATTAAAAAGTACCTGTTAATACTGATTTTGACTAGACCTGAGTTCTAGACACACAGAAAAACTGCCAAAAAAGAGCTCAAGGTGAAATTTCCTCTGTGGATTCAAAGTACTAAGTGCTACAAGGAAATATCACAGGCCGCCCAGTCAGGGCACCAAGAATTCATTTCACAGCGGGGAACATGGCTCTGAGCTGTAATTAAGCTAACTGATCATTTCAAATCTTTAGTTGCCTCTGCTTGGTGAAAATAGTTAAGGGGAGAGATTAGCTAGCAAGTTGATCAGATTTCCTCCGCCTCCCCATCTTAAGTGTGTCTTCTTGGCTAAACTCAGGGCGACTATGGGATTCCAGTCCACAGTTCAACTGTGTAGGGTCTCTGGGAATCTGAGCACACTGAATAGTCACTTTCTGCAAGCCGGTAAGATGGCATCTCTGCTTCACAAGGACCCCTGATTCAACTTCCCTGCTCTCCATCCCACGGCTTCCTTCCAGGCACACTGTCTGCCCCCCGGCTGGACCCCCTCAGCAGGCATAGGCTTTTGCTCTTGAATCTCACCCTGGCTTCTCTTCTTGAACATGCGTGACTCCCTAACTTGTCTCTTACGTCATAGTCTTCCACTTCTGGGATCATGAGTACACAAACATATTAGACCCTCCCAAAGCCATCATGGAGATCTCAACACATTGAAGTCTTAGCCCTGCTTGGTATTTACTTTAATAAATAAAACCATTATTTTGAAAATCACTGTCCTTGTGTTCTTTTTTAAATAATCCAAGTTTTGGTATTGTAGTGTTGGCCATACAAAGTGTTACTGATGTCTCCGGATATCTCGTACAGTTAATTTTTTTTTTTTATTGATTTTCCTGTTTTGTTTTAAACAGCCATGTGTTTACCCATACAATGGTTGTAGCTGGCTTCACTCGCACACTGAATTTACAGAATTCTACAATCATTACAATGCTGAATTTCCTACCTATGATCAAGACACCTTGTCCTTTTCATTTGCCTACTTTTATGCCCTTTGGTGAAATTAAACATTTCAAAAAAATGTATATTTCTTTAAGTTTACTCCTCTTTCACCATTGCTCTCAGGGGTGCCATAAAAGAAACATTATCTTTTTTACTTTTTTTACTTTTGTGGTTGGCTATTTTTTCAGGTAGAAAGTTCAATGAATAGATCTTAATTTTTTTATCACCAATATTTTTTTTTCAAAATATTTTTCTATTTATTTCAAGATAGTATTTTCTGAAATTCTGGCAAATGCCGACACCTTGCGTACTGTCTTAGTTTGGGTTTTTGTTGCTGTGAAGAGACACCATGACCAAGGCAACTCTTATAAAGGAGACGTTTAATTGAGGGGCTGGCTTACAGTTTCAGAAGCTCAGTCCATTATCATCATGGTGGGGAGCATGGTAGTGTGCAGGCAGAGGTGGTGCTGGAGCTGAGTAGTCCATCATCTTGCAGGCAACGGGAAGTCGACTAAGACACAGGGCTGTATCCTGAGCATAGGAAGCCTCAAAGCCCACCCCCACAGTGCACACTTTCTCCAACGAGGCCACGCCCACTCCAACAAAGCCACACCTCCTCATAGTGCCATTCCCTATGAGATTATGGGACCAGTCACATTCAAACCACCACAGGTGTCCCTGTCACAATTTCAGCCTTACTGTGTGGATTCTTTGAATATAGATATGGTATCATTAAAAAAAAATCAAGAATAGGCTGAAATTTTTCAAATGGTTTTTCAACATATATGACCTTGAACTTATTGTATAGTTCCCCTTTTGTTTTTGAGATTATAATATAATGACAACATTTCCCCCTTCTTCCCCCTTCCAAACCCTCCTATATATAGTTTTCTTTGCCCTGAACTTTTAAAACAAATATGGTAAATTATATTTATTAATACTTTGTATTATATTTATTAATAGATAAATCATAAATTATATAATCTATAAATGATATCAACACGCATCTTAGGACAGAGCCGCGTTGCATACGGGAATCCCCACTTGGTTCAGGTGTGATGTTCTTTCGTACACTTCGGACTTTCCCGGCCATATTCATGAGCCACCTCGGGGTTCCCTCTCTTGGTGCTATCTGGGTCAGACCTTCGTTCTGACTTGGCAGGGAAATTCTTGCCTCAGCCCTTTCCCTCCTGCTGCACACTGGGGAAGGTTAAATGGTATCGCAGTGATTTATTTCTCCAAAGCTTTAAGGAATTCCTGATGAAGTAGCTGAGGTCATGCTACTTCTAGGGGCGTTTATGATTTGGGTAACTTTTTCAACTTACATTTTCTGTCTTTTCGAGTGCAGTTTGGTACCTTGTCTTTTATATGTATTGTGGTTGTTGTTAAATATGATAAAGAATTTGATAGGGGTATTCTATGTCCCATTTTTCAGGCAATCACTAGGACAAAAAAATGTATGGGTGGGGTATTTCTGATTTCTCAGTTTCCCCACTGCCTCCCTGAGAGGGAGGGAAAAAAGCTGGGAACAGAAGTGAGCAGCGGGCTGCTCTTAACTCTGAACTATTAGCTTCTCCTCAGGTTCATTAGTGTCCCTGACCCCAGGGACAGCTGTGTGTCCCTGACCCCAAGGACAGCTGTGTGTCCCTGCAGGGTTAGGCTTGGATAACCAAATTCCACTTGAAACCAGATTGGAAATCTTCATCCAGTTTCTGCAAAGTGTTTGGAAGTCCTTAAGAACCAATTCTGAGTCTCTCATATCATTAATTTTTAATAACACATTGGAAATCGACACTATAATTGTAAATATTTGTGAGATAACAGAGTGGCATCTTAAAGCATCCACTCTGTGCAATCATATCAGGGGACTGGTTGTCTATAAACTATTTCTTTCTGTTGGGAACATTAAAAAATTTTACCCATTTTGAAGCATCTCATTTAAAATGAGCTCTGTGGATCGTTTGCAAAAATAGTCACCTTTGTTTCGACCACAGCAAACAGAAAAGGCTCAAGGGACCGGCAAAGAGTCTTTTGGTGTCAGTCACTACAGATGAAGCCTCGGCCGGAAAATTTCCTAAGTTTTATTTCTCCCTTTACATTGCCTCACCCCCGTCCCGCTGAAGAATTAAGTTTTACATCATCTATCAAATTTTACTAATGTACAAACTAAATCTCCCAGAAGCCTTGTTAAAAGGCAGGTTTGGAGCCTGGTAGGGGTAGCCATGGTTTGTGCCTTTAATTCCAGCACTTGGAAAACAGAAGCAGGTGGATCTAGGAGTTCAAGACCATCCGGGTCAACATGGTGAATTTCAGGACAGCCATGGCTACACAGAGAAAACCTGTCTTTAAAAACCTAGGGAGGTAAAAAAAAAAAAAAAAGAAAAGAAAAAGAAATGAAAACGAAAAAAGAAAGAAAAAGAAAAGGCAGATTTGGATTCCATAATTCTGGGCTAAGGCTCAGGACTCTGTACCTCTGGCAAGTCTAGGCTAGGCTGAGCTGGCTAGAGGGACGTGGCTCAGAGTCACGTGGTAACAGGTTAGCACCCCCTCACGTGGTAACAGGTTAGCACCCCCTCACGTGGTAACAGGTTAGCACCCCCTCACGTGGTAACAACAGGTTAGCACCCCCTCACGTGGTAACAGGTTAGCACCCCCTCACGTGGTAACAGGTTAGCACCCCCTCACGTGGTAACTAACAGGTTAGCACCCCCTCACGTGGTAACAGGTTAGCACCCCCTCACGTGGTAACAGGTTAGCACCCCCTCACGTGGTAACAGGTTAGCACCCCCTCACGTGGTAACAACAGGTTAGCACCCCCTCACGTGGTAACAGGTTAGCACCCCCTCACGTGGTAACAGGTTAGCACCCCCTCACGTGGTAAAACAGGTTAGCACCCCCTCACGTGGTAACAGGTTAGCACCCCCTCACGTGGTAACAGGTTAGCACCCCCTCACGTGGTAACTAACAGGTTAGCACCCCCTCACGTGGTAACAACAGGTTAGCACCCCCTCACGTGGTAACTAACAGGTTAGCACCCCCTCACGTGGTAACAGGTTAGCACCCCCTCACGTGGTAACAACAGGTTAGCACCCCCTCACGTGGTAACAGGTTAGCACCCCCTCACGTGGTAAAACAGGTTAGCACCCCCTCACGTGGTAACAGGTAACAGGTTAGCACCCCTCACTGTGAGATCTTCTTGTCGTGTTTTGGGCAACATCAAGGTGAAGGAAGTGCACATAGAGCAACAGACATTTTAGGCTCCCGTGGCTTGTCTATAGGCTTAGTGCTCAAGTTAGCTTCCCCACAGTCTCCAGTGGACTCCCTGTGGGCTCTGCGTTACTCAAATTCAAACCCAGTGTTTGAGTCAGGAACTAAAACTGACGCTTCATCTACACGTGAGTGGTGGTTTTGTGAATGAAAAGTAACTTGGGTTCTTATTGCACCAGGCAGACATTCATCACCGTTTTTTGCCAGAGATGGAGAAACAGCCCGACGAATTAATTCCAAATCCCAAAGCTGAACAAGCAGTTTAGAAGACAGTTAGGTGCCTCCAATAGCAATGCTTCCTGGAGATGCTGAGGAGGTGCGTGATTTACACTGGAAACTGACTTCTCCATCTGCATCCGAATCGGGAGCAGAGGTGATGAAAGACGAGAAAGAACAACAGCTGGTCACCTTGTAGGGAGCATTTTCCCCACAGAGAGAAAGTGACATCTTAGAAGCTAGGCTAGCCACATAGAGGATCAGAAATGCAGTCATCTGGCTGCTCTTTATAGGCTTAAAAAAGGAATGTTATTTTGGGATTCTTTGACTAAATAAGGTGAGAGAATTCCAGGTAAAGGTGCTAGGGAAGCGTGTTTAGACAGCAGCAGACCTCAGACTGAGGGCAGAGGGCGGGGAACTGAAGCAGAAAAGAGCGGCTTGCTAAAGAGAGCCCCCACCCAGCTGGAAGCGGGAGCAGCGCCGCCTCCAGGAAGACCAGCCCTCTGAAGAGAAAGATTGGCCCCAATTCTACAATAGGCCCAGAAGACCCAATGGGTCGAGGACACAGGTTTCAGGAAGGTCAGAGCTTCTCTGCTTGAACCTGGCATGGACAGGCTCCAGCAGACCTCACGCATGGATGCACCGGGACATGTAGCAACTTTTATTGGGATAGTTCGGGGCCGATGCTCACAGGGTGGCAGCTCTAGGGGCCCTGGATGTGCAGTGGTTTCAAGAACGTGGCAGGTGTGGGGCTGGTACGGAGCTGGTACTGTTCCACTTGGAGCTTTTCTGCCTGTTGAAACTTCCTAATCCAATCACAGTGGAAACAAATGAGCATGAAAAGACAAGAGGCTCATGGGGGGTTATTTGCCAAAGAACCATGACAAGAATAGAATTTCCTGAGTGTGAAAGACCTGAAATGCAATGCGGGGAAAATGAGCAACAGATGCAAAAGAGGAATTTACAAAAGAAGTGCTAGAAGAGCCCTTCAAGCAAACAGAAATACCCAACTGCTCTCAAGGATTAAAAATGCAAGGTAAAACTAAAGTCCTATTTAACTTAAATTGGCATGAATTAAACCAATATAAAGATGCATTATGCTGAGAATATGGGGCATCCATGTATTTCTGGCAGAGCAGAATTTTAAAAAGGCTGGAGAATGCCTTTTAATTATCAAAACATTAAAACCCCATATGTATATATGTATGCATATGCATATATATACACCATTGACTCAGTTTGTATGAAATGTTTCTGCAGAGACTAATACATGTATGCACAAAGATGTTGTTGAATATGTGTGTGTGTGTGTGTGTGTGTGTCCTTGAGAATTGTTTGCAGCCTGAGACCAATTACAGTGTCCAACTACTGGAAGCCGGTTCAATTAATTACGATATTTTCACATAATACGATGCTGTGAAGTTATTCACAGTGAGTAAGACTTGTGCTAGCAGGACACACCTTCAAGATAAATAGCTCGTCAGAGTACAGTGGAGAACAGCGTCATAGAATATACAGTTTGTGGCTCCGTTGTGGTATGGTGAGTTCATTTGCACCCATGCCTTGGGTATTTCTTAGGCTCTACTTCAATACATCCACCGCCTGCCTCACTCAACTCTAGCTTGATCCACTCCCTTCGTGGCCATTTTTCTACTGGCTTCCCAAACACGAACTTGCTGTCCCACCTGCCTGTCTTAATTAGCGCATGCTTTTGTGGCAAGTTCCACAGGGTGGATGGGTGAGATAACAGATGTTCTGGAGGTTGAAGCCTCAGGATTAAGGTCTAGGTCAATAGCGAGCGCTCTCCTCTTGGATGTCAGGAATCCGCCTTCTCTTTGTTTCCTGACATGGCAGAGAAAAAGTGCTGGAGAGAAAGTGGTTGCTCTTCCTCTTTTTTAAAAAGATGAGCATCCTGTCAAGGGACCCTCACCCTTGCGATTGCATCAAAGCCTAACTGATGTGGGAGGTGATGTATGATGTGTATATGTTTTATTGCTATTGGTTAATAAAGAAACTGCTTTTGGCCAATGGCTTAACAGAGTAAATAAAGCAAGCCTGAAAGAGATACATACAGAAAGTAGGCAGAGTCAGGGAGAAGTCATGTAGCTGCCGGCAGGAAACAGACACCTCTGAGGGAGCCTGCTAAAAGTTTGCTAGTAGGCCATGATCTCGTGGTGATGCACAGATTAATGGAGATGGGTTAGTTTAGGATATAAGAGCTAACTAGAAATACGCTTAAGCTATTGGCCAAACAGTATTGCAAATGATATAATTTCTATGCAATTATTGCAGGACCAAGAGGGACAGAAGCCTCCCCCAACACCTAACTCCAAGACCTTACCTCCAAATACCTTCACACTGAAGTTTCAGAAGGGCAATTCTTCAGTTGGTAGCTTCTCCTTGAGCACTGGCATTTATTTCAGCATTCATACTCTGGGAGCCTGGAAGCACAGAGGTGTCTGGAATCTACCCTGACAAGAGGAGGAGGGGAACAAATACTGGCATGCCTCTGGTTCAGCCCAGAGAAACAGATCAGAGACACACTTTATGAGTCTGTGGTGGTGTGAATGAGACAGGCCCCAGAATCTCATGTTTGAATTCTTGGTCTCTAGATGGTAGAATTGTTTGGGAAGGATTAGGAGGTGTGGTCTTGTTGAAGGAGATGTGCCACTAGGGGCAGGCTTCAGGGTTGTAAAACCCCAAGTCATTTCTAGTTGGCTTTCTGCCTGGTGGTTGCATCTCAAGATGTGAGCTCTTACCTACTGCGCCAGTGCTGTGCCTGCCTGCCAACTGCCATGTTTCTTACAATGATGGTCACGGACTCTCTTAGTTTGCTGCTGTGAAGAGACACCATGACCAAAGAGACTTATAAAATAATGGGGTGAGTTCATGACCATTTTGGCAGGGAGTATGGCAGCAGGCAGGCAGACATGGTGCTGGAGCAGCAGCTGAGAGCTTACATGTTGAGACAATGTGACAGAGAGACAGAGAGAGAGAGAAAGAGAGAGAGAAAGAGAGAGAGAGAGAGAGAGAGAGAGAGAGAGAGAGAGAGAGAACTGGAATAGTGTGAGCTTTTAAAACGTTAAAGCACCCCCACTGACACACCTTCCCAACAAAACCACACCTCTTAATCCTTCCCAAACAGCTCCACCAATTGGGGACCAAGTATTCGAATATATGAGGGTCATTGCCCATTTAATCAACAATGTTAACCCTTTGAAAATGTAAATAAAATCTTTCTTCAGTAAAATGCATTGATCATGGTGTCCCTCATAGCCATAGAAAAGTAACTAAGACAGAGATGCTTTGGAAGGTCACTTAGGAACTACATCCTGTCACTACCTAGTGGTGGTCTGCCCATTGTTCTCTTTCTGTATTGACTTTTCCTCCCTTTCTGTCTTTCCTTCTGGGATTACATACTCTATCTACAGAACTGTTTGTCTTAGTTATGACTTCATTGGAAGGAAAATAGATCTGCCTGCTAGATATAAAATATGTCTCAAAATACCAGAATTAACTAATAATCAGTATTTAATTCTTTAAAGGAAGACTTAAGTATGGGAGGAAAATCATTATTTTTTTGTATGTACCTTTTTGTGCATAAATTACTTACAATTTTGTTTGTTTGTTTCTTTGTTGGGCTTGACTTTTAGAATCATACTTCCCTTGAAATGCTGACTTTACTGGATTATCTTGAAGGTAGGAAAATTTCAAATATTTTTTCTATCCTTATCAGTGATTTGTTACTTTTGCTTCACCTTTGGGGTTTATTTTCATGAATTTATGTTTGATTATCAGCAAACTTACCAGGTTATAGTTCATATCAATATTTTTGTATCAATATTTGGCACCCTAAGTACTAAGATTATCAGCAAATTTACCAGGTTATAGTTCATGTCAATATTTTTGTATCAATATTTGGTAGCCTAAGTACTAAATTTTTTTAGTTTATATATTTCACTTCATTTTTGGTTTTTTCTTTTGCATATTTCTCTGTGTATATGTGTGTGTGCATGGTTGTATATGTCTGGGTATATATCTGTATGAACATGGGAAAGTGTGTGCCATGGAGACTGGAGGCTGATAGTTATGATTCCTCAAAGCAGTGGTGGGAGGAGGAAGAGAAATTTAGCCTTTCACCGTTCTTGAAAGTATACTTCCTTTCTCTCCTTTTGAAACTCTTAAATCTTGTGGCATACTGTGCTTTTGAGTCATTTGAGGAAGTCAGGGAGTGATTGTGGATGCGCTCTGGAGACTATAACTCTCTTAGGGAGTTAGTTCCAGTTTTCTTTTTATCTCTGCCAAGGTATATCCCTAGTTTCTGCTTGGATGTTAAGCATGACATTCATTTATAATTCTGGCCACTTCATGTTTGTTTGGGAGGTGGGCGAAGAAGCTCTCACAGTATTTATTTCTGTTGTTTGAACTGAAGCCAATTACGTTTTATCTCCTGTGTACTGGCCTAAGCCTCGCAGCATGGCAGAGCCGGTGAGATGATTAAGGAATATCGTATGTTTCCAGTATACTCTCTGGATCATTAGTTCCTATTCTCCCCATTCCTCCTTATGTGTGATAAATGTCATGGGTATTCATGCTCTTCTGGACACATTCAGTTCCTAGATATCAATTTTGGTATATTGTATTAGTTACTTTATGTCGCTGTGATGAAATCTCTGGCAGAAGGTTCTCAAGGGAGCAGAGGCTCGTTTTGGCCCACAGTTCAGAGGGAACGACTCAGCATGGTGGGAAGCCTTGGCCACCGGGGCAGCTCTAGCCATGGCTGTGGGAGTTTGTGGCACAGCTGCTTGTGTGTCATGGTGGACCAGGAATCAGAGAGCTGGGGCCAGTGCGTGGATTTCACTTTCAAAGCTCACCCTCCACGGAACTCACTTTGGTTAGCTAAGCCACATGGCCTAAAGGTTTTAGCACCTCGAAACTGCTAGGGGCCAAGTGTCAAACACATGAGTGCATGGGGGACATTTCACATTCAAGCCTTAACAGAAATATGTGGGCTTGGAGGGCCGGATGTACTCAGTTGTGCTCATGATATCAGGATGGATGGATGTCAGCACATTTGTTCCCCAATTGTTCTGTCCAATGTGGTCTTCAGGGCTTCTTATCTGCCCCAGGGGGACTGAGGGATTGAGAGAAGGATCTGGAGGAACAGACCTCTAGGACCTCTTCAAGGGGGCCAAGTACCCTGACTGGCATGCCAGAGTGAAAATGATTTCAGAGAGCTCATTCCACAAGATCAGCGACATTCATAGACTATGGAAATCGCCCACGCCAAGAAGAAAGTAAGTACCTTTCAGATGCAGAAGTGCTGAAACGTAACTTTGTTCTCAATCGTTATTCATCTGCAATGATTCCTTTTGAAGGTACTTGTGTTCCCAGAGGCATGAATGTCAGGAAAATTCGGAGATTTCTTTTTCAAGTTTTACCCAAATATGAAATGACTCCTTAGGATTAGGGCCCTAATTAAAGAAAACTTCTCCCCACCCTCATTTTTTTTTTCTTGTAGCTGCTGATAACCAGCAATGGTCTTCAGTGGAAATCATAAACTATGGCAGGCAGATAGAATGTACTAGGGAAATTTGACATAAAATGGTAAGACCAGCCATTTAGCTAAAAATGACCAGAGGCTGACCCACAGTGCTACAGCAGGTGCCCGTTAGCTATTTATTCAACAATGTTTTCTTTGGGGCTTTAGGAGGTGGCTCAGTGATGAAGTGTTCGTTTACCATTAGACCTCAGGTTTCATCTCCTGCCCTAGAGTAAACAAATAAATAAGGATTTGTTTGCCGAGCGGATGCATTCCGAATCTTCATTATGTGTCCCATGGCAATGAGAGAGACAGCGCTGGGGACATTTGTCTTAGTCCACTCAGCAAGTATGTATTGAACAACCGTGATGGCCATGGACTGTCCTCAGTTTGGTGTGGGAAACCTCTGGAAATCCCTCTGGACATCTTGGGAATTGGCCCGTGTACTCTTCTGGCGATGCCGTGCATCAGCTGACTTCTCTCCCAGGCTATCCACCGAGGCTCTAACCTGAGGTAGGGACTCTGGGAGACAATGAGGGTTAAATAAGGCCACGAAAAGGCCTGTATCTCTCCAAACAGAACTGGAGCCTTTAGACCAAGAGAAGTGGGGCTAGAAAGATGGATGAGTGGTTAAGAGCAATGAACATATAGGGGACCCAGGTTGAGTTCCCAGTGGCTCACAATCATCCATATCTCCAGGTCCAGGGGCCCAATGCCCTCTTCCAACCTCTGAAGGCATGTGATATACATAAATATATACAGACAAAATATATATATATATGCAGACAAAACACATATACACATAAAAACAAATAAATCAATTTTTAGAAGGAGGGGAAGAAAGGAAGCAGAAGGAAAAGCAGGAGGATGTAGAACTCTCCCCCTTCTTCCTTCCCCGTGCCCTGCTTTTGTTAATCAGCCCATTCCATGGAATTTTGTTATGGCGATCCAAACTGGCTAGTACAGGGGGAGTCCTTACTTCAAGAACCTAAGTCTACAAACCAGCTATTTTGCTCATTGAACCTTTACCGTAAATGTCTAGAACTCCTTGTGGTGGCAATCTGAGGGAAGACACACAAAAGCCATTCACCCGCTTTAATCCTGCATTGGTGTGCAGTTGGTCCAGCAGCTCTGAAACGATTCTGTTGGTCATTTCTCTAGCTGTGGGTTCACTGGGAAGGAAATGTATTGCTAATCAGCGTAACATGATAAAGTTCAGGGCAAACTGAAGCTACAACAGAAACTAAAAGACACCCCAAGCTGTGAAATTCCACAGCGGCCCATAGTCCCGCGGAAACATCTGGGACCCTGCCACTATGGAGGCGCGTTGGTAAACAAGGCTGGACAACACAACAGCAGAGAAACGGGAGGAAAAAGAGCCCCAAAGAATTAAAAGTGGCCAGAGAGAAACATTAGTTTTGTTGGAGGATAGTTGGGACTGCAGAGTACGGGTTCAGGAGGAGAGGGATCCCCAGAGGCATGGTTTGGTTTGTCATCAGACACCCGCTCTTGTCCCTGCTCACAAGAGTCCCTTCCTACCTGGCGGTAAACCCTTTGGCTCAGCACATAAGGAAAGCTCAAGTGCTGCCTCTTTTGTAGGTGGTGTCTTAGCTTTGCATGAGGTCAAAGGGCAGCATAGCCATCACTTACTTCACTAAGGGATGGTGTGAGTAATCATTTGGTTTCTCAATCATTTGATGACACGAATTAAGGATGTGTGGCTCCTCCATTGGGAAGCCGGGCTGAAGTGCTCTCATACAGTCCTGTGAAGGCCTTCACTGGATTCTGTGTGTGGAACCAGATGCTAGTGATGACCTCATGTCTGCAGCCTCGCACCAACTTACTGTAGCCAGCAGCTGAATGCCACAGCAAGCAAACCCGTCAGCGGCGTTGCTCCAGTTTCTGCTTCAAGAGACTGTCTGGGTTCCTTACTTACCCTGAAAGGGTAACTTGGAAGATGGAAAATCCTTTCCTCCCAACATCACATTTGGTCATGGTGTTATTATAGCAACAGAAGGCAGAGTATTCCAGTCTCCCGACTGTCCTGGCAGCTTATTTGTGGAATCGTCCAGCGCTCATCCTGTGTTTGGCATTGCAGCATAATGTCTGCAAGGACCATCCGTATGGCTACAGATTGGAGGGCAATGATAAAATCTCTGCATAAGGTGGTGCACGTATCAACGATGCAGTAATAAAACATCTACATACAATCTATACTTTACAATGAAATTTGAGAAGCATGTTTTTCTTTCATATTAAAAGCATAAAACCTCTTCCAAGTAGACAGGACGAGTTACCATTTTCAATAGATGAGAATAAAGATGTTGACTTGTCTCTGATGATACAACGATGTTAACTGGAGGACCCCTGTCCTCCCTCTGGATGCACCCTTCCCTGCAACCCAGTATTTCAGACTCACTGCAAGAGAAGATGCAGGATCCACGGCTGGAGTGTGTGCACGTGTGAACGTTTGCTGCTACACTACCCACAGCATACGCAAAGAACCGTCTGTAAAAAGGTCACCGAGGAAGCAGAGCTCCTTTCTTGGAGTCTTGAAAAGGATGAATGGTGTCCACAAAGCACTCCAGAGACCTATTCACGGAGGCCTGCTTTCCAGAGCCCCCAGCTTGCTAAGACTGGCTGGAGGTAAGTATACTGGTAGCCCCAATGGATGACCATCTCCAAAAGGCTGGAGTCCTGCTGAGGCCTTTTCATCACCATGGAAACCACTTCCACGTTGCCTCACAGGTTCCAAGTGCTCCATGTGGCATGAGAGCCGTTAGTGCAACTGAGGGGTGGGGTGGGGGTGAGTTGGAGCCCTTGCCTTGTGACCTCAGTCATCGCAGACCTCCTGCGGTTGTCAAACTTATTGTCTCTAGAGGTCCTTTTATGGACAGCTATAAAAATCATCCTCCCAAGAAGTCTTTTCTGCTGCTGAGGGTAGAGAAACCCCTAAGCACTCATATGAATGCTAAGTGCTAACGGATGCATAAAAATTCAGTCAAGAGCCCAAATATGCCTTGCAATTTGAGAGAGAGGATAAATACTTGTAGATGCGTAGAAGGCCCCGTTGTTGTTAGCCTCCAGGCTCCATGGAGCTTAGACAGAGCTATGGAGACACTGTCATCCCTCAGCCATTCTGAACTGAAAGGGCAATGTTAGACACTTTTGTGGTAGATGAAAGAATGGAGCAGCAGGAGTCTAGGCAACCATGAAACAGATGTACAGACAAGAAAGACACACGGACGGAGTCACATGCAGCATGGCACATCTTAGACAGTTCAGGCCTGGAAACATGACCAGGATGAACAGAGTAAATGGAAGAGAAACAATTGCTTTTAAGACAACATATTATCACACACACACACACACACACACACACACACTCATATATATATATATATATATATATATATATATATATATATATATATTTCTCTCTCTGCCTTGTTCCATTGAATCCGTCTTTCCTGGAACCTGTAGCTCTCGTTGATTTGGGTAGCCCAGCAGTCAACGAGCCCCAGGGGTCCTTCTATCCCCATGCCCATTACTGAAGGTAAGGTTTGTGCAGAACTAGACACAAATAGTCACAAGGTTGTGGGGAATTCCAACTCAGGTCCTCATGCTTCCAAAACAAGCATTTACCATGAAGTCACCTCTCTAGTCACCCTACCACTTTGTGTCGTTGTTGAGACAGGCCTCGAACTCACCGTGCATCTGAGAACTTGAACTGCTGATCCCTCGCCTCTACCTCTCAAGTGCTGGTATTGGAAGCCAGCACCACCACACCTGGCTTTGCAGCACATCTGCCCAGAGCATCCGCATCCGCTGCAGTACATCCTCCTGCTCCTGTGAAGGCCGCAAAGTACACCAACACTGATTTGCTGCCTTTGGGACATAATTGGCAGCTGTGCATCTCTCTAACCAGATGTCAATTTAGTAGTGAATTGAACATAGCTGTAACAAAAAGCAAACTTCAGTTTCGCCTTGGGGTAGAGAGCCTGAAGTCAAAACAACCATTTGTTTCCAACTTGACTCAAATAACCGGTTGTTCTCCAGACAGAAGAAAACAATTGTTTGAATGAATTGTTCAAGAAAAGGGCTGCTGTGGAGTTCCAGAGCAGCCTCTGAGCCCGAGGACGCTTTGTCCTTCTGTCTTTCTTCCCTGCAGACTCCCTCTCAATGGCACCGTGTTTTGTGATTGTCAGATGAGCCCACTAGACGCCCTGAATGGCACAGTTGTCTTCCCTGCCAGCTCCTTCTAAGACTCCCTATGCACAAAAAGGGGAACGCGCCGTTAAGTGGGAAAGCCATAGAAATGAAGATAACGAACAGCTCGATTTAAATATGTCTTTTCAACTTGGTGCTTTATTTAAGAATTCCAGCTCAGAGCTTAAAGACATTGTGTTTTCTTGAGCTGTCCAGGAAATCATATCAGTTACAAGAGGTTAACTC
Source organism: Arvicola amphibius (assembly GCF_903992535.2). Lineage (NCBI taxonomy): Eukaryota > Metazoa > Chordata > Mammalia > Rodentia > Cricetidae > Arvicola > Arvicola amphibius. Next base: position 41,068,415 of record NC_052063.2, read on the forward strand.
TCTCCAGCCACTTACTCGCAGGCCCATTTAACTGGGAAGATAAAGGACTACATTAGGCTACTTTGTCCTGAGTCGGACCCCATCTCAGTTCTCTGCAGGCACCCACACTCTCTTTTTCCTCCAGGGACCTATTAATTTCAGACATGGCTATTATTTAAAATGCGATTTAGTTAGAAGCACCAAAAAAAAAAAAAAAAAAAAAAACCCTTTAAATATCAGAAGGCACTATCTAAGCTAATTTCCCTTTGGGTCCAAAGCAATAAATCTGGGGAGCTAGGGCAAAATTAGAAAGTCATCCTGCATGGCAATTCTCCCCTCGTGAGGAGTCAAACCTCGCCCAGAGGTGAGGTTCAGCTCCCATTTTGGAAGAACACATTGGAGAGTCTCATATATATGTGCTTGGTATGGCGTTATGACTATAACACGGGTAAGGTATGAGGGCCGAGACTCTACCCTCAAGAACGGCATCGCTCCGCCATGGGCAGTCAGTCCCTCTCACGTTTAATCCTTTGCCGTGTGGCCCTGTGACCTGTGAGAATGTCAGCCTACTTAGAGCAACTGACCGGTGATTACATGAAAATGCTCGCCCATACGTGTGTCACTCTGACTGTTACAAAGTGTGTCAAAGTTAACTGAAGGTTGCCTACACAAGACCAGAAGGAGGACACCCGCAGCTGACCGGCCAGCATGGTTGGGGCAATCTCACAGAGCCCTGTGGTGGGATTTCAATCTGTTTAACCAATGGCTTTTGGGGCAGCAAGCTTAGGGCGTGGTCTTGTCTGCCTATGACAGTTTAAACGCTGAGGGAGAGGGTCGGGACTCTTGCTCTCGGCTCTATTGGGTGATCAACCACAGCAGAACAGAGAGCTGAGAGAGAAGGTTGGGACTCTCTCGCTCTCGGCTCTATTGGGTGGTCACAGCAGAGAAAGAGGGTCAGGACTCTCTCGCTCTCGGCTCTCTTAGGAGCAGGCAGTGGAGAGACAGCCTGAAGTTGGTGCTCTTCAGCCCTAAGCAGAACGACTGGACGAAGGCTGCTAGATCAGTGGCGGCGTCTAATTGCTTCTGTATCCGGGACTGTTTGTCCCTGTCCTCTACCTAAATAAATTCTTGAGACCCTTTAACAGAATCTCGTGGTCTCATGTAACAGGGCCCCATCCCTAGATGAACAGCTTCAGGCAATTAGTGACTGCATAGAAAGGGAGACTCTGTCTTCCCATGAGCCCCCTCGTGGATTATCCAATGGGAAGGGTCAGCCCTAAAAACATAGGCATACAAAAACACTTAATTGACATGAATATATACAAATATAATATATGTATGTAACAGCCATAGTTAAAGAGAAAGAAGATGAGAGAGAGCTGGGGAGGGATGGAGACGTGGAAGGCATTGGAGGAAGGAGAGCGAGGGGGAAATGATATAAATAATACTCAAGTGTGAAATTCAAAAAGTTTAAAAAGCAAATTGTGGTTAACATGAAATTCCTTGAGAGGTTCAGATGACCAAACATGGTAGATGTCATAGGAAGGGAGTCCAGAAACCCGACCTGTCCTGTTGTTCTCTCTCTTTAATTTTCTCTTTGCCTCCCTCCTTCCAACCACTCTTCACCATTTCCTTTTATGAACACACCTTCCAAATCTGTGATGGACCTATCCCCATCCCCGTCTTGCATTACATTACACAGAAATGACTGACATTCAGTATGAGGCCAAGGAAGTTGTTGACAATACAGAAGCATTGGGAACCGTGTCAAGCCAGGTTTCCATGCCTCTTGAGGCAGGTGATGAGTCTGGAATAGATCCTGAGTAGTCCTTGAGGCCAGAGGGGCTGGGAAGTTCATGCTGGAACCATCTATTAAGATAGGTAAAAAAAAAAGATATATGTAATTATTTACATTTTTATTTACTACATTAGCAAAAAGGAGAAAGAAAAAGAAATTTGCCATTAAGTAGAAACAAATTGTTGGCATATAAATATGAACTCTGGCTATAGTTTTATAGAAGTCAAATCCTCATTTCTAATAGAATTAGTATTATAGATACACAGAGACTTAGAAATTCTACTTGTAGGAATTCATAGCCTAGATCCATGTGTGTAGGCAAAGGCGTGTGTAGGCAGCTCTCCCTTGTAGCTCTGTTTATGGCGGCTACTGACATAAAGAGTACAAGCTAATGGTAAAGTAAATGGCTCGTCGTGTAACATGGGCTGTAAGCTTTTAAAACGATGAGGTTCCATCGGCACTGAGAGTTGGACCATTCCTACCATCAGTTATCTATTGCTATGGTAATAATATGTAAAACACCACCCAAAATTCAGCTGCTTAGCATAAGCATGTAGCTCATGTGTCTGTGGGCTGATGATTTAGACTTTGCAATTCCTCTGGTTTCTGCCCTGCTTGCTTGTGAGACTGCAGTTTAGCTAGATGTTGACCAAAGCCATCGGAGGAGAATTTCTTCCACGTTCACCACCAAATGTGCTGTGGTACTTTCATTGGTGCCCATATCCTCTAGCTCCCCTTGGGTTGGCGCAGGTGTGGTGTCCTGGCTCGGTCTGGGGTTCTCCCCTCCCTGAGTTATTATCCAATCGTGACCTTCACTCTGGAGATGACCCCTCCCTCAAGTCACCTAGTTTTGTTCTCTGTTGTCATTTTTTTTCCTAAAAATGTCCTGCAATGTCTTATACCTCAACAAAATTCCCTGTTAACCAACAGACATATTTTCCTGTGGAAAGTCCAGTTACCTGTGCTGCCTCTCTGGGCTTCCTAACCTCCATTCTTTCTCGACCCCACTGAAGGCAGGTGTGCTATCTACCAATCACTACTTCTGCTGTTGCTGTGGCGATTCACTTGTTGATTCTCCCTCCTCGGTTCTTAGCAGCGTTTGGCATGGGGACCACTCTCTAAAACGCCTTCCTTGTTTGGATGCTGAGAAACCACTGTCCTTGCTCCATGCTCACTTCGCTGGCCATTACTCCTTATTTGACCAGATCCTCATCCTCCTAATCCTAGACTTCTGGAAAGTTCCAGGACTCAGTCCTTAGGTCTTCTCTCTTCTCTTTTGCAACTTGTCTCAGGCAAATTCATCTGGCAGAAACATTCATTTTGTTTTCTCCCACTTTATTTCATGTGTGTGCATACGCGTGTGTATACATGTATGAATGCATACATGTCTTTGTGTACATGTGAAGGCCTATTTTTGGGGCATAGTCTTTCATTGAACCTAGAGCCAATGATTGGTCTGGACTTGGTGAATAGTGAGCTCCAGAGTCCCCCTCTTCCAGCTCCCCAGTACTGGGGTTGTCGGTACTGTGCCATCTTGGCTTGTCACATGAGTGCAGGGGATGCAATTTAGGTTCTCAGGCTGCGGCAGGCTCTTCATCATCTCACTAGATCCAGGTCCTATCAGTTTAAATGCCAACACTATGTTGATGGACCTCAGATATCTTCAGCTATTCATTGTATATGAAATATTTCCTTTCTTGAGAAAAGTGCAATAAATATCCTTATACATGATATTGATTTTACTTCTTATAAGCAGATGCATGGAAACATGCAGGCCCTTTTTAGTTCTCTAGATATTAGTAAGTGGCTCCTAAGAAGACGGCAATATGTCACATACAGCACAGCTAACACGAGCAGCAGACTGTAGTATTCTAGCGAAAGGTAGTAGGAGAACCAATGGTTGGGAAAAACAAAACTCTCAAGCCGCAAGGGAAGAGAGGAGATGGGGACAAGATCCTATGAAGATTCCATCTGGAAAACTGTCTGAGTTTCCTAACAGACTACTAGAAATACATGAATGTCTGCTTTGGGCATTGGTTCTGGTCCCTATCAGGTGCATCTGAGGGAGCGGGACTGATTGGCGGCGGTGAGAAAGCAGAAGCTCAAGGTGACCTCTAGGGAGTGGGTGAGGGCCACAAGCCTCCCACAGCATCCACTCTTCCCATCTTCTTGGCTGACATCGGTGGCTTCATTTCCTGTCACCTCATAATCAAGAGTTGGTGCTGGAGGCTCAGCAACCATATTCACAGCAAGTGGTACCCCCCCAAAAAAGGAATGGATAAAAGGCAGAATCCAGCCTTTCCTGACAGTCGTGGGAACTGTGCACACCTACTTCTCTGACGGTTCATTAATGAGAACAAGGGTGGCTTGTTCTGAAAATCCAGCTGGACATTGGGTTGCTTTTCTAGGCTGAGTCAAGTGAAATGGGGTGGGTTCTGCCTCAGTTGCTGTTGCATCTCAAGTAGCCATTGCCCAAGACAAGACATGCCTATAATAGCTCTGACTGGTCCCTGGTTATGAGAGCCCTGCACAGGAATTTCCTAGCGTCTTTAAAAAAACATTGACATGATTGTGTTTACTCTTACACTCCAACTTGTGCTACTGAACCAGAGGCAATTTTGACAGTTTCAGGAGTGTTCTTCTCCCAAGGAGAAGAGTTGGCACAAGTGTGTGTAGGTATAGCTAAGCACAAGGAGAACTCATAACAAAGTTTATCCAGTCACATGGCCAAGGGACATAAACGTTACTTTAAGCAATTCAAAATAATCTCAGATTTCAGAACCTATGCGTAGAGCTGAGAGTGTGGCCTGTCCTGGGTGACTGAAATAAGTAAATCTCAGGCTGACAGGATGGCATGGCGGGTGAAGACACTTGCTGTCAAGCCTGATGACTTCAAATCGATCCCCCAGATTTCCACGCGGTGGAAGGGAAGGACTGGCTCATGAGTTGTCTCCTGACTTCTACATGTGTGCTATGGTATACGTGAGTGCACATATACATACACACACTAAAACACTAATTTATTAAAATATTGAATATCACAGTGGTTAGCTTTCATCTGGGCTGTGGAACCCTCATGTGAGCCACAGGGAGCTATTCGCCTGAAACAGTGACCTCTTTTTACAGAGGACCTTTTATATTGCCATGTGACAATCTGTGCTAACTACTTTAGCAAGGCCATTTAGCTGTCTACTTTCCTAGTCACCCCGAGGCAGATGGACTTTCCTCCCTCTGTTCCTCCCTCTCTGCACGTACAGTGAAGAGTAGTGATCACCCACCAAAATGTCTAAATCCTCTACTAGATAGCATGCACCTTCGAATCAGAGGCCATAGTTCATCTGCCTCTATATTTATAGCCTCCCGTGACTGTAATGCAGCTCAGGGATTTTCAGAGGTGTTCTCTGAGCCATAGCGAACCATTTGTCATCAGGCCTTCGTTTCGACACCCACAGCAAAGATCACTCCATTACTTACGTAGAGCAAAACGTTGATTGGTTTGGCACTTCATCTGACGTCCACAGAAAGAGGAAAACAGAGAGAGTCGGAGCTGGGGTGTGAGTCACTCACTGAGTTCTCCTATTCCTGGCTCCTGCGCAAGAAGATTAAGGAACCAAGATAGAGGAGGCAGGACCCACAGAGAGGGAAGCGCTGACAGACCTAGGAGCAGGGCAATGATGATTTGATACAAGCTGGCATGTAGTATCCATTTCTAAATTTTAGTTGATGGGAAAAATTTTGCTATCTGCCTATCTTTCATCACCAGGCTTCCATTGCTCTTCTGCCTGGAGACTAGTGAAGACAGTTTCTTTTTCACTGAGAATGTTTGTTAGCTGACAGAATGCAGCATGTTCCCCTCTAGAGATTTTCTTGAGAACAATGTCTGCAATGTAAGACTAATTAGGTAGAGTAGGCATTTCTTGTAGCACTATGAACAGACCCAGCTTTTCCTAACTACCTATCCACTGTTACGCTTTTTTGAGGGATTTGAGGGTAGGATCTCTTTATTGTCATCAACACTGAATGTATCTTTGTGGTTGTAAAGAGCCCAGTGTCTTTGGTACAGCTGCAGCAGCCTCTCTCGGGCTCATTGGCTCTCTACGGAACTTTAACCAGGAGCACCCACTAATCAGTATGTTGATTTATGCACACGTGCATTTATTTTCCATTTTTGAGCTTCTCCTTGGATTAAATACTTAAAGTGACAGTAAGGCATATAAAATACGGTTCTGTCATGACATCACACGGGTGGCAAGGTGGAGCAATGAACATGACTGGTACAACTGGAAGACAAAATATGATGAAGATCTGAGAAAAGTGGCAGGGAGTTCAGAAGAGTGAATAGTTTGTCTGTGTAGACTCCAGAGTTAAGGACAACTTGAGGAATTGCATATTGACTTCAAACTGGAAAGAGAGAGGGATTTGAAAACAGCTTAATGTTCTCCATGCATTTCTTTCTTCATAGAGGGCTCCTTGGCCAAGCTAAACCTCTTGCCACTTTATGTCTTACGTCAAGAAATCATGCTTTTGGGGGACGTCCTCTATTGTCATCATAATGCTGTATATTTAGGAATGACATTTATGGGTCAGAGTTTAAAGATCTTTGAAATAGGAGCTATGTTTGTCTTTCTTCTGGATCCCTATGAACATCATGAATATTTGTCCAAAATAAACAGGTAGAGGGAACGGATGGATGTTCAGTTAAGTCAAAAGCAGAAGAAAGTGGAGAGCCTATGACGCACATTAGGCTTCTGAGAGTATCCCTTAGCACACCTGTCCTGTGGAGGAACAAAGAAAATGAGTGTGACAATAAGTTGAATATCTAACTCCAGAAGAGTTTAGTCTTTTTTTTTTTTTATTGGTCAATGGAAACCATTAAAAGTATGGGAATGTTTGTGCTGGAGATATATAGCTCAGTGGTAGAGTGCTTGCCAAATATGTAAAAGGTTCTAAGTTTAATTTAAAATATTATATAGAGGGCTAAAACAGCAAACACAGTAGAGTGCTTGCCTAGCATACGTGAAACAGTGGCTTCAACTGGCGGCACCTATAATCTCAACAATTGGGGCTGGAGGTGAAAGTGGGAGAATAAGAAATTCAAAGTCATATTCAGCTACGTAGTGAGTTTGAAGCCAGCCTGGCTTATGTTAGATCCTATCTCAAAAAATAAAAAGAAGGAAAGGGAGGAAGGAAGGAAGGAAGGAAGGAAGGAAGGAAGGAAGGAAGGAAAAAGAAAGGAGAAAGGGAAAAGAAAGAGAAAAGAAAAAAATTAAGACAGAAGAGAAAGGAAAATAGAGAAAGAGACAGAAAGAGAAAGAGATGGAGAAGGAGAAAGAGAAAGAGAGATTGGGGCTGTGAGAATGACATAAAAATAGTATTTCAGAAAAATTGTTTAGCTTGCACAAGTTAATTGAATGAGGAGAAAAGCGTGAGGTCTGCTTTTGTATTGGAGCTCTTAAGAGCAAAAGAATCAATAGAATACATATGCAATTGTAAGAGAAATGCATTGGACTGGCTTGCCCATTCAAAGTCTAGCTAGTTCACAGTAGCAGGGTGGAGGGCTGCAGAAACCAGCGACTGCTCAGAATAGGAGACACCCACAGGTGATGTGGGCCCAGGCTGTCACTAAAGCTCTGGGAGCCCCCTGGGGAGTCTGTAGCAGCAATGAAAAACAAACAGTAAACACCAGAGAGAAGCAGGCTGTGGTCAGTGCTTCTGGTGCTCATTATCAACATCCACACATAGACCTGAGGAAGGCTTTGCCAAGTCCCATGGGTCCCAGCCATTGGCATCTCTGTCATTAATACACATTCACTCAGGGCCCCCTTCACTCCCTAAAGAATGTTGGAAGAGTGACTTAATGTTTTTAAAGAAGAAGTAAGAACTTAATCTCTAATCACAGAGAGATGGTGACAATAACACATACATACATACATGGATGGGAAACAGGAGCTCTCTGCCCCTAGCTGGGTGTCAAACGCCATGCTGGTCAGCTCTGAGGGCACTAAGAACACTACTTGGCTTTCATGTAGAAACCACTACAAAGCTAATCTCATATTTTAGGAATGAAGATGAGCTCCTTGAGGTCCCACTGAACTGGAACATCTTTAGAAGACTGTAGGTCACAGCATCTTCTTCCTATCCCTGCCTGTACCTCTCCTTGCTTTGGTTTACTCACCCTCAAATCTTAGGCATCGACCATAGTGGGATACCTCCAAGCCCTGTGCCCACCCTGTAGAACCAGTTGTTTAGGGAATCTGTCTCAAATTCCGGTGTGAAAGCGAGAATGCTTTCTTCAAGCTTGCAGTACCTGCAATACCTGCAGTACCTCCACTTCCTTTCTGTCAGAGGATAGCTGTTCATTCTCTCCCTCTTCTACTAGTGACAGCTATTTGGAGAGATCTGGCCTTGGTTTCACTTTAGGCTGACTTGGCTGCCTGAACTTTTGAGTTCCTTGACCAATTTATCACCAATTACCATTAGGAAGTGATAGCAGAGCTGGCTGGTTGCCAGGCAAATACTAATAACTCAAAGTCAGGGTCACTACAGCATTAAAAGGGACAAGAACTACAACTGTTTAATCCCATGCCATGAAAATAACCTACAGTATCTACTAGGACATCTGAGAATTGCTCTATTGTAGTATGAGACCCATGGAATTACAAACACGTATGTATACAAAAAGCACACGGTAGACGCTCAAAGGCATGATTGCTGTTGATCTCGTCCTGCCTTGCCAATACAATTTGGGCATTTGGAAGAGTGGAAAGGGCATTAGAATCAAGTTCCTCCCTCCCAATAATTTAATAAGCCTCAGACATCTCATTTACAAAAGGAGGAGTTGGATTCGAGCGGCTCTCACAGGCACTTCCAGCTCTCAGATTCCATTATTCGCTAGGCTGCCAGAAAACACACCCTGCACTGCCAAGTATGAACTCAGCACGCCACATGTTTACAGAAGCCCCTCCCCCCTCCACACCTCTCTAGCTTCAGCCTCCTACTCCCCAAGACTGCTCTGAGGAGCTCTTGCCTACGGCTGCTAGCTCATCTCTAAAAGAGTGGCTTTTTACTCCTTCCTCTTAGATTTTCTTTTACTGCACTAAGCACAGGCATTTCACAATCTACTTTCCTGTCTGCTATTAGGAATACATATTCATTCACTTTAATCTAGTCAGCCCTCAAACTTATATTAAACACCAACTGTTCTCAGGACGTGTGCTAGGCTCTGAATATACAAACATAGAAAAAGTGCAATTCTTCCCTGGGAGCTGCCAGGAGTAAAGGTATCTTAAAGAGATACCGTCTGTTCCACTCAGTTGTCAGGTGGCTGAGAAGATGGTCTTGGAGGAACTGGAATTTCCCCCAGGAATCTGATGTCGGGAGAAGGAAAAGGCTGAAGCATGGTACCAGCTGGAGAAGAAATTCATCTCCTAGGGAGAGATTTCACCCTCGTAGGTAGTTCTGACGACTTGTCAGGCTACCTTGTAGGAGAGATTGAATGCAAGGCCATGATGGGTCCTTGACATGTGGAACCGACCCTGACCAGGACTGCTCAGCTTTGTAAACCTCTTGGTCTCTAGTTAAACCTAAAGCTCATATCAGGACCTTAAAGCTGTGCTTGCCAAGGAAGGACAACCAGGCCTTCATCTTTTCAGGGCAGTCATGTTAAATAAATCTCCCTTTTCTGCTTTTCCTCCCACATCAATCATTAATCAAGAAAACATCCCAGTGACTCATCTACAAGTCAATTTGATAGAAGCATTTTCTTCATTGAGGTTCTTCTTTCCTCGATGACCTTAGCATGTGTTGCGTTGACAAAGGAGACGAGCCAGCATAGGGGGGATAATATCCAGAGTTTACAAAAAATTCTCCTAAAGCACCAAGTAATCAAAACTGCCAACCAACAAAGAGGCTAACGAAATGGATAGTCCTTAAAGGAAGAAGCACAAACAACCAGAACATATTTTTAAAAGATCAACACCCTTATCCATCAAGGAAATTAAAATTAAAATTATTTTGAGATACTACCTCACCGCAGTCAGAATGGTTGTCATCAAGAAACCTGACCACAAATACTGGAGAGGTTGTGTGGAAAGAGGAAACCTTATTCACTGCTAATGATGGTTTGAATTACTATAGCCATTCCAGAAATCAGCAGAAGTTCCTCAAAATAGAACAAACATGGCCCAACTATTCCATTTTTAGGCCTTTACCCAAAGGATGCTATAGCCTTCCACAGAGAGACCTGTACTTCCATTCACATACTGCTACATTATCCACAACACCAAGGAAACAGAACCAGCTTAGCTGTCCAGCAACAGAAGAATGGATAGTGAAGGTGTGGTGCATAAGCACCGTAGAATATTATTCACCTGCAGAGAATAGGGAATCATGACACTTTCAGTAAAGTGGATGGAGCTGGAAAGCATATTTGTAAGTGATTAGACCCAAACTCAGAAAGACAGTGTATACTCTCTCTCTCTCATATGCAGATTCTATAATGGATGTGCACATATGTACATATATGTGTGTATCAGTATGGATGAAGGCCACTACTCCCTCAGATGCTCAGTAGGGAAGGCTTTACACTATAAGAAACTGGTACCCAAGAAAGCTCTTATCAGTAGCCCATACGGGTACCTTACAGGTCACCTTTCCACTCTTAAATGTCATTCCGAAACAGTTTGGGAGAAATATGAGACAGGTTTTTTTTTTTTTTGAAGAGTATCATGTTAAACATACCAATTTAGAGGTGATATAATTATCCAAACATAAATACTTCACCTTCAAATAGCAAACTGGCTTCCATTTGAGATTTTTAGGGAACATAGATGACCCAATTTTACTTTTAAGGTGGAATCTTCCAAATTCTCTGAGCTGAACCAAAAAAGAACAGCAACAAATGTCCTGTGTCTTCAGGGACAACTCACAGGACAGTTAACCCAAGAGAGACTGTTAGTGAGTAAAGGGTACAGATGACTTCGCAAGTGAAGTTTAGTCATTTCAAAAACAGATGTGTACCACAGTACTGGCCATGGTTTGCTCAGTTTTTAAAATCTTGGGTTTCTCTCAAACTTTAAGGCTTCTCAACAGACTTCAGGGTTCTTTTCCTACTCATGTGAACTCTTGGACAGTCAACATCACTATTTCTGCAACCCTAGGGTAACCATGGCTCCCTCTGGGATAGAAAGGTCTGCCTTTTGTTTCCCCTGTTTATTGTATTGTATTGTATTGTATTGTATTGTATTGTATTGTATTGTATTGTATCTTTAAAAAGAAAACAACTTCTTTATCATTTGTATATAGGAGGACTACTGATTTTTTTAGTTGATCTTGTATCCTACCACATTACTGAAGGTATTTATCAGCTGTAGGAGTTCTTTGGTAGAGTTTTTGGGGTCACTTATATATACTATCATATCACCTTCAAATAGGAAGTTTGATTTCATTTTTACAAATCTGAATCCCCGTGATCTCGTTTTGTCTTATTGCTCTAGCTAGAACTTCAAGAACTATGTTGAATAGATAGAGAGAGAATGAACAACCCTGACTTGTTCCTGATTTTAGTGGAATCGCTTTTAGTTTCTCTCCATTTAATTTGCTGGTTGCTGTCACCTTGCTGTATATTGCCTTTGTTATGTTTAGATATGTTCCTTGTATCCCTGATCTCTCCAAGACCTTTATCATGAAGGGGTGTTGGATTTTGTTGAATGCTTTTTCAGCATCTAATGAGATGATCATATGGGTTTTTTCTTTCAGTTTATTTATATGATAGATTACATTGATAGATGTTCATACGTTGTACCATCCCTGAATTTCTGGGATGAAGCCTACTTGATCATGGTGGATAATTTTTTTGATGTGTTCTTGGATTCAGTTCGCCAATATTTTATTGAGTATTTTTGTATTTATGTTCATGAGTGAGACTGGTCTGTAATTCTCTTTCTTGGTTGAGTCATTGTGTGGTTTTGGTATCAGGATAACTGTAGCCTCATAAAAAGAGTTTGGCAATGTTCCTTCTGTTTCTATTATGTGGAACACTTTGAGGACTATAGGTATTAGCTCTTCTTGGAAGTTGTGGTAGAATTCTGCACTAAAACCATCCAGCCCTGGGACTGTTTTTGTTTGGGAGGCTTTTGGTCACTTCTATTTCCTTACAGGGTATAGGTCTATTTAAATTGTTCACCGGGTCTTGATTTAATTTTGGTATGTGACACCTAGCCAGAAAATTTTCCTTTTCTTTTACATTTCCCAATTTTGTGGAATACAGGTTTTTGTAGTATGAACTAATGATTCTCTGGATTTTCTCAGTGTCTGGTATTTATTATGTCCCCCTTTTCATTTCTGATTTTGTTAATTTGGATGTTTCAGGTGTGCTGTTAAGTCGCTAGTGTGAGATTTCTCCACTTTCTTTATTTAGGCACTTAGTGCTATGAACTTTTCTCTTAGCATTGTTTTCATAGTGTCCCATAGGTTTGAGTACTGTGTGCCTTTATTGCCATTGAATTCTAGGAAGACTTTAATTTATTTCTTCCTTGACCCAGGGGTGGTTCAGTTGAGCACTGTTCGATTCTCATGAGTTTGTAGGTTGTCTGTAATTAGTGTTGTTGTTGAATTCTAACTTTTAGCCATGGTGATATGATAAGATACAGGGGGTTTCCCAATTTTTTTGTATCTCTTGACATTTGCTTTGTTACTGAGTATGTGGTCAATTTTAGAAAAAGTTCCATGAGGTACTGAGAAGAAGGTATATTCTTTTATGTTTGGGTGGAATGTTCTGTAGATGTCTGTTAAGTCCATTTGAGTCATGATATCTACTAGTTCTCTTATTTCTTTGTTAAATTTCTGTCTGTTTGATCTGTCCATTGGGGGAGAGTTGGGTGTTAAAATCTACTATTAGTGTGTGGGGCTTGATATGTGATTTAAGATTTAATAATGTTTCTTTTACATATGTGGGTGCTCTTGTATTTGGAGCATAGATGTTCAGGATTGAGATTTTATCTTGATGGGTTGTTCCTGTTATAAGTATAAAGTGCCCTTCGCCATTTTTTTCTGATTGATTTTAGTTTGAAGTCTATTTTGTTAGGTATTATGATAGCCACACCATCTTGTTTCTTAGGTCCATTTGATTGAAAAATCTTTTCCCAACCCTTCACTCTGAAGTAATGTCTGTCTTTGAAGTTGAGGTGTGTTTCTTATATACAGCAGAAGAATGGATCTTGTTTTCATATCCATTCTCTTAGCCTGTGCCTTTTTATAGAGATATTAATGACCAGTGATTATTAATTCCTGTTAATTTTTGGTGGTAGTGTTTGTGTGTGTTTCCTTCTTTGTGGTTTGCTGGTGTGAGATTATCTGTTGCCTGTGTTTTTGAGGGTGCAGTTAGCTCCTTGGGTTTGAGTTTTCCTTCTAGTACTTTCTGTAGGACTGGATTTGTGGATAGGTATTGTTTAAATCTGGTTTTGTAGTGTAATGTCTTGTTTTCTCCATTGATGGTGATTGAAAGCTTTGCTGGGTATAGTAGTCTGGGCTTGCATCCGTGGTCTCTTAGTGTCTGCAGCACATCTGTCCAGGACCTTCTAGCTTTCAGGGTTTCCATTGATCAGATGCTACCTTTATATGTTACTTGACCTTTTCCCTTTGCAGCTTTTAAATATTCTTAGGTTTGGTTTTTTTCACGGTATCTCAGATTTCCTGGATTTTTTTTTTTTTTGTTGAGAAGTTGGATTTAATGTTTTATTTGATTTATGAATCTATTTCTTCAACACCTGAGGTTCACTCTTTCATCTCTTGTATTCCATTGGTTATGCTTGCCTCTGTAGTTCCTCTTCATTTACCCACATTTTTCATACTCAGAATTCCATAGGTTTGTGTTTTCTTTATTGCTCCTATTTCAGTCTTCGAGTCTTGAACTGTTGTTTGCTTCACCTGTTTGACTGTCCTTTTCTTGGTTTCCTTTGAGAGATTTATCAATTTCTTCTAATTTTGTGTCTTTTCCTCCATTTTTTAAGTTTTTTTAAAAAATTTTTCTCTTTAAAGGTCTCCATCATATTAAGCTTAACTTTTAAAATTGTTTTCTTCTGCTTCTTCTGGGTTAGGATGATCAAGTATTCCTGCTGTATAACAACTGGTTCTGGTGTTACCATGTTGCTTTGGGGGTTGTTGAAAGAATTTTTGCACAGGCGCCTACCCATCCTTCCCTCCAATTGGTGCCAGCAGTGACTTTGCCTCTTGGCCCAATCCTTGCAGTGGTTGTCTGTGTCTTTGGGAGCCACCAAGGTCTCTCTTGCCCTTCTTTCATGTGCTTCAGAGTTCCTCTCTTGGTCCTCGCAGGCTGTGTTTCAGAGTTCCACTGAGGTTGCAGGGGATAGGAGGATTTTGGGAAGGTCTGCCTTTTTGTGCATGTACGAGTATGCATAGCATCCATCTGGCATGAGAACCATCGGCTGGGGTGCTACCAAGGGTTGAAGTGTTGCTGGACACTGTTCCGAGTCACCAGTGTCTCCAACTAATTACAATGATTCGTTTACACGGTTCTTTCTGGAGTCGTTCCACAGTGTTGAATAGGCTAATCAGTAGCAGCTGTGGTACTTACTATTTTGGGATGGACACCTATTGTCTGATAAAGTTTAAAAAAAGGCTACTTAGGTGAGTATAGGTGCCTCTGACTGCACTACAATGTTTGCAGCATGTAGGCTTAAGTATAGAAACCCCTCAGCTTTCCACTACACTTAAACTGCACTGTGGGTGGGCGGGGCATACAGGGAAATAATAAAGTCTGCATTGTTTACTCATACTATTATTTACACATTGGTTCCATGATTTTCTATCAGATTTTTTTTTAATTACAGACCGACAATGAAAGGAATATGAATTTCCATGCTCAAGGCTTAAAATAAATATCAATCATTATATTTATGAAGAATCTGCTTCAACTCTGGTCTCTCTTTTCAGGTTATCATTAGCTAGGTTTCTGGGGGCATTTACAGGAAGAGCAGGGTTGAATTCACACTTACCTGTGTCATGGTAGCCTGCTGAATACATGGAAAGCAAAGTTGACCGGCCAACATCAGTTGCAGCTGTCACTCCGGGGTGACTCTCAAGTCACAGGAGTGTCCTGTTCATACAAAGGCAACAGGGGACGTTGTGTGCACTGGCCACTGCAGGAGATGCAAAGTATTGTTTTCAAAGGTTTAAATGAGGCAAAAAAAAAAAAAAAAAAAAAAAAAAAAGATAACGCGAGAGTTCACTCGCTGATGAGATGCCCTGAAAGGGACAAAGCCTCATTTGCGATTATTAGAAGCACGGTGTCGTATGTCCACAAATCATTTAGATTTTCCTCAGGTCATGAGTTTGTCATTTGCATTGAACCCCAAAACCCAGGAGGCCTAAACACCTGTATAAATGGGTCTGGCATGAAGATTGATTTTGAAGCCCTTTGGAAAGCAAAGGAAATGAAAGCAAAACCTTTCGTTCATGATCTCCATCAAGCATGTCTGACTAGACAGCCAAACTACACACTGTGTGGCAAAACACAGAGTCACGTCCAGGGTCATGATAGGCATGGTTTTATTAGAAAGAAACTGTCTAACACACCCTTGGTTACCTTACTTGGCATGACTCTTCGTGATGGTTGATAGTTTTTGCATCAGGAAGAGAATGACTGGGTTTGTGCACAACTGTGCTGGTACTAATCATGCCTTCTAGGATTACAAACACATGCATTATTATTGTGGATCCCTAGGAGACTTTATAAACAAATGTCATTGACTTTGCTTCCTTATAGACATTAAAGGAAACTGTCTGACCAAAAGCCCATGGTTTCAAGCCTGGCCTTAGCCTTCAGTCAGCAGTATTACTCAAGGACAAACTTTCGCTTTGTTATGGTCCAGTCAAGCAGATCCAGAATCTCAGTTAACCTTTACAGAACTATTTTAAACGGTGATAATTGCACCTTGGTTGTCAGCATTAAAATCCATTATGTGTAAATAGAGCATGTGAACGCTGTATCTATCATCATGTGTTGTCATTTAAATGAGTTATCGATTTCAGTTTCATGAGTATGGTAAGTGGCATTACATGCTTATTAATTCTCCAGAATCCTCAGTCAATTATTGGGAAACACGAGGTAGATTTGATCTTGGAACATGAGATAAATGATGTCATAAACTGAGGATGGATTTTTAGACCCACTACCATCTACAAATACAGCACTCCGCTAGCCATCATTCCAAGACCATAAGATTTCTGAAAAGTTTAATAATTATAAGCAAAATTTAAACTAACTTGGGCCCACTTGGCAGCAACACCTGGCCTAAGCTTTATATCTGATACTTACAGCACTTTGCTTGTTTGACATAAATATCACCAAATATCCCTATAGGCACATCAATGTGTCTGATTACAAGATACTTTATGGAGTTATAATATAGTAAAAAGGGCATTTTATAGGAATGAAAAATGTATGAACGTTGAAATATTTTGGCCTAAAGTTCTCAACTGAAGGTTGAACTTACGTCCACCCAAATCTTCCAGTCATGTTATACCACCTTCTCCTTTGAAGTTATTCTACTTGGAAGAGGCAAACATGGAGGCAGACATTGTGTCCATAAGGCAGGAAATATCTTCTGATCTCCGCCCCATCAGACTCCCCTAGGAGAATTACAATTTACCCTGATTTGCCCAGAATGTCTCAAGTTTCAGCATTCAAAGTCTTCCATCCCAAGGGCAGTTCTGACCAACGCGGAACAGTTGCTCATTATAGTCTTCCCCAGGACTGAAGTGGTCTGAAGTTTTTCCATCTCTAAGATTTTGGTCTCTTGAGACACACCCCCATATATTTGGGGTATCTGTAACTTCCTTGGAATACAGCCAGTGGGTAGTTCCAAATCTCAAGGGTTCATGAGATCCACATGTTGGAGAAGGAGCCACTTGTTGGTTCCCAGCTGCTCAGCCATGAAATAACCACAAAGAAACTGTATTAATTAAATCACTGCTTGGCCCATTAGTTCTAGCTTTTTATTGGCTAACTCTATATTAATTTAACCCATTTTTATTAATCTGTCTATTGCCACAAGGTTGTGGCCTACTAGCAAAGTTTCAGCACGTCTATCTCCGGTAGCGGCTCCATGGCGTCTCTCTGACCCTGCCTTCTTTCTTCCCACATTCCGTTTAGTTTTCCCTGTCTAGCTCTGTTCCCCTATAGCTCTGCTATAGGCCCAAAGCAGTTCCTTTATTCATTAACCAATAAAAACAACACATAGACAGAAGGACCTCCCACACCATCCACAGATACCTATCTCTCTTCCCCTTTCATCTGAAATGGTTCTTATTTTCTCCTGGCCCATATCACAACAGTTCCCATGTTCTGAGGCATGGAAACTAAGGAAATCTATCTAAAATGGGTATAAGAGCACACACACACACACACACACACACCTCAAATGAAGGTATCAGGGGCCTACTCTCTTCTGTTCAAAGAGGCCTGCTTGGTAGGAGTCTCCGTTATCAGTTTGGCATACAGACTTGCAAAGGAAAAGGCCTTTGTTGTTGTAAACTCTTTGAACAGAAGATAAGTGGTTGAATGACATCATCACCATCAGCCCCTCCTCTGCCTACCCGGTCAGCAGTTTTTGGTAACTCCATCCAAGCAGTTTGTAAACATCTTGAAAGTCAGATACTGTCACTTGTATATCTGCTTTGGTTTTCCTGAACTCAGAGATTGTCTTATTTTTCTCTAGGATTTTAAGATGAGTCTAAAAATTAACATCTTCAACCACATGTACTTGGCACCAATGGAAAACAAAAACACAAACAGTTAAATTATAACCACATTGCTCTTCTTCTCTTGTGAGGACAAAACCTCAAAGACAGTTAGCCATAAACATTTTCAACAAAAATCAAGCTGTGGAGGAAAGGGTTGATTTGACTTACACTTCCACATCTCTGTTCATCCCGAAAGGAAGTCAGGACAGGAGCTCAAACAGAGCAGGAACCTGGAGGCAGGACCTGCAGACGACATGGAAGGGTGCTTGCTTCCCTATAGAACACAGGCTCATCATCCCAAGGATGGTTCCAGCACACTGGGCTGGACCTTGCTCATCAAGCACCAATTAAGAAAATGCCTTACAGCTAGATCTTATGGAGGCCTTTTCTCAGTTGAGGTTCTGTTCTTTCAGATAACTCTAGCTTGTGTCAAGTTGACCTAAGAGTCATCACAGGTGGTGTTGAGGAGACATTCCTATGAGCCACAGCTTGATTTTCGGTCATGTTTTTTCATTGCAGCAATAGAAACTCTAACGCATGGATACTGATATCAGAGAAGGGTGGGACTCCGTGATCCCAAATGAACGGGAAAGGTTTTTGATGCCAAGTCAGCATCCATTGCCTTTTGCTACCATGAACTAACAGAATCCAAAATTTGCTCAGTTACCTATCTTTCCCTTAGAAAGCTCTAGAGAATAAAATTTCTGGGGGGGGGGGGGCAGTGAATCTAGTTAGTATAATTGCCAGTGTCCTTCTTCTCCCCAAGAACTTCTCAGAAATGGCCTGGGTGAAACAATTCTGGTCAATAAGACAAGAAGAAAAACTTCTAGAAAAATCTTTTATGTATTTAAGAAAGACACAGGAAAGCAGCCTCCTCTTTGCAACTCAAGGGAGTGAAGACAGAATTGGCTCCAAACACGGCTGACATCTACTCAAAAACCTGAAAGGAGACTGTGGCCAGGGAAGCAAGGGGGCTGACTGCAGCTCTCTCCATGCATCCCTCTCCTCCAAATGCAACCCCCAGTCTCAACCTCAGCTCTGTAGCAGACCACTTGCTGCAGCCTCTACCCACTCTCTGCCCCATTCCTAGAAGCCAAGCAGATCCTGGTGGAGCACCCTGCTTTCCTCCCTCCTATGGACCCCTTCCTAATCCCCATTCTGAAGTGTCAACTTCCAATACCCAGAAACACATTTTTTTTTTCCTGGAATCTCCAGTGGCCACACCTAGCAGGTTCCTAGAAGAATTTCCAACCAGGCAACACACAGCTACCACACTCTCCTAAGAACCAGAGAGGTAACAGAAACCAAGGAACAAGGCCTCCTCCCAACAAAGACAAGGCCAGATGTCAGCACCTGGCATCACAATCTTCCAAAACCCACATTCCTAGACAGCAGTGCAAAAGCACAATCAATAACAGCCAGGACAAGAGACTCCACTAGAGCCCAGCAACCCTACCTACTACCTGAAGCGTACACACACACAGGCACACACAAACACACACACACATACACACACACAAACATACATACACACAAACACACACATATATACATACACACACCTTTAAAAAGAGGTTTATCAGTACGATAGAGGTCCTTAAGGAGGCAATGAATAAATCCCTTAAAGAAATCTATGAAAACATAAATAATGGACAGAAATAAATAAAAACAGTTGAAGACAAAAACAGAGGCCCACAGCCAGACATTACACGAAGAGTGAGAGACCTTGGAACACTCAGCCTAAATGGAGTATCTCCATCATATCCCTTCCCTCAGGGCTTGGGAAACCATGAGGAAGGAGAGGCAGAAAGAGTGTGAGAGCCAGAGGAGACGGAGGGCACCAAGAAAACAAGGTCCTGTCAATCACTCGAGCAAAAGTCTTATGAGCTCAAAGATTGAAGCAGCGAGCACAGGGCCTGCATGGGTCTGTACCTGGTCCTTGTTATATATTCTGGTTTCGAGTTCACTGTTTTCATGGGATTCCCGAGCATGTGGATGAGTGGATCTCTGTCTCTCTGTCTTCTCTTGTTTTTATTTCCCTTCTCCAGACTTGCAGTGGCCCCCCAGCCTCTGCTTCTGTTTCCACCTGTTTCTCTCCTCCTAGAGCCGTCAGACGCCTGTCACCCTCTGCATATCCCGTGTAGCAATGAGGACAGAGGAGTGACACACAGCCCCAGACCCTAACTCTCGCTGCCATTTTGACAATGGTCTTCACAGTGCTGCTGCGGTACCCTGCCCCCCTCACCCCCCAGCTCTCCACTTCTTCCATAGCAATGACACTGGAGTTTCTTTGAGGAAAATCGAAAAGAATCCAATAAATTCTCAGCTCCAAACTATGGATGCTTCATGTCACAGCACAGTTGATCTAAGTCTCTGTGCTCATGCCCACGACCTGCGATGCCACTTTCCACATCCTGGGAGAGGCAGGCCTCTTTCAGGACCTAACATTTTTTATGTCATGTCTTAAATGTTCAGTGGCAATTTTCATCGAAAATACCTTTTTTCTTTCTTGTTTGCAGCAATAGGTTAAGAAAAAAAATGTGTGATGCATGAGAAGAGAGACAATGTGCTCTTTCTAAGGCAGACATAGGAACTGCTGTGCAAGCCGGCATCAAGAGGTAATAGCTGACTTCCCCTGTCCACACCCATTTTCCTCCCAGCTGGGTCTCAAAGGCTTTCCCGGCGTCTTTGAGGTACGCTGGTTGAACTGCTGCTCCCAGCCAGTGGACATGCCACGTGTCTCTCTCTGGCACACACGAGCTACGCTAATGCTACTCCTTGATTCTCTTCCCATCCAAAGAGATCCTGATGGAGAAAGAGAGGGAGAGGCGACGTGCCCTGGCAACCATTGCCAGGAAACAGATTTCGCTGGAGCTTTCGATTAGAAAGATAACCCACTTCCTGGGATGGGGAAAATCTGCTTGTGCACAGAGCATTACTGCCTTTAGCTTCAGCGTAAAAAACAGAAACACTCCACTTGATCATCACAAAGAATAATAACGAAGAAACTAAAGAAGAAAACCACAGCCCATCCCCCATCTCCATGAAATCCCTGATGCCTTTTCCTCATATGATTATCCTCCTGTATAAAGCAATGATGTTCAAGGTAAACACAAAATAAATAATAAATAAACTAGAGAGCAAGCGTCCTCTTACACATGCCTCCTGCTCTCACAACCCTATTTATAGAGACACTGAATGTGTGATCCAGAGTTACCTTTATTAGTCGCTCTCAACCTCCCTAATACTACGACCCTTTAATACAGTCTCTTTTATTGTGACCCCAACCATAAAATAATTTTTGTTGCTGCTTCATTACATATTATAGTGTAAATATCTGATATTCAGGATATTTGGTATGTGACCCCTGTGAAAGGGTCGTTTCACCCCAAAAGGGGTTGAGAACCACTGGCCTAGATGAACTAGATAATACCGCTCATATTTGTTTTTTAGCATCTAGGTAGTTCCTCTTCTGGAATCTTACCATCTGGACATTTCCACACTGTGGCTTTACCATGTTTCGTTGAGACAACTTCCTTTGCCGTTGTACTGCCCTGACTGATATTTTCAGTGAACGACTGAAGGACTCCAGCTTCTAAGAAGTAATTGTGTGAACAAATGCCCAACATGAACAACTTAGCGGAGGAAGGGCTTATTCGACTCACAGTCTCACGGGATTTCCGTCCTCTGTGGCTGGGGAGGAAGATGGAGCAGTTTGGACCACGTTGACAGAAGCATAGGGCAGAATGGTTTGTTCCCATTTTGACCAATCAGGAAGCAGAGGTGCTAGGTCCTCAACAATCCGCCTCCTGAATTTCACTTCTATCAGCTAGACACCATGTCCTAAAGATCCCGTAATCCCTGAAAACAGCGCTACCAACCAACACCAATATTTAAATATATGAACCTGTGGGAGAGATATCAGACTCACACCACCATAAAGATAATCGAGAAACCACCTCCATTGTTATTCAATGGGCTTATTCAGCTACTCAACGAGTATTTATTGGGCACATGGTGTGCTTCGGGGCCACAAGAAGGACAACGCCTCACAGCCCGAATCGGGATGTCTCTCCCACAGAAATAATTGTTATGCCTTTTTAATTCTTAATAAATATATTTTCATAATATCCATCAGATGAGACGTGTCTCTATTAAGGGAACCAGGGATCTCTCTGAAAGGCACATGAGAGCCAGATAGATTTCATGGTGGGAGTATTTACATGGTGGAAAAAGGCCAACACGCAGTCAGGGTTTGTTTTTGCTTTTGTTTCCCCCAGGGTGCCTGCCCTTAAACATCTGTCAGCACACTACCGTTCCTTCCCCACTGAAGGAATCAGGATTCATTAAAAACATCCTCAACCTAATTCCTTCCAGAAGAGCCGGCTGCAACTAGGTCTCCTCTACCCCCCAGCTCCTAAGGCCTATTTCACTGTCAGGATCATCAGCATTTTAAAAGGTGCACCATAAACCTCATCATACACCTGCAAAGATTAGAAACATGTTCCAGGACTCTTGTGTTCAGCCCTGGTGAAGACCAAGAACTGGACAGGTGATGTGAAGACAACATTTTAAGAACGTGCTTCTTGCAGGTCAGAGGGACTGGGAGCAAATGGCCTTTAGTTCGTTGCATCTCTACAAGGCCCATGGTTACTCTGACTCACCAGCAAACCAATCCAGCTTGTTTGGCCAGTTCGTGGATTAAGTCATTTGTAGCTCTGGGGCCACTGGAGTCTTCTGATTACAGGATGATGGTTCATTCCTTCTCTAAGGTTCAAAGAGAGGTGTTTGTTTGCTTCTTTGGTTGTTGCCATAAATGATTGTGTAGGTCAAAGTGATGAGACTAACTCTGTCTTCTGGCCCCCTTCCCTACTAACATGTCCATGATCCATGATCTACAGATACACCTGCAGCCAGCGAGTTCCCGTGCCAAAGCCAAACAACACGCCTTTGATCAGGCAGTATCTCGGCCACATGGGAGCCATCCAGGCAGTGGGGAAGCACAGTTGTACCATTTCTCTTCATTGCTCTGAGGTAGAAGGAAGGAAGCATCTGGAATTGTTGATTAACCCAAGCTTGGTTGGGAGTCTGCCGTTTATGGAATCATAGTGATGTTATTGGCTCCCATTTGGAAGAAAAAAAAAAGATAAGATGTTATAGTATCTTAAGAGGGCTGAACATTTCACATGATGGTATAAGCACATGGGTGCCAGACAGATCATTGGGTGTGAGTGGGAGGAGCAAGGAGGGGTCAGGAAAGCAGAGACCAGTGTTGTGTAGATTCCCACTCTCCCCCAGAATGGCTCAGCAGAACCTACTGATGGCCGTACACAGGCAAGTCAGTTCTGGCTTTGAGGGTGCTATCCTGAACCTGCGGCTCAGCTTTTTGTTGTTGTTTTTTATTAAAGATACCATTGAATAGCCCCTAGGGTAACCTCCCCATCCCCTTCCTGTTACAGGCCACCTCACGTTTCTCAGGGAAACTGTTCTTCCTTCAGAGTCTATTTGGACACACGTAGCTGGCTTCTTCCTGGTAGAGAAAGAAGGATGGTAGAATTTGTTTATTTTTTATTAGGTAACATCCTAACTGCTAGGTCAAATATACCTCCTGGTCTGTTGTGCACTATGGGATTTCTGGGACCCGGGACTTGCACAGATGGGGTCAGGAGACTTTCTGACAAGCTGAGACGCGTTAGTCACCATCACCTGTGTTGAGTCCTCATGTGTCACATAAGGACAGCAGGCAGTAAAGGCTGTTGAAGCACTGAATGAGTAACCTGGCAGTAACTTAGAGTTTTGTATAGTGTTCTGTATTTACAATGGACGTTCATACAAATTATCTCACTTAGCCTTATTGATGGCCCAGGAAGGCAAAGGTATTAGTTACTTTCATGCTGCTGTGACCAAAATCCCTCAAAAGAATTGTAAGGGGCAGTCATGTACTCAGATCACAGTTTTAGAGGTGTTAGCCCATTGTGGTAGGGGTCCATGGCAGAGCAGTTCACAGCATGGTGGCCACTGTAGAGGGAAGTGCCATTCCCTCTACATTCAGGCAGATACAAGTTCAAACCCAGAGGGGCTGGTATGTGACCTTAGGTGTTGTAGAAACTTTTTATCTGTAAAAATGAGAACAGCACTATGTACATGTGGTCAATTTGTTGTTGTACGATGAGATAATACAGTCAGCGTGGCCAACCCAGAGCTTTCCATCCAGTAGGCATGTACACCCTGTCCTTCACCACCTCTTCTCTGGTGCAGGCACTATTCTATGGCTGTATCCCTCTCCATTCCCCAGGTTAGAAAAGCAGCTCCCTCTGCCTCGGTGTCACCAAGACTGGCATGCAGAAGAGAGAGCACCAAACAATGAAAAGAACTCACTCTGTAGGCCAGGCTGGCCTCGAGCTCAGAGATCTGCTGTTTCTGCCAACTGAGCGCTGGGAGTAAACCAGTATTTTGACTGGCATCTCTATCCAGCAAACAGCATTGGCTATTTGATCCCACCTCTCCTATATCAGAGGTGATTGAGCCATGACATTTGTTTTTATAAATTGTAACATATAAACTCTTCTGAAACAACTAAAATGCTTGCATAACAAAAAAAATTCCTTCTGTCAATCCCAGCAAAGTTGCAAGGACCCTCTCTTTATGTGAAATAATGAGAGCCATAGAGATGGCACAGGGACTAAGAGGGGTTGCTCTTCCAGAGGACCCAGGCTAGATTCTCAACCCAAACATGGTAGCTCACAACCACCCGAAATTCCAGTCCTCAGGGAGCCAACATCCTCATCTCGCTTCCAAAAGGCAGATGATACACAGATATACATGGAGATATAACACCAATACACAAAAAAATAGAAGTTAAAAATGTAAAATGATGACCTCTAGGCACATAAACAGTTGGCACTTCAGTCTTCCTTTGGATTGCACAGTCCCCAGTCAATGCAACAGCTATGTTCACTACCATGCATGGCAGAGGTAAGAACGCCCACGGAAACTCTCACAAAAACAACACAGCACGTTTTCTGCCAAACCTTTTCTTCTGGGTTCAACGGTTATTATGACATTTTACATTTGATATCATGCTGTATTAGCTGCCAATGTAGTTGCATTAGAATTAATTCTGGTGGATCGGTGTCTTCAGAAAGGAAACTTAAGTAAATAGCTTGTATTCGAAGTCATCCAAGTGTCCTGGCTGAAAATGTGACCATTACTCCAATTGAGAACCTGGTTAAATCGAAATAAAAACAGGACTGCATTGCTTCTAATCATCTACCAACTCTTTTATGGTAGCAACTTAATATTAATGTTTATTGTTTTAGTGAGATAGGACTTTCAGTAATGGTCCTGTTTTATCCTTCCTCAAATGGAAATCATTATACAAAATTTAGGAAAATTTAGTCACAATGAAGAAACTATCAGAATTCAATTATATAAGTATTCATATTTATCTGGTTATTGAAAAACGAACACTTCTAAGGATTTTTTGGCACTAGCAGAACTAAAATTAGTTTTTATACCATTTTTTGTTTTGTTTTGTTTTGTTTTGTTTTTTGAGACAGGGTTTCTCTATAGCTTTGGAGCCTGTCCTGGAACTTGCTCTTGTAGACCAGACTGATCTTGAACTCACAGAGATCTGCCTGCCTCTGCCTCCCGAGTGCTGTGGCAATTTTTATATATTTTTTTTTTGTGTTTTCTGATCTCTCACTAAAAATCCACTTATTACCATAAACAATAAAAAAGGCAAAATCAGAATCTGAGATATTACTTTCTCTTTATGCTTTCAAAATATTAAATATCTAATAAAACCAAATTTTGGTTTGTTGTTTGTTGTTTGTTTCTCTATGGTTGAAAAAATATAGTTCAGGAATAAAAGAAGTCTTCAACAAGGATCATATCTTTACAAATATGGTGAAGTTTTCATCTACTCTTAAGGCCCCAATGCTTTTCCCACCTCTAAATTAATATTTTGAAGCTCTAATTTGAATGTGACGCTTTGCGCTGCAACCCCAAGAGGTAGAGTAAGCTGGGACCCTAAGAGTGAATGCCTTGGTTTAACAGGGTGCAGGTGCCCCTACAGGAGAAGGCATAAACGGGCTCACTGTCTGCCATGTACAGACACAAAGAGAAGGCAGGGAGATGCCTACAGCCAAGAAGAAATCCCACACCAGAAACAATCCCACACTCCTGCTTCTGTCTCTGGAAACACGAGAAAAGAAGTTTCAGCCATGTAAGCACCCAGAGTGTGGTGCTTGTTATAGTCGTCTGAGGCAACTAACGCATCGGCCAAAGGGAAGATAGACATATGAGCTTCCGGAAGCACGGCCATCTAATTATCATTAAGCACTAATGGAGTGGAAGGCCTCCTTGAAAATCTACACACTATGTATTTTGACTTTTGTCTTATTGTTTTGCTTTGCTCATGGCCCTGGGCAGATAGACAGGTATTCATTATCTAAATGAACAGTTTCATTTTCCCACAAAGGAGGTAGAGATGTGGCCCCCTGGAAATAATCAAGCCTAATGTCAGAGAAGGTCATGGAAAAAAAGGGTATCTTTGCTGCTGTGAGAGCAGGAAGTTGGAAGGGGTCCTGGATGGGAGTCCTTGAAGAGTAGCTTTTCAGGACATTGCTAGCACTCGTGGACAGCTAGGATCAACCTGGGATGTGCTACTCAGTTTGTCATTGTGAAAAAATGGCAGAACAAAGAACTAAAGAAGGAAGGCTGTGTTTCGGCTCCTGGGGCCACAGGATTCAGTCCGTGGTCATTGGCCATTGATCTTAGATCCATGAGGAGGCAGAAACATCATGCTTAGGAGAAAGAAAATGAAAGTGGCTCGCTTCCACTTTGTGGTAGTGAGGAAACAAAGAGAGTGGAAGAAGAAAGGTCCAGAGAGGACCTAAGCTCCAGAGAAACATTACTTCACCCTCACATTCCACACTCAGAGGGGAAGCTGGGGATGGAATTGTAATCCATTATCGACATTCACACCCTCCTTAGTCAGTCACGGCCCAACAGTGCCCCCAGCTTTGGGTCTTCAATACCTGAGCCTATGGGCCTTTCGAAACATACCATGGGGCGTCAGTAAAGAGAACTTTGTTGACTAAGGAAGAGAATGGGCTCCCTCAGAGATCAACTACTAGAATCAGCTCTTACAAAGGCATAGCCCCAGCTTCTATCTACCACCAGGGGCCTGGTCCAGAGACACTTCTCATTGCCCAGTTAGATCTTATCCAGTTCCACTTGCTGGGAAGAGGCTGTACGAAATAAATATCTAACCTCTCACTGGCTCTAGAATTCCGTTGAATCCACATGAGACGGTGCACGTTCTTAGGGTCATTTGATTTTGAAAGGGACAGAATAGTGAGATACTGCAGAGTGGCAGGTGTGCATTTCTTGATGAAGCCAGTGTTCGCATTTAATTTAAGAAGTAAGACAATGACAAGACAACAAAATGTCTCTGCATGCAGTAGGCACCTGTGCTTGGTTGCCATGCACAGCTGTGGATGTGTGTACATGGTAGTGGGTGTAGGTGCTCTTTGGATGCTGTGTTAGAAAAAGAGCCAGGACCTCTGTGTTCTTTTTCAAAGGAATTGATGACGGATTTCAATCCTAAATGGTTAACACGCAGTTGAACATGGAACTCAATGAGACTGAACACACGGCAACCTCGCTTCTGTGCCTGATGTACCTAGAGCCCCCCGAATTTCATTCTGAAGCTACGCTCACAAGTGAAAGCAAGAGGAAAATGTGTAGTCCTGATTTTTCAAAAGAGTAGAACCATAATTTTATTCATTTTTTTGTGAATCTCTGTGAAAATGAACTAGCTCAGAAAAGACTTAGGCAAAATGACATCCTGGTGAACAGTCCCATATAAAATATAGGGACTAATGGGCCATTTCAATGTTCTCAATTAAGACTTCTTTAAGATGAAAATTGATTGCTTTCTGCCGTTAAACGGTTTGAACTAGATTGGAGTTTTCCCCTACCTGTGTGAACACAGCAGTCATTCTGGAGTCTATAATTTCAGATGAAAATTTTGGGGTTTTAATAGCCAATAGTTTTAATTGGCCCTTTGGTCCTTGTATTGCTCCCACCCAAATCTTGCCCAGCAAGTCATCTTAAGAGTTTATTGAATGACCTACCTACATTCTCATATTTGTTTTGTTCTGCAACATTTCTGTGCAATCTCATGATATTCTTAAGAGCCAATTAGAGAACCCTATAGGGATTTGAAGCACTACGCTGAGTGCTCTTGTAAAACCTAACACTCTTGTATTTCCTCCACCTTCATGCTACAACCCTGTACACATATTATTTCAAACAAAACAAAACCTACTTGTATTGAGATTGCTATACAGGTCACCGAAGTGGTAGACACCCACTTATCCTTCACAAGGGTGTCTGACTGCACAGAGTAAGAGGCTTCAAGTTGCCACGCACCAGACAATGCACTTCTGTCACACTCACCCTCTTTATTACTCTTTAGTTTGGTTTTCTGTTACTGCTATTGATTCGATTTTCTGCACTTCGGATGCAAGAAAATGTTCATCTATTTCTATCCTGAATTATGGAGCAAGCTATCTCGTTGCACAAACGTAAGGTGCTAGATACATACAAGTTGTTATGAGAAAAGACTTTTTTTTTCGAGACAGAATTTCTCTGTGGCTTTTGGAACCTGTCCCAGAACTCACTTGGTGGACAAGGCTGGCCTTGAACTTGTGGAGACCCACCTGTCTCTGTCTTCTAAGTGTTGGGATTAAAGACTTGCACCACCACTGCTCAACATGATAAAGACTTTTTAAATATTATTGTTTGTTTTGCTCACCTACTGTAGGGCAGCTTTGATAAGCAGGTTAATACAGCAATCTTCAGCCTGACCACCTCTCTTCAAATACAAACTCTAGCTCATTTCTTTGATTTATTAAGTTAGCCATTTTGCATCTCCAGAGAAGTGGCTCATTTTTGCACATTGAAATCTTAGGTTATATCTACGATGTGCATGGAAAACAACGCTACTGTCTCTCTCAGCTAAAAGGCCTGAGATTAAAATAAAGAGCAAGCAACAGATTGCAAAAGAGACAAACCTTCCTGCTCCTTCAGAAATCTCTGTCTCCATAACATCGTTCAGCTCTGTGTTTGTGGCAGTTTAGTGTTTTGAAGTCATAGATTTGGGCTCAGGAATCCTACTGAGCTCTGAAAAGCCAACGCACGCAGCTAATTGTTGGCATGTTTATAGTAGTCTCATTCCTAGCTGGCAAACAGCCCTGAAAAATGTTTTCAGCATTCAAAGAGGCCAAATTTTTGTAAAGAACATTTAAATTAAAATATCCTTGTGCTCTATATAAGTTTTTACAGAACACCTTTTATGAATGAGTGTATGTGCCTGCGTATATGTACTGCATGCACACAGGTGACGACCAGAGAGGACGTCCGTTTCTGAGAACTGGAGTTTTAGGCACTTGTGAGCCAGCTGATGTGGGTGTTAGGGACTAACGCCTGGTCCACACAAAACCATCAAGTACTCTTAACCACTGAGCCAGCTCTCCAGCTCCTCGGTTGTTTTAAAGTTACCAAGTTATCTTGGAGATATAATTTACTTTGTGTATTACAGTTAATAATAACCTGGCTTTATATAGTTATTCATTCATCCATTCATCTTTTGTGTGTACAACGTGGCAATGAGAGGACAAGTTCCAGTGCTGATTCTTGCTGTCTGCTTTGTTCTTTGCTACCATACGCATGAGGCTAGCTACCTCCTGAACTTCTGCAGACTCTTTTTTTCTCTGCCTCCTGTCTCTCACTGGAGGAGACTGAGGTCACAGAGTGTGTGACCTCATCTGGCTTTCCATGTGACTCGGAGTGCCAAAGGTGTGGTTTGAGTTCAATTCTAGCTTCGGAGCAATGGAATAGGATGGGTATCTTACTGTTCTCTTTCAGGCAAGGAAACAAAGGCAAAGAGAACACAGGCTGTAACCTTGTAAGTGAGAGTCAGGCCTGTTACCCCAGGCAGCCAGATTTTAGGGGCTTTGTTCTTGCTTTCACTAGAATGGGACTTCCCATGAATGGCATGGGGTGAAGGGAAGGGAGAAAGAATTGTGGAGAGGCAGCCTTCGGAAGACAGGTGGACAACAGAGTGCCCCTTCCCAAACCTTTGGGATGGATCTTCCAAGGGCCTTGATCATCACTAGTGGCGGTCCTTGGGTCACTTTTTCATAGTGCCTGTAATTAACATGAAACACCTCCACATCCACCTGGGCGTTTCGTTACTGTCCCTGAGCTGATTAAACAAGACCTGAAGTACTCAGATCAGAAATCATATCCGAACGTAATTAGTTAAAACTGAAAAGGTCTGCCAATACAGGGTCCTGCGTGCCAATAGCAAATGCTTCGAATGTTACTATTTACATGCATACGCAGAGGGTTGACTATGCACGGTAAGATATTAGAAACTGGTATTAGTAAAAAAGGTTGTGCTTTCTGTAGTCACTTGAAAGATTTGTATGGAAAAACCCCTCCCTCATATGAATAAGCTGTGGGAATCTAAGCAGCACTGAAGCTGAACACTTTGATGCTGAGCCTAGTTCTAGAATGCCAGTTGGCCCCAGGCTCTCCATTCTCCTACTCAGTAGAGGGCTTTGTTAGCCAATCCACCTGGTTGATTTTGCCAACCAACTGTGAATTACGTTTACCTAGGGGAGCTATCCCCAAGCAAAGTGCTTGTCAGAACACCCCAAGAATGGCGAGGAATCATGACATCACCAAGCTAATAACTTTCTGGGTGGTCTGGGCCAACAACCAGAGGCTAAGGTGGTAGGATCACATGTACAAGTCTTTCCTGAGTTACAGAAAGAGTTCGAGGTCACCTGGGCAAATTAGTGGGGCTCTGTTTCAATGTTTCAATAAATAAATAAAAATAGATATTAAAAATCTTGGTATATAGGCCAATGACAGAGTGTTTATATTGCAAACTTAAAACCCTAGGTATAATTCATTGAGACAGGCAGGACACACACACACACACACACACACACAGAGAGAGAGAGAGAGAGAGAGAGAGAGAGAGAGAGAGAGAGAGAGAGAGAGAGAGAGACAGAGAGAGACAGAGAGAGACAGAGAGACAGAGAGAGAGTTAGGTAGCAAGGGAGAGGACAAGAAAGAGAGAGACTAGAAAGGACGTGGATAGAAGTTACAGTACTGGGTATATGTCTACACGCCAGGAGCTAGACTGAACATCTGAAAGCTGCTGATAGGAAAGGTATGGAAGGCAGGCATTTGACTCTACCCACTCCTGACTATCTGACCTACTAAGTGACATACGGTGTACTGACTAAGGTCATATGTGACATTTCATAAAGCTAATTTTTTCTATTGTCTGAGATAATAAATATATCTCTGGCATTTTTTTACTCGCTTTAGTTAATATTGGAAGGATTAGCCATCATATTATGCCATTTTCTCTGGCTGAAATTCTCTTGCTTTGCACAGGGTCCCCATCTTGATTATGTATGGGAATTTTTTTTATCCAAGTATGAGCACTGGGATCAAACGTGTGAGACACCACACCCAGCTTAAGTATTTAGTATTTGCCAAGTAAACTCAAACATTGGATGACAGCGATGGGCCAGGGGATCCAACACACATTTAACAAATGTCTGCTCAGTACCAGGCACTCTGTCACATAAGGGAAAATTAAATGTGTCCCTGACTTTGAAAAGAACATCCCACTGATCACTGAGAGAAGTAGCCCTTCTTGTAGCAAACTCATCTTACCCAGTCACTTGGGACAACCATGTCAAATACAGTCTGCTTTGTAGGGTTCTTTCTCTCCTTCCTTCCTTCCTTCCTTCCTTCCTTCCTTCCTTCCTTCCTTCCTTCTTTCCTTCCTTCCTCCTTCCCTCCCTCCCTCCCTCCCTCCCTCCCTCCCTCCCCCTCTCTCTCTTTTTCGCTCTCTCTCTCTTTCTCTACTTTGCTGAGCAGAAAGTGAAAAATAAAAATGGGAAGGATAAGTTGTTGAGAGCAGAAAATGTCGAACAAGGAGTTTGTTAAGGCCGAATGTGTGCTCTTGAGATCTTGTTGGCAAACCAGCCCCTGTGTGATAGTATGAGAGACAATAGGGACTCGAAGAAGTGACTAGGTAATGGGGACATTGCCTTCACAGATGGATTATTGCTGCTCTCGAGGGCCTGGTTATTCTCCTCAGGAGTGAGTTCTTACACTATGAGGCCGCACCCTGAGATTTCTGTCTCTTGTACAGTTTCAGGATGTTATACCCCAAAAATGCTGCCACCAGAAGCCATGTACACACATGCCAGAGCCATGATCTTAGGTTTCTAGCCACCATATCTGAGAATGAAAATAAACCACTGTAGCTATCGATTTTCTCAACTAAATTAATTAACATTAAAAAAATAATCAAAATAGTAATCTCCTCTTAATCTATCTGTATGTCAGTAGATGGGGTTCCCCAATCATAAGACATTTGTGGCTGCTGCATTGGGGACCATGAGTTGTCTTAGTTAAGGGTTTTATTGTTAAAACATTGTGACCAGGGCAACTCTTACAAGAAAAAAACATTTAATTGGGGTGGTTCACCTTATAGTTTCAGAGGTTCTGTCCATTTTAATCATGGTGGGGTACAGGTAGACAAGGCACTATATCTGAGAGTCCGTACATCTTGGTAGTTAGGCAACAGGAAAGTCAACAGAGACACTGGGTGGTATCCTGAACATAGGAAACCTCAAAACCCACTCCCACAGTGCCACACTCCAACAAGGCCACACCTCCTAAAAATGCCACTCCTTGTGAGATAATGTAGGCCGATTACATTCAAACTACCAGACAGGTCATAATATTACATTCCCACCATCACACAAGACACTTCCAGGCAATCATGGTTTACAGGTCACTCCCCAGAGGTCCTGATTTGGGAACAAAGTATCCCTGTTCTCATTGCTTATGTGTGTATGTATATATGAGTCTTGTGAGTGACTGGAACCAAGAATTATTTTTCTGGTGGGTTCTTGGTTAATCTACCTAGAACATCTCACAAAACCCTAACACTGCCTTATCCCGCCATACCATAGTTACCAAGCAGAAGACAAAAGGAAATCTCAGTGACTCTGATACCTTCACTTCCAATTCCCTGCTAGCAGAACCCCCCAGATCCTAAGTGAACTCTCTGTCAGGTCTCCAGACACGGCTTTATGGCTACTGAATTCTGCTGTCCCTGAGATGTCCAGACTTGTCTGCATGGTGTACACTTCCGTAGCTCCAAGTGTCAAGTGAACCACTGGTTATAATTCTCCAGTGTTAAACGTGAAGAATCTATTTACTATTAGAACAAATGGAATAAAACATATTAAAGTCGTCCATGCACCTGAGTGAATAGAAGATTTTCCCCTGGTTCTCATTAAAATTCACCCTTTGTTTCAATCCTCTGGTGACTGACAACTCAGCAATATTTTTGCATCATCTATTTTGATCTAAAATGTATCAACACCATCTTGGCAAGGTCTGTGAATATAAATGCCCTTGACAATGGCTAAGCCACATCTTGGAAAGACGACTCTAGTTATCCATTTATTAATCCATTAAACCGGTTATATCAAAGTGCTGTGAACTAGGTAGCTTAAGCAACAGAAATTATTACCTCAAGGCTCTAGAGGCTGTAAGTCTAACCAAGGGTATGGATGGGTTGGTTCCTGGGGACAGTGAGGGAAAGATTTATTTCAGATTTCCAGGCATCTGAGTTAGCTTGTGTGGCCTTCTCGTGATTGCACTGTGCTTGTGCAGTTTTACAAGGAAAAAATGTAATA
The DNA here is from genome assembly GCF_903992535.2 of Arvicola amphibius. Classification (NCBI taxonomy): domain Eukaryota; kingdom Metazoa; phylum Chordata; class Mammalia; order Rodentia; family Cricetidae; genus Arvicola; species Arvicola amphibius. Next base: position 41,101,769 of record NC_052063.2, read on the forward strand.
GGATTAGAGGCCTATCTTCCTCTAACTGGCCTCATATTAACCAAATAACTATCCTGTTTCCCAAAAGCTTATGTTTTGAGGTACTGGGCCTTAGGACCCATGACAGGCTACAGTGAAGGTTACCTATCAAAAAGGGGGACCTGTGTCTGAGTCTGTACAAGGTACTTACATGCTAAGTCACTGAGACCTAAGGTTTTCTGCCATAGTGGCCGATGACTCTCCCTGTACCTGAGATCGTCACCTTGTCGTAGTGAAGCTGATGTTGGTGCTCTAGGGCAGCCACCTACCTGTACAGTGTGGGTTTGGAAATGGTCTCCAATGCATTAGGTTCTAAGTTTTCCCTCAGCCTCCAAATGAGAAGTCCTGTTTGCATTTCTATTGTTTGATAGCTGCCCTGGGTGGGTCATTGTTGACAGGTCGCCCTCAGTGAGCTGTTGGCAGGACAACAAGCCTGAAGCTGGATTAATGAAAATCATGTTTTTCTCTGAGTTCCTGTTTAGCAGTTTATATAAAGAAATATCTCTCCTCATACTTGGGATTATGGGGAGGATTAATCAATCAAATGAAGAGGAATCAATCTTCATAATTAGCATCAGGCCGATGCCCAGTGAATAGTTCTGTAAAATGAATGTTACGAGGCCGATTTCTTATCTGGGAACTGAGACCTCACGCTTCTGCATTGGTATTCAGTGTCTGAGGACGCAGGGTGTGACAGTCACACGTGTAAAATAAGCCTGTGTGTGATACTTGAGGAAACGGTCCAAAGAAGAGGAACAATGCGTGTCCTGACTCTGAGAGGCATTTGAGGATTTTAGCCCAATAGGAAGAATTCGGTCACTCAGAGCTTCGCAAAGGCAGACAATCCTTGAAGGGGGCATGTATCCTTACTGCCCGTGCTTGACTGCTCTGACCCCTGTTACAGACGGAGGGGCTGTTCTCTGACTACTCAGAAAAGTCCAACATGACTTTCTTTTTCTCCCTTAATGACTAGCAGGGATGTTGCCTTTTTGGCCTCTATGCTCACCCCTAACTTGCTTTGTGCCCCCTCTTCCTCCTGTACCCCTTCTCCACTCTTGAGACTTTCTCTGAACAACATTGCACCGCTTTGGACCATGGCACATGCGCAATGCTACCCGACTCCAGCTCCTGGCCGACTGCCCGGTGCTCCGCCTGGACGGAGAGCTTTCCTTGTGGCTGCTGACCTTGGGGAGCTGGATTAGGGCACCAAGCACGACCACCCCAGCCCCACTTGGAGTTCATCCCTCCTTTACCACACAGCACAAGAACACATGCTCCTGGGAAGGCGAGGCCATCTGGCTCCACGGCTCAACTGCATTCTTAACTGCTTCACAAATGGCCGAAAGAACTAAGTTTAGCATTTCTGTCATTAAACAACTCACAGTTTAGCTGCATGAGCTAGTCCCACTTAATCTGAGTCGGAGGCCTTGTTTTGCCCTTTCCTGGCTATTTGAACCGTTGAGAAGGTTCGTTATCCTTTCTGACCCTCAAGATCTTAGAAACGGGGCACGCAAATGACTGTGAGAATGACAGGGCATACAGAAGCATCATTAAAATGCACACACAAAGGAATAAACAAGTGAAATATGTGAATAGAAGCTCTTGTAACCTTTATAGCGTGGCTAGGCTTCTCCCAGAGGTAGACAGGATTAGGTGCTGCTATTTTCTTGATATAACCACACATAACATAACAACCTCTCAGTCACTGCTGAAACACATACGTGACAGCAGTCAGACACAATCACAGTAGAGCTGAAAAACTTCCCATTGCCTTTCAGCCCGATGCCTTACACACACATTAGTAGTGGCGCTGGTGTGAAGGATGGACATTGCACACAGTGCATTCGTCAGGGTTCTCTGGAGTAACAGAACTTATAGAATGAACCTCTCTTCGTGAATAAAAGGGGATTTATTGGAATGACTTACAGACTGTAGTTCCCTGTGAAGAGGAAGGAAGTTCAAGAATCCAGTAGTTATTCAGTCCACAAGGCTGAGGGTCTCAGCTGGTCTTCTGTATGTTCTGGAATCCCAAAGACGTAGACTTTAATGCCAGTGAAGGGGTAGATGTGCTAGCAAGGCGAGGGCAAGCAAGCAAAGAGCAAACGCGTCCTTCTTCTATGTAAGGATAAAGACTTCCAGCAGAAGGGCTGGCCCAGATTAAAGATGCGTCTTCCTATCTCAAGATCCACATCAAAGGTGTGTGTTTTCCTTCCTCAAAGGTCTGAACTAGAAATTGATTCGCCCACTTCAAACCAAACAGAAATCTCTCACAGGTGTGCCCTTCATTTCTGGATCGTAGTTCATTCCAGATGTAGTCAAGTCGACAACCAAGAATAGCCATCACGGCACAATAAGAGGTAGTGAAGTCAGTTATTCTATTTGTTCATGTGTTTATTACACTATGGTTTTTGCTGTTGCTTTTGAGAGCACTTCTATTTGCTAAAAAAGCACCCTGTGCAAGAGTAAGCTGGCTATGCCCATAGCAGCTTCATGCATCTCAAGTGTGTCATATCTCTGAATTGCATTAAAGGTCACACTAAGTGACTGACTGACCTTCGTCATCTAGGTTTGGGTGACTATACTCCATGGTGTCATCACAATGATGGGGGAGTCTGAGAACCCACTTCCCAGAATATCCCCATCATTAGATAATGCGCAACTGTGTTGAAGAATGATTTGGCCAAGCTATTCCTTATGATGTGGCAATGGTGGGGGCCTGCCATTATTCATTGGTTAAAACTCATTAAACATATAGCACAAAGAGTGAGCTGTTGTGCAAACTCTAAAGGTTGGGAATAAAGCACCTTGGATCAATACTGGCACACCATTCTAACAAGTAATCTCTCAGGGCTAGTGAGATGGCTCAGTGGCCAAGCACACTTGCTACTCAAACTGATGATACGGTACCACAATGGAAGGAGGGCTGTTGTCCTTGAACTGCCACACTGGTCTGGTAGCACACACACACACAGGCTGTCTTTTAAAACAATACTTTCTCATAATTGGTAATTGCTGAAACATCTCCAAGTGGCAGGGACTAGTTTTCATTCATCTAAAACTTATTGGTGGGTTATTGATCCCTGACTTTGGTGTTAGACACAGTGTTAGATTCCAGACTCTTCTAGTTCATGGTGGAACTAAGCCTCCTTCCATAGGAAAGAGGACTCCTTGTGGAATGAGTAACACTGAAAAACTTCTAGAGAAGATAAACATGTGGTGCAAAATATAACTTTTAGAAGTCTAGAGAAAGCATAGTACACTCAGCCCAAATGTTCTAAATATCTGATCACTAGAACTTCTGCCAACAAAACCTGTATGTTGTTTGCTTTGTTCTTTAACCAGTTTTGAGATGAGTATAGTCTCTTTCTCATCAACCAGTATTTCCTTTTAATTTCAAAATATAAGGATAGATGATACTCAAACTTGGCATGCAGCTGAAGCCAGCCTTGAACTCTTTCTTGAACCCCTGCCTCTACCTTCCCTAGTGCCGTAATTACAGTACACATGGTTAAAGATTTTGTTCTTGACCTCAAAGCAATGGGAAGATGAGCAGTAGTTTGAGCTAGCCTCAGTTTTGCCTGGACGCTGAGTAGTCTGAGCTAGCCTCTGTGCTGGCCTGGATGCTGAGTAGTCTGAGCTAGCCTCAGTGCTGGCCTGCATGCTGAGTAGTCTGAGCTAGCCTCAGTGTTGGCCTGGATACTGAGTAGTCTGAGCTAGCCTCAGTGCTGGCCTGCATGCTGAGTAGTCTGAGCTAATCTCAGTGCAGGCCTACAAGCTGTCTGTCTGCCAAGCCTGGGAAACTGGCAAGTCTGAACACTGAGGCATCCGTGAAAGGCCGTTCAGGCAGTGGCCAGCCTGAAGAATATTAGCACAGGTGCCATGAAGGGTTCAGACAAGGAAAATGGTTTTATTTGAGATCAGTTGAAAGTAGCACTGTGCTTCTCTGCAATAAGAGTCTCTGATTTATCTTGTTCCTTCTAAAAATCATTTGTGATCTTCTAGAGAAACTATGGCAGATTTGGCATTCTTAGAGAATTAAATGAGGGTTCTGTACAAGAAGATCTTAATGCTGATTCTCACAGAATTTACATGAGTGGTTTTTCAAAAAATAGAAATAAAAGATTGCATATTTAGGATTTCATAAGGGAGTGCTGAAATAACATTGCCTTAGGAGCCAGGACCACTGGGACTCTTGGTGCATAGGCTACTTCTCATTCTAAAATTAGATCTGGAAATCTAACTCCCTGAAACGCAGAGTCGAAAGGTTGTCAAGTACCAGGGCTGGTGGGCTGTGCAGCACACAGGTGCAGTGCAGTAAACCTCATCTTAAATCGTGGAGGAGAAAAGAAGCCATTTTACTCTAATCTCTCTCTCCACACCCCCCCCCCCCTCACACGGACACATGCACACACAACTTGAGTCCTTTGCAAATAATGTTTTATAAACAAATAAATCTATAGAAAAATCTCTGCTTAGGAGCTGCCTTTCCTGAATTCTCATGGGAGTTTAAAACATTCCATGTGATCCTAATGGCTGCCAATTCCTAGAAATTTTTTTGTTTGTTTTAAGAAATAAACTCAGGAAAGCTGAGCTTTATCAGCTGGGGAGAAAGCAAGGTCACGTGTGCTGAGCAAGCATTCAGCATCGAAGTCACAGTATGGCGGGTTCTGTGGGTGATGCTCTACTTGACCTGGCCTGTCCATTTTCAGGGGAAAGCACAGGCATGTATGCCTAATGGTACACGCTATTGCAGAGCTAGTTATGGTGAGAGTTGTGTGTGCGTGTCCAGAGATCCAAGTGCGGAGCTAGCCACTAGTTAGCTGTAGCAGCCAGGCGGTGGTGGCTCACACCTTTAATCCAGTGCTTTGGAGTCACATGCCTTTAATCCCAGCATTAGAATGGTGAAGACGGGAAGGGATGTGGCTGGACAGAGAGAGGAATGGAAGGCGGGAGGAGACAGGAGCTAGGCCAGTCAGTCTGAGGACTTGTAGAGACAGGACAGTGTATTCAGTCTAAGGATTTGTAGAACCAGGATCTTGTCCTCTGGTCTGAGGACTGAACAGCAGTAAGAACTAGAGGCTGGCTGCCCTGCTTCTCGGATCCTTCATCTTTCACCCCCTAATATCTGACCAACTGGAATTCATGTTACGGCTAATGACTAGAATCTTGTCCGTCTAACGCCGTGATTTCAGCCTCGTTCATATCCTGATGCTGTCTTAGCTTGACATTCAGACTTGACTTCAGCTGTGTAAGCAGAGGAGAACACGTTGTATTCCCCACTGCCCCATTCTCCGACGCTTGTTATTATTACAAAGGGATTTCATGCTCAAAGTTAAGAGCCCCTCTTGGGTAATTTAAGGGCTATCATATCCTTGTCTCTTTTCCCCCCAGAATCTTTGAAAGTCCTATTTTAGAGACTGCCCACCGTCCACAGCATCCTCAGTGCTGTTAGAGACTGCCCACTGTCCACAGCGTCCCCAGTTCAATGTTAGACTGCCCACTGTCCACGGTGTCCTCAGTGCTGTTAGAGACTGCCCACCGTCCACGGCATCCTTGGCGCTTTGAGTCAAATACTTTTGATTTAGCTCCTCACAAAAGAAGGAAAATAATCTCAAAGAAGAAGTTTATTATTGATCACTAAGACCATAATGCCAATAATTGATCATTTACCTTTTTCCTTCACAGCAAAGGCTGGTGTAGTCCCAAGTGCTCAAAAGGGAAGGACACACACTGTGTGAGTTACAACCTGTGGAAACAGACTGCAAAAGGCATCTAGGAAATGGCTAACCAAGGAAACAAATAGCAAACTAGTTTCAACTTTAGGACACAAATTATTCACTGTCAAAAGCATTCACGCTTTTATTGGTTGGAGAGGAACCCTTAGTTTGTCTCACTTTAGGTAGTAACAACACTAAAGAAATTTTGTGCTGAAATTCCAGGGAGCGAGTGGACTGGAAACTTACAGCGGTAAGCTCAGAAGGGAAAGAACCCCAGAAATGAAGCACAGGATGGCCCAGAAACACTGGGAACTCTGGAGGGCTCACCATAAAGGGATCCTCACGCCTGGCTGACTTGCTGATCGCAGCCCGTCCACGTGGATCTTATTAAAAACAGCCATCGATGTCTATGCTTTGAAAGAGATGTAAAGGTTAATTATTTATTTAATAGAGACCATTTTACAGACAAAAGTGAGAGCAGTGTTAGGTTAGGGGTCACTATCCTAGGAAGACATGCTGAACGTAAAAGCAGAAAACCATGTGTTAGTCGCTAATTAGTACACTCAAAGCTAGAAGCTTAATGTAAAAGTATGGTATTAATTCTCTAACAATAACCTGTGTGTACGTACATGTTTTTACATGTTTTGATCACATTCGCCCCCACTACCTTTCCTTATCCACCCCCAGCTCTTTTCCTTCGCAACAAGCCCCAGCTCCTACTTTCATGCCTTTTATTTCCGACCCTCTGGATTGAGTTAGGGTTGCAGATGTGAGCGGATGTGAAGGGTTGTTTAACTGACCGTGGGCTGACTAGTGCCTCCACTGAAGAAAACTACTCCTCCCCAGCAGCCTTTAACCACCAAAGCTCCTCAGGAAAACACGGGGGCCTTCCTCATGAGCCTCTCAGCCACCCAAGCTGAAATGTTGGTGAGCTTGATCTCAAGCAGATCCTGCCCAGCTTGTGACTACAATTTTTGTGAGTTTGAGTACAATAGCCATGTTCTGCCCAGAAGACGGCATTTTCCAGCACTCCTCCCATGCCCTGGCTCTTATAGTCTCTCCCCTCGTCTGTGCCAATCTCTGAGTTGTCTGTGTATGCACTCACATGCTGTAAATATCTCATTTGGAGCCTACCTCTCTATGGGAATCTCTGCGAGAACCACTACCTATTGTAAAAAAAGATTCGCCAGCCAAAGTTGAAAGCAACACCAGTCCATGGCTGTGAGTACCAATAAGAAGGCCATTTGACATTAGATAATTTAATTTTTTAGCTTCATTTTCCTCTCCTATGAAAACGGATTACTAATAATGTAAGCTACTTAACTCCAAAAGTTTTTTACATATGTTAGCTAGCCTGGCTGGTTTGCCATAGTAATTCACTGTAGGTACCCAAGGTACCAAGGCTGGGAGAGAGGGAGGCAGATAGTGAAGTCGGCAACTTGAGTCCCAGATGAAACCCTGTTGTACTAGGGCAACTCCTTCTTGCTTTCCTTCATTTTTAAAATCTCTTAGTACAACCATTATACTTCTTTATCTAACTCTGTTGGACTTCCAGGAAATTGCCATAAATCACACCAGCATTTTTTTTCAAAGTGGTCCTTGATATAAAGCTCTTTAAGGTGCGTGTGCCATAGTGGGTTAATATCGAGGTTGTAATTTATCCAGCTTAGCTAGAGGGCACGTCAGGTAAACATGAACGAAATAGCTGTGGATGGCCAAGGAAAGCATTCACTTAGCAAGACTAGCTGGGCCAGGCCTTGCATGTTAATTCCTCACCAAACTCAAAGAAAAATGAGCAAAAGCAGAAGAGATCATCTAAAGCAGCATGCTGCAAGAACACTCAAGAAGGGACATTTTCCTGGACCAGAGCAGCACCCGGGTTTGATAAAACTGATAGGTGACATTGATGTTAGCCCCCGCCAGTCCTGGCGGTAGAAACTTAAAGCTAAGAATCTCCTCTTTCATGTCGGCCCCTGAGCCAGGCAGACATGTGTTTCTCAAATACTTCCTTAATGATTTCACCCAGCATGTAGCTGCCTATAGGAGGCTGGTGGGGCTGCTCTGATAGAAAGTTGACCCTGTGAATTCAGCCTTGGCTATTCACAGTGCTGGGTTAGGATGTGAAGATGTAAGTCAGCAGCAATCGTAACGCCTGCTGGAGCTGCAGCCAACCAAGGCTTAACCCAGATGGTTGTTTTCACAGGTGCTCAAAGAGCAAGTGGCTCAGACTCCCAGTCTATTATGGCTGACTCAGAGTCTTCAAAGGCAGAAGGAAGGAGAGTGACTTCCCAGCTAAGAACTGCGTTTACCTGGAAACATTGCTCCACAGTTTCTTCCTTCTTCTTTGTATTACACACTCCAGTTTTGTTTTCTCTTGGTTTAGAGGGCACCAAGCAGTGAGGTGACTTGCGAGAGATGTTAGGGGTTCATCCTATAGCTTTTATTTCAAGGGAGAAAGGAAGTAGAAAACCTCATGTCCCATCTCAAGAAAGCAAAGACTGAAGTAGAGTCATAGTTCTGTACCAGGCTCTGATTCCTGGGAGAGGAGCCTGCTACAACAAGACGTTTAAGAGCACCATGGGATGGAGCAGGATGAGAATGAATCTTTGGAGGAAAGAACTGCTCACCTCCGTTCACTAAGCAAATGCTTCTAGGACAGAGAAGGAAGTGTGGGTCCCTGGGGTGTGGATACAATTTCCTTCAGGATACCATGCGTGGGTCAGTATCCTGAGCTGGAGACTTGACATGTGCATCTCTATCTGAACAGAGCTTTGAATTGATACATTGTTGGCTTTGAAGGGACGCTTTGGGCGATTTGGTGCTTTAGTTTTATACTAAGCCAGCTGTGGAATGAAGACTCTCAGAAGGTGGGAACACCCACTGGGGCCGTGCAGAACTCATTGAACACGATTGCCTCAGGGTGGAATGAAACTCTCTGAAAAAGCTGTTTTTCCAAAATTTTAAGAACTAAGACTTAATTAAAAGAAACAGGGGGAAAAAGAAGAGAAAGAAAGAAAGCACTCGCATCATTAAAATAACCAATAACATTTTCCCCTCGTAGTGAAGTTAAAGTGCTTGCCTCGGGAAGATTAAAAACTTACTTAAGAGGGAAAAGTGTGTACTATTTTTTTTTTGTTTAATATAAAACTGGGGAGGGGCTCTGTTCTTCCTTTGTTTCCAGTGTGTAATATTCGAGCAACTCCACGGAGGGTTACAAATTACCACTGTGGTCTTCCACGCTTCCTAACAAGACTATTTCCTGGCAATTCCCCTCAGATTCCTAACCATACATTATCTTCCCTTGCTGACTTATTGACTTATTGTACTTGAAAGATTGACATTTATATTTCTCAATCCATCATTTTTAAATCTTGACCCACCTTCAAGGCCTCTGTTAAGTTAGTTTGGTCAATAACTTAGTAAAGGTTAAAATACCTGGCAACCAGTACCAGAGAGCCCACCAGTGACCATTTTACCCAGGGGACTAACAGGCTAGCTTGGTATGTAGGATACTGAGAGTTGTTTTCACTTGAGGTGATTTATACCATTGCTGTGGGACGATGGTCTTGTACCCTGTAAAGATTTGTCTCTCGTACTTGTTTAATAAAATGCTGGTTGGCCAGTAGCCAGGCAGGAAATATAGGCAGGGCGACCAGAACAGGAGAATTCTGGGAAGAGGAAAGGCTCAGTCTGCAATCATCATCCAGACGCAGAGGAAGCAAGATGAGAACGCCTCACTGATAAAATGTACCAAGCCATGTGGCTAACGCACACAAGAATAATGGGTTAATATATGATGTAAGAGTTAGTTAATAAGAAAGTCTGAGCTAATAGGCAAACCAGTTTATAATGAACATAGACCTCTGTGTGTTTCCTTGGGACGAAAAGAATGTTGGACCGGGCAGGACAGAAACCTCTGTCAACATACCATGGCCCTATCATGTTTTGTTTTTTGATACATGGGCATTATCCTTCATTGTGTATGGTATACGTACTTGCTAAGGTGAGTGCACACGCTCATGCATGCAGAGCTTGGTATCAGTTGTCTTTCCTTGCCCACTCTCATGTTTTTGAGACTGGATCTCTCAGTGAAGCTGAAGCTTATTGATCAGTGTTGGCTGACTGGGCAGTGAGCTGTTTGGGGATCCACACATTTCCACTCTCAGCTCCTGCATGGGGATGAAAGGTGTATGCTACTATGTCAGACTTCATGCTTGCACTCCGGAGATCCAAACACAGGCTGGCATGCTTGTACAGCAGGATTGTACCAACTGAGCCATCTCCTCAGAACCCCTGTATCCTTTCCATACCATTGACGACATCAAAAGATTTCAGTGATTAGGTGTGGTATAAGTTTAGTTTTGTTCCATTTTAAAATAATGGGGCAAGTGCGGAAGGGTGGAAGACGGTTCAGCGAGTAAGAGCACATACTGCCAAGCCGATGGCCTCTGCTGAATTCTTGAGCCACAGGGTGAAATGAGAGGTCAGCTCCTACAGTTGTGCTCTGAGCTCCACAGCCCCCAACTACCCCTAACAAATTAATGTAAACAATAATAGTTTTAAAAACTTGCATACAGACAATAGGAAAGGACGAATATTCGGTGAGGAATTTATGCTAAAGTTGAACTACAAATGGTTATTTGTTATGAAGGCTATATATGAAACTCAAGAAAAATCCCTGTGTCCTTGCCATGCAACGTTAATCATTATGACCTGACTGTCTTTCCACCTGGCTTTACTTCTGTCACATGGGTGAACTTGTGTCCCACCACACCCCGTCATCTGGGTTCTGTTTTATTCTGCATCAAATGTATCTTCATGGTGTCAGTATTTTCCCATGTCCATGTTTTTGTGGAATATTAGTATTGTATCATAACTATTTATATAGATTTAAAATATTCAAATTTTTTTTCTATTGGAAGATAAATATTTTTCTTTATTTAAAATAATAGCAAGCCAGGTTTGGAGGTGCATGCCTTTGATCCCAGCACTTGAGGCAGAGCTGTTAGATCTCTGTGAATTCAGGGCCAGCCTGGTCTACAGAGTGAGTTCCAGGAAGGCCCAGGCTACAGAGAGACCCTGTCTAGAACAACAACAATAGTTATGGTCAGGTCTAGTATTCCATGCCTGGAACCCTAACTATTTGGGAGACTGAGGCAGGAGTCTTACTTGAACTAGGAGTTGGAGAGCAGTTTCACAATATCCTGTCTGTCTCTAGTTAGTTAATTAACTAATGCTATAACTACACTTCTGTCTTCATTATTTCCTAAATAGAATCCCTATGTATAAAACTACAAGGTGAAGGCATAGGATCCACTTTTAGGTCACAGTCCTCTCCCCATTCCCTCACTCTGCTCATCCTCTCCACCCAGCAGCACCATGGGAGATTCCCTGCTCTTGTGGCCAATGACATTGAGACTATCTCTGTCTTTCTTCCTGGAGATTAATTTTGCAGCACCTCACAGTTGTTCTCATTTCCTTGGTCACCCAATGTAATCATCATACACAAGACACTGTCCCCAGTTTTTAAAGTATCTGCAGATGACTTTCTCTTTTGGAGGATAACAAAACTCTCCTAGTATCAGTTCTGATACAATTTCAAGTTCCCTTTTGATTGGGTAAAAACTGATAGGAGTTGAGAGGAGGGCAGATTCCCCCCATCTGACACAATCCCAGGGCCCACACAGCATCTGACTGAAGGCACACCATATTTATCAGACCCATCATGTAGCAGTAACAACATATTTTGTAGCACACCTTGGGTCTTTTGCATCTTATTATGAAAACTTACTTTAAAACAGTATCTTAAATAAAAAATTTTAAATTATTTTATTTTCCCCCTTAATTAAAAAGGACAGTATTCAAAAATTAAATTGGTCATATATATTCAGAAAATCCTAATCAGGGCTTAACACATTCCTATGTGCCAAGACTTCTTGGTTAAAATGCTAGATAAATTTCAGACATATAAGATGGGCTTCATTCTGTGCAGAATTCACACACACACACACACACACACACACACACACACACACACCAATATACAAAGGATATGAGAAAGAAAACTGTCAATTCAGATAGATAATATTCTTTCTTATTAAGGTAGAGTTTGTTTTCCAGGTAGTGGTGATCTGTTCAAGCATTGGGTGGGTCCCTTCCACCTTCTCAAGCACATCCAGCTCTGTGGCCTCCCTGTGCTCCCTTCCTCCGTCCTTCTGATTCTCTGGGCTCCAGCCACATGGGCTCTGCGCTATACCTGGAAAGTTAAGAAAGATCTGGCCTTTGCTTTAGTTGTTCTCTCTGCCTGGGTCTTCTTCTCTTAAAACATACATGGGGCAAAGTATTCAAATGCCACCCATTCAGTGAGGTCCACCTGACTACCCAATTTAAAATTAGAATAGCAATTGCATGCTATTTTCTCTGACAAATAAGAAAACAACAAACAAAAGCTTGAGCATTGCTTTCTCTTCTTGGGTTCTCCATGCAGATCACTCTGCTCAGTGAAATGTGGCCAACATTCCCCTACAACAGAGATTTTTCAGTGGACACCAACAGGGTATCCTATAATTCAGCTCAATGCTAACACTGACTGAAAACTGGAGACCCTATGGGTTTCTAATTCAGTCCCATGACCTCCTTTTACTACAAATGCCAATCGTAAGTTCAAGGTTGTGACCTGTACTTCTGGCTAGTTATTCATGTTTCAGAAGTCCCCATGATCCTGACCACTTTTTCAGTAATTTGCTGGGAAGGCTCACAAACTCAGAGAAACATTTTACTTAAGTTTATCTATTGCAAAGGATTCAGGGAAACAGCTAGATGAAGATGTCTACAGTACACGATATGTGAAGGCCTTGGAGATTTTTGCCTTCTCTATGCAGGCCACCTTCTTAACACTTCCATGTGTTCAGCAGCTTATAACTACCCTGAACTTTGCAATTCAGGAACCTTTATGGATCCACCATAGATTATTAATCCAACAATGTATGTCTATATATCTGTGTATCTGTGTATCTATCCTATCTATCATCTATCTATCTATCATCTATTTATCTATCTCTATTATCTATGAATCAATTGTTTATCTAATCTTCTATTCTGGAATATATGAATTAATAAATAATAACTAATACAGATTTGAGAACAGTAGAGGAACATAATTTTCAGGAGGAGTTTTCTGAATTTGTTTCATGACTTCTAGAACTGACGTTCAGTTTTATTCAAAATGAAGACTCCAATGACCCTCTCCAGTGGTAGAGAGAACATTCATCCTCACTGGCAAGACTGTTTAGAGGAAGACACAAATGTTTGTACTGGATACGCTTCATCAATCCTTACAGGGGTAAAAAGTTAGGTGGTTCTGAGCATGATACTTTCAAATACAACTTGGAAAATCAAGAAATATAATGGCATTGGCTGCAACAATTTTTGGTGTTGCTATTCAAAGTTGTTGGGGGGAACAAAGAAACAAATAGGATAATGCCCAGGATTCAAATTCCTACTCTTAGAATCTGTGAACGACCTAAGAGAGTATGTGTGTGCCCATATGAGTCCCTCGGCTTCTGCATTTGAAGGGATAACATTTCTGAAAATCAAATGTAGAACCTCATTGGGCAACTGGATGAAATAAGACAGAAATCGAGCTCCCAGCCTTACAGGCTATCTACCATCAAATGGGCAATGGAAAAGGAAGGTAATTTTGGGGAAGGCACTTGATAGAACTGGGAACATTGAAACTCTTAATTCTGATGAATCTTCTCTACCAAGTGTAAGTGGTCCCCTTAACCCCAGTGGCAGTTAAAATATAGCAACATTTTCTTGAATGAAATTTCTCAGCTTCCAGTGGCATGGGGTATAAACAGATCTCTTTTAAGGAGGTTAATTTGTTGTATATGATCTTCCCTACAGCTTGAAATACTACAATGTCAAGCAGACATGTTTAAATTTTTGAAACAATGTATCCCTCATTGGCATGGACCATTTTGGCTCATTTACTACTGGTTTGATTGGAGCCAAAAATAAAAGAATGTTCTGCAATAATGTAGTAGGAGGGGCTGCTTGTTGGTCCCTGGCTGCTCAGAGCCCCAAAATAATCACACAGAAACCATATTATTTAAATCACTGCTTGGTCCATTAGTTCTAGCTTCTTTTTTTTTTTCTTTTTTCTTTTTTTTTTTAACTAGCTTTGTACTTAGAAATACTGGTTTTATTTATTTTTTAACTATTTATTTATTTATTTAGCCTGCATGCCTGTGCACACACACACCAGAAGAGGGCACAAGATCTCATTACAGGTGGCTGTGAGCCACCATGTCATTGCTGGGAATTGAACTCAGGACCTCTGTAAGAGCAGCCAGGGCTCCTAACCTCTGAGCCATCTCTCCAGCCCAGCTCTAGCTTCTTATTGGCTAACTCTTACATGCTAATCTAACCCATCTCCATTAATCTGTGTATTGCCCACATGGCAGTGGCTTACCAGCAAAGTTCTGTCCAGAATCTGTCTCCTGTGGGGACTACACGGCTTCTCCCTACTCTGTCCTTCTTTCTCCCAGCATTCAGTTCCATCGTTCCCGCCTACCTCTGCTCTGCCCTGGCATAGGCTCAAGCCAGCTTTCTTTATTAACCAATCATATCCACAGCATACAGAGGGGAATCCCATATCACAATAGGTCTTGGCTACAGCTGCTTTGCCGTTTGGCGGTTATTGCCATTTTGTGGTTATTGCCATTTGGTGGTTACAGCAGATACAGTGGTGTTTGAAGGGTCAGTGGCAGATAAGGACATTGTTCAGAACTTCTGGAAAATCCTGCTGTGATCTTTAGCAGAGCCTGATCATGACCATGGGCTACTAGGCCAATGTGTTGCTTAAACTGCCTACAAGGAATTTGATATTATCTAAGGCATCCAATCTTAAAATTAGACATAGAGCAGTAGTTCATTATCCCAAAGAAATGCTGCCTATGTTATCAGGGCTGAGCAACTCTTGAAGATGCAAGTGAATTGCATAAAGGAGCCTGGTCTCTATGACACTTAACCCCGCCCTTCTCCCTCCCATCCTGCCCATGGTATATACATTCTCTATATAAATTTATCGTTTCTATTAGTGATGCTTTGGAAACATCTGCTCACAGTAGACTGATGGAATACCTTATGCAACAGTAGAGCGTTCCAAGTCACATGACTTCTAGAGCTTATTTCATGACGAAGGACTCATGCTCATGGAATTCACTGGTCTTACCCAAAAGAGCAACTAACCCAACAGAATGCTAAAGACTCAGACTCAGTTTCTAATTTCTTCCAGGGCAGGGGTAAGCTTCTCTAGACTATGTCCTGGACCAGTATCCAAGGCACACAGCAGTATCTCTGATCAGCAGGACTCACAGGTCAGGGGTTAAGGCTAGCCAATGACAACTACTTATTACTCCCATTAACTGACTAACAAAAATACTGTTTCCTATTCCTGTTTATACTCATAAGGCAGGAATGGCTCCCTGTGAAGAAGGCATGCCAATGATTCCACTGAACTGGAGGTATGGCTGTCACCCAGCCACTTTGAACTCTTCATTCCTTTGAGTCAACAGGCCAAGAAGGGGTTATGATGGTCCTGTGGTGACTTGATTAGTAGCCCGCAATGGACTTCTGTTTGGAACACAGGCAACACCTGTGGGGACCTCTTCCTAGCACTGCCCACTGTGAGGCCATTAGAAAACTAATCCAATGGAAGGAGACCTAAGAGTGGCCCAGACCCTTCAGGAATATTCACCAGATAAACAACAACTTCCAGCTGAAGTCCTTCTGAAGGCAATGGGAATGCAGAATGTGCAGTAAAAGATCACCATAAAACCAGCTAATTACCATGTAACCAGCTACAAAACAAGGACTATAATTGCCATGCGTATTTCCTCCTCATTTTATTTTGAGTATGTTTGTCTGGATGGATCCTTAACAAATAACTTAGCTTCCTTTTTCCTCAGAGTCCCTTATGTGTGACTGACTTCAGATGCCTTGACCCTATATAAATATTTGAATATTGCTCACTGAGATGCAGAGTGTTTTGTTCTTGGTTCTCGGAGAGGCATAACATGCCTCTAACACTTCCCTTTTCTTTCCTGGGGAAGGGGTTAATGAATTTTTGGTTACGTGAAGTAAACTATCATATGGCAGTTAACACTGTGATCTTGTTGTTGTCTTTACATGGAGATGAAGTATGATTAAGTACACAAACATGGGTGCCAAATTGGCAAGGGATGAATTGACAGAGTTCATTTTTTAATTTACTTGACTGGGCTGAAGGATGCCTGGCTAGTCGGTAAAACATCATTCCAGGATGTATAAGGGAGGGTGTTTTTCTGGAAATGTATTTGATCAGCAGACTGAGGAAAAATGGCTCTCACCACTATGTATGGGCTTTAAGCCATGGGCACAATTCTTCCTTCTAAGGACAAGAGTAAGAAAGAAGAAAAAAGCTCGAGGAATGAATACCAGCCTCTCTCCTGCCCCCTAGTTCTCAGGCCTCTTTCATGCCATGGGAACTGTACGATCATTCCCCACCTCACTTACAGATGACAAGTCATCAGGCTCTTGGTTTCGTAATCACATGAGAAATCCTCCACAGTAAGTCTCCTTTTATACGGCTAAACAAACACCCTATGGATTCTGGGTCTCTGGAAAATGCTGTCTATTGCAACATATGATGATCTTAGCAAGGAGTGCTCGCGAGAAACTGAGAGTTCCATGTAAAGACCTGAAGGGAAAGGAAAGAGGCCAGAAGAAGGCACGGGAAATGCACATGGACAGCATCCAGAGAAGGACCAGGGCACTTCAAGATCTGGTACAATATGGCTCTTCTCTATTGATAACCTATGCTAAGGAATTTGGACTTTATCCTGAGAGTGGTACAAAGCCATGGAAACATTGAAATATAGGAGTAACAGGGCCAGATTTGCATATCAGAGCACAATTTTCTCTGATTCTCAAGTTTCCAACGTCAATAATATGGAGTGAACCTTGAGTGTAGTCACAATTCTGCCCCTTCGGGCTTTGAGGAAAAACAGAACAGAGGGAATGAATTTTCAAAACTTTCTTGCTACGTCATGCTTTAAGCTTGAGAAGAAGTGTTTCAGGGAGTGTGTTTTTTTCCAGTTTAATTGCGATGCATTTCTATGGGACACTTAGGAAAAACATATTCAAAAGACCAGCAAGAAAGCAAAACCAAAACCCCACATTTATAGCCCGACAAGTGGGGAGACTGTATCATTGTTTGACAGATCTGTGGCAGAGGCAACTTGACACATGTGATTAGAACCCGTGAACAGGTGAAGCCATGTTGTTTGTGAGCCCTGCGCCTTTCCTGCCTAGACAGCAGCTGTCCTGCGGCACTCGGCCATCAGTGCGGCAGGTGTGTGGACTCAGCCATGTCTACCCTGTTTCTGCGTCCAGGGCATTGGACATAAAAAAGACACGTTCCAGCACACAGGATCCGCCACGCCCTTCTGCCATTTTTTTTTTCTATTATTAGACGATAAGCTAACTGCCTCTGGGACAGTAGGAAAAAAGGCATTTCCCTAGGAATGCTCTACCTTGAAGTAGAATTTTAGAAATGCCTTAATTATTTAGTTCAGTTTGCATATTACCATCCTCTTCTCTTTATCCTCCCCTCCGTACTGTGATCATTCAGAACCTGAACGACAGAGCTGAGGTACTCAGGTCAAAACCAGGACGTGCGACTGTTTGTTACCAGTCATCTGCCTTGGTTTTCTCAATGGTTAATGGGGAGTTCAAATCCTCCACTGCCTGCCCTGGGATCAGGGACATCAGGAGCAACCACAGGAACTGAACAGCAAGAGCACGAGACAAATTGGGCCTCGGAGTTTTAAAGAAAATCAGTATGAAAAGCGAATTCCGTCAGATGGCCAAGTGCCAGCTCTACAAGTGTAGACCAGGTTTGACAACGGATCACTCCTTGATCGAATGCTGCTTCTTTGATGGGGTTTTGTCAGAACAGAGGATTGCACCAGAGTGTTTTACCCACGAACAAATCCACACCTTTTAGAAAGTTAAATATGTTGTCCATCTTTGGCCTTATTTAATAATCATTCAGGCTAAGGCAGTATACTTTCCCCCTGTTTTATATTATTTTTCACACCATTTTGTTTCTTCTGCTTCAGAAGATGTAAGGTGCATTTAAAATGATATAGGCCCAAGAGTTGCAGCGTCTTATGGGAAGACATTCGAAGCAAATGTGAGTGATCCCACTGAATCCACAGAGTAAAAACAGGCCAAGAGCCACACCCAACTCCACAGTGGCCTATCAAGGACCTTTTTTTAAATGCTTGAGGATCCTGTGTGCAGCTGACTCTAGTGAGCAGCCTCTGAAATATCAGAGTGAGCCCCTTATGGCACAATTCAAAGGACAAACTTTTCTTTATTCATCTATAGACTTTGCAATTGCTTGGAACTGAGCGAAAGGGCCATAGTTTTGATAAACTAGAAATTGCGGGTCATGTCCAAAGAATGTAAGAAATAAACATTTTTATTTTGGCTGCTATACTTCTGAAGGTTGTATAAACACGCGCATGATTGAATGCATACATTTTGCCTTACGGATTTTGACTCGGGAAATAAAAGAATTTAAATAATGGCATTTCTACCTAATTTATTCACTGAATCTTTATTAGGAAACTCTCATTGCCATGAAGTATTCCGGGTACTAAAAAACAGCAGGGGGGGGGGGCGGGAAGTACAATGAAAATCCCTGTTCCCAGAAGCCTGCATTCTACAAGACGACAGCAAAGCAAAAACAAGTGAATAAAGACACAGGACATGCCAGATGGTGAGAACCTAAAAATGGTGTGTGTGTGAATGTATGTGTGTGTGTGGACATGTGTGCTCTCTTCAGTGGAGCAACTAGGGTGACTCCAGCAAACAGGCACCGTGTAGCAAAGAGCTGAAAGAGGCAAGGGCTTTTAGAGGAAGAGCAGTCAAGGCAAGGAGCTAATACAAATAAGGCTCTGGGTGGGAGTGAATTCGGTGAGTTATTTGTGTGTGTTTGTGTGTGTGTGTGTGTGTGTGTGTTTGTGCGCGCGCGTTACATACATGCATATATGTGCACATGTGTTTTCTCCCATTTCTGAGCATGTGGAAGCTAGAGATTGACTTCCACAGTTTTCCTCTGTGGCTCTCCAAGATAAATGTTGACATATGTCTTTCTACCACTGAACCTGGCATTTGCTTCTTTGGCTAGAGCTGACTGGCCAGTGAGTCTCAAGGATCTTCTTTGATCTCCTTCCTCCTCCTTGCATCCCCTCCTCCCCAGAGCTGGAGTTAGAAGCAGAGGCTGCAACACTAGCTATTGTGTGAGTGCTGGGGATTCGAACTCACACCTTCATGTTTGTACAGCAAGTGCCTTATCCACTGAGCCGTGAGTGTGGTATTTTTGAGAGGCAATCACAAAGGCCTCTGAAGTGAGATGCCTGAATGGTACTTCACATCCGAAGGTGAAAATGGAGGGTGAGCATCACTTAGGAGCCTTTAGCAACACCAAGAACTTTGACTTTTACTCTGGCCAATGGAAATGTGTCGGAGGACTTTGAGAAGCAGTGTGACAGAGTCATCTGAAGGGGACATGTATAAGATCATTGGAAAGAGATTCTTCCCCCCACCCCCGTGGGTACTTTGCTGACAGTAAGGGAGCATCACTGACCGGGTAAGATATTCTTCATGACTCAGTGGAGCAGCAGCGTGGCCTTTGATTATGATGATATCAGCGACAGTGAGAAGTGAGCCAAATGTAGAATTTTTGTGCGTAAAACTGATAGGTTTTATAGATGGCTAGGATGGAAGAAGAAGAGCAAATGGGGAATAAAAAACCATGTTCTATTGTAATATCGTATTTTTAGTTTTTAGAAACAAATGTATGGGGTTTATATAATATATAAAATCATAATAAAACATATTAATAAAAATAAGAAGCATGTACTACTCACTTTTCTGTGTCTCTGATAAAACCCTCTGACCAAAAATAACCTGGGGACGAAAGGGTGTATTTGGCTTTCACTTCCGGGTCACAATTCATCCAAGAAGGAAATGAGAACACAATCTCCTAGAAACAGTTGCTATCGGTGACTCAGCTGGCTTCTTTGTGTAGCCTAGGTCCAGGGTAGGCCTCCCACATTTGACATCATCGACCAAGACAGTCCCTCTCAGACACTGGCACAGATGACTGTCCTCTGGGAATTCCTCAACTGAGGTTCCTTCTTTCAAGGTGACTCTCGGTTGTCTCAAGCTGGCAAAACTAACTAGCACAAATGACTTCACTGCATGTGGCCTGAATGTCTAGAACACTGGAACTGCCCTGTGCTGAGATGGGAAAAACCCTTTGAAAGGTTCGAAGTTCCACATGTAATGCTGGCTAAGGTATGTTCAGATGCATATCAAATACCTAGGAAGCGCTGTTGGGTAAGCAGGCTGTTTCAAGGTTCACTCCTGTTCTCAAGGTATTCTTTGCCTGAGCTCTTCTATCTTAGTGAGACACACGGGAATTTCTGCCCTCTTCAAAGCATATTTGTGAAAACTTATGCGTAAATTTCAGGACCTTAGCTACTTCCAGACAAAGTGGTAATAGTAAGGAAGCAAGGTATGCTTCTACAGTGCAGGACGAGTCCCATAGAGCTGTCTCCAGTAGCTGCACAGGTAGATCTCAAACAGGCAATGAGTTTAGAATTCCCACACCTAACTACAAAGCAAAGCAATGTTTCTTGTCACCGATATGTATTTATAAACAAAATTGGTTCGAACACTCAGTGTAAATACTTAGATCGGCAGAGGAAAGAGTGGGTGTGAGGATATATTTACATCTATGGGACAGCAATGGTGAGAGGATTTCATTAATGACAAAACTTTAGAGAAATGCTGGAGAAGCAGGCAGCACTGAAAGGAAAGACACTAGCATATACAATAACAGGAAGTGGTAGGGAGCGCGGTGTCATGGAGGGCACACGGTGGAGATGGGGCTAGGGGGGCTCACACGTATGTCACATGTATGTCATGGTTGTAAAAGATGGAAGGAAGACTAATGGGGTTGGAATTTTGCATTGTTTCTAGGAAAAAAACAGAAATATAGGCGTTTACATGAAATCTAATTTTAAATTGCTGGACTTGAGTTCGTATTATCAAACAGCCCTGTGTAAAAGCCAAAGAACATATGTACAGAAATCTATTGATTTTTAGCTTCTAACTTTCACTTTCTAAATTTGTCGCTTACATGCAAATGGTTTTCATTATCGACAGAACCCATTTATTAGATCCTTATGTGGCTTTGAGAATGGTCGTCCCTGCACAGGAGAACCTACTCATTTTCCATATGTGAAGTTTTACTTCCATCTGATTTGTATTCACATATACAGTAATAACAGCATAATAATAATAAAATATACATCATTTCTTACCTTTTCAAAATTTCTTAAAATGAAAGCCCCAGCTTTCTTATTATTTTTGTGTGTAAGTTCTTTGCATTAATTTCATACAACCTGGAACAAGGCAGATGCATGCTTGCTGACTCTAAAGTAGGTTGACATTTTGAAAGATTGTCATGAAACATTTCTTCAAAGGATATTTCGGAAATCATAGAGGTAGAAGCAAAAGGCCTGGCTCTGCCTAGATTCAACACACAGTCCTGGGTCTTTCTCATAGTTTTTCTAGCAAGTCATTTCTTCATTATTCTCTTTGGAAACCTTTACTCAACAGAGGAAATCTGCAGGGATTGAATAGACTTTGTGGGATATTTCACCTTTACCCATCCCTATAGGTGTCTGGACGCTGGTTCAGGGACCCCGTGGTTACTAGTGTTAACTGTCAACTTGATACAATCTAGACTTAATTAACGAAGAAGTCCTAATGAGGGGTTGTTTAGGTTAGGTTAGATTGTGGGCCTGTCTGTGAGGGACTATTCTGAGTACAATGGGCGGCACCATCCCCTGTGCAGGGTTTGCTAGGCTCTCTAAGAGTGGAGAAAGGGGGCTGAGCACTAATTGTGACTTCTAATTGCATTGTTCTGTGTTCTTGAATAGGGGAGTGATGTGGGTAACTGTTGAAGTCTCTGCTCTATTGACTTCCCCACAATAGCAGATTGCAGTCTGGAGTCGTGAGCCAAATAAATCCCTTACCCTTAAATTGTGTTTGTCAGAATATTTATCACAACAGGAAATAAAACAAACACAGATGGGGATCTGGAAGAATTCCATCTGCCAGGGAACTCTTGGAGTCCCTTTGTCTTGGGATGGCTTCTTTTCCAGATTTACCTATATGTTTGGAAGGCAGGTTCTTCGTTCTTCATGTTTCTGCCTTGCATTCATTGAGAGAATAAATGCCCATGTGGAGTTAGTTCTTACCATTCTAAAAGCTGACTTCTTAGGTGGTCAAATGACTTCTTTTTCCCTCCATTTAAAAGCACGGTTATACGTAGTGGCAGAAGTTGTCACAGTCAGGGGACAAAATGGAGGTGTCAGGATATCAACTATCTCTTCCTCTCCCAGAGCCTTCACTCTGGGTGGTGAACATGTGGCGGAGGTTGCAAGGGGTCAGTGCAAAGTGGGGTTCCCCACATCTGTTGCCTGAATGGGCTGACAGACTTGGGAAGGAGAGGGGATTGCTTTAAATGCCTTTTGTGCTCTTTTGTTATGCCTGTTACAGCGTGCGGTGCCTGTCTTTGATGATAATTATATCAGTTTAAATGAATGCAACATCTTCAGGAGGATTTGTGACTCTCGCAGCAAACTATTATACAAATCATCATTTGACATTTCAAATTCTAGAATATTGAAAGGCCACAAGGCCTTTATATACTTCGCAGGTTTTTTAAAATAATTTAGTTTCCTTAATGTGATTATTGATGTATATTTTAGTGGCACCTTCGTACCCCTCTTGATTTGCTAATTGTGGTAGGTAGTAATCCAGAAACATCTATGTTTACCCACAAGGCTATCAACTGATACTAAGTCATATGTCTTGTGCCCTTTCTATGTACTAGATTCTGTCGTGTGCATCAGAAAGAGATTATATTACTGAAGCCTCTAGGAAGGCTATGATGAAGATGGTATTTTAGGAGTTAGGAACTAAGAGGGAGTTGTTGAGAAACAGGCCAGCGGGCACACTATTAGTGCATAGCTGAGTCACACGGTACTTAGACCATGTGACCCTTATGCTACGTTTTACACACAGCGAAGAGATGAGCAAGTCTTTTATTAGTAAAATGCCGGGGTCACAGCACATGGACTTTGCAGCACCAAATATTTTGTGTTTACCTAGGTTTATAAAATCCCTTCTTTTCTTCCCCTGTGTCCTGGAGACTTGATGCTGTCATTGGAAAGTTGGTGAAGTTGCCACCAACGTATGCAGCCCCATGGATGTCTATGGATGTCTTTGGCATGTTCTCGGTTTCAGGATATTAGTGGCCCTCAGCTCACTCTTTGCGGACAGTCCCTTTAGTGTCCCTGCAGAGTTTAAGACAAGTTTTGCTGCCAGTTAACTACATGGAGAACTCCATCTAGTTTTTTTAAGAAAAAAAAAAAACCAATGCCTTTCTCTTTTCTGCTGTCTTTCCAAGTAGTAGAGAACGCTTCGTCTTGGAGGGCCATTTTGGTGTGTGTGTGTGTGTGTGTGTGTGTGTGTGTGTGTGTGTGTGTGTGAAATAACCAGATTTTGGCTGTTTACTCATCCAATGGGATCTATGTTCTCAATCCATAACAGCTTTCCCTCTAGGGCTGATCTCATCACAAGTTTATGTTGACCATTTTTCTTTAAAGGAGACGGAACTCACTTGATGATATGTGGACACATGCTGTATTTCAAATACTTGAGACATACCATATTCTTGGCCATTAAAATTATTATTTTATTATTTGCTAGCAAGTTCCATTATTCACCAACATTCCAACTTGAAGATGTTTAAGTTAACCATCTCAAAAATGAACAACTCCAGGCCAACTTTCATATTGGATTGACTACTTCATGGAGCCCCTAGGTCTTCATTCTTTCATATACTATCTTAATAACTATGATAACTAATCTTGGGAGTCAACTTGACCACATGTGGGTAAACTAAAATCCAAAGAGCTTGGCACACCTTTGAGAGATTTGTCTTGGTTGGATTATTTGAATTGGAAGACCCACACTAAATCCAGATAATCTGAGGTCAGGAGAACACCCCCACTATATTTGGGCTACACCATCTGGAGGCAGCCCACATAAAAGGACATGGAAAAAAGAAGAGTTTTCATTTTGCCTGCTAGTTCTCATTCTGGCCAGCAAGTTCATCTGGCTTGTTCCCAAGATAACCCTTCTTTAGTGGTAGAACCCACTTCTTGAGGATTCTAACACAGACTAAAAGCACGCAGCTCTCGAGGATTTTCCTGCACAAGAAAGGAACTACTGAGACAGACGTCCAGCCTCATGGACTGAACAAGTAATGGAGTTTGGTCTTTCCGTCAGGAGACAGCCATTATTGGACTACTCAGACCTCAGCCTGTAAGTCACTCCTATGAACCCCGCTGAGTGTATATAAAACTATTCTGTCAGTTCTGTCAGAGAACCCTGCCTGGTACAGTAGACCACGTGACAGAGGGAGGGATTCTGGCCAAGAGATAAACATGTTAGTGAAGACAAATTGAGAACAGACTAGAAAATAGAACCATGGAAGCAGGCGTGCAGAAAGGATTTGACCCTGATGCTGGGCATGCTGACACAGGAATTTCTTTATAGAAACTTTAACTTCCTGTTTCATAGCCATTGGGGAAAGACGAAGGTGGCACTGTTTGGCACTGCTAAGTCAGATGAAAATTTGCAGGCAGAGAGCAGAAGACAGGGATCTTCCTGTCTTCATGCCCCACAACACCGGAACAGCTAGCAACCCATGCTGGGTAGGGAGGCATGAGCTTCATTAGATTGCCCCAAGTTCAAATGCACTCGCAACTGGCAAGCAAGCCACCTAGCCATTCAGTCTGGGAGTCCATGTCTCTAAAGTCAGGATAATGATGGGTCTGCTTCACTGACTGATGTGAGAATACAGGGGTGGCTCAGGCAAAACACTTCACCCAGAGCCTGGCAAGTAAGTTCAGAATAAAGCTAGTAAGGAATTCTTCCTTTTAGTATGCATTATACGGTGGGGTGGGTGGGCTCATTGCTCACTGTGGATTAATTAGGCAAGGAAGAAAGGTCAGTTAAGTATGAGGGGAAGAGAGGAGGGAAGAAAGAGAGCAGTCTCCTTAGTGAGAGAGCAGACGCATTGCCAGCCAGGACAGGAGACAAAAGCAAAAAGAACCCTTGAGGAAGACTCGTCCAGGCATCACGTATGACAAGAGAGAAGCTCAACACCAAAATTCGAATCACATTTCTGTGTTCTGCGTTCTTACCTGTTATATCACTCATGATGTCACCCAACACTTCATCATGTGATTCATCACTCTGATAAAAAAGTCTATAAAACTCCTCCCCTCCTCTCGCCTGCTCCCCTTCTTCCCCACATACTCCATTTTCTTCTTCCTTTTGTCAAATACCTACTACTTCCTTCTTTTCTCTTTCTGTTCTCTTACAGAGTTGGTCAACAGAGCCCACCAGTTTCTTTATCTCTTGCCTCCTCTAAGTCATAAGAAAGCTGTCCATTTCTTCTTCCCCAAAACACAGCTCATTTAACAAACCCTCTTGATCTCTTTTTCATTTCAGTTATTTTCTGGCTACCGCGGTTCATTATTTCTTGGCTAATTTCTATTATTTGTGCCAGTTGGAGATGACGATCTCCACGTGTGCTGAAGGCAAGTGTTTGCTTTAGAGCTTCCTTGTTTCTGACTTTCCCCAGAAACGGTGCTCATGAACAATGGGCTTCTGAAATATCAACTCCGGAAAGATGACTGGCAAGCGTTAAATACATTGTAATAATATTTGAAGTGGATTTTAATTGATCAAAGAAATACTGGGGAAGTTTTAAAACTTATGTAGGGCTATAAACAATCATTACTGAGATTATTCAATCACTACAGACAATTCTCTTGCTCCTGATCAAATAATTAAACCCCAATTTTTTTCTTTTTCTTGTTGTTGTTGGGTTAGTTTTTTTCTTTCTTGGGGGAAGGTGGTAGTCATTGATTTTGGCTGCTGATTATAAGTAAGCCAGCACACTGTCAACCTAGTCTTTAACTTGAAGGAGAACATAGGTATAAGTGTATGCTTTCATTAAAAGCAATCCTCTAAGTCTCTTGGTGTCTAGATTACTGTGTGCAAGGCCATGTTGGTAGAAAACACTCATTTCTGGTGCTGTGGAGACCTCTTCTCCAGGCAGTTGAAGGCCAGGGGAACGATTCCCCATGATGAGGTCAAAGGAAACAATGGACTTATGTTTAGTCATATGTTTAATGTGAATATAATCTGGCAGATTCTAAAGATCAAACTAATTTGGGGGAAATCATAGGAACCCCCCCACCCTAAGTCAAAACATCACAAATTTGACTAGTCTAGGGCATGTGATTTTAAGAATCCTTGGGAAATTTTGTAAAAATTTAAGGACCAGCAAAATGGCTCAGTGAGAAAAGGTACTTGTAGCAAAACGTGACAATTTGAGTTCAATTCCTGGGACCCACGTAATAGAAGGAGAGAACCAATTACTACAGTTTGTACTCTAGGCAGAGCCATGGCAATGTGCACACATGCGTGCACACACACATGCGCACACACACTAAATAATGTAATAAAAATTTAAATTTGATTTATTAGCCACCAAAAAAATATGAAGTCTGACCCACTGCCTCCTCTCCCACACCTATGACATAAGCATGCAGCTTTGTGCTTTGTGCCTCATTGAACATCTATGAGGCAAGCTTGCCGTGGGCAATGGGGTAAAGGTGGCCACTTAGACATGAGGCGCTGCATGTAGGGTTCATCTGTGTCAAAACTTTACTCGGTGATAAGGAGATGGTGGAAATTGCCGGCAGGTAGTTGGCTGGTCACGACCAATGTGAAAATAGCAGTATGTAGACTCTTGTTGTGGACCTTTGTAAGGCAGTTAACCCTTTTCTGCTCTGACAGCCTTATCGTTAAGGACTGTTAGTGTGTAATAGTACCCTTACATGAGATGGTCAATATAGGCAGAGACATAAGACAATAACACAATAAGCGTGCTGTGGTTTGGATCTGTAATGCACTCCTATTGCGCAACAACCTTTGCCTGCACATATCTACGCAGCCAAGATAGGGAACCCATGGCAGACCAAAGTACAGACACCGCCAAAAGCCAGCTTGGGGAACCAATGCGTTTTATTGGGGTTACTTACAGGAGCAGAAATGACTCAGACAGACGCATCACCAAAGCCCACCCCCACCATGGTGCGGCCCACAAAGCTAGGAACCTGGAGCACAGTGCACAGCCTGCAGGCAGCTCGACAGAGTGGAGAGTGTCTTTCCTCAGTGACTCAGTCGGTCTAAACCTCTTCCTGGTAGTTGGGCTGGTTTTGGCTTTTTCCAGGCACCTGGTCGGGTCTCAGTCTTCTTCACAGTGTGGCTCTCCTCCATCTGGGGCACTCTCAGCTTTTATTACTTACTGTGGCAAGGAGGGGCCAGGTGAATCTGGTCAGTTTCAGGGACTTCCTGAAGCTATTTCGAGTGTCAGCCTTCCTGCAGGATAGAATTGTTTTGATCTTGAAGGAAACTGTTATTACCTGGCCCCCCTCCAGATTCATGTCTTTAACACTTGGACCTACCTATTGATTCTATTTTTGTAGGCGAAGCCTAGCTGGGTCAGTCATTAAAGGTAGGTCTTTGAAGTATATACATACACCCACACGTATATCCTTCATATATAATATTTTAAAACTTCATATTATTATGTTAATTTTATATTAATACATAATATCATTTATAATATAAATCTTTCATATACATAATATATACATATACACACATATACATACATACATGCACACACATATATAATATATTTATATTATAAATATACTTATAAATCTTTCATATACATAATATATACATATACACACATATGCATACATACATGCATACACACACATATATATATTATGTATGTATGTATGTATGTATGTATGCATGCATGTATGTATGCATGTATTACAGGGAGCCCCTGGCTTCTGCCTTGCTCTGTATTTCTTGGTCCATCATGATGCAGGTGTCCTCCAGCACAGACATCTGCCACCATGACCGGAGTTACTCTACCGTGTCTTAGCTGAATCTTTCAGCCAAACAATATCGTTCTCCCTTAAGTTGTTTCTGTCAAGTATTTTGTTATGGTGACACCATAGCTATCAATGCAAAGTGTCATAAAATTAAAAATATTGTGTATTATTGTGAGAGCACTCCTGAAGGGCCCTTACCCTTAGGTCTTGTAGCACCTCTTCCCCATCTAAGCCAGTCTACGAAGCCCTTAGATCTGAGGATATTTCAGGAATCTTTGATTATGTGTAGGGTATGATGACAGGGACTTCCCTATGCTTTCTTTAAAATAGACCTGTATTTAAAGACAAAGTCAAATTGGTGTCCTATTCTTAGTTGTGCAAAGCTATTTTTGTAGGTGAAGCCTACAAAAGTCCTGGAACTTACTTACTGTGGCAGGACTTAATCATATAGCAGGAGGTATCACATCCACAAGCCGTGGACTCTCTGGAATTCTAGGGCCCAGGGCTTCCAGGGGACCAAGGTTGTCCTAAGTATGTTACTCTCCCTGCATCTTGTCCATCCCACCATCCCTTTGGTTCTTTTAAAAACAGGATAGAAGAGGGGCTCTTCAGATTTTTGCAAATTATTTTAATTGCATTAACTCTACTTTAAAATTAAACATTCTAGATACAATGTCAGCAAGAAGCTTGGACACCAATCCTTTCTCTGCATGAACCAAGAACACAGAAGGGGTCCAGGGCACATACACTGTTTCTCCCTCCTTTGTTTATGGTTCATTTTCTCCTATTCTGTGCCCAGGCTACGAGGAAAGGATGCAACTAACAGGGCCCTTCAAATTCTGTGCCTTTTCTTCTTTTCTTCTCTTTGCTGGCTGCTGAGCCCAGGCTAGACAGCCACTCTGCCTCTGAGCCACAGCCAGAGCCCAAGATTATTCACTGACTATTTTGTGATTATATCTCATGCCGCTGTGGAGTGAGCTTTATGATAAAACCCCTAGATCAGCAGGCTGAAGAAGTATGTCAGTTCTTACAGCATATGGTACCAATAAATAAATAAATAAAACAAAAAAAATAGAAACTACCTTGCTTGTTTAGGCCTCTCCCGGCTTCAAAATATAGGCAGGTCTCCTAGACCCCAGAGGTGTCACTGATTTGGGTACCACCCTCAATTCTTCCTGGAAATGGCCCAAACTGGTGCTTTGACTCCGGTCTGCTTAGCACTGAGATCAAACTGATGCACAGTCAGGGCTCTACATTTTCCTTTTGTCGACTCATGGCCTGTGACCTCCGTCTACACCCTGCATCATCTCCTCTCTCCAGCCTTCAATGTGCCTGACCTGGTTGCCATGCACCCTGCTGCTCCCCAGTGTCTCCTTCCATATGTCATTTTCCACTTTAGGGGTGCTATAGTTTGGATCTTGTGTGATTGTATGGGGTGTGTGTGCTGTTTGTTTTGTTTTGGTTATTGAAACATTATCATTATGTGGCCCTAGTTGTCCTGGAACTCTCAGTATAGAGCAGGCTGGCCTTTGGTGGAGGAGAATTGTCTGTATTCTGTCAATCATGTTTTAAATAAACACTGATTGGCCAGGCAGGAAGTATAGGCAGGAAAACGAGACAGGAAGTTGTAGAAGGAGCTGCGGGCAAGCCTGCTTTTCATCCTGCCTTGCTCCTGCATGGCTAGCTTTACACCCGAAATAACAACACACAAACTGTATTCATTTAAACACTGCCTGGCCCATTAGTTTCAGCCTCTTATTGGCTAACTCTCACATCTTGATTAACCCATATCTAATAATCTGTATGCCACCACGACATTGTGGCTTACTGGGAAAGATTCAGCATGTCTGACCTGGTGGCTGGCTCCATGGCATCTGACCCAGATAGGAGAGGCATGGCGATTGACTAACTTCCCTTCTTCTCAGCATTCTGTTCTGTCTACTCCACCTATCTAAATCCTGCCCTATCAAAAAGCCAAGGCAGTTTCTTTATTAACCAATGAGAGTCCTCCATCATTTCCCTTTTTTCTGTTTAAACAAAAAAGAAAGGCTTTAACTTTAACATAGTAAAATTTCATATAACAAAACAGTTATCAAGCAAGAATTACAGTTACAATATTTATATCTATTTTATCTTTTATCATATCTAAGGAAAACCATAACTATCTATCTATTCTTTAACTCCATCAAAGACTCCAGAAAGATGTAATATTACCTAAGCAAACAAGAAATAAGCAACTTCCAAACTCTAGAAATGACAGAGACATCTCACTGCCTGGACAGTCACCCAAAGTTTTTCTGTACCGTTGGGGCATCCATCTTCAGCAGACAGGCCCATAGTTTACAGCAGACATTTCCATGAAGCAGGAAATTCCAGAGACGACAGTTCAGTCACTATCTGATGTGTCCTGCAGAATATCTCGCAGACTCTTTCATGAATCAGGAACCTCGAAAGACCATCTCACCTTTAGGCAAGTTCAGCAGTCCTCTCTCTGTGGGTTCTCTGTGTCCAGTTTATGCAACAGTCCAGGCAAGAGCAGTTTCTTGCCCAAATGGCTGTCAAACTCCATAAGGAGCCTCTTCGATGCCCATCTTCCTTTTGAAGTAGATTGGTGCTGCCAGGAGCAGATGTGTCATTGTCATGAAAAGTCCTAAGTTATTAAAACATTAAATGCCATATCCTGTAGTCTTTGAAAGATATGAAGAATGTCTATCTAACTGAAATATATCTCTATATATCTAGAAAATCTACTAACATGACTACAAGCTTAACTATTATTGATGATTATTCATTAACAACCTATATTTCCTAATTATACATTACATTTTTAAATGAACTATATAATCACAATACCTTAATCAAGAGCAAAAATACATATACATATAAAAAATTGACCTTAAAATCCATACCAATGCAAATTATTCATATCTATATCATATCCTCCTTTAAGTGTAAAAGAACATTTATAAACAATTTTTGGGAATATGGACATAGTTATCTCTCCAAACTTCTTCCTGCTGTATGGGGGTGCTGTTAATTAGGTCTTTCGTGGTATACAACCTGTGTGCTAAGTACATCTCAGTCAGCAGTTGAGCAAAGTAATTTTTTGAGGGTGTTCACAGCAACCTTTCAGGAGGGCGTGGTCTATCATACCATATTGGGATAGAAGCAATCCACAGGGTCTCATCCTCTGTGAAAACAAAAGAAGAAACTCCTTTCCAAAGTATCATGTCCTTAGATCCAAATTTTAAACTCAAGGTATTTTCAAAATATCTATGTTGGATTAGTTCAGCAGCATTTATAAACAAATATCTTTTAGTAGCTGTTGCTCCTTCCTCAGCATTCAAACAAGTCAAAGAGAGCATAATAGTATACAGCATCAAGATTCTCTGTGTATTTTCCATCTTTGTGCAGCTTTATTTTAACCTCTATTTCGTTTATTTTTACTTTTATTTTTTGAGACAGGTTCTCTGTATATCTTTTTCCTGGAATAACTCTGTAGACCAGGCTGTCCTTGAACTCACAGAGACCCATCTATCTCTGCCTCCCCAGTGCTGGAATTAAAGGTGTGTGCTACAACACCTGAACTCACAGAGATCTGTCTGTCTCTGCCTCCCAGGCATTGGCATTAAAGGTGTGTACCACCACACTCAACTTCTCTCTTTATTTTTTCTTTGTTTGTTTTTTAAAAGAACTTTAACCTTTAGCCTGCATATATTTTTAACACACTGTAAATCATTTAGACATTTTCTTCGACTTTGAATCTTTCTTTTACTGTATATCTCTCTTTTTGTGACCACATGAGTCTTTAATTTACCAAACAATATCGGTAGGACTAAAGCCGTGATTTTGGCAGCTGGATCCAGCCCATTCCTTAGCTTCCCAGCCTCATGGTGGAGATACCAGCTATAGCCATTTTTATTGCCACAACTCTGTGGCATTTCAAGGTCCCTGCCAGCAAGCAAGCTGCAGCATTCTGCTCACAGACCACATTCAGTCAGACTGCCTGCCTGAAAGAGTCAGAGTTTGCCCTGGCAGGACGGCCCAGAAAACCAGCATTTTAAAACAGCGCAACTTTTTTCCTGCTATAGCTGAAAACCGAAAAGCATGCATTCAGCTTTTCAACAACACCATTTAAGAGTTTCTGTTGGGGCAGCTGACCAATCCCTGCTTTGAGGGGCGTGGCTGCTCCAGGGGAAAAAAGGTACCTTTAAAAAAAACCGGGTTGGGGATAGGCGGCCCTGTTTCCTCCCGCTTGACTCTCTGCTTCACTGGAACCTTGGCTTTGTAAGTGTATCCCACTTTCTCCTTTTATTAAAACTAATTTATTTTAAAAGGACTATTTTTGGTTATTTCCAAATTCCTCCGATTGCTGATACAAGTTTCATGGAAGGACCTTTTAAAATAGAGATGCAGGGTTTTTGCAGCTAAAGCTGAGTCAGGAAGTCTCTCTTAGATGAGAGTGTTTGATTGCCTCTAGCAAGCAGAGCAGACCAGAGAAATTGCTGCTACTAAGAAAACATGCTTTACTCTTCTTTCCCAAGCTTTCTCAGGCTTTATGTGGATTCAGTTATCCACATCTGGGCACCATTCTGGCCAGCCACCAGGTCAGACATGCTGAATCTTCCTGGTAAGCCACTACCTCATAGTGCTACACACATAATTAGAAATGGGTTATGCAAGATGTGAGAATTAGCCAATAAGAGGCTAGAGCTAATGGGCCAGGCAGTGTTTAAAAGAATACGGTTTCTGTGTAATTATTTTGGGTGTAAAGCTAGCTGTGTGGGAGCCGGGCAGGACAAAAAGAAGGCCTGCCCGCAGCTCCTTCCACTACAGAAAGTAGAAATGATGTAATGAGAACAGGAGAACTCTGGGAATGTGGAAGTTGATTTCTGCCACTCCTGCCCAGACCACCGAAGTAGCAGGATGTGATCTGCCCTGCTGAAAAAGGTACTGAGCCACCTGGTTAAAATAGATCAGAAAAAAATGGGTTAATCAAGATGTGAGAGTTAGCCAGTAAGAGGCTAGAGCTAATGGGCCAATCAGCTTTATAACTTATAGAGATCTCTGTGTTATTTCTTTGGGGCTTGCCAGCTGTGGGGTACCGAGCGGGACAGAAAACCCAAGAAGCAGGCCCCTTCATGTTACAGCCTTGAACTCACAGAGATCTGTCTGCCTCTGCTTCTCAAATGCTGGAGTTAAAGGTGTGTGTCACTATACTTGGCTTTATAGTTTGGAACTTAAATGTATGTCATATATATATGTATATATATAATGTATATATGTACACACACACACACACACATATACATATAAAATTTGGGGCCTGTGTTGCAGGCTTTGTCTCCTGCTTGGCACTATTTAAAACTGTTAAAAAAAATGATGGAAGCTTTATGAGGTTGCATCTTGTGGGAGGGCCTGATGTCATTGGCGAATTCCCTTGAAGAAAACTCATGACATCAGCTCCTTCCTCATATGTTCCTTCACTTCTCAATGATGATAGGGGCCTCTTGCTCAACCGTGCAGTGTTGCCCTGATGCTATCCTCATCACAGGCCCAAAAGTAACAGGGTCATTGATTGGGGATTAAAATGTCCCAAACTGAACAAAACAACCGTTGGTCCTTATAAGACAGCTATCCTGTGGATTCCGCCAGTGGTGAAGCTGACTCACACGCAAGCACCTCTGTCTGTAATCCTTCCTTGGGCTCTTCTCCATTTACTCTGTTGTCCTTTGGTGTGGGACACCCGTTCTCTTGCCTACGAAAAGTCTGTCTGTCCCTTTTCTTAAGCTAAGTTGCAGTTCTCCCTCTTGCAGGAATCTGCTCGGACCACTCCAAAGAACCCGTCTTCTCTAGTCTTTTGTGGTTATCTGGTCTTTAGCCTCTGTAATCTGCAGGGCCCTATGCTTAGAGAGGCACTTTTTGATTTGCTTATCAGGGTAAAGTCAGATAAGCCCCATCTTAAACTGAAAATATCGTAAGTCAAGAAACGCATTAAGTCTACCTAATCTAGCAAACCCCTGTAGCTTAGTCAAACTGGGCCTTGAAGATTACCAGTGTCTTACCCTTGAGATGCCACGCCTGCCTGGGAACTGTGGCTCACTTCTGTCGCAAATTCTGCTGAGAAAATTACTGCACAAATCACTACCATCCTGAGGAAAGATACAAAACCCAAGAGTTCAAAGTTCAGTTTCTACTGGATTCATATCACTTTTGCACCCTCATAAAGTCAAAAGTCCCAAATCAGGAACTGTATGAGTCACCATCTTTATCAGCCGGAACATGGTGTAACAAAACATGGCACTGTGTCTGCTTAGCTGAAGGATTCTGCACAGAGTGTAGAGCAGAGGGACACAGATAAAGGGAAACCACGAACCCTGGAGTCAGTGACAACAAGAGATCCTTGCTACCTCTAGGCTTGAAGGGGCAGGGGGATGGGATGGATTCCCAAACTCTGAGAGAGAATGGACAGCTGTGCAGGGGGCTTCACAACAGGAGCTGAGGTCTTCCATCAAGGGTGTACCCAGAGCTGGAAAGTAGATTAGTGGTAAAATTCTAGCTGGATATGCACAGGCACAGGGCTCCATGCCTAGTATACAGAACAAATAAAACGGAAGATGTGGGCTTGACACGGGAGGACTCAGGGAGATAGATAGTTGACCTCATTGTCCTCAGGCCCTTTGATCTCTGCTAAAAGCCTATTGGTCCAATCGCCTGGGACAAGAGAGCCCTTGCTGCTGCTGTCCATCAGCTCTCCTGCGGCAGGGAGTGGGTGGAAGTGAGAGCAAGTTTGAGAGAAAGGGCAAGTCTTTAGTGTGTAACTGGTGTGTTTGCTAAAGGTGGCTTCTCTCCTATTCTGTTCTAAAAGTTCCTTGAGAGCTGAGACCATGTCTTAGACCTACATGGTTCCTAATATTGCATAACGTTTAGTTCAACGAGAATTGCAGTGTGTGTGTGTGTGTGTGTGTGAGAGAGAGAGAGAGAGAGAGAGAGAGAGAGAGAGAGAGAGAGTTGATCCTCCGTCTTCCATCTGCCATCCTGGGTTCAACGCCTCCTCCAGCACCCATCTTTTGAATTCTCAGGTGTCCATGGAAGGTCCACTCTCATAACGTGGCCTGCTACCTGGTTTTCACTTTGTTCCTTCAGTCACCTGACTTCCTTTTGTGTCCCCCAAATGTGCTTCTGACTAGCCACCTTTGTGTCTGCTTCTCTTCTGAGAGACTTTCCCTTTTCTCACTTCTTTCAAATCTACTGCAGTGTTGCCTTGACAGAAATGCCCTAGCGGTGAGCCTCAGCAGCGAACCGTCTTCCCTCTCCTTACTGGCTCTTCATTTTCCAGCTGGCACTGTTCCCCGCCTCAACCTTCCTAACGCTGTGACCCTTTAATACAGTTCTTTATGGTGAGGTGATCCTCACTATACAATTATTTTCCTTGTTACTTCATAACTGTAAATTGTCCACTGTTATGAACTGTAATGAAAATATCCAGGTTTTCTGATGGTCCTTCCTGTGGAAAAGGGTTGTTTGACCCCCAAAGGGGTTGCAACCCACAAGTTAAAAACCACAGCACTAGACTGTAAGATGAGTAAAGGAAGACTTTGTCTGGTTTGTTTCAAATGCCAAATCAGTACCTGATCCAGAATAATTCATATGCACGCACACACACACACACACACACACACACACACACACACACACACACACACACACAAACACACACCAGAACCAAAGAGTTGTTTCATTTTTATCAGAAGTTCTGACAGCCCAATGTTGGGTGATTGCCCTTAGCTGAGCCTTGCCCACCTTTAGCTAAAATAAACTAGTTCCATTCAGTGAATTTTATTTAGTCTGTGTTAAGACAAGCCAGCAGCAGCATCTGGTGCAAGAATGCTCCCAGACAGATTCCTTCCTCCTCACCTGCTCCTCAGTACTAGATGTCATCAATTTTGGTCAATGACCATAAAGACTCTGGGAAACTGAGCCATGGGACCCTTCCCCTCTCTCTTCTCTGCAATGCAACCTTTAGTTCCCAACAGCAAGCTCCACACTGACTTCCATCGTGGCCTGCAGGTTCAGCTCCTTCCAGGCCCAGCAACCAGCAGAATTCTCTGGTGCCCTGGAATCAGCCTGTACCAGGCTGGTTACTTCAAGTGCAGCTGTGGACTTATCTGTGGGAAACTGGATCCATCAGCCACTGCTCTCTGGACGTCTGTGCTGTGGCTGTGGCCCTAGGAAGGTGAGGGGCCCAGCAGGGAGACCTATGTAATCATGGTACCACTGTTCCTCAGGAACTCGGGGACACATGGACATCACTCAAAGCAGTTATCTTGGTGATGCTAACGGAGAGCATGAGTAGTGGTCCCTCTGGGCTGTGTCCCTCAGCCTTTATATAAATCTCTACTGAGGGTGGAGAGATGGCTCTGTAGTCAAGTGCATTTGATACTCTTTTAGGGTAGCTAGGCTTGGCTTGCAGCACCCCTGGGGTGACTTACAACCATCTATAATTCAAGTTCCAGTGGATTCAATGCATTTTTCTGGTCTCCTTGGCCACCAGGCATGCACATAGTACATATTTATACATATAGACAAACCCCTCACACATAAAATAAAACTATCTAAAAGAACTTTTTTTCAAATAAAAATCTGCACGTGCATGTGTATGTATGCACTCCTGCATGTGTATATATTCTCATATATGAATTAGTACAGGCATGAGCTTGCCCCAACATACATATGGAGGCCAAAGGGAAACTTCATGTCAGTCCTTGACTTCTGCCTTATTTGAGACAAGGTCTTTTGTTGTTGGCACTGCATAAGCCAGACTAGCTGGACATGAGCTTCTGTCAGGATCCCTCTGCCTCCATCTACTGCACATACGTGTAAGAGAGTGCTGGAATTACAGACATGCTGCCATTCCCATCTCCTGCACATCCATGTAAGAGTGCTGGGATTACAGACATGCCGCTCTGTTCATCTCCTGCACGTCCATGTAAGAGCGCTGGGATTACAGACATGCCACTGTGTCTGTCTTTGTGTGGATTCTGGATTCTAAGAACAAGCTCTCATGCTTGACTAGCAGGTTCTTTACCCAACGATCCATCTCCCTGGTCCTCTACAAACCTTTACTAAAGCACCTCTACTTCTAGGATACAACTTTCTCTCTCCCCTGTGTTGTTAGCTAGCATTCTGTTGGGGTGGCACATTGCCTTAGGTAAATACCCCATAAGGAAAAAAGAAATTATTTAAGCTCAGTGTTATAGAGGGCTCAGTACATGGTTGTTTGGTCCATGGCGAGAGGTGACACCATGCTGATACTTATCACCTTATGGAGCAGAACAAAACTCCCCACCTCTAAGTTGGGGAAGCAGACAGAAATAAGAGGAGAATGGAGTCTCAGCATCCACTCACAGGATTGGCCTCTAAGGACCCAATTTCTTCCATCAGCCTATGTCTTAAAGGCCCCACCACCTCCCAAAAGTGCTTACTGCCCGAACATAAAATTCCATATCTTCTCTCTCCTGCCAGACATTGGATTCTAAACAGGGTTCTCACAGGCATTGATTCCCTGCTAACAGTGTGGCCTTCTGTCCTAGTGCATTCAAGATGCTGTAACAAAATACCAGAAACTCGATCGCCTTAAACAAGCACAAACATTCATTTCTCCCAGTTCCAGACTCTGGAAACTCCAGATGAAAGGGGCAGCAGATTCAGTGTTTAGTAAGGGCTCATTTTCTGATTCACAGATGGTACCACTCACTATAGACCCATCTAGTGGAAAGGCTACAAGATTTCTGGGGTCTCTTGGATAAAGGTGCTATTCTCAGTCCTGAGGGAAGTGAATGCATGCCCTTGGGATTAAATCTCCCACTAAAGACCCACCTCCCGAGGCTAGGATCAGAATATATGCATTCTGCGGTGACATAAGCATCCAGGCATTAGCAGCCCACCACTAATGGTGTCCAAAGGATACTATTTGATTACCATTTTTTTTTGCTTAAATGAATAAAGAATGTAGTTCTAACAGATTATCAGACTAAAAGCTAGCCTGCTATGTCTGATGATTCCTTTGTCTTCGATGTCTTGCATATAACTAAGTTCTTTGAAAATGCTTCTGGAATAAAGAAATTGAAAGAGAGTGGGTGCTTGGAAGCCATTTCCTTGTTCATTGACATTTTGTGTCCTGTGATCAGTATTTTTCCCAGTAAAAAAATCACCTTCTTAATTAATATAAGAATTAGCCAATAAGAAGTTAGAGCTAATTGGCCAAGCAGTGATTTAATTAATACAGTTTCTGTGTGGTTATTTCAGTTCTGGGTGGCCGGGACAAACAAGCAGCCATCTTGTTACAATTTGGAACTCCAATTTGGTTGACTATATCCACGTAAAACCTGAGGAGAGATTAAATAGAAATTGTAGACAAAAAAATAACAGAGTTTAACACAGATTCTTGCTGTTTGCTGGCGGCTTGCCACAGCTCCTTTAAGAGAGATTTTCCTGATTCAGCCTTAGCAGGAAAAAAGCCATACCATTTTAAAACACAGCTTCCTGGGCCATTCCACCAGTGCGAACTCTGGCTTTGGAGTATTTCAATGGCATTGGGAGACCCAAGTGTTTGTGTGCCTGTAACATGAGGGGCCGGCTTTTTGGGGTTTCTGTCCCACCCAGTACCCCACAGCCAGCAAGCCCCAAAGAAAATCATACAGAGATCTCTATGTTATAAAGCTGATTGGCCCATTTGCCTGGGCTACTTATTAGCTCTTGTGGCTTATATTAACCCATTATTTTGATCTATTTTAGCCATATGGCTCAGTACCTTTTTCAGCTGGCAGGTCACTTCCTGCTTCCTTGGTGGTCTGCGCAGGACTGGGAGGAATCAGCTTCCTCCTTCCCAGAATTCTCCTGTTCTCATTGCATCACCTCTACTTCCTGTCTGGTTTTCCCACCTATCCTTCCTGCCTGGCCAATCAGCATTTATTTAAAACATGATTGACAGAATACAGACAATTCTTCCGTACCATGTGCCCCCTCAGGGAGGAAAGTAGCTGAGACAGTATGGCTCAGCGCTCCCTGCTGGGACAGGTGGCAGGAATAGATCTACTAGGCATGCACAAGCAGGAGAGTGTGGCAGATTTTCACCACCATATTACCACACAGAGATATTTCCAGGCCATGCAGCGCGCTGCATGGAGGATTTAGCTTTTACTCAGGAAAAAAGGATTTATAAGCTGCATGGTGGTCTTCAGAGTTTAGGTGGTAAGGATGGCTCCTACCTAGCAGTCCTAGAGCTGAGGTGAACTACCTCCACCATATTTAAAGCCTGAGAGAGGCAGAGCCAGTACTCAGGGCCACTGAGACCAAGCTGCTTAGCATTTTTTTTTTTAAAAAAATGCTTCTGATCAAAAAATAATCACAGATACACAATAAAGACAAATTTATATGGAAAATAACTCTAAATGGGTCACAGTGTTGGATAAATGTATGTAGGCTTGGGAAAGAGAAGAAAAAGAATATAGAGAGTCATAAAATAAGGTTAATGCTTTAAAAAAAGGTAAAGTCTTTAAATAGACAGAGTACAGATAGTCATAGATTAAAAGGAGTAAAGAAAAATAAGCTATGTAAAGATGGAAAATTCAAAAAGAGTCTGGATTATATATATTATTCTGTTGTCTTTGAATTTTTTTGACTGTGAAGAAGCTGAGTACAGAGAAATATTTCATTGTATGGGCTACTAAGCTAAACCAATATGTATATTATAAAGGTATATTGACTTCAGAATTAGGGTCTAAGAACATGTTGCTTGGGAAAAGAGGTTTTTCTTTAGTTTTCATAGAAGATGAGAACCCGTGGATTCTCCCAGGTGAATATGGTTTCATGGACCAAGGCCTCCTGAACGGTCACTATGAACACCCCCAAAAATTACTTCGCCCACCTGCTGACTGAGATGAACCTAGCACATAGGATACACCATGAAAGACCTGATTAACAGCACCCCAAAATAGCATGAAGCAGTATGCACAAAGCAGTACGCCCATATTCCAAATATTGACTATAAATGTTTGTTTGCATTTAAAGGGGGATATGATATAGATATGAATAATTTGCATTGGTATGAATCTTGGTTTATTGAGACAGATTTAAGGTCAATTTTGTTATATGTATTTCTGATCTTGATTAAGGTATTGTGTTTATGTAGCTCATTTTAAAAATGTAATGTATGGTTAAGAAATATAGGTTAATAGTCATCTATAAAAGTCAAGCTTGCAGTCATATTATAGATTTTCTAGATGTACAGAGGTATATTTCAGTTAGATAGGTATTCTTCAAATATTTCAGAGACCTTCAGAATATGGCATTTAAAATGTTTAGGGACTGAAGACTTTTTATGACAGTGAGACACATCTGCTCCTGGCAGCACCAAGCTACTACTAAAGGAAGATGGGCATTGAAGAGGCTCCTTATGGAGCTGGTTAGCCATTTGGGCAAGAAACTGCTCCTGCCTGGACTGCTGAACTGGACATGCAGAATCCACAGAGAAATTACTGCTGAACTTGCCTAACGGTGAGATGGTCCTGTGGGGTTCCTGCTTCATGAAAGAATCTGTGAGACATTCTGTAGGACACAGAAGAAAGTGACTGAATTGTCTTTGAAATTTCCTGCTTCATGGAAAAGTCTCCCAGATACTATGGGC
The DNA here is from genome assembly GCF_903992535.2 of Arvicola amphibius. Lineage (NCBI taxonomy): Eukaryota > Metazoa > Chordata > Mammalia > Rodentia > Cricetidae > Arvicola > Arvicola amphibius. Next base: position 41,142,382 of record NC_052063.2, read on the forward strand.
CTGTAGGCTGAAGATGGATGTCCCAACAGCAAAGAAGAACTTTGGGTAGCTGTCCAGGCAGCAAGATGTCTCTGTCAATTCTAGAGTTTTGGAAGTTGCTTGCCATACACTTCCTGTTTACTTGGGTAATATCATATCCTTCTGGAGTCTTTTATGGAGTTGAAGAATTTATAGTTACAGTTTTCCTTAGTTATGATAAAAGATTAAGTAGATGTAGGTATTGTAACTACAATTCTTACTTGATACCTGTTTTGTTATATGTAATTTTACTGTTAAAGCCTTCCTTTGTGTTTAAACAGAAAGGGGGAAATGGTGTGGGAGGTCCTTCTGACTATGTGCTGCTTTCATTGGTTAATGAATAAGGAAACTGCCCTGGCCTGTTGACAGAGCAGAACTTAGGTAGGCAGGGAAGATGGAACTGAATTGTAGGAGGAAGAAAGCAGGGTTGGGGCGTCGCCATGGATGAGCTAGAAATAGACGTTGAGAATTTTCCCCAGTAAGCCACTGCCACATGGAGATAGAAAGATTAATAGAAATGGGTTAAATTAATATAAGAGTTAGCCAATAAGAAGTTAGAGCTAATTGGCCAAGCAGTGATTTAATTAATAGTTTCTGTGTGGTTATTTCGGTTCTGGGCAGCCAGGAAAAACAAACGCCCTTCCTGTTACAAGCGAAGCTATTTTAGAACTCAGTAAGAATTAATAGGGTTTTCAAAAGTATGCCATTTATAATCAAAATAGCTAAAAATTAGGTTGGCTGCAAATTTCCCTTAAGCACACACACACACACACACACACACACACACACACACGCACGCACGCACACACACTCCATCGAAATCACATTTGTTCTGCCATCAAATAATATCTTAAACTTGGCCTATTTGGTGTAGAGCAGTAATTCCAATTACTCTGGAGGAGGACCACAAGCTTAAGGTTGGCATGACTACAGAGTAAGTTCAAGGCCAGCCTCTGCAACTTAGCGAGACTGTCTCAAAATAAAAAGTTAAAAAAGAAAAATAACAAAAACAGACAGACAAAAAAAGCAACAACCCAGGTCAGGGTATAGATCAGTTGTAGGGGTGTTTGTCCAATATCAGGCCCTAGGCTCAGCCACCAGAACTGCAAAATATTTAAATATATCTATCATCTACCTATCTACCTACCTTTCTTCTTTCCTACCTACCATCTATCTATGTTCCTATTGATTATTGGTCAGGAGACCCCAGAGGCACCCAAAACAACATAGGCCATTGTCATTGCCCACGATTGCCCACCAGAACTCTGGAGTAAGAGATTACTGCTGAAGACACAAGACACTTTGATTGTAGGATACAGTCATGGTGGAACTGACCTGAAAATATTTCCCCTGCTGGCTAGCTTTTGCAGTACTAGAAGGTTGTATACAGACCACTGGAGAAGAAGTGCAATCAGTGATATTATACAACAATGACCCCTGCATGCTACAATATTAATCTGCCAGGAACAATGTGTCTTGGGGGAACCTACTTCCTAGGGAGAACCCTACCACTAATTGTCAAACTAAATTGACACATTGTCAAACTGCTTCTCAATAGTTTCGTTTTTTATACATAGATTAGTGTGGTGGAGTCCTTGCCCTGAATCAAGTGTCACATGTGTGACCGGCTGTTAATCCAGCAACTGAGTACTGAGAACAAGTGTCACTTTGCTCTAAATGGGGAATCCTTACCAGCCCTGGCGCCCAAGGCATGCAGGACATCTTGGAAGATGGGGCAGAAAGACTGGAAGAGTTAGAGGGTTGAAAAGAAAATGTGAAATGCTTTCTGCTGGACATGACATAGTCATTGCACCTGTGAATCCCCAGGAGCAATGTTACCTGCACAGCCACCCCAGACAAGAGCAGTTCGTGGTCTATCAGACAGGGCTAGCTGGATTCACTGGCTTACAGGAAGCAAAACAAAAGCACAAAAGGAGAGGTCAAGAGGGAGGAGCACTTGTTAGGAGTTGGTGGGGGCAGGGTGCGTGGGAGACAGCTGGAATCCAGGGTATAGGATGGGGAACATTGGGGTGGATATAACCAATACCGTTTGCATTGTGAAATTGTCAAAGAACAAAAGATAGTCTATTTAAAGCCCACTAAACATGACGTATATCATTTCCTTTAAAGCCAGTCATTTTGTTTCTTTGTCAAAATTTTGTTCCTTTCTCCTTATTTTTAATCCATGAATGCTATTAATTTGAAATTCAAACTAGCCTACTTACTTTAGTATATTTCTTATTTATGTAGAAGCAATAGTGTTTGAAATATTGTATGGATAATTTGATACTGAAATTGATTTTTTAAAGCCATGTTTTGAACATCAGTAGTATAGAATACTCAACACGGGAGAGGGCAAGAAAATAATTGTTTAGAAAGAGGAAGGGGGAAAGCTATATGAGCTATCTTGAAAGTGCTCAGGGTAACCTAGAGGTAGTGGTTCAGGTCTTTAATCCCAGCACTCAGGAGGCAGAGGCAGGCACATCTCTGTGAGTTCGAGGCCAGCCTGGTCTATAAGAGCTAGCTCTGGGATGGGCTCCAAATCTACAGCAAAACCCTGTCTCAAAAAAATTACACACATACAAAAAAGTGCCTGCGAGGGGAACAAAAGTGAAATCACACTGAGAGTCTCAAATACACTGTAACCTTGTTTCTGCTACTTAGTAGCCCTTTCCGTTAGTTAATTCTGAACTCTACACAAGCTCTCCCTTGTGGGTTTGAATGTAGATAGTCACTTGTGATAAACCCATGGAGGGATTTCTTGCTAGGGGAAATTTAGGTCATGATTCATTTAAAGGTGTGGTGAGCATGAGCTGGTTATTAATACACTACCATGGCTCTACTTTCTTGGGAAAGGACCCCAAAAGAGGAAGGAAAGAAAAAGAAGGGAGGGAGGGAGAGAGGGAAGAAGAGAAAGAGGGAAGGAGAGAGGGAGGGAAGAAGGAAGGAAATAGAGGAAGTTAGTCTCTGTCTGCTTGCCTCTCTCTGGGTTTGTCTATCTCTCATTCTCTCAGAAAGTGGAATTCCTTTACCAATGATTTCCACATCAGCGAGCCCTCCCCGTATTGCTCTGTAAGAGCCCCAGAGCCTGAGAGGGTCACACTGTACTGCGGAATGGTTCTTTTGGCATTTGAATAAAGCTGAGGTGATCTTTGTGGGAGGTTGCTATGACAATGTGCAAACAACAGAGCCCATGGAACTCTGCGGGAGGTAGCTCCCTCTAGACCGAAGTCTGCACTAGTCCGGGCCTGCACTCCTAGATCATCCAGGCAACTGGAGACACAAGGAGCAGGACAGAAAAGAATGGACGGAGACTGCAGGAGCACTTCAGAAACTAGGCACCTCCCAGGAAGGAAGTGCATGCACGGGGGCCTAACTTTCTTCCCTGTCTGCTAGGATTCCGTGAACTTTCCCCCCATGCCTGACTGTTGAAGTAGACAAAGGTGCACAAGTGTGCCATGCACAACAAAGCACAGGTGTGAGATACGGAAGCAAATTTTTGTTTTTCCTGAGAAGCAGAGGCTGTAGACCACACACGAAAAGGACGGGGAAAATCTCCACATGTCTAGGAAGGGAAAAAGAAAAAGATCTTTTCCTCCAAGGAGAAGAGAAACCAAAGGTGTCCTACCCTTTGTAGCCCGCCGATAGCTGCTGAAAGGAAGGTGTGTCTTGTCTCTTCCAGTGGCGGTGCTGGGGAAAGGCTAGGAGTTGTAAAGAAATGGGAGGTGTCTCTGATGTTTATTTTTGCCTAGCAACCCATCGCCAACTGCTACCCCAGCTGCGGTCCACAGGCGCCCGTCTGACTCCCCTTGTCCTAGCAACTGGAAGGCAGCGGTCACTCGGTGTCAGTAAATCAGGGAGGGCGTGTGTGGCCCAGCTGGAGGTGGCAGGGCAGCCCCTTCCTTCGTCCATGCTTGGGTCACCAGGCTCAGCCGCAGTCCCTCCTCGGGGCCTGACTTTCCGAGGTGACCCTTATACAACTAAGTTCTCTCCATGATTAAATGGGGGAGAGGGGCTGGCTGGGGCTGCCTGGGGCGCTGGGACGGGGGCGGCGGGGTGGGGGCACAGTATTGTCTGGGAGCAGCCATTAGGAGCGGTGTTTAGGGGCGTGATGGGAGAAGGAGGGGTCTCTGCAGCAATTTCGGGAGGAGGCTGGACTTGGTAGGTTGCGCGGCAGTGCGGGGAGGGGCGTCGCAGGGGCGCGGGGGACCCGGGGAGGGGGCAGATGGCCGCAGGGGAGGCGGAGGGCGAGCCGGAGCCGCAGTTTTCCCGGGAGCAGAGGGCGGCTCTGCGGAAGATCGGAGGGGGAGGGACTCCCGGGGTGGCGGGTGGGGGTGGGGTGGCGGCGAGCCTGTGTGGCTGGGGCCGGGGGAGTCCGGGGCGGGGCCTCGTCGGGGGCGGGGCTGGCCTTCTCGGGAGCGAGCCGCGGGTGCGAGCATTTGTGCGAGTGTGCGCGGACGCGCGCGGGCCCGGGAGGAGGCTCCCGAGTGAGTGGGTCCCGGCGGCCGCAGCCTGCTCCCCGCGGCCCCGATGTGAGGGAATCGGGGAGGCCAGCGGTGCGGCAGGGGAGGGCGAGGCATGTGCACGGGCCGGGGGGTACAGCAGCCGCCCGAGGACGAGGGGGACGGCGGCGGCGAGGAGGAGAGCGGGGGGCTCGCGGCGGCGGGCCCGGGACGAGGGGATGCAGCGGACTGTGTGTGTCTGGCTGTAGCGGGCGCGAGGAGGCGACAAGGCGTGGGGGACCCGCGTGAGGGGCGACCAGGAGGCGGCGGCGGCGGCGGAGACGAGTAGCGGCGGGACCGGCGGCGAGGGCAGCCCTGCCATGCACGTTCCTCTCCCGCGGCCATGTTAACCAGGAAACCTTCGGCCGCCGCTCCTGCCGCCTACCCGACCGGTAAGAGCTCCCGGACCCTGTCGGCGACGCTGGGCACGGGCACGGGCTGTGCGCGTGGGTTTCCAGGGATCCCAGGATCCGGCAGGTTGGGCAAGGGTCGTCCGGAGCGCGGCCCGGTCGGTCGCTGCGCCCTCTCGGTGGCCCACTCTCCCCTCCCCTCCCCCGGCCCGGCGACGTGGGCCACGGATCTCTGGCTCAGCGCTGCTCCCAGCCGGGTCGCGAACTTAACTTTGCAGCTGGCGGCTGCGCGCCGGGGAGCAGCGTCCCGACCCCCCTCGTTTCCCGCACGCCGCCGGCATTTCCCGGGCCGGGTGTCTCCTTCCATCTTCTCCTGGGAAGAGGGTGCTCGCTGGCCACCGGGGCGGGGGCGGGGGTCTGGGTGGCTCTCTTCTCCCCACCCTGACCCTCTTTTGTCTCCTCCCGCGCGTGGCTCCCAGGCCGAGGAGGGGACACCGCCGTTCGCCAGCTTCAGGCTTCCCCGGGGATCGGCGCCGGGGCTCCCCGAAGCGGAGTGGGGACCGGCCCGCCCTCTCCCATCGCCCTGCCGCCTCTCCGGGCCAGCAACGCTGCCACCGCAGCCCACACGGTGAGACCCGGCTCCGGGAGGGCACCAGGCAGACCCTGGGCTTGTGGGGTCCTAACTGTGGGAAGAGAGGGCCGAGTGTTCCACGCCCCTGGCAGGGGCCTGTCCTCGACGTCGCCCTATGCAACTTGGGCGAGCCCGGTGCTGATGCCACAAAGGAGATTCGTGGCGTGGGCCCCTCGCTTCCCTCTGGAGCCCGCCCACCCCAGAGCTCCTTTTCCTGGGAACTTCCTCCTTGCGGCTTTTCCTCCCCCCCACACACCTCTTTTTTCATCTCTGCTTCCCAGAGCTCCCTTCCCCCGACCCGGTAAACATCTCCTCCCAACCCCAGGGGTAGTGGATATTTATAGAAACATATGTGTTAGGGGACAGCTAGGCCACCCTGCCCGGAAAATCGATCCCCCAAAGAGCCTCCGAGGCCTGGCTCCAGCCAGCAGGGAGCACCCGCCAATTGTCCCCCGCGTGTGTAAGCATGTTTTATGAGAGCTACAGGTTTGAGCACAGCAGAAATTGTAATTAACATTAACAAAAATAAGAGCCACAGCAGTAGTCAAAACAAAACAACCCACCTCTGAAGGATTCTCTATATGGATATTACTCAAAAGGAAAAGGCCAGCTTTGCTGTGTAGGTAGCAAGGGAAGGGCACCTGACAAGGGCTGTGGTCCCTGAGGTCCTGTGGGGAAGGAGAGCCGAGTCTGGGATCAGTGGCTGCAGAGACTGGCAAGCTGGATTCGACTTCAGCATGTACCTTTTCTCAGTTCCCAGCGATGGCCTTTGGATGGTGATCTCAAGTCTAGAGGAGGTGTGCGCTTGGAGAAGGTGATGGTTTCAAAGATCTCTTTCCCAAAGACTCTTAGGGAGTGCGAGCACCCTAGGATGGTTCCCTGTGTGAGGTTGCATGCAGGGCATATGATTTTGTTGCTAAGTGAAAGTTGCTTGAAAGCACCATTTGAGACCTGCAGGGAGCCTCTCTGGGGGTCATGTGTGTGACTGAAACTTGTTTATTATGGAAGACTTGAAGAGAGGAAAGACTTCAGTTGTCATTGGAGCCATGAGAGCAGTAGACCAATTTCACAGAAGATGTTTTGCTGTTCCCATTTGGTTTGTCTCGGTGTGTCTATCCTAGGGGCTGGGGATTCATTACACACAGGTAGGAAGGATGTTATTGTGATAGGGGCATCCTAGTCAGGAACCCACCACCACTGGTTTTAGAGGTTTAGAGGTTTTCTGTTGTTTTGACTGGTTTAGAATCATCTGATGGTTTGGGAAATATAACATCCATTTTTTTCCCTCAACGTGTTGATGTGATCATGTGACATGGATGTGACCTGGAAAAGATGACTTGGTTTTCATCTGATTCCCAGTTTTGTTTAAGGGTGACCTTTACCTGGTCAGAACTTCCTTGCAATTGAAATATGTATTAAAACCGGAGAAGAAAAAGTTGCCAGGAAGAGAGAAGCCTGTGGAGCACCAGAAAGGAGAAGATGGGAAGGTATTTCCCTTGGAGAGATGCTGGTGTTTTGCAGTGGCCTGTGTGTGTGTTGGGCTGTTTTTAACTGAAGGGTACATTTCAGTTGCTCTGACTGTGCTTGGTTCTGAAAGTGAGGCTTTGTGTTTCCAATGCTGTTAGTTTTGAGTTGGTTTGTGTAACAATACGGATTCCCCAGATCAAGGCCAGTCAGGAGGCTGCAGACTCCACAGGTTAACTGATCTGTTTATGCACTCCTTGGGACTAGTGCTGGAAACCTGTCTGAGCTTTATTGTAAACCCTAGAGCCTTTGCAGACTTCTATTCCCAGGCCGCCCACATTCTCAGGAGTGTTTACATGTTTACATGTGCACTGGGAAGAACTGCTGTGGAGTGAGGAGGGAAAGGGCACTCCCTGAAAAATTGCGTTTCACGGGAGTTTTCCTCATTTTGCCCCCAAACACATGACAGGGTCAGGAACTTTGGAATTTTCCGTGGTCATTTGTTTTCTACTTTTTGAGTGACTTTTATACTGTAGTAATTTCGTTTAGGTCAATTTGTCCTAAAAGTAAAACCAGTAAGTATCCTTCTCATTAGTTTGTTTTTTTTTTTTTTTAAAAAAAATAACAGTATGTGAGAAAAAACAAAGTGTTTTAAAATCTTTTCATTTCTATAAATTCCTAAGTACTGGTCTATATTTTTATAACTTTGAATGTTTAAATCACTCATCAATGATTCTTTTTTTTAACTCCTCAACGGTATTTCCATAACAACCCCCACTATTTCTAAGATGACCTTGGGAGGTCTTGAAATACACACCCAGAAGTCACCGTACACGGAAGCATGTGTTTCTTGCCATTTTGGTATTGCAAGAGAAAAAGCTCCACAGACTTCTTAGACTTCTGTTCATACAGAATTTTCAGTGCTAAAATCTCATGATTAGAGGAGTAATTTGGAGTCCTCTCCACTTTAACACATTCAGTTGTGAGTATTTAAACCAGTGCCCGCATTTCCGCTTGTATTCTTAAATGTGACATGGTATATACTGTGTTAGCAAATAGGCCCGGTGCAGGGCTTCTGACCTCAAAAGGCTGAAGTGGGAGGGAAGGGTTTGCAGTGTCCTTGAGGCTTTGATAATGTCCTAGCAGATCTGGCTTTTCTGGGTGCCCCTCCCAGTATGTATCGGTTTTGTGCATTTGATTTTGCTTGTGACTTCAGAGTCCTGCACTGTTGGGGACCCTCAATCCTCTTTTTAACTGGAACTGCAAGTGAATATCTTTTAACTCCTGGAATGTGTAAGACTCTTGGGTGTTGCAAAATATCTGCTATGGGCACTTTTGAACCAGCGATCCTTCGCCTTGGAGGCCCAGCAAGATCTTGTGACTTGAGCCTCTTGGGATATTTCCCAATTCCCTCAGTGTTGACTTTATGTTTTCTTTTGAAGATGCAAACACTATGGCTGAAGAATGACTTCAGGAGACATTTCTTGGCATGCGTGCATCTATTCAGGAGATAGCCAGTACTTACTGTGTATGTACCTGAGTTTATGTTAATGGGGACTTAAAAAAAAAAAGAAGTGACCAACCTTCCCACTCCTTAATTTTTTGTAGTGCATTAATGATGAAACAGTTCACTGTAGGTGGCAAGGGGGTTTAGTAGATTCTGGGCATTGGGAGTGAGTAGGAGCTTGTCATCTGAACAGTGGAAGGAAGGGGCTTGGAAGCAGCATCAGAGAAGGGTAGTGGTAGGAGCTGCCACTTGCTAAGTACTATGCCTCACACTTCACACACACACACACACACACACACACACACACATACACACACACACACCATCTCTACTCTCCCTGATAGCCCTAGAGAGGTAGCACAGAACCTTTCTGGGGCACACAAGGGTGCTGCAGTTCAGAGAGATAAGATAAATTACCCAAGGTCACACAGTGACTGGCTGAGCTGGATTTGTTTCCCGTGTGAAAAGTCTCTGGGCTCTTATAAAACTGATTTCACCCACAAGAGGAGTGTGAACGTGCAGATATCCCTGGGTCCTTGGGGTTTGGCCCTGGTCCTCTTAGGGGGAAGCTCTTCTACACATGGGGAGATGTGGTCTCATTACATCGTAGTAGCAGGATTAGCAGGGGTAGTGGGCTGGAGCTATGGGCCACAGGCAAGAACAGTCTGAGATGGGCAATGCTGACTCAGGAAAGCACTGTGGAGAAAGATTTGAGTTTAGGCTACTGTGTGTGTGCGTGTGTGTGCGTGTCTGTGTGTGTGTCTGTGTGTGTGTCTGTGTGTGTGCGTGTCTGTGTGTGTGCGTGTCTGTGTGTCTGTGTCTGTGTGTGTGTCTGTGTCTGTGTGTGCGTGTCTGTGTGTGTGCGTGTCTGCGTGTGTGTGTGCGTGTCTGTGTGTGTCTGTGTGTGTGCGTGTCTGCGTGTGTGTGTGCGTGTCTGTGTGTGTGCGTGTCTGCGTGTGTGTGTGTCTGTGTGTGTCTGTGTGTGCGTGTGTGTCAATGTCTGAGTTTGCCTGCATATCTGCCTCAGTTGTCACAGTAAAAATCAGCAGTATAAGGTGAAATACAACCGATAGAAAGGGCAGAAGTGAGTGGGCACAGAAGACTTCACAGTGGTGTGGGAAGGGGGCAGATGCTGAGTGTTCTCCAGGTATACACACTGATTGATATTCAGCCAGACCAATTATTTTGCAAAGTGGAGGGGTTTTTTTTCTTTCTATGATAGCAAGAAAACATTTGTCTTCACAAAGAAAAGCTTTGAGTTTGTTTGTTCGAGTGGCCTGTGGGAGTGGAAACTCATTGGCATTTGGGCAATGGGGCTTGTGTCCAGGAGGCATGGACGGGCAAGTCTGCAAGAGGACACAGGAGGGACTGCAGCCAATAGTGGGTGCTCCCGCCACCCTGGCTGTGTGCACGATCAACCAGGAAATGGCAGGAGTGGAAAACCAAGAGAGTGGCAGCTTAGGCCCACCTATCAGCAAGCCGTTATAGCTGCCACTGCCACCAGAGACCAAGAGAAGACAGTTGGAAGCGAGGTGGTGGGCAAGTCTGTCACTCTGGTCACTAAAATATTTGACATAATATTGTGCTTTATACAAAAATGGATTGCAATATCCTAAATTCTTGATACTCAGAAAGTTTTATTGTGCTAACATTTTAGGAATCCCAAGGTTGATTTTTGTCCTAAGTGTGCTTCATGAGTTGTGTAGGTCTGGGTAACATTTACTCTTCTGAAGTACCCCCCCCCTTCTTACCCTGAAGAGAGAGATTTCAAATCTGGAGTCCTTTCATTGTGTGAAAGGTGAGAGAGGAAAAGCGAGCATGGAGTGAATAGGGTTTTGGAAGAAAAACAGTGGATAGATGAGGGCCCAGTGGAGCGCTTGACCACCTAGCTCTTGAGAGGTAGGCGGTGTGCGTGCGTGCGTGCGTGCGTGCGTGCGTGTGTGTGTGTGTGTGTGCGCGTGTGTGTGTGTGTGTGTATGTGTGTGTGTGTAAACATTGATTTTTCTTTTCCCAGAGCTGGCTTTTGCTAGCAAGTTCTTGCCTAACTGGCATCTTAAAAATATGGGAAAGCGAAGGAAAGGACAGAGGAAAGGGAAGGAAGGAGAGAGGGAAAGAGGAATAAACAAGTTCGTGTTACTTTTATGTATGCTCAAGGCTTTTCTAATGGTTTTGATGCACTGCCTTGCTTTTGAAGTAGAAAAAGATACCAACTACCTTAGTGGAATATAAAGTCATTTTACATGGACGTATCATCTTTGCATTCAGTAAGAGAAATCTAGAAGAAGTCTCTCTGAAAATAAAATTTTTGATCCTGCGATATCATAGTCAGGCCCAGGAACTGGCCTTTTTTGTTTTAGAATGAGTAGAGCCTCCTCTATAAATGGCCATAATGCTTGCTGCTTTTCAGTTTTTTTTTTTTTTTTTAAAAAAAAGGTGAACATCATCGTCTGCTAGAAAGGAAGGTTTGAAATCTCATTTTATAATCCAGGTGTTCCCAAAGCATTTCTTGACTCGCTATGCTGCTCTCCAGTGCTTCTTCCTTTCAGGAGTGTGAATCCCCCAAAGAGGGGACTTAACAGGGATGCCAAGGACTCCTCTTACTTACTGTCAATCCCAGTGGGCAGAGTTCCTGCCACTTTGTAGCTATTCCCTCATTAATACTGGTTGAATGAGTGAGGTGGATTATGATGACAAGCCGTTTCTTTGAGATCTCAAGGAAAAATTTCCCCAGAAGACTGCTTGAAGGAAACCCCAAGCCGATGCAGGGTGGGAGAATGGGGGCTCTGCCTTTGCCCTGTTGGTTTTGTTTAGACAGGACTATTCTGGGATGGCATGTGTGACAGAAATAGAAATTGCCAGTTTGTATTTGTATTGGTTACTGTTTCCCTTGCTCTGAGCAAATACTTGTCATGAGCCAACTTAAAGGAGGAAGAGTGTATTTTGGCTGACAATTTAAGAAGGGCTACACTGTCATGGCAGTGAGCAGGGTAGCTTAGGGATCACATTACCTCCGCAGGGAGGAAGCCCAGGGAGGGGAATGCTGGTGCTCGGCTCACTTTGTTTCTTCGGTCTGGGACCCCAGCCCGCGGAACAGTGCCAACCAAATATAGGCTGGATCTTCCCACCTCAGCTTCCCCAGGCTAGAAACTCTCTGGGGGCCATGCTCAGAGGTATGCCTCTTGCGGCATTCTAGAGCCTGTCGAGGTGCAGAGTTAACATCATGTTATTCCTTATTGGAAAGTTGAGTGTGTCAGCAGCCTGTAGAAACAGAAATACATGCATGGGTACTGAGCCATGGACCAGAGGCCCAAACTGAATGGAAGTTGCTCAGCTCCTTGGGCAGAGTGACCTTAACTGATTAAAGCCAGTGACACCCAGAAACTAGAGGTTTGCACGGTAACTAGGGCACACGTGACCACGTGAGACTCTGAGTAGAAGCATATTTTGTTTGTTACTGTGTGCCTTCCCAGGTTAATTAGACTTTTCAGGGAATAAGGAAATACACAGAGTTTCTGGAGGAGGTCTGCACACGTGAAGGGACTGCTGGACAAAGGTGCTTCCCCATCTTCATACAAATAGAGTGCCTAAAGAAATGTGGGAGGTCCCGTGACCTGGGTGTGGGCCGCAGTGCGGATGACACTTGTTTGTGCTTCACCTGCTTCATTTCCAGATCAGATATGGCTTAAAACACCTGCCACGTGCCAGGCCGCCAGTTAAACGCTAGGTGCAGAATGGTACCAGGAAGGCCTGATCCCTGCCGCCAGGCTGTGTTCCTGTTGCATCTCTGGAGCTGTCTGTCCTGTGTTTCCTAACCTTGCCCATTCTGCTGTTCTCCTTCTCCTTCACTGTCTTGCCTGTCAACATCCCATTCATTCTCTCTGCTGGTGTGTGCACGGGACCTCTTGGGAACGCGGCACTTCCCATGTAGTAAAACTGGTGGTGGCTGTGGGTTCATGCCAAATTGGGAGATGGGTAATGAGGACAGATTTCAAAAATTACATTTGGAGAAAAGGGCCCCTTCCTTTTATGTTTATGCTTCTTGTCTGAATTCCAGATTGGCGGTGGTAGGCACACCATGAATGATCACCTCCACATCAGCAGCCACAGCCACGGACAGATCCAGGTTCAGCAGCTGTTTGAGGATAACAGTAACAAAAGGACAGTGCTTACAACACAGCCGAATGGGCTTACGACAGTGGGCAAGACAGGCTTGCCTGTGGTGCCGGAGCGGCAGCTGGACGGCATTCACAGACGGCAGGGGAGTTCCACCTCTCTGAAGTCCATGGAAAGCATGGGGAAGGTGAAAGCCATCCCTATGACGCCCGAACAAGCGATGAAGCAATACATGCAAAAACTCACGGCCTTTGAACACCATGAGATCTTTAGCTACCCTGAAATATATTTCTTGGGTCCAAATGCTAAGAAGCGCCAAGGCATGACAGGTGGACCCAACAACGGTGGTTATGATGATGACCAGGGATCATATGTGCAGGTGCCCCATGATCATGTGGCTTACAGGTACGAGGTCCTCAAGGTCATTGGGAAGGGGAGCTTTGGGCAGGTGGTCAAGGCCTATGACCACAAAGTCCACCAGCATGTGGCCCTGAAGATGGTGCGCAACGAGAAACGCTTCCACCGGCAGGCGGCGGAGGAGATCCGCATCCTGGAGCACCTACGGAAACAGGATAAGGACAACACCATGAACGTCATCCACATGCTGGAGAATTTCACTTTCCGCAATCACATCTGCATGACGTTTGAGTTGCTGAGCATGAACCTCTATGAGCTCATCAAGAAGAATAAGTTCCAGGGCTTCAGCCTGCCTCTGGTGCGCAAGTTTGCCCACTCGATTCTGCAATGCTTGGATGCGCTGCACAAAAACAGAATAATCCACTGTGACCTTAAGCCCGAGAACATTTTGTTAAAGCAGCAGGGTAGAAGCAGTATTAAGGTGATTGACTTCGGCTCCAGTTGTTATGAGCACCAGCGTGTTTACACGTACATCCAGTCGCGCTTTTACCGGGCTCCGGAAGTGATCCTTGGAGCCAGGTATGGCATGCCCATTGATATGTGGAGCCTGGGTTGCATCCTTGCGGAACTCCTGACAGGTTACCCCCTCTTACCTGGGGAGGATGAAGGGGACCAGCTAGCTTGTATGATTGAACTTTTGGGCATGCCCTCCCAGAAACTCCTGGATGCTTCCAAACGAGCCAAGAATTTCGTGAGCTCCAAGGGTTATCCCCGCTACTGCGCTGTCACGACTCTTTCAGATGGCTCCGTGGTCCTCAATGGAGGCCGATCCCGGAGAGGGAAACTGAGGGGTCCGCCAGAGAGCAGAGAGTGGGGGAACGCACTGAAGGGATGCGATGATCCTCTTTTCCTTGACTTCTTAAAACAGTGTTTGGAGTGGGATCCCGCAGTCCGCATGACCCCGGGCCAGGCTTTGCGGCACCCCTGGCTCAGGAGGCGCTTGCCAAAGCCTCCGACCGGGGAGAAGACGGCGGTGAAGAGGGTCACGGACAGCACTGGTGCTATCACGTCGATTTCCAAGTTACCTCCACCTTCCAGCTCAGCTTCCAAGCTGAGGACTAATTTGGCACAGATGACAGATGCCAATGGGAATATTCAGCAGAGGACAGTGTTGCCAAAACTCGTTAGCTGAGCTCCAGTCCCCTAATGCTGGCAAGCTGAAAAATGCGTTATAGCTGAGCCTTATTGGGTTGAAAAGTGTAGCTCAGACCTGTTTTTATTTGCTCAAAAACTCGACTCATTTGTATCTTTTCAGCACTTGATGTAAGACAGTTTGTTTTGTTTTTATAAAATACATGGGGACAATGCTTTAAGTTTTTATACTTTCTCAAACTGTTTTTCCCCCTTACTTGTGTTCTGAAAGTAAGATGAGCCTTACTGTATTTCGTGTGGCTGAGTGATCATCATATCAGTGGCAGGCCATTGATTCCTTCATGACTGCCACACATTTACAGATTGGTCAAACACATTCACGATGTTTTCATGGTTCGTCCTCTATGCTCCCCAGGGAGGAGGCCCCCAGGGGCCCCCCTTCTCCCTCCATGCTCCCGGTTCACACAGGAGCCGCACACCCTGCTTCCAAATTCTGTAAATTAACCTGGGTCAGAGTGGAAGTGGAAGAAGAAGGGTCAGGGTGCAAATCTCTAGGAAAAACTGCACTTTAGAGATTGTCTTTATTTCTTATGGTGTATTCAGACTAGATTGCCCAGGTTTCAACCGCCCACTTAACATTCTGACGTTCTGCAGCCACCAGGCAACGTTTAGTGGCTTAGTGGAAATAGAGATGTGTGAATTCCTCCCAAGGCTCTGGAAGATGGCAAGCTGTCAGAAAATCAGGAAGCCGCCTGGTTTTGGAATTGTTTTTTCACCTAATTTTAGGACATTTCCCCACTGTTCCCTGTTTCCCTTTCTCTTGTCTCTGTTCCTCTTTTTTTCCACACATCTGTCGCTTGCATTTAAGTGCGTCCTTTTTCTCCAGCTGTCTATCCCGGACTGTTAATGCAGAGAGCCATTTCAGTTGCTATTATGTCCAGAGTTTCAGGCCTCAGTTTCCAAGAGAACATCGGCCTAGCTACCTAAGGATTCCCATAGTTCCAAAGAAGGTTTAGTCTGGAGTGAGTTCACACTGTAGGCACCGCTGAGGTTCCCTCAGCCTGGGAAAGCATCATCTCTCCTTAGAAAGCAAATGGTTTGAAAATTCTCTTGGCAAAGAGAAGTCACTGTGGCCATTCAGTTGGGCCAGTTCTAACAACACTTTGAAGGGAGGAGAAATTCAATCTCGAGTTAAATGGTTTGACTTATTCTTTGGTTTGTTAGAAGAGCCATGGAAACCGCATCTCTCTGTTTACTTTCCTTTTGGATTGCACTGAGTGTTTTTGTGGGGATGACACGTTACCTGAAAGAGTAACTGAGAGTTAGGTAAAAGAATATTTTCTTCTCTGAATAATAATTATTTTCACAGTGAAAATTTCAGTATTTTATCACTAAAGGATGAACAGTGATATATATCAATTTCAAGGCACGTGAAAAGAATTTTTTTAGTATGTGCAATTTAATAGAGAAAGATTTCTGCCTGTTTGGACAGTAGGTTTTGGATAGTAAAAATTAGGATAAATAATCTTTTATATGCACAGATATTATTGTATTGCCTGTAAATCAATTTACAAGTACTTAAAGCATGGTCCCCAGTGAGGCCAAGAAAGTTTCCGGTTAAGTTTTGTTTTTTGTTTGTTTGTTTTTTTAATTCTTTTTTCTCTTATTTAAAAAAAGAAATCAAAAGCAAAAACGAAAAACAAAACAAAACAAAAAACCAAAAAAAAAAGTCATTTTGAATAAAACATTTTTCTTATCTTGAGGCTTTGCCAGTTGATGGTGGAAAACTATGCTCAGGAATTATTTCAAGTATTTGCCAAAAATCAGTGATAAGATTAGCTACTAATAAGTTAGCGATGTCGCCGTTTGCTTTACTGTTGAAGGATGCCATCGATAGGTTAATTTGTCCCTTCTGTACTTAGCAACGATAGCTTGTTTCCCTAGTTGGATTCTCTAGCATACTCTACACATTCTGTGTAATCCGTGAAGTGCAATACTGCATCAGGAAGTTACATTTTAGATGATGCCCACGCGACAGTAACCCCGATCAGTGGCGTATAAGACTTACATTTCTGTGTATTTATTTTTAAAACATTGGCTTAAAGGCATGAGAAATAGAGGATTTGGTCTGGGGACTTTTGGAAAACGATGAGTCTCTTAGTGATGGTCAGTGTCTTCAGGTCACTAAAATAAATTGAAAATCTACAAAAGCTGCTCTCCCTTCCCAAGGCTCCTGTTCTGCTCCCACACCCACCTAGTTTGAGCCTGAGCCTGCTGCTACCAACTCCCTGATAATACAGCTATTCTCGCAGCAGTTTAGACGTGGATTAGAATTGCTTGTCTTTTTCCCCCACCACACAAAACTGGTTCTTCTGATGCCAGCAGAACATTTGTGATGAGCTTTATCCACAAATGCAACCGGAAACTTTGAAGCCAAACTATGATGTGCTATGGGGCTTTTCCTTTCCTCTCTCTCTCTCTCTCTCTCTCTCTCTCTCTCTCTCTCTCTCTCTTCCCTCGATCACAATGAAATTTCTTTTATTCATGAAAGCCACCCTGTTTCAACATTTACTGATACAGCTGCTTTGAGAAAATCCTATTTAATTATTATGTCTAAAATGAAACTGTTGCCTCTTCGTGATCTTAAAACCTAAATAAAGGGCTCTGATAGGCTTCTAGGAGTCGGCTTGGCAACGGTCCTTGGTCTCACAGGTCACCATTGTCTAGGGATGTCTGAGCTGTTTTCAGATTTAGGAATAGCACAGTGTCGTCTGTCTTTGGTTTGCAGTCTCATTTGGCTCCATTTCTTGCACTACCAGAGTTCTTAGCACAACAGTGGAACACTGGGTGATGCAAGGCAGTGTAGATTAACATCTTACTGGAAAAATTGTGCCCTTAGTGTTAACGATGTGCCTTTTGTTCCGAATGCCATGTTGTAGGGCATGCATCTTTCGGCCTCTTTAACTCTTTGAACTAGAGGTAGTAATGATGGAAGCCACCTCTGCAAAGATAACATCTGTCTTAAATATCTAGATTTATAGGCCTTAATAAAAACCATAAGGCGTGACTCAACATTGGGCGCTGAGCAAGATAACCATCGGTTAGTCACATCAGGAATCCCTGTGTTTAAAGGGTTAAAGATGGTCTCTGTTGTATCTGAACATCAGACTGATTTTTTTAAATGATACTTTTTTGTTATGCTAACACTAGACAAAAATCAACTGTATTTGTAAAAATTTACCTCAAACCATTTATTTTATAGTGTGATTAATCCCAGGGCATTTGGTATGAACCAAAGTGCATTCCTTTTTTTATGTGCCTGGCTCTAGTAAGGATGGCCAGGGATTTTTACAATTTGGGTGCAAGGCACTTAAGCCACTTTTAAACTTACTGGGTGGTATGGAGTCATGTTAAGTGACCCCATCAGAATGTTGGCATCAGTAGCATTGGGCCATATTGGAATCTTAAAAAAGCATGAATTATTTTAAAGAGAACATTCATTTTTGTAATTTTTTTCATCAAGAATATTTCTGGTAAGCAGACGATTTTTAAAACACAAACCAACTGATTTGGCTGGTAAAGGTTTTAATATTGCCCAACACAACGCTGTTGGTAGCGTTTAGAAGTGAAAGTATTTGTGGACTCTGTTTTTAGGGGCTTGTGCATCTCTGCTATGGACATATATTAAATTCCTTGTAATTATACTCAGCTCGACTGCTACAGTTATGTCTAGGCAGGGGCTTGGGTTTTCATCGCGCAACAACTTAGACACGTGACTAATCATGCTGCAACTGTGTGTACTGAAAATATGTGAAAATGGTTGAATGTGGACTGTGTATATATGTATGTACAGACCTCTGTGAGATGCTGCTGTCGCCACTTGACATAGAAAGTGTTCTCGTGGGTGGAATCCTAGTGGCCAGTTCTATGATACTGTATGTATTGTACAGCTGATGACGGGGTAAGACTGTTTAGTGAATATTTGTTAAATTTTATTGTTGTGGCCAGAGATAATTTCAGAATAAAATTTTAATGTCCTACCTTAACTTTTTTTCTCCCCTTTTCTAACTAATTTAACTCCTCATCCATTTCTGGTATGATCGTCCCTGGTCTGTTAAACCTGGAGAGAGCTTGGACTGTCAGATGGCTCGAGATGGTGAAACGGTCCATTCTGCTCCTTCGTTCGCCAACTGTGACTTATTTCTTCATTATAAATATGCAAATTCTGAGGTTTTTTTTTCAAATGAGGTTTTAGGAAAAAAAACTTCTACTAAATCTGAGCTCTCGAGACATTCTTCTTATCTGTCGTTTTTGTGTTTATTTTTCTTCATGTGGTATCTGTCACATTCTATGCTTGCCAGAGCCTCAAGTCTTGTTCTCCTTCAAGCTTGCTGTCAGACTTCCCCAGGAGTCTTCATTTGTCCCGTGTACAATTCTGGTCTGTTATCCCAAGATGCTCTTGGGTCTACCCCGGGCCTTCCAGTGTGCATGTTTCCGCTATTTTTATCTGTGGTGTTCTCTTTGGTTTTTTACTTCTTGGAGTTTTGGTGGCTCCTGCCGTGACCGGGTCAGGAAACAAGGCTCTTCTACAGCAGCTAACTCTAGACGAGTCACGCTCAGAGCTTACTTACCAAAGGCAGCAAACACTGTGTTAGATGTTGCTGTAATGTGTCAGGTTATCACTGGGACATCGTATACAGAAGTCTCCCTCATGGCGAGGGCTGTTTCACACTCTGTTTACACCCCTCCTGCTGAAGGAGGCTTCCTATATCTTACCCATAGTAAGTGGGAGTCACTGAAAGAAGGGCACATGAGATTCCTAAGCCCAGCTTTTGTCTTCATACACAGTGAAGAGGTTTTCATATTTGCTCAGAGTTCACATTCCAGTGCACACACACAGCAGACAGAAGAATTAACTGACCCACCAAGAGCAAAACAAAATGTAAATGTCTAAGCCATGAGCCGGATGTCTGTGGAAGCCAAGGCAGCTCCATAGAGCCCATGTCTGACCCGGGAAAGATCGGTATCATCAAATCTTTCTAAATTCTTAAGTTGGTTAATGCAATATTCTGTTTGAGTCCCTAAAATTTCTTACCTTTTGGAATCAGTAACTATAAAACGTATTCAGAAATGAAGGAATTCAACACTACTTTCCAAACAGCCTTTGAGAACACTCCCTATTAGCATAAATATGGGTCTTTTCAAGAAGTGGGAGACTTGATTACCTTTGTGTTTTGGAAAGGGCTTTAGAAGAGACCCCAAAGCATGGGGTTTTGTGGCTTTATTTCATTTTGTTTGTTTAAGATTTGAATTACACTGCTTTTTTTTCAGACTTTATGCAAGTAAACACTTGTCCCTGGTGGTAGATAAGTCCCTCCCAAAAGAAAATTTCACTACTGTGTTGGGGTATATGAGAAAGTGGTTAGTTTATGTGGTCTCACGTTGACTTAACTGATTGGTTGTGATCTCATCCTTAGGAACTGTGACGGAGACAGGTGTTGTCATTTTCTTGAATCTCAAGGAAGTGTAGGGAGTACTTCAAGAGTGAATGGTGACTCTCTGGAGTGTTAACCGACTATAATAAGGACATGAAGAGATGTATTGTAATTGCATTCAGTTTGGCAGAGCATAGGAGCATTGTTCCCTCTGAAGGAGAGAAAATGCTTTCACAGATCCCAGTGTCAAATGGGCATCATTCATCCTTATACATTCCTCTGAGCTATAATTATCCTCAATTCAGAATGAAATGGCTGATGCCAAAGAGACTGGAAAAACAGAATTCGTTTTAAAGCGAAGAAGCTTAGAAGAAAGTGATTTTTTACTAGCTATCAGTTTCCAAGAATATCTTTTCAATTGAGAAACCACACACACACACACACACACACACACACACACACAAAGGATTAGAACATTTTATTTAGTCTCTTAGGCGCACATGTAAAATTCAGGTGCAACTGCACACAGTTTACGGGAGAGTGGCGTGTGGCCTTGTGGGAAGGCATTGTAGCTCTGTTCTTTATTTCTGTGTTCTTAAAAATGGTCTTCTTCTTACATTTGAGTGTATGAAAATATTTTTTGACACGTTAATTCTCAGGGAATTAAAAAATTTCACTGACTATAGCCACAGATAAATCTCTTAAATTCAGGTTTACTCAGGTTCTCGACCCTTTGCCTCCATATTTAAGCAAATCTAGAATGCTTTCCAAGGAAATATATAAACAGAAACATCTCAGATACAATTTTAAAATACCAAATTGTAAATAAATCAGTTTTTACAAACTAAAAGATTGTGTCTTTCCTTGTGTTCTATAACAGGTATTTATCACCTACGTTTGAGAAGTTTTAAGTATCAAGTCCATTTCTTCATTGGTAAAAAGGAAGTATTCTTTATAAAACTGAGGCCCGTCAAAAGATCATTTAATAAACATTTTGAGTTCTTAGCTGTTTAGAGGGAACAGTATGTGTCTGATTACAGTCCGATTAATCTGGACGTAGTAAATAACCATATGAATAAATTGGGACTAATTTGTCATTCTTTTGTCAAAGGCAGGGCCCTACTTATTTTTTCTCCTTTCCCTAGAATTAAAATCATTGGACTTTTGGCCCGAGTGTGCTTATATTAGAAAAGAAAGACATTGACTCCATAGAATTGTTTTAGCATCTGTTGCAGACTCCGTCACTTGCCAAGCACTTCCTAAATGTCTACGCATGAAGCTGGGTCACAGGCACTGAAAATGTAAAGTATAGAACAAAATAGACACAGGCCCTGGCTTCAGAGAGCTGATGGACCGGTTGCCAAGGCAAGCCTGATATAAATAATGACATGAACAAAGAATTACTGTTTGTTGGTTTGTTTGTTTCTCGAGACAGGGTTTCTCTGTAGCTTTGGAGCCTGTCCTGGAGCTAGCTCTTGTAAACCAGACTGGCCTCGAACTCACAGAGATCTTCCTTCCTCTGCCTGCCGAGTGGGGGGGAATTAAAGGTGTGTATTACCACCACCCGGCTAAGAACTACAAATTTACTGAAAGGAGAAGAAAACGTGTGTGGCAGTGAGTGTGTACAATGGCAGAATGGTTGTGATGTGTTGTGTTGTGTAGGTCATGAGTGTGGCTTCTCTAGGAAACAGCCTTTTCAGGGGAAGCAAGAACAGGGTTGTTAGGTGGAGCTGATGGAACAGCTGGAGGAAATGTCTGTGGAGGGAGCCCAGAGAGTGAGAAACCTGTGCAGAGAAGCTGGACTGGTTGTGTCTCAGACCAGGTCAAGCTTGTAGGTGATGTTGAAAGTTTTACATCCTTTATCTTGGGCACAAGGAAGTGACCAAGGGATTTTTTTTTTTTAAGGAGAAGAAAGCAAATTGGCTCTCCTGGGCTGTCTGTAGAGACTGAACGAGGGGAGTGTGGAGGAAGTAGAGGCCTTGAAAGGACTGACAAGGAATGCCAGGGGTTGGGATATTTGAAGAGACAGTGGATATGAGGACTATGAAAATAGAAATAGCAGGTATTGGTGTGGACAGTAGCTGTCGCTGTTTCAGGTCTGTTTCACAGAATCAAAGGGAAATGTAACACCCTCTTTGTTCAGAGAGAATTGGAAATTAATGTGTTTGGTTAAACTCTGAAGAACCGGAGAACTATAGTTTGCTAAAGACTTGATGCCTTGGAGTAAAATCCGCTTACTGATACACTGAAAAAAAAATTGAGGAACTTTTAGATTTAAGAGATTATTCAACACACACACACACATACACACACACACACACACACACACAGGCGGAGGGCAAAGTTGAAAAGGCCAGCTAAGCCAAATTCTCCAACAAACAAACATAATCTCCCTGGTTAGGTCACCTTTTGGACCCCTCCTCTCTCGTACAGAAATTAAGCATCCTAGGGAGGGAATCTCATAGCCTTTCCTTCCATTCAGAATCTATGCTCCCTGGATATCTGAAGCTGTTGGTAATACTGAACCCTGTGCGTGCAGATTTCTTCACAGACCTGCAATAAAGTTTAATTGATAAATTAGGTTTGAAAAGAGATGACTAATAGTTAATAATGAATTAGAATGATATGCAGTGATAAAATGATCAGGATCTGCCCCTTTGTCATTTGAGGGCATGATTACAAAAATAAAGGTCACTTGAACACCAGCTTTGTGAGTCCGTGAGAACTCATTTGACAACCAAGGTGGCTACATCTGCAGTACATTTGATGTGTGGAGCATGCATGACTTGGACATAACAGATGTATCGTGTCCTAGGTGAGACAGTATGAGGTCTCCTACTACTCAGAGGGATGTACAGCCTGAAATTTTCCATTTAATATTCCCAGACTGTAATTAACATCAAGTAACTAACCGTGGAAAGAGAAACCTCAAATAAGGTTTGATAAAGAAGCTTTAGGATGGAACATGAGAGTTTTATATGGTGTGCTTGGTTTACCAAAACAATAATAACAAAAGAAAGAAGTAAGTTGTTGACCTTGAGGATTTGATGGATTTTTTTTTTTTGGAAGGCCATTTGTGTTGCTGCTGGACAAAATGCTTTTAAAAAGGTGGGGGGGGGGGGGTTCTAGCCAGGTCTCAATGGAATTCAGGTGGGTACAGAGCTAAGGAATATTTGGTAGAAAGAGAATTGTTCTCACAGAGGTGTGTATTGTCCATTCATCATCCAACATGTATGAAGCTACACTGAAATTCTGGGCCTAACACAGGTAGTAAGGGGGTGAAGCAAAGCTCTTGAGAAGGTGTGCATTGCCGTTGATACTTCCTCAAATGTGCAGCAGCCCCAGGCACTTCCCGACTGCTGTCTGTCTGGAAGGCATGACGCTGGGCAATGTGGTACCACCAAAGCCAACACTGACATCTACCCAGGAAGACCTCACTGCATGGTCAGTAGAACTGAGGTGAGAGAGGCCGTATCATCCTAGGCCACTTCCTTCCATCACTCCTCCTGGGCACACACTGGCACAGAACACAAGTGTTATCTGGAGATAACGTTCTAGTCTTGAAGGTGGGGGGGATCAACAGATAATAGGTAGAATGTTCGCTGCGGATTGTGAGAAGCTCAGGAAAGGAAGAGTGAGAAGACGTTGGGAGGCTGGCTGTAAGACTGGGAGGATGTAGGGATGTAGGGAAGACAGATGTAAGACTGGGAGTACGGGAAAGGTCCCTCTAGGAGACGATGTTTTACAGGATGTGCTGTTCTGCAGGGTATAAATGCTCGGACTGGATGGGGGGCTCTCTAGTAGTCGTCTCTAGGACCCTATAATTCTTGTGCCCAGATAGTCCAATACGGAAAAGGGGGTGGACAGGCAAGGTCAGACTGTGAACTGGGCGCCCCAGACTATGGTGAGGCCCCAGAGTTTGTTGTGATTATACCAGAAAACCATTGGAATAATTAACATGTAATTAGCTGTGCAAACAACCATTCTGGTTTCTCATGGCAAAACCTTAGAAGAGAACCGTGAGCCTGAGTGCTGACACTTCATGGAGACAGAGTGTCCTTTATTCCTGGCTTCGAGGAGGAATTTGCTATATAGAAATAAAACCGCTTCTAGACCACAGGTTTTCCTTTTGAAGTGAGGGAAGGTGGAGGAGACACCAAGTCAGTACACAAGAGCCTTGAAGACCTTAAGAAGACCTTACCTAAAGAATTTGAGAAGCCTGTAAAACTTCAAGTTCCACAGATGTCATTAAAGCTAGAAAGGACATTTTTGAGTCAATAAGAAAAGCAGTAAGAAGTTAAAAAGTAGACAAAAGGAACTTAAAAGTTGCCTGAGAAACAAATCAATCAAAAAGTTCTGTTGTGAATCAAAGCAATGTGAATTAAAGCAAAGGGTTTATTTTTAATCAATAACCAATAAAACAGCCATGATCAATGTTTCCAAAAGACGTGGTGGCACAATGCATTCCTTAGATGCTGCAAGAGGTCTAATGAACAGAACCTTCTGGAAGGCACCATGACAGTTTACCCTAGAGCTTTAAAACCTTACAGTTGCACTTGCCTGCCAATTGACCTCGAGAACTTGTCGTCAGAGGAAATCCAAGACGCTGACACAGTTCATCTACAAGAATAATCACATCGAGTCACACAAGCCTGGAAGACACTAGTGTGCGCCAGTGGAGGATTGCTTAATAAATTACACTTCAGCTATGTCTTTATGTAATTAAAATCAAACAAATTAAAAAAAACCACTCAAAATAACAACATGCTTTCCACCTAAAATAAGACATAAGACTGACTGTTCTTCTTGCCAAAAGGTAGAGGCAGAGAATTGCCATCAGTACAAAGATTTGAAAGAAGTGTATCACTGTAATGAGTAGTCCTGATAGTTAACCTAGATCGTCAGCTCCCTGGGGATTAATGTCATGATGGAAACACATCTCTGAGCATGTCTGTAGAGGAGTTTCTAGATTGGGTTGATCTTAGTGCGAAGACCCTTTAAACTGTGGGTGGCACCATTCCAAGGGCTAAATATAAATGAGCAAGCTGAGTGTAGCGGTCATTTCTACTCCTTTCTTGTGATCCACCATTTCAAGGTCCTGACCCCATGTCCTCCCTGCCATGAGGGACTGTACCATTAAACTGTGACCCAAAGTAAATCCTTCCTCCCTTAAAAACTCGTTGATAGGCATTTGGCCACAGCAGTGGAAGTAACTAATATAGTATCTGTTTTTCATTTTAATTTTCTTGTATCCTTTCCACAATGACCAGTTATATTTTAATTGTATTTTAAAAACGTTACATTATTTCAAAGAAAAAATGAGTAGAAGGCAATAAAGTAGCAGCAGACAATTACTTTAGCAAAGGGGAAGCCGAGCAGGGAGCACAGGGTGGATGGAGGTTGCAGCTGAGTTGTTCTCATGTTTCAGATTCTTGCTTGCTCCCTTTTTCAGCCTGGGCATCTGCATCTCCCACTCCCTGAGTTATTTATTTCCTCTTGAAAACAGTAAGGCCTTTAAACCAACGTGGTCACATCCCTTGTGACCCATTGCAACTGTCGAATAATGAGCCGATTAACCCAATGACCTTCGCCAACGATCAGAAGTAAAAATAAAGACAAGAGCTTCCCTTGCTCTTGAAATCACCCTCTCTCTAGACTTTTCCTGGGTGTATTCTTCTGTCACAGACAGCACCCTGGGCTTGTTTCTTATCCCCTTCATACTGCCTTGAAACGTGGATTTGAAAACCCAGCATAAAGTGCTTGACCCACAGGCCCCTGAGCTGGATCTGCTCAGCATACACCATTTATTAGCGTTCAGATTAATCCCTGGGCATCCGTGACTCACTCCAGAAGTGCAACTGTCACAGACTGTGGTCTGGAGGGCTTGGCACTGTGGCTACTTCCACCATTTACTCTGAGTAAGTGCTGCTATTGATCGTTCCCTGAGCGTAAGCCAGAGAGGGTTTGCTTTCTTCTCGAAAGTGGTTCAAGCCTCCATTATCACCACTTGGAGGGAGACAGAAAGCAGTTGTCCTGGACAACATCTTTCCTTTGCCCAGTCACCTCACCAAGGTCAGTCTCAGCATCGTTTCCTCATTTGACCCCAGTAGCATTATTATTCTTGGGGTTCTACTAAAGACACCCTATTATTAAGTCCTTCTTAGCCTCCAGAACCCATGGATATTATTAAGTTATGCACTGTATAGATTGAGCCATATCTCATCAACTTCCTGTGTTGATGTCCTCACGGCCATATTTGGAGACAGGCGCTCTCTTGGAAGGGGTGCTATGCTAACAGGCTTTGAGTGGCGTCTTCGCGAGGAAGAACAGACACACTAGACACTCAGGAAGTCCCCATGAGGATACTGCAGTGGCTGCTCTCTGCGAATGGAGGAGGAAAACTTCACAAAAACCAACTGCAGAACCATGATGAAGCAACTTCTTTGTTTGAGCGACCAATGGCATTCTATTATGGCGGCCAAAGCTGAAACTAAAACCCATAAGGGAGGATTGTAGTGATAGAGGGGACGAGGGCTGGGAATCAGATGGAATGGGGAAATTCTCCTGGATTTTCCAGGCTGGCAGGCCTAAGGGTCCATAAAATTAGAAGGTGATAGAAGGGACGCATGCCTGCTGACGCCTTAGTCCCAATCTGGTCGCATACATGGAACACGTCGAGAGGAACAGACCCAACAGAATGCGTATATAATTAGGCAGTCATTAAGTTGACTTACAGGGTCAGCGGCTACATAGTCTATGATGGCTGTGCAAGGCTGCAGAGCAGAAAAGCCAAGAGCTACTCAGCCTAAGAAAGTGGCAGCCTCCAAACATCAGGAAGTAATGACGAAGATCCATGAGCAGAGAGCCTAGAAGCATCACACAAAGCCGTTGGTATAAGCTCACATTCTAAGGCAGATGAGCGTGGAGTGTGATGAGTGCCCCCGGAGTTGGCAGCATCAGAGGACACACCCAGTTTAGGAGAGTTTCCCTTCCCCCACTTCTATTTTCCCTAGCCTATCATCCCAAGCTGATCCTATCAGGAAGAGACTTCTCTATCCAGTCCTGTGAACTAAATGGTTCGTCCCTACAAACACACTTGGAAGTGTGCCGCGCACGTTTTGCAGGTGTCTCTCAGTCCAGTCACAGGGGATTAGCTATCAAACCCAGGGGGAGCCGCGTCAAACTTCTAACCTATACAACTATCAGATAATAAACGTGTGTTGTTTTAAAAGCTTCGAAAGTTGGGGTAATTTGACACATCAATAGAAAATAGGTTTTAGGCCATCATATCCGCATTAGCACTTTGAAAGGGACATGAAGGGCATATGCGTGCACTGAGAACTCATTTGCTCCCTAAGAAAGACAAAGGCACAGCTAATGCGGAGAGCGCTGAGGTCCCAGATCTGAACACTGTCTGTCATCCGCGTGAGCTGCTGCCAAGACCACACATGGGAAACGGAGCCAAGGAGCATGGAAGGTGGTAGTTTTACTTCATTTTACTTTCATTGTTAAAATGGAGCTTTACACTGAGTATTGACTTATCTGTCCGTTTAAATAGACTAAAAATCAAGATAACAGAAACCTCCCACAAAAGGATTGTCAAGTTAAACACCGAGTCTCCAACAGCAGCCGCAACATTTGAGAGAAAAATCAGAGTGTTTTGGTGCATTGTGTAGTATACTGAGCATGTGTGTGTGTTGCTTGTACATGCGTACATCCTGTACAGAAGTGTTCACTGGGGGAGGGGTTATGACTTGATCTAAGGTGACAGAATGGGAGCCCTGTCCCAAGACTCCGTACACCTGACGGCAGCTCCCTCTGCTGTTTGTGACAGGAGCTCACTCCGTACCTCCGGCTGTCTTAAGCTACTGGCTGTACAACCAGTACCTGACACTCAAAACAGCCCTCCTGCCTCTGCCTCCCAAGTGCCAGGATTACAAGCATCTGCCACCAAGTCCAGGTTCACTTCCGTGTTTTGGTGACTTGGCCTCGCCCTTCTCCCTGGATTTCTTAGCCTCTGTTCTCAAAGTCTGCTTCCAAAGAAAGGCACAAAGCCCCACCTGCCTTCACTGTGGAAGGCAGTGCTAACTGTGGCGCTCTCGGGGAAGGCTTTTCTTTTTACTGGTCAGCTTTTTAGAACTCAGGCTTCCTAGCATTGATGTCAGCACCTTTGTGGTCCCGGCCCTCCAGCCCTCTTCTGGTTGTCAACCCTCTCTGCTACTTTTGATTCAGGCCAATTTCTTGCATATGCTCTGGGAGCAGGTATTTTTAAAGGCCTCTTTCACGGGTCACACTTTTAAACAAACTTAAAACATCTGCACTTAAAACTGGGTTTCTAGAAAATGGTGTTCTCAAGGCGTGAACGATATAGTATCCAAGCATTCAAGCAGCTAAGACAAGGAGATTGCTATGAGTTCAAGACCTGCCCGGGCTACATAGCAAGCTCTTGTCACATGCAAGCAGACAAACAGACACACATAGAAAATGATGTCTGTGTCCTTCCAATCAGATGTAAGTATTACAATTATGTTTTTAAGTTTTGTTTGTTTGTTGTAGTGTTTCTACTTTCCCCGGGCGGTTAGAAGTGCCTGACTCTGCCAGAATCTTTAATGACAGCATCCCCAATGCCTTTGCTCTACACTCGCTATCTACAAGTGTCACAGCAAACAAGGACCCCACCCAGATGCCTGCCCCCTGCCCCCACCATTTCTACATCACATGAATTTGACTTTGAGCACAAACTTGGATAAGCTGCATTATGATTTTCTTATGGTTTGGAGTCATTTAAATGTAGATATGTATATTTCTTATTTAGAAAACAGAAGAAGCAGTTCCAACTGCAGCCAGGCTGCAAAAGGAATACTTGGGCAAAGAATTCCTTGGCTTATTTTTTACTGAACACTTCTTTGATGTTAGGCAGATGAGTTCATTATTTCTTTTGATTTCTGCCTTTGGGCAAATGAATATGTTGTTGGGGCTTAATCATAAGAATGTTTAAATTTTTGTCCTCTGACATCAGTCATTCATAGAAACCACCTGGGTTCCAAAATCCATATTTATGGCCTCTCTCTATTATGGCTTTGCATTATTCATCTACTAAATATTTGCTGAGAGCCTTTGTTCCTCCACTGCCTCTTAGGGATAAGAATGAACAGCACTAGTTCCTAGCAGTTAGAAATACTAATTCGATGATCGGCTCTGCTGCCAGTGGCCTCCCGATGCTCCCGCTATCGTCACCATCATGAAAGCTGACCCATAGACTTCTTCACTGGCTAGAGCTTCTGCCAGGGATAGAATGGGTGGGACGTTTTTGTCAGGGGTTTGGAGTTGAGGACCAAGGTCCTGACTGATTGCGTTCCCAGTGAACACTTCATTCTTGTTCTCATATAGCCCAGCTTCTCCTTGTGTCTTCACACAGGAAAGAAAGGGAGGGGGTTCTTTGGGAAAACAAGAGAGGGAAAGACAGTGAAAACGGGTGACGGGTGGGAGACAACCAGGGGAAGCCTGGTAGTGTCTAAAGCCTTTTTTCTTCCGGAGATGCTCAGTGCTGATCTCATCACAGGGCATGGAAACTCTGGTGTGGGATGCGGCAGGCAGGGGAAGACCTATGTGCAGGCTATCGACAGAGGATGCCACTCACTTGCTCAAAGCCGTGGAACTAGCAAAAGCAGAAGAGAAGGAGCTGGCACCCAGGCTCCACTCCAGATTCTGGGCTTTCTCATCGCTGTGTTTGTAAATACTCAGTGACCGAGGAACTGAGCAAGTCATTGGCAATTTCCTAACTTCTCAAAGCAGAGGGAAAACTTGACCGAAGAAATGTAGCTCGTGGGGAATAAAAATTACTTGGAAAGACATGAAAACTTGTAGCCTGGGGAGCAGTGCCCCGTGTTCCTTAGCCGCCCATTCATGACCAATCAGCAAGAACAAAGCACCCAGCCCCGCAGCATGGTTTTGCTGTCATGAGAAAGACTCTTGCATGTGGTCCTAGAAAACGAAGCATGTGACCTAACGGAGGGGTCTCTGATGGTGACGAATATTTGCAAAATGTTGACGGGAAAGAACAAATTCTAGTGACATTTAAAAATCATTATATTTGATAAACCATTGTCTTTGGAAAATGCTAGCTGTCAGTGAAGTGTGTTCTCTTGGCCCATGTGAGAGGTTTGCAAGGAGGGTGCCAGAGTCGTTGTAATTGCTAAGGACACAACATTAACTCTGTTTCAAATGTATAGGTTGCAGCACAAGTGTGGTGTTTGGATCAGGACCTCTTGATGTATCATTTACACTTCAGATAACAGAGCACTCTGTTTTAGATGCTACAGGAAAAATCTTTACGAATAAAGAAACCCTAAAATATGCTTGTATTTAATTAGAAAACATCACAGGATTAATTAGAAACACTGTAGGATTGTTATCCAAATGCTTTGCATAGTGTGTGGACTGTGTTCAGTCTACCTATGAGTTGTCACGTTCACGTCATTCAAAAGGGTGGCGAGAAAGCAGAAGGGTGGGAAACAGTACTCCCGGAGGGCTGTTGTCCTGCTAACCTCTCAGTTAAGGGATCTTCGGTTCCAATTGTTGTTTATGCTCAGAGTACTCTTTCAAGGCCACCCTCTGTCCTTTACAGATAGGCAAACACAAAGGACCAGCAAAATTGCGAAACTGAACCACCAGTCAGGTTAGATCCCAGCACTGCCCTGTCTCTTTTCTCACTGTTGTTAGTACAACGTCATGGAGCTAAATGCCCCAGAAAGCCAGGGAAAGCTTCCCCTGGAAAACACTGACTGAACTGAGTCGGATGTCTCCAGGTGAATAAGGACAGCCGGGGCCAGTTTCGGGCCAAGACAAAGAAGTGTGAACGTGCACGGCAGTCTGTGAGCTAAAAATAGCTAGGCAGGCCAGGAGCACCTGATTCTTGAGGCTCAGGCAGCCCCAGCTGTCCAGGCAGGAGACCCCGAAGGTTCGCCCTTTCTGGGCGCGCCCAACACCACACAGCTCTAGAAGCTGCGCTGTTTCACGTTCCCTCTGACTGGAGAAAATGAGAATGGCACGATGAAGTCATTTTTCTGAGATGGACTCATACATTCCAGCTAACGATTGTCTCTGAGGCCTCATAGCTAACATTCCTGAAATGCTACTGACATAGTCCATTGCCCAGAGAGTGGAAAAGATACTAGGTTTCCTGCGTGGAGGGGCTGGCACACATGCGGACTGCATTAGTCCACCGTTCAGAGCCAAAGTCTAGTGGGGGAAATGCATGACCAAGTTTGAACCTGTAACTTTCACCCACGCAAGACCCATGAGAACAAACAGGGCAGGTTTTTCCAGTACACTGTCAAATCGTTAGCCTATAAAGATTTCTTCTGTCTTACAAGCACACACACACACCACACACACACACACACACACACACACAGCCTAAACAAATGAAAAATGGATTTTGAGAACTTCTATTGACTTCCTACTATAATGTCCTTTTTAAAAAATACACTTAAGCGATGTTTCTTTACGTATGACTTAAGAAACCTATTTCATCCTGTTCACAAATCTGCTTTTTAAGAGACCAGAGGCAGAGAATATTCCAAGAAGCTACAAATATCAGAAAAATCTTTGTGGTGATTGTTGATTATAACATTGATTTTGTCAGTTACTGCTCTTTTTCATTTTTTTTTTTTAAAAAAAACTCTGCCTGCTCTTATGGAATATCACCACAGTTGTGCTGTTTTAGGTTAATATACTTTTCTTTATTTATGTACCAGTAACTTTAACGTATTGTATATTCCTGAATTAAGTAGCGACTATACAATAATCCGGGTGCTTATTAAAAATGCTCATTTATGCTCACGAGAAATAGGTGAGAGCTTTAAAATTGCCTTTTATGTAATAGAAAAAAACATAGTTCAATGCATGTTTCTATCCATGTAAGAATAATTTGTCCCAAATAGTACTCAGCACGCAGTGCCATCAGTTAGCCAAATGAATGCAGTGAAGAGGTTCTGGGTGGCTTTTGTTCGGGTGTAACATCTAGCTGAGTACGAATTAGAAGCTAAGCCGGCATCCCACGAGTTCTTGGATTGAAATTCTATTTTCCCCCATTTTAAAGATGTCATCTTTGTGGAGAGTCTTCATAGCACCTACAGGTGATACAGCATCGGGTCTTAGCTGTCGGGGATGGAAAAGCAGCAGTAACTGGGGATGTGTGGTGTGGTAGATAGGACGCAACTTCCATGAACTAACATGCCTTTGGATTCCTTTAGGAAGATGGAAGAGATTCAGAAGAAAATTCCCATAACGATACAACGGGGCTTTCAGTGAGCCATGCTTTAAAAAAAATTAACTCTGAAAGGATAGGAGAATATTAACCTCGCTCTCATTATTTGAAGAGCTGACAAGAAAAAAAAGTAGAAGTTGTTCACACAAACCTGCGATTCAATGGAAAACCAACATGCGCACAGGTGCATGTGCACACACACACACACACACACACACACACACGTTGTATCAAAACAGAGAAGTCCAGAGATGCAGTGGAAACACTTGCTCAAGGTGACAGACAGGCACACATATAAGACCCATAAACACCCAAAGACCTGAAGAGTAGTAAGGACGACACTGGGTCTTTAGGAGCAGGGACATCAGGGAACTAGAGAGGTAGACAAATGTCTTCAAATTATAAATACTTAGGACTGCATTGACAGGTTAAATCATATTAAGGAGAGAACCTGTAAGAGGGGCCAGGGCTATTTTTCCTTGCAGTGGACCCAGAGAGCCAGAGGAGCAAAAACTTGGGGAGAAGAGGGGGCTTGGAAGGCATTAACTGGAATGGCAACTGAGTTATCTTCCACAGCCCCTTACCTGTGCCACACAACCAGGCAGAAACAGAGGACTTGCTTGCCTTTGAGCCTTCAAGAGGAGGAGCCTGGCAGGGTAAATCCCACTTGAGCAAAATGATGCCCAATTTTTCAGGAAATTGGGAGAGGCTGAAGTAGGGGCAGGCTGTTCCTCTATTACTACACAGTCTAAAGCAACGGATGCTGATGGCAAGCACCCTTTCAGGTACAGATAAGGTACACACAAAAAGCAGTCAGTTGTGTTGAACAAGCTGACCCTTCCTAGTGGAATTAGGAATAGAAAGTCATTGAGCATAAAAGGTGAGAGGGAAACAATAAGGAGGGAAAGATCAGGTGGAGAAAAACACACTGACCCTGGATGAAACAGGTAATTCAGGAATAGAAACTGTCTCTGAAGTAATTGCGATCAGCGCCCTCATAAAACACACAGTTTCTACAGGAAGCATTTGTGGAGTGAGGACCAGCTGCCAAGAGAAAGAAAGACAGAAACCAAACGGACGTCTTAAAGTAGAAAACTGATTGTCCAAATTAGAAATTGACGCGGCAGGTTAGGAGAAAATAAAAAGATAGGAGAAAAAAGATATTGAAAATATCTACAAGTCTAATGTAGAAGATGTTCAGAACAAGAAAACAGACAAAACAGAAGAAAAAACAAATTTCCAGATGTGAAGAAACAGGACTTCACATTGGCAGGGACAAGAAAATGCAAAATAGGACGAATGAACATAATGGACCTAAAACATCATTCTTGTGACATTTTAGACAGCAAGGGTACAGAGAAAAATTCTAAAGCTTCAGAGCAAGTCATCCACTGGAAATGAGAATCTTGTTGGCACTGGGTAGGCCGTCAGTAACTCCAGAAGCCAAGGAAGAATAAGGAGTATGCCTTCTGGAAACCAAAAGAAATGTTTTTTGAGCCTAACATTCTCTACCTGCCCAAACTACCAACCAAGAGGGAGGCATTATTCAACATGCAACCACTCTGAAATTGGCCACCCACAAACAAGATCTGAAAGCTATTTCAGCCAAACAAAGGGGAATCCAAGAGGAAGCTATCAGCCCTAAGGAGGAGTGGATCTTTCCCAGATCGGTATTGAAATGCAATTCTAGGACAACATCCTTGAGGCAGGAACCAAGAGACACCAGTCCAAGCTGGAAATGGAAATTGTTGACTCTTTGAAGAATTCCTTTTAGGAGGACATGAATTTCCTCAGCAAACAGAATGACTGGAAGCTGGGTGGCCAGGCAAAGGTATAGTTGGGCCTTTTGTTTTGACTTATCCACCCATGCTCAGACCCATGCTGCTTATACTAGTGAAGACTCTGGCAAAGATATATCTCCGCTGTAGGCTCAATGGGCCTGTTCTGACAAGTGGTTTCTTACAGATTACATGGTGAAGAATACATTAAAAACAAAAAAACAAAATAAATTTATAAACAATACCTCTAAAAATAAATGTGCTTAAAGACAAATAGAGAAGATGTAGTCAAATATGAAGGAAATAAAGAGATAGTATGTCAACATTAGAAGGGCTGGATAAGATTTCCGTGCATCATTTTCAATGGCGTAATCACAATGATATCATATGGAGGCAGTACAGCATCTGTGCCTAGAGAGACTGCAATTTTTAGAGTCAGAATTCCTGCATTTGACATTTCACTCCAGTTTGACCAGCTGCTTTCTAACACCTTAGTTCTTAGGTACCTCATGACTTTTATTCTAAAAATAAAAGAATATATGCATATTTACTTACTTTTATTATATATATCCTATACATGCTATATAGTCTATATAGTTCATATATATATGTATATATATGGGATAGAATAATAATGTCTGGTATATAGAAGGAGATACGTGAATGTTTTCAATGATGATGAAGGAAAACCACAAACAGAATTGAATATTAAGATTTCAATGGGCAGAATTCAGAAAGCAGACATAGTATTTTTTTAAAAAAAAATATGGAACGCTTCACGAATTTGCAAAGTCTACACACACAAACACACACACACACACCTACATTTAATCTCAAGAAATAGAGGTGGAATTATTCTCAGAGTTATGAGACAATCCTCAGAAGAAATTTTATGGAGATATTCTTTAAAGAATCTATTACTGCAAGTGGAACTCTGGGGAAGGAGAAGGTAAGTTTGTTTTGAATCTATTTCTACTTTACTTTTCTAATTTTTTTTTTACTATTTCCAACTTCATCAAGGCATAATTGGCACATAACAAACTGCCAATGTTAAGTATTTATTTTTTCATTTTTAATTAAATTTAGGTAAAAAAAAATCAATAACCACATCACTCTCTCACCCCCAAACCCTTCCAATTCCCCTACCTCTAACCTCTTTTATGCCCCTCCACTCAATCTCAAATTGAGGGTCTCTTTTTCATTATTTTTCATTATCTATAGCTGCACTTTTTCTGGGCACACAGTGGGCAGTACATTATGATGGAGACTGTGTGGTAGAGAAGAGCTGCTTACCTCTCAATAGAGACAGCAAGAGGCTGGGGTCGAGGTTCACCTTTCTAGAGCCTTTCCCAGTGACCTATTTCATTCAACTAGTCGCACCTTCTACTACCTGATCAAAAAATATATTCAGATCTTGACCCTCAGTGCATTAAGCCTTTGAGATCAGAGCTGTCATTTTCCAGTTGTTGCTGGAAATGCCCTCGCAGACAGACAGATAAATGTGTCTTCTTAATGCCCCAGCTATGTCTCAGTATGATCCAGTCAATGACCGTGATTAAGCATTAAACTAACCAAGGGAAGGACCATATCCTTCATTCTCAAGTTTCCTCAGGTCTTGAAATCACAGCCTACTTCTTCCCTGTTTCAGTCCCTCAGATTATATTTTTCTTTTGGCATAAAGAAAATATACAGTATTTCCTGTTATAGTCTTCTTTTTTAATAGTTGTCTGGAGATTCATCCATGTTCTAATGTGTATTGCTACATTGCTCATATGCATTAACACAATTAATAAATTTACCCTCTCCAGGCTATTTTCTGTGTCACCTTGGCATAAACTAGAGTCAGCTGAAAAGATGGAACCTTGACTGAGAAATGCCTCCATAAGACTAGGCCGTAGGAAAATTCATAGCGTAGTATTAGCTTTTGATGAGGGAGGGGCTATACTGTTGTGGGTGGTATCTTCCCCGGGATGGCAGTCCTGCCGTTGTCCCAGCACCATTTCCTGAATGGCTCTCTTTTCTTTAACAGATTTCTTTTATAGTTTTCCTTTGCCAAGTGCCTGCTATTCAAATACATGTAGGTCTATGCATGGGTCCTTTATTCTGATTTATTGCTTGTGCTGATACTGACATTACAGTGTTTGTTAGACCCACCAGAAATCTGGAAGACCTATTGTGTTAAGTTTTCCAAAACTTTGCTCTTTGTAAAGTTATTTTGACTATTAGGTGTCTTTTGCACTTCCATAAGAATTTTAGAACCCAGCTCGTCAGTTTCTTGGCTTGAGGACTGCATTGGATTTGTAGGTTAGTTCAAAAGACCAGCATCTCACCAGTAATTTCTCTACTGGTTTCTAAACCCACATTTCACTGAACCTCACTCTGATCTTTTAAACTTCTTTTTTCTGCTAATTATGTTTTTACAATTAACTTTTCTGACTTCTTAAGGGGGGCGCTGAGGTCATTGGCTTGAATGCCCTCTCTCTCCCCAGTAAAGACACATAACGTCTCCTGTTTGCTCTCAGCTGCCACACTTTCTTATGGCACCTCAGATACTTTGGTGAGTTCTTTTCAACTCTCAGTTAATGTAAACGACTTTCTAATATTCCTTTTGAGTTTTTTTTAAATTTATTCAAGTGGTAAAAGAGATATATTATTTTGTTTGCAAAACTTGAGTTTTTCCAGAAGAGCTTTTTGGTTACTTATCCTAATTTAATCTAAATAATCAAACACATACTTTTTTGGACTGGAATTCATTTGTATTTATGAAGACATATTTCATGGCCCAGAATATGGACTATCTTCATAAATGTTCCATGTGCACTTGAAAAGAATAAATAGACATCTGTGGTTTGGTGGAGTCTTTTATCAACACAAATAAGGTCATGTTCCTAGGGGATCTGCTTTCAATCTCTTCATTTAATTTTCTTTTTATTATTCTATTCATGATTGAGATCGATTATTAATATTCATGTACATTTGTGGATTTGTCTACTTTGCAGTTCTATGAGTTTTACTTCATGTATTTTGAATGTCTGTTATTACTACATAAGCACTTACAATTATAATATACTTTTAATGAATCGATTCATTTTTTATTAAGAAATTTGCCTTTTCTTTGTCCCAGATGATATTATTTATTGTGATGTATTTTTTGCCTGAAGTTAGTGTATCCATTCATATTTTTAGTCTACTGTATATTTAATGTTTGGGGTTTGTCTTAGTATTTCTATGCCTGTAAAGAGACACTATAACTATGTCAACTCTTATAAAGAAAAACATTTAATTGGATGGCTTACAGTTCAGAGGTTAAGTTTATTATCATTATGGCAAGACATGGCAGTGTGAAGGTAGGCATGGTACTGGGGAAGGAACTGGGAGTTCTACATATTGGTCCACAAGCAACAGGAAGTAAACTGTTACACTGGACGTAGTATGCCTCAAAGCCTGTCCCCACAGTGACACACTTTTTCCAACAAGGTCACACCTGCTACAACAAGGCCTTATTTCCTTTTGGGGGCAATTTTCTTTTAAACCCCCACAGGGCTCATCACTAAACAGAGTGGGTTCAGAGGCTGAAGCAATGAAAATAGATTTTCCTTACCGTCCTGGAGACCGGAAGTCGAAAGGTGATGTGCTGAGTTAGTGTTTGCTGAGGTCTTTTTTTTTTTTTTTTTTTTTTTTTGGCTTGGAGTTGACTGCCTTCTTGCTGTGTTTTCAAACAGCCCTTTCTTGATCATTTACCCAAATTTTCCATTTCCAGAATTCCGTTGGTTCGTGTTTTCTTTATTGCCTTCACTTCCATTTTCAAGCCTTGCATCATTTCCTTCACCTGTTTGATTGCTTTTTCTTGGTTTTAAGGGATTTATTGATTTCTTTCATTTTTTTTTCTTTTCCTCCACTTCTTTAAGGTAATTTTTCATTTCCTCTTTAAGGGTATCAATCATTTTCATAAAGTTATTTTTAAGGTCATTTTCTTCTGTTTCATCTGCGTTGGGATGTTCAGGTTTTGCTGATGTAGAACCACTAGTTTCTGGTGGTGCCATATTGCTCTTTATGTTGTTGGGTGTATTCTTACCTTGTAGTCTCCCCATAGCTTCATCTAATTGGTACAGGGGAAGCCTGTGCTTCAGAGGGTCCCTTTTTCTCCAGTTGGTGTAGTTGGGACCCGTGGCTCTGTTGAGCACTCCTCCAGGTGCAGGCAGAGCAGAACCTCCAGTGAGCGCTCCTCCAGGTGCAAGTGGGCCTACGGTTCAGGTGGTCACTCCTCAAGGTGCAGGTGGGGCCACAGCTTCGGTGAGCGCTCCTCCAGGTGCAGGCAGTGCTGCGGTTATGGCGATAGCTCCTCTAGGTATAGGTGAGGTTAAGGTTCTGTTGGTCATCGCGGCAGCAGGGTGTCTTGTATGGAGAATGCCCGTGGGTGTCGGCTGGGGCACAGGTGTTCTTTCCCAGAGGAACTTCTTACGAAAGCTCTGGAAGTCACTGCTGGAAAACGCTGCTTCTCCCAGAGGTTGCTCCCCATTCCTGGTGGTCAGTCGGGTTTCTGAAGCTCTCCCGAGTGGGTTGCTCAGGCCCCTTTCTTTATTTCATATATCTTTCTTTCCTTCTTCCTCCATGACTGCCTGTGCGGCTGGGTGGCCAGCCCCACCACCCTTCCTCCCTTCCCTTTTCTCACTCCCTCTTCATTCCTCCTCTTTGCTCCAACATGGTAATTTCTAATGTGACTATTGGTGTTCTGAAATTTATTACTTTACTGTTTGTTCTCCATATATTTCACATATAATTTGTGAAAACCCTTCATTTGAGATATTTTTCCATTTCCTGTTTCCTCTGGCACATTGACTCTCTGTCAACACACACACACACATGTGCTTTTATGTTTATTTTATACATCTACAGCTTATCACACCCTGTCTTCAAGAAATACTTCTTTCTCAGTTTTCATACGATATTTCACACGGCATTCTTGGTGAGTGCTGTTGCTGGAATCCCCGATAGGCTCAACATGTTTGAGAAGTTGGTCCCCAAATGTTGGGAACGTTTGGGAAGGTTATGAAACCTTGAGGTGGTAGAGCCTTACTGGAGGAAGTGAGTCATTGGGGTTAAGCCCTAAGGCTTTGAAGGAAGGCCTTATTTCCTGTTTACTCTGTGCTTCCTGAGTATGGACGCAGTGTGACCAGCCATCTTCCTGTCCCTGGCATGGTGTTGTCCCTTCCTGTGGTTATTTCTTCTTTCCGGAACCATGCATCCAAACAAATCCCCTTTCCCTTGGGTTGTCTTTATGAGGGAATTTTATTACAGAAATAGCAATAAATAAATAAATAAATAAATAAATAAAGACAATTGTTATGTCTTCTTCATTATTGTTTTAAATCTGTTGCCTATTACAGAGGTGAGCCCCCTCTGAGTGCTTTACTCGGTGACTTATATATTTCCTAGCCTGACTGGTGAGCATAACAATTGTCTTAATTACCACAATATATTTGACATATGTATTATGAATATTAAAAAAATATTCAGAGCAAAACTCTGCCCACCCCACAAGCCCAGTTGTATCACCTCCTAAGTCTCTTTTCTGACTGTTGACCTGTAGGTACGAGCTGTCCATTAAAGAGTAGCAAGCCATTAGGACCAAAGCTGCCTTTCTCTACAATATGACCCTCTGCCTGTCCGCTGAGCTATATCTCCCTCCCTCTTCACACTTGCTTAAAGAGACCTCCAAGTCCCGTAGAGCAAGGTATCTTGGTTTTCGGCCTCATCTTTCCTCTCAACTCATTCATACTGTCTGCTTGGAATCACACAGCCTGAATACTCCAGAGCTTTGCTGGTCCTTACTAACCATATTTTTGTGTGGGTTCACATCTGGGAAGAGGGAACTTCGACTTAAAAAATGTTTTAATCAAATTGGCCTTCATGCAAGTCTGTGAGGGCTTTCTTCATTACTGAATGTTGTGGGAGGGCCTAGCCCGTCGTGGGTGCTGCTACCCCTGGGTGGGTGGCCCTGGGACGTGGGCAGAGAGTCAGCTCCCTGTAAGCCCGAGCAGCATTGCTCTACCGCCTGCACTGCAGTCCCTGCCCTGGCTGCCTTTGACGGTGGACTCTGCCCTCAGATTGTAATACAAATCTTTTCCTTTCCGAGGTCGCGTGGTTAGTGCTGTCTCACAGCAACCGAGAACAACCTGGGGCACTGTCTGTTTCTACTTCATGCTGTCCCGCCTGTGTTTGCCCTTGAAGCTGGTTTTCAAAGTCTTTGAACTCACCTCTCTGCTTTACTTTGCATCCTGACTGTGCCCCTCCCGTCTCCTCCACGGATACTGAGTTCTTTCACTGCCTCCTTCTTTGGAGACTGGATTCTATCGACTTTTAAAATATTCCCTCTTTCTTGCATTTTACATTTTCTCTGCGTTCCATGGATGCTGTAAGATGTGACTGCCTCTTCTTTTCTGGCCTGTGTCACTGGACAACGATGAGGGACCTGAGATTGACAGCGTCATCCTTCTTCCTTCAAGCGACTCTTTTGCTTGTCTGTCATTCTCAGGCTGTTTATCTGACGGCCTTTTTGAATTCCGACCCCTGACCCGCATTTTTCGCTACTCCAGAGCTCCCAGAAAGAGACTGACACACAGTGTATGTTTGGTAAATAGAAGCTGAATAAAGTAACAAATGAAAGAATCAACTGTTTGTTGGTTGGCTGTCACAACTTGAGTTGTGTGTCCTTCATTTCTGCTTTGGTTCCTGGAAGGTGCTCCAATTAGTTCACCACTGTTTGTGAGAAAGACTTCCACGTGGTCTGCTTCAGCTCATTACATGGAGATGGGGCGGCAGTACGACTCCCAGCAGGAAGTGATGTGGATCTGGGCTTTCTGTGTCTACAGTGATATTTCTTACCATGTTTGTTGACATGTTTTCTAGAGTTTTAGAAGATCAGGATTTTGTGTGTAGAAAGACATTTGAATATTAAAACTATAATTTTCTGAGTACCTTAAATTTACTTTGTAATTCTGATTTTTACCTCTAAGATGAGTCATTTTAATATAGTTTTAAAAACATACTTTCACTGGTTAAATTTTGGCAGATTAAAATTTAAGCCATTACTTAAATTCTTTAAATGTTTGAAAAACATTTATAATTTATCAAGCAGCTCAGATGTTTGATAAACCTGACCTTAGAAAGAAAATAAACAAGAGTGCTTGTGAATTTAAAACTCACCTCTAAAGATAAACTGTGCCATAGCTAATGTTTTCAGTGACTCTTCAATTATAAAACTGTATTTAAAGGAAAAATTAAGATTAATAATGCACTTTATATGCAATTTTATCAGCATCTATGATATTAGGTTTCCTTCTTTCCTCCCTCCTCCCCTTCCTTCCTTCCTCCCTCCCTCCCTTCCTTCCTTCCTTTCTCTTTGTTTTGTTTTTCTAGACAGGGTTCCTCTGTATAACAGTTCTGGCTCTCATGGAACTCATTCTATAGACCAGTCTAACCTCAAACTCACAGAGATCCACCTGCCTGTGCCTCCCAAGTGCTGGGATTAAAGGCATGCGCCACCACTGCCCGACTAATGCTAGTTTTTCTTAAGCATTACTAACACCCTTTCAAATTAATTTATATTTAATATTTATACAATATATTTTGGTCATATAAGTCCCCCCCCACACATACACAAAGAAACACAAAGTGTGCCTTCTGTTTCTAAGCTTATTAAGCAGTGTGGGTCCAACTGGCTCAAGATCTTTGTGCCTACTGCTAAGCCTTCTTGTGACTGTAAAATAATTTCCTAAAACCCCCAGGGCGGTTGCAGTTAATGTAATGTAAGACTGAGGAATAGTTACTTTTTTTTAAATCATGAGTTCAAGACCAAGACATAGGTCAGAAGATTACGAATTTCCAAGATGATTATAGTCAAGCCACAGGCAGAAGCACTGAACATGGCTCCATGCTCGTCTCATTTGGAGTTACGTACCTGCCCTTCTGTTGAAGTGGATGTGGCAGGCTCTGCCCATTGGCTGTTTTAAAGCCCAAGGCACTGCTACTCAGCTGTTGTAACATCCTACTGTGGGTTTTCATTTATTCACTTTTAAACAGATAAATTACGCACCCCAGTTAGATTGTCACAAAT
The DNA here is from genome assembly GCF_903992535.2 of Arvicola amphibius. Taxonomy (NCBI): domain Eukaryota; kingdom Metazoa; phylum Chordata; class Mammalia; order Rodentia; family Cricetidae; genus Arvicola; species Arvicola amphibius. The sequence continues at coordinate 41,184,076 of NC_052063.2, forward strand.
CATTTCTGATTCTTCCTTTCCTTCTCACTTGTCTTCATTGATTATTGTAGTTATAGACTTTAAATTTCAATTAGAAAAAAGTGATGTGTCTGTTCAAATTGTCAAGTCATTCTACAGTCTCTAGAAGTGGCTGCTTCACTGATGGCTGAATGGCAGCTCTCAATCTTTCTCTTTTTTTCTCGCCTCCCTCTTTATCTCCCTCCCTCTTTCTTATTCCTCCTGCCATCTTTCCCTCCCTTTACATCTCCCTCTTTCTTTCTCTATTTCTAATTCCAGTTTGGTTCGTGCCCAGCCTTTTGGCTTAATTTTTGTGGGTTATTTTTCTCCCAAAGTATAGCAACAAAGCTCCCCGCAGCTGGAGGATCACACGATACTGACAGCTATCAGGCATGAGTAGTGTATTCAGCTCTGGACCAATCACTAAGGCCTAGGAACTGAGGTATTCTGAAGCATAAATAGGTACCGTTGCAACGAGGGAGGCAGGGCTCCTTGACTGACAGATTCACGAGAATCATCCAGAGATGGGAGGGGCAGCTCTTCACAGGAACGGATGCCAGGCAGATAAGAGTGGCAGATGCCCTCTACAGTGTAGAAGGAATTCAGACAGATTTATGAGATTCATGCACATCAAGCCCTGCGCTGTGTTTGCTGCCAGCGCGGAACCTCGTCTGTCCCGAATGGAAAAGCTAGCATCTGATTAACCCATCCCTTCGCCTTGGCAAAGCACTACCTCATTTCTGCATTGCTTACACCCAGCCCTGTCTTCTACTTTTCCTGGAACCGCTAATACATTGTGATCTTTATCCAAGTCACACAAGGCCTCCTGCATTTGTTTTTAATGTCGAATCATCACTGAGCTTTTCCAGAATCTTGTCCTCTTTCCTATAGATACACATTTTCCAGAACTACTCTTGTTTCCCAGTTGGTCAAACTCTTGGGGAATTAAATTACCAAAAAGATGTTCTTTTAGGCCTATCCTAACTCTTGCAATAAATCGGCCCCCAGTTCATAATGTACAGTCTGCTGCTTTGAAAGTGAATCCTCATGAGATTTCCCCTCAAGAGGTTTTTTGGCGGATGATGAAGAGCTGTCTTCAGTATCCCGATCTTCTGGGATGGTGAAGAGAATGATAGCAAACTTACTGTTTTTTTACCTAATAAACTGGTACTGGTGGTATCCTAAGTATTTAGGTACAATATCTCTTTTAATCTTGACAGTGTGCTAAGAGGTACACATCAAGTTCCATATTTACACAGAGCAAAACAGGTTCCACTAGAGCAGTGGTTCTCAACCTTCCTAACACTGTGACCTTTTAATATGGTTTCTCATGTTATGTTGAGCCACAACCATAAAATTATTTTTGTTGCTACTTCATAACTATACTTTTGCTACTGTTATGAATTGTAATATGAATATCTGCATTTTCCGATTGCCTTTAGTGACCCCTGTGAAAGGATCATTCGACCCCTAAAGGGGTCACTACTCACTGGTTGAGAACCACCACACTAGTGATTTACCTAAGGTCACATATGATGTGATGTCATATCAGTCCAGCCCCAAATGCCCTGATTAGTATTCCTGTTTTTAGAAATGTGGAATTAACACCTTCATTTCCCTAGTCTTTTCCCTTCTTCATTGTATCGATTTTGCTTTGCTCTCTAGCCTGCTCCAAACATGTTAACCCCTTAATAGACCTAAACATTCATTGATGAAATAAACAGCTTTGAGATGAGGTTATAGCACAACATTTAAACTTATGTTCCCATGGTGATGGTCATTAAATGCCTTCAAAGTTCTCTATAAGAAAAAGAGGCTGTTGGTCTTCCCATTTCAAATATAAGCACATCAGGCATAAACTAGGCATGGTGGTGCATGCCTCTAGCCAATGCCAGTGCTCAGGAGGATGAGGTATGGAGATTTTAAGTTTAAGAGCTGAATGTGTGCTCTACGGGAGCCAGGCTTTTTCCTGTTACTACTATATACCAGCGTTCAATGACTTTAATACTACCAAGGAAAGAATAAATAAAGACTTTCATTGGTTCATTTATTCAAGAGACATTGACTACAGAGGATGAACTAACCCTACCCTTCATATGAGCACCTCAAAAAGGACAAACAAATGAAGCACAATAAATATTATAATGATGTATCCATTATCATGATAATATAATAGTGTTTTCAATTGCTATGCCAATAAAAACCTCCTGTTTGATGCAAGAAAAGATCTGAAATCCAGGGCTAACCAGGAAATCATGGGTAAGGAACTTGAGAGACAAACTCTATGCCTTCACCTCTAGGTTAGCATGCTGCCTTCTGTTTCCTGGGACTGACTCTACAAGGCAAACTATACCATGGTAAGAACCTTAGACCAGCTCTTGATTTACATGTAGCTGATTTGCACATTTTGGAGTAAATTCTATTAGTATGCAAGCATAAATTTTGGAAAAATTCATTTAGACTGTCTGCCATATTTTAAAGTGATACAGCAGACAGTCTTGGTAGATCGGAGAATAACATTGCTCTTTCTGGACATCCAACAGTATCCCACCTAGAATGTGGTACTTTTCAATTTGCTTTTTCATTTGAAAGTTGAACAAAATCATGGATAGAAAATATCTGGTAAACTACCAGGGAACTCATGAATAAAGGAAAATATGGCTGCCATTCGCTGTGCCCAGTTGGAAAGCAAATCTTTTTTTCAGTAATATTAAAAAACATCCTGTCTTTAACAAGTCTCAAGTGAAGTAGAGTCAGTGCTGTGTATAACAATGCCATCAAGATGAAAGGCAGAGCTAGTCTTGACTAACAATTAGCATCCCTATCCAGGAACCACCTATGAGCCTTGCTGCCAGCTGAAGGCCACAAATCCCCAGTTTATGGACTGCTTAAGCACTGCAAAAATTCTTTTTTCCAATGACGTATTTCTTACTGATGTTTTTGTGACAGAAAATAACCAATCTTTATCATACTTGGAAATGACCTATTCTTTTAAAATATCTTTGCATGAGAGCATTCATCTTCATTTTAACCTTCAAAAATGGCTCACACTTTAAAAATCTACCTACATTGACTAACAGATGGTTAAAGTTTGGAGTCAAGGAGAAGCCCTTGCATTGTAGCTGTAAATATAATCATCACTGAGAACACAGACCAACTAGACCATTTGCTTTTGTAAATAAAGTTTCATTGACACACCATCAAAACAGCTCATTGGATATTGTCTGTTGTCTAGGGCCGTGTTTAATGCAGTACTGAACTTAAGAGTTAAAGGAGAGGTAGCAAAGCCCAGGGAGCTTAAAGTTACTTTGTAGCCACTAGTGCGATATTGGCACCAACGTTACTGGAGTAACTGCACTTTCTTTTTCCAGCTTCCCAGATCCAAATAATCACACAAAAACTATATTAGTTACCACACTGTTTGGCTAATGGCTTAGGTGTGTTCCTAGGTAGCTCTTACATCTTAAACTAACCCATATCTATTAATATGTGTATCACCACAAGGCTGTGGGTTATATATAGGTAAGGTTCTGGCATCTTTCTCCTTCAGCAGTTACATGGTATCTGCCCGACTTTGCTTTTTTTATTCCTCTTTCTCTACTTGAATTTCCTGCCTTGTTATTTTCTGCCCTGCCATAGGCCAGAGTTATTTATTAGCCAATGGCAATAAAACATATTCACAGCATACAGAGTCTCTTCTGTATGAATGCCACATCAATTAACCAATTTATTTTTCTTTTTTTATTTAATTGCAGTTAAGACTAGTTCCATGAAATGGAGCCTATACCTGACACAGTTAAGAGACCAAGACCTTGAGACTAAATAGGTAATGAGCCTTGAGGGAAAATTCGTTACTAATATTCCTCTAAATGAACATAACAATGAAACAACTCCTAACGATATTGCTATACCCATAGACCATTGTATTGCTAAACCATCATCAGAGAAGCTTCTTCTTGTAGTAGATGGTAATCAATTAATATGGAGATCCACAACTGTACAGTTTGCAGAGAGTGAGAGACTTAGTTCTAAGTGGGACTTAGTCCTAAGCAGTGAGATAAAGACCTCAGGGATCTGTTTAGGAGAGGCAGCAGAAAGAATGTAAGAGACAGATTTTTAAAAGTCCCAACTTAGAAAGGGGAAGTGGGCACAAAGTCCCACCCCAAGGTATTTGTAATTGATAGCTGCCAAGAGAAGGTAAAGCAGTCCCTTTAACGGAGTGACACTGGTCATATTGATCAAACTCCAGGGCAGCCCCCCATGCTCAGGAGCTGTTAGCCAATGCAGATGGACTTCATGATTTGCTTTGTTTTGTTTTGTGTGTGTCTGACTCTTTATGTGTATATGTGTGCTTGAATGCTTGTGTTTTGCTTTATTTAGTTATGACTTATTTTTAAAAGAGAGAAAGAGCACAAAGTTGGGTGTGGAAAGGAGGATGAATAAGATCAAAATTTATAAAAAATATTTTTTTAAAAAAAAATTAAGATTACTGTGTTAGCCCTTTCACAAAAATGAAGCTTGCCAACTTCTATCTAGTCGAAGGAAATCACTTTTCAAAAGTTTGTATGTATGTTTACTCTTAAGCTAGAGCATTCTCCTAGAATGTACTGAATAAAATTGCTCCACAGTGGTGATGTGTTTTGCGATTGTACGTCATGCTGATGGCAGCCATTTACTCCAATAGGTTATTTTCTGTTAGTTTAAAATATTCTTCTGTAAAGCATAAATATGAACCAGTTGAGACAGCACTATATGAGAGCCAATGGCCAGTGGAATGAAGGAGGGGCTGAAGCCAGCAGGCATCTCTCCACCACATGCCCATCTTACAGCTGTGGTGCCAAGAGTCAGATGGCTTGGAATGGCAGGGCTAGGCTATGCCAAACAAAAATGAAGGCATGGGGAACATTTCCTGGTGGAAAATGTTTTTCTTACAATTCTGAAATATTTTCCCTTTTATGTTATAGCCTCCTTTCCCCCCTGTTCAAAGTAACATAGCCCCTCTCTCTGCCAAAAACGTCTCTCTTTTTTTATGTTTTGGTTTCTGCGCAAGTGAAAATAAACTCCCTTACCTGGTTCGCTCAGATCATCTTTTAAATGAAAGCTGGAACCTGTGGTGAAATAAGTAGAAATAAACTGAAATTGACGGTTGAAATTATTTCTTTTTATATTGTGCTTCATTACCGGCAGAAGCGTCATTAAGCACAGCGGTTCCTTTGGTCCTTCGTTCATTGTTGCTCGTTGTTGCCAGGGAGCCCGTCTAGGCTCCTTCCCGCGTGAAGCCCGCCCTTGACCCGGAACTCTGTCCTCAGCACTTCCTCTACTTTACTTTGAGATGCGAACTCACACTGCTGCTCATGGCTTTCATCTTGCTCTGTAGCCCAAGCAAGGCCTGAGCTTCAGCCCCAGAGCAGCTAACATGATAGAGATGCACCCTCAGGCCTGGCTCACTAACTCGGGGCTTTCAAGGCACCGTTTTCAGTCTGGACTGTCACGTGTTTTCTCATCATGGAGAATATCACACTTACTCGGCCATTTAGTATTCCTGTGGCCTAGGACAGGACCTGTCACACTCTGGGATTGGGGAGGGTTGTCAACCAGTAGTTCAAGAGGAGTAACTGCAGCCGACAGAGAGAGGACCGAATAGCACTGTCAATGGTCCTGTGGCCACTGTCATCCGCCCTTGTCATCAAAGCCTCCGAATCTGACCGAAGGCCTGAGATAAGGAAGTGAAAGCAAAACCCTGCTTTAAAAAGGCACCCTCGGCATGTTCTGGCTTTTTGGGACCCTAGTCTATATGGATGTAGGGGGGAGGGCCTTGAACTTCCCACAGGGCAGGTTTCCCTGCCTTCTCTCAAGAGGGGTGGGAGAGGAAGGAGGGGGTGTGGGGAAGCCGGAGGGAATTGAGAGGAGGGAAGGAAGTATAAATATTTGAATGGAAAAATAAAAAAGAAAAGAAAATGAAAAAAAGGCATTCCCTGTAAGAGGCTTGCAGGGCACGAGCTGAGCCTGGGTGTGGCTCCTGTCATTCAGAAGGGCTCTCCCCTCCCACATAGCAGCGATGGCACCAGATGCGGCGAGATAAAATTCTTGCTGTGCGTGCAGAAACAGCTTCCCATAAGTCAGACACTCCAGTGTCCCAGTGCCACAGCCACTTTCCAGTTTTAAAGATACCGCTGGTGTGGGCTTGGGGACAAGGCTCAGTCTGAAAAGTGCTTGACTTGTAAGGACCTGAGTTTAGTGCTCTTGCGTCCATGGTAAAAGCTGACTGTGGGGCCTGGGCTAAGACAGGAGGATCCCTGGAACTCAGCAATGGATGGGCTTCAGATTCTGTGATATTCTCTCTCTCAAAAAATAACGTAGAAAGTGATCAAGGAAGAAGACATCTACAGTTGACCTCTGACCCGCACTCACACGAACACACACATACACACACACACACACACACACACACACACACACACACAGGACTTGAGCTTGGGCCTCAGAATCTATTTTAAAATCCCAGGAGATGTGGTCTCTGTGGCCTTAGTAAAAGGAAGGTAACTACCCCTGAGGTGTAGGTGGTCTAACCAGGGAGCTCCGGGCTGGCAGGAGAACCTGCTTCAATACACAAGGCTCCCGAGGAATGACTGCCTAGGTAAAGGTCTGGTCTTGGCAAACACAGCGCACCCACCACACACACACACACACACACACACACACACACACACACACACAAAACCAAGCAAAACACGGCGACAAACAGAAAAAATCCAGTTAAAGATTAACATTAGGTAGGAAAGCAAATCTCAGTGAGAATTTCACATCTTTTATCTGTAAGAGATAATAGTCCGCAACCAACTATTTCTATTCTATTTCTGTTTTTAAACTCATGCAATATTTTGCATGTCTTTAGTTTTATATATAAAAAAGAATCATAGAATGATTTTTCTACGATTGACTCTTTATTCAACGTTGTGGGTGAGTTATTCCATTTTGTGTGTTGTGATCATTTGATCAAGCTATTCTTGTATGCTATCTCAGTGTAGGTAATTACCCAGTGATTTCTGTATATGTTTATAAGTGAATATTTTATATATTTTATAAAATTTAAAAAACTACTTTTTCTTCTCTTCTTTTTCTCCTCCTCCTCCTCCTCTTCCTTCTCCTCCTTCTTTCTTCTCCCTCTTCGTCTCTCCCTTCCCCTTCTGCCTCTTCCTCATCTTCCTTTTCCTCCTCTTCTTTTTTCTTTTTTTTTCAAGACAGGGGTTCTTTGTGTAGCCCTGGCTTTCCTGGAACTCACTCTGTAGACTAGGATGGCCTCAAACTAAGAGATCTGCCTGCCTCTGTCTCCCGATTAAAGGCATATGCCACCACTCCCAGCCCATGTCGGACTTCTGACCTATAGGGCTTTGAACTAGTAAGCAGGTGGCGGAAGCTGCTGAATATCTGCTATCTGCTACACGGTGACACAGAGAAATAAAAGTCATGGTGAAACCTGAGTAGGGAAGAGCTGTCCTGTAGTAGGATGACAAATGTGGAGGACATGGACGAGCAGGGTGCTGCTAGTCACCTGACGTTTCCTGAGGCTCGCGGCCCTGTGAATTAGAAAGCACTGGTGGGATTAAGAGGTGAAACCCCAGGACCCTGTGAGTGCAGGGAGGACGGATGCAGGATGTGTCTGTGGTCTGGTGGGTTGGCTTCAGTCAGGATCTGATCACACTGCCTTTCTTCTTGTTGTCTTGGAAACAGTCTCTCACTGTGTAGCTCTAGCTGACCTGACCTGGAACTCACTTTGATGACCAGGTTGGGCTTGAACTCACACAGATCTCTCTGCCTCGACTCCCGAGTGCTGGCTTTAAAGAGGTGGGATTCCATGTGTGGCCTATTTTGACTGTTTTGAGCCGGGATTTGTACATGCAGTCCTTGTTGGCCTGGGTCTCGCTGTGTAGACAGGTGAATGACACTCAGCATGATCCTTTTGCTCCTGCCTCGGGGATCAGGATGATGGGTCATCACACCTTTGTGCTAAAAAATGTTCTAGAATAATTATCATAGTTCCTACCTTGTGTTCATCCCAGAAATTCCATCATAATTATCCTTATGTCTAAACATTTTAAACAGTACTTGCTGTTCTTATTCCACAACCAAAGAGATCTGTAGGAGAGGGCAAGTGAAGATCCTGGAATTTTAAACTATTTCTTTTATATTTTAAAATATTTATTGATATACTCTCTCTCTCTTTCTCCGTGGGTTGTGCTCGTGTGTGTGTGTGTGTGTGTGTGTGTATGTGTGTGCGCGCGCACACACACGCATGCTGTTAATATTGTTTTCTCTTAGTAGTCTTTGTCTTGTGTTATTTTGTTTTGAAATTCTTCATTTTAATGTTTGTTTATTTATTTTGATTTTCATTTCTGGTCCTTTTTTTGATGTGGGATATCATAAAGTTGGGTGGCAAGGGAGACAGGGAGCCTCTGTGAGGACTTGGGGGAGGAGAGAAGAATATGGTTGAAATATGTTGTATTAAATTTTTTAATGAAAAAAATAAGTAAATCCAAATGGGAACAAAGGGGACATTTCTGTGCCACAGCCTCTGGGTGGGGAGTCTCCAATCTACTGAACTGTCTTCCAGTTTCATTAGGCCCCTTCCTTAAAATCGGCTTGCACCCTGCCCTAGACTCCTGATACCATGACGTCTGCATAGCACATCATATTGTCTTTATACTGGGAGAAGATAAAAAGAAAGAAATTTTTACCTCATGGTAAATTTACAAGGCCTCAGAAAAACTTCTTTTAGAAGTTTTCTTGTGCTACCTTTTGCTTTGAGATAGTGATCCATCCCTGCTAGAACTTTTGGTAACTGAGCATCCGTTTCTGGTTTGAGAGCCTGGCACTACGCATGGAGCCCTCCCCTTCACTTGCCCTGAATACCTATTTCATCTCTAGAGACTCAAGGCCTTTGATGTTTTCCAGAGGCTTCCAGCTTGTTTGTTTTTAGCCACTAGTCCTCAGGCTTCAGCCAAAGTCCTGAAGGGATTTCCAGCTGTGTGCTTGGACCCCTTATGTCTATTTTGAGGAATTCTCTGGTGTCTGTGTCCCGCCTTGAGCCTCACAGGACAGAGAATGACATGCCTGCCTGGAAGGGCTACTCTCTGCAGTCCTGCACTGCCTGGGCTCTGCTCCTCTAGGCTTCTGCACTGGAGCTGGCACTGTGTTCAAACTGGTAATAGCTGCTTTTCATTTGATCTTTCTTTCATCTTCCTTCCTTCTTCCCTCTCTCCCTACACTCTCCCTCCTCCCCTCCCTCCCTTCCTTTCTTTCTGGACAGGAGTGGGAGTCTACCACAATAGTCCACATCATCTTAAATCACAGATAGATATTTCTCCACTTAGAACTGCATCAAGTTAAAAGGAAGAAGAGGAGGAAGCAAGCAGTAGGCCGGGCAGTCCATCAAGCCTGGAGCAGACAGGTGTGGAAGCCAAAAGAGAACCCAGCAGTTCAACACTGTGCAATCCAGCTTTCCCCATCATTCCTCCATTTCTAACAAGTGTCTCAACAGGTCAGGGTCTCTCTTTTTCTGGTGCTGGCATTACATTTCTCTGAACAGTAGCCTCTGTCTGATTTGGTTCATTTAAAAAGCGGTACCGGATGAGTTCCATCCAGTCCTGCAAGAAGCCACATGTATGCTTGAAAAATCAAAAGACACCATCCCCACAGGGCCACATAGTCCCCCAAAACAACCACTCTGTACTCTCTAGGGGATGGGTCTTGAAGCAAATGCTTTTTTCCTTCCCTGCAGTTTCTTCTGTGACTCTCACTGTGCAGCTCCAGCAGCTTGGGTCTGACCCAGGCTGTGCCAACAGCTATGTGTTCAGAAAGAAATTCTGTGCCACTGGTTAATAGCACCATGGGATAAAGGCTGGTGTTCTCTCTTTCTCTCCAGCTTAGTTTGCATCTGACAATGCTGAACAGTGGAGGAAGGCATATTCCAAAAGAGCCCAGCGATGAGTGAGGAGGGAAGCCTGGTGGAGAGCCCCTAAAGAGAAGGTCCGGCTGCAACTCCTGCCAGCTGTCTTCCAGCTGATGGCATTCCTGCAGGCTGTAGGAGAGCAGGGACCTTAGAAAATCTGAGTGATCATCCCTTTGGGAGGGAAAATATGCACAAATAATGACACGAAACTCCCCTTTAGAGTAGGGTCAGGAGCAAAGGACCGCTGCGGAGATGGGAGTCGGCACCCGAGATAACCTCTGCTAATAGAGGATGTGATGGCTGAAAAGATAAACAGGAGGGAGCGGAGGACAGCTGTAAGAAAAACAACCCAAGGGAAACTGGGAGGGCGGCGAGGCAGGATCACAGGAGGAAGCAGCGACTTGGGGACCAGCCAGGGAAAATGGTGGGGGAGGGGAGGAGCTTGAAAAACCACAACAAAACCCAAACAGTGTGATGGCTGGGGTGGGGGAGGGGCAGCACTCGCTAGAAAATTGTCCCGTGCTTGAAGGGGCTTGTACCATAAATAATATCCTCATTCAATGCTGGGAAATATTCCTCGGGAATTTTGCTCAAGGCAAGGAGCAAGAAACGGTCACTCAGAACAGAGAAGGGCCCCAAACAGGAGAAGCAGTTGCCCAAAGCCAGTCCTCGCGTTCTTTCTACCCTTTGAGGTCGAATCTGTAGCTTTTCACATCCCTTCCAGTTCTTTCTTTCTCTCTCTCTCTCTCTCTCCTTCCTTCCTTCCTTCCTTCCTTCCTTCCTTCCTTCTTTCTCTTTCTTCTTTCTTTCTTCCTTCCTTCCTTCTTTCTTTCTTTTTCTCCTTCCTTCCTTCCTTCCTTCCTTCCTTCCTTCCTTCCTCCCTTCCTCCCTTCCTCCCTTCCTTCCTTCCTTCCTTTCTTTCCTTCTTCCTTCCTTTCTTCCTTCCTTTCTTTTTCCCTCCCTCTCTCTCTCTCTCTCTCTCTCTCTCTCTCTCTCTCTCTCTCTCTCTCTCTCTGCCATACATTTCCATTTTTCATGGAACTTGCCCGTTTTTCTCACTTCTGACATTTTCTTGTACAAAAGTATATATGTTTGCGTGTTCATCAATGTGAATGCGTGTGACTATCTGTGTGTGTGTGTGTGTGTGTGTGTGCCAGACCTCAGGTGTGTTCTACCTTGTTTGTTGAGACAGGGTCAACTCCTTGGCTTGGAGCTCTTGGACTGGGCAAGGCTGGCCAACCAGCAAGCTTCCATGATCTACCCGCCTCTGGTTTCCCAGCAGTAGGGTTACAAGTGTAACTTATCATCATCTGCTTTTGTATGTGGCGTCTGGCAATTGGACTTGGGGTCTCATTCTGGAGCTATCTCTCTAGCTCTTAGTTCTTTTTCTTCTTTTTCAATTGAAAATAGTTATATATGTATATATATACATATATATATATATTATAATTTGATTATGGTTTCCCCTCCCCAATACCTCCCAGATCCTTATAACCTCCGCATCCACCCAAATCCTCACCCTTTCTTTTCCTATCCCATCAGAATACACACTAATAATAAAAATAAGATAAACTAAAACCAAATACACTGTAATAGAACAAAACAAACAGGAAAAATAGAGCCAAAGAAAAAAAGCTCAAGGAACATACACAGACACTGAGACACTCACATTTTACACACAGAAAACCCAAATCAGAAACCACGATATATAAGCAACAGTTCTGTAAGGTTGAAAAAATAGTGCCCAGACAAAGCACTGTGAGAAAAAATCCTCCAGAAGCCCCGTTGAATTTGTTAGCCGTTTACCACTGGGCAGGGGCCCTGCCCGTAAGTGTTGTTTGTCTACTCAGTGTGGCTTCGTTGGAGAAAATTAATTTTTATTTTGTGAGGAGTTATCAATTGGAGATAGCTTCTGAGTTGGAGATGGAATCTACCTATTTCTGGTGTTTCTTATTCTTTGTTTTAATTGCCTTGAGGGAAAGACATTGGAAATAAGAAGGATACAAAAGTCATAAGATACATTATTGTATATTATGTATATTGCTTGTTAGGTGGGACATAGTACTGTAGATTCTATTTTCTGTGTATCCATGTGTGGTGATGTTGGTTTTAGAGTTTTGAAGAGTAGCATGGAATTTTGAGAATCTTGTTCTTCTGGAGAGATATAAATAGACTCTGGATTTGAGTTTTATCCTTATATGAGATTCGCAGTATCTTTTAATTTCTTAAATTTATTTTTAGACATAACCCTTTTATGCTACCCAGGCTGGCCTCAAACCTACCGTGTGGCAGAGGCTGGACTGGTGAGCCTCCTGCCTCCACCTCCCTGGTGCTGGATTATAGCAGAGTATGGGCCGCTGCTCCTGGCTCGCTACACAGCTTTTAAAGGCACCCAATCTCCTTAGATCCCAAAGTACTTGTTTCCAAATCTATTCAGTGCCCGCTACCACTATTTTGAAGTAAACCTTTGCTCTCACAATGGAACTGAAGAAAGCTGTCATCATCAATACGTTCGGTGGTTTTAAAGTCACTTCCACTCCAAGAACCATGATTTCTTGAGCATTTTTGCAAGCTAAGCGAGCAATGCCCTAGAGATTTTGTAGCCAAGAAACCTGAAATGCAGAGAATTTAATGTGTGGAGCCAGTGCTTAGCAGCAAATCAGAAAAAAAAAAATCTGGAATTTAAGTAAAATATCTTGAAATTGGGTTTAAACTTCCTGTGTTGGGAAGAGTTATAAAAATAACATGAGAAAAACTCAAATTAGAGTTGAGGAAGTATTTAATGGAGTTTATAAATTTGATATTTAAAAGCCAGTATTTCATAGACAATACCACGTGAGAGTAGTAATAAAGAACAATGTGGGTTTTTGTTTTAACAATTTGCTTCTTGATCTCTTCTAATTAACATTTATCTAAAAACAAATTTTTTGGTTTAGTGTAAGAATAATAAGAAGGAAACAAGCGGAAAGCCAACTATTAAATCTGCTTTGTTTACACTCAGATTTAGGGTGGCACACTGGCTCCCGTTGACTTTGTTCACACTCAGACTTAGGGTGGCACACTGGCTCCCGTTTACTTTTAGAAAGAATGAGGAGCCTCAGAGACAGAGCGAGTGGTTCCCAGGAGAATTCTAAGTTGTGTGTGTTATGACTGGAAAGTGGTTTTGTGCTGTCTATAGTGATTTCTAGACTGCAGGCATAAAGTTCTGCACCCTTGCAGTCTACAATTTCCAACACCAGACTGTTCCAGTCTTATGAAAAAAATGGATTTAAGATCAGAAGGCTTCTAATTATGACTTCCTGGCTAAGTGGCTTCCCGTGAGTCACTTGATCTCTTTGGGCCTTGCTCGCCTTCTGTAAGAAGAATGATAACACTAATATCTCACACGACTGTAATTTGCTTCACTGAGATACTGGATCTTGCAGAAACACTTTGTAGATTCCAAAGTTCAGTAGGTACAGTAGATTCTATTAATATGTATTTCCATTGTCCATCCATACTAGGCACACAGACACTTCCTGGTGCAGCTGCCTTTTGCCCTGGAATCTAACTCAAAACTGAAAAACCTATCTTGCCACAGTGACCACTTCATAACCATGTGACCCATGCATTCTTGTGGTCTCTCACTCGGCTCAACGCTCTGCTCTCAGCTGGACACTCTTAGTTACATTTAAACAAATATCCGTTACAGCTTTCCCTTTTTAAGGTATCTCCTTAAAAATTTAGGTTCTCAGATAAATAAATGCAGACCTAAATAAAAGAATAATCAATTTCTCCCATGGGACTTCACCCAAATGTCCTACATTGAGCTACATCCTCAGCTCTCAAATAATTTTGAAAGTTATAAAATTAGATCTTAATGATAAGTAAGGTGGGTTTTCCTCAGAAGGAATCCAGTCATATGTTTGACAGTGATGGGCATCCCTGTATAAAGACAGTACATATTAAGTACTCTGTTGCTTCACAGAAATTTGCCTGAAAATAAGTTAAGACATTTATCTTTTGCATGGTTTCTGAAGACCAATGATCTGGCAGCAGCTTAACAAAGTGTTCTGGCTAAGAGACTCTGATGAAATTGTAGCAAAGCTCTTGGTTGGGCTAATGAGCCACTCAAGTATCCTTAAGTTACGTCACTGACTACAGTCAGACTAGATGGCCTGGAAAGAAAGGATGACAGAGGCCACAAGAAGTAGTACCTATGGCTAAATTTTCAGAGGGACAAGCTCTCACGCCTACAGTGCGCCGTTCATCACACACACACCCCACTCACTCATCTAGCACGAGAGGGGCCCACATGAGGGTATATAGACCACAACTGCAGAGCCACTGGACTTTTGTAGAGCTGACCCTCACAGGTAGGTAGCACCAGTTCAACTTGATTTCTACCTGAATCCTGACACAAATGGGAGATAATGCCAAAGTTCGGTTTTTTGGTAGCAATTGGAAGACATGGAAAGCTGACTCGCGGTACTTTTCAAGTACAATCAATGCATCTTTAATGGCTACTGAATTGGGGGCTGTGAATGCTAATATTAATTGTTGACTAGACAGAAACTAGAATCACCTAAGAGACAACATTTAGACCATGTTTGTGAGTGAGTTTTTACGTTACACTGACGGAGATAGAAAGACCCACCCTAAATCAGGAGGCATAATTTCTTGGGCTGGGGTCCCAGACTGAAAACAAAAAGAAAGAAAAATGTGAGCTGGGCATCTCCATCAGCATCCATCTCGGTTTCCATGGTGACCAGCTACCTCTCCCTCCTCCCGCTCTGCCTTCCCCACCAGAATGGAGTATACCCTCAAACGGTAATAAGTGAACAGTTCTGAACAAACCTTTCCTTTCTTCAAGGTTTTGGACAAGTATTTCGTCACAGCAATAAGAAAAGCAATACAGGGGTTCTGTGTTACCCCACCTCCGAAAGAACAGGCAGATGTCTACAAACATGGGAGCCTGCCAGTGCCTTCACAACCCTCATCGCTGTGTTAACCATTGGCTGTTGGAGGAAACAACACCATGAAAGGTCTAACCAAGCAGTTCAAAGTAAAGTTCAGACTAAATCCCACATGAATTACGGCTTTGGGCTTGTTTGCAAAGCCTCCCAGAGGGATGGGGGCTAGGACATGAGCAACTAAATGCAGACATGATGTGGGGATGCAGGGCCAAAGGATGCAAGAGAAACCCTGAGTGTGGCTGGGAGGGACAGGAGCTGATTCAGAAGTGATCAGTGAGCTTGAAGGAGGCTGATTTCTATTCCAAGGGCAAAGGGTAAAGGGTAATGAGTTGTTTTAGATCAGGAAGATGGAGCAGAGTCAGAAGCACAAACTCATAGCAGACATGGACAGTGTACCACACATTTGCAGGGTTCCCCCCTACACACACCCACAAATGACTGGGAGGAGGGAGTGTCATAGTTCCTTCATGTGAATCATCTTTGAACTGCTGGGGGGTTTGCAACGAAGCTCACATCCTTTCCACCACACTCCTTCATCAGCACTGTGATTCTTAGGCTTGCTCAGTTGGAAGCTGTGAAAACCAGGCAGGATTCCCCAGTGACTGTGTGTGTTTTGGGGGCAGACAGACTTTGTGGAATCAGCAAGGCAAGTGACTCTGCACAAGCTTCCCCCTTTCTGTACACAAGGACGGAAGGCAGACTTTGACCCTTGTAAGAGAACAGCTGGCCACACACCCCACCCTGTCCTGTCTAAAGATGCACCCAATGGAGACCTGCCGTAAGTGTGAAGATAATTTCTCTTGTGGTGGTAAGAGTGGCAGTCTACCGAAGTGATGGCAGTCACACTGACAAGAAAGCTAAGGGAGGAATGATGCCAACCTCGCAGAAAGAAAACGAAAAAGGCTTTTGGCACGTATGGAGTACCGTATAGAGGAGTCTGGATGGCTGGGTCCAAATTCTGTCCCGCTGTTGCTGTAACTGCACTGGTAAATTATCACGTGTTGTTTGAGACCACTGAGAGATGGGCCCTGGAATAGGATCCCCACCCCGACCCTGACACCTCAGAACCAAACATGTTTGTCTCAAATTGTCCTTCCAGGCCCCTTGGCTGTGATGGAATGACCTCCCAACTCTGTGGCAAAGAGGGAAAAGAACAGCAAAATAGCCCAGGTGTAAAAACACCGTGCCCTTGAGGACAGCTGGAGGTTGTTGTCATTTGTTCTGTGATATAAATGTGCCTGCAGTAACCAAGCAGAGAGTGCTGCCATGGAGACTCAGCCATGGACAAAAGCTTAATCAGGAACTCAGCCTTCCCCAGTGGGTTTCTGCGGGATGTTCGGGATGTTCCTGAGCCCCTGATCCAATGACAGTGACTCTGTTGGGATTTATTCTTTATCTTAGCAGCCTCACCCAGAAGTCTGGGACCCTCAAGCAGAGGCTCCAGTTGTGTTTCAGTTCCCAACAGCTCCCTCGTCAGTGTCTGCAGGCTGAAGAGTCTGTTTTTCTGTTGTTTGTTCTTTGACTATTTCCTCCTAATGGCTGTCTACTTAGTAAACTCACTCCTTAAAAAACTGAGAGCTCGGCGACCACAGAAGAGCTGGAGCTGTGTTAGAGCCGGGCTCGCCAGCCCAGCTCTGCCTTGGTACAACAGCGGTGGTGCCTGCATGCCAGCCCAGCTCGCATTTGATGGAAGAGTCATCCGTCTATGGGTTACTTTCATTGGTTAATAAAGAAACTGCCTTGGCCCTTTAATAGGACAGAAAATTAGGTAGGCGGAGTAGACAGAACAGAATTCTGGGAGAAAGAAGGCAGACACTTCAAGCAGTCGCCATGCCTCTCTTCTCTGAGACAGTCGCCACGAAGCCAGCCACCAGGTCAGACATGCTGAATCTTTCCCGGCAAGCCACCACCTTGTGGTGCTACACACATTATTAAATATGGGTTAAAGCAAGGTTTGAGAATTAGCTAATAAGAGGCTGAAACTAATGGGCCAGGCAGTGTTTAAATGAATACAATTTGTGTGTTGTTATTTTGGGGGCATAAACTAGCCAGGCGGCCGGGAACAGGGTGGCAGGAACGCGGCCCGCAGCTCCATCTACACGCATTGGTACAACCCATGGTGATGCCTGTCTCATTGTATTCATCCCAGCTGTGCATAGCACACAGTAGGTGGTATATAAACTATAGCATGATAGTCAGGAGTCGCCAAGGGAGGAAAACCAACAATAAAAACTTTATGAGTTCACTGACATAGTCAGAGGTTGAGTCATCCCACGGTGGCCATCTTGCAGGCTGGAGGACTAGGAAAATCAGTGCAGCTATGTGAAAGGAAAGGAGGGAGCAACAATGCAGCCCAGCCTGAGGCTGAAAGGCTGGACCACACCTCGGGAGTCACTGGGATGAACCCATATTCAAAGGCTGAAGGGTCTGGAGTCACAGGTCCGCAGACAATCGCTGCAGTAAAAACCGTGCCTTCTTTGCTAATGTTGGATCTGTGCACTGTGGACTCCCTCATTCCATTTATGATCCTGTCTGGGATTCCAGGCTATCAGGCAGTGTTGTCTGCCCTCATGCCTTTTTCTTACCCAGGTACCATTGGTCTTTGGAGACAGCTACACAGATATATCCCAAACTCAGCTTTAGCACCTGCTCTTCCAGGCATCTTTTATCGTTACTTGTATTAGGCTGAATACTTTCCAATCTGCAGATTACAATCACATTCAGCTTAGCCGAAGAAGAAACCTTTGCATTCTCAGATGCCCAGGAATGGTGAGAAAGAATCATTCAGACGGAAGCTCTCCTTATTACACTGTAAACACTTGGGCAAGAGAAGCAGCTATCGTAGGCAATTATCATAAATATTCCCCAGAGTTGCAGAAATACAGAGAGAATCAAGAGCAATCAAAATATTCTTATCTTCCATATAGAGTGATTGAAGACTGGAGGAAAAAATGGCACAGACAATCGTGTGTTGGGAGGTGGTGCAGGCATGGGACAAGCTGAAGCCAGGACAGACGATCCAACGAAGACTCTTTCTGAAGAATATGTGCCGTGCCCTTTATCATCGGGGCTTATTTTAGGTTGTGTGCCAGTGTCGCACAGGAGAGAGCAAAACCAAGCACTCTAAACCTGATGCTTCTCTCCACAACGGGGGACACAGTGCCAGGTGTCTTTCCTGACAGTTTCTGCTTGTTTTGATTCCAGAAGCATCACAGCCTGCGCAGGTATTGGGGAGCTAAAGAGGCCCCCTAGGGAATGTGGAAAGAACAGATAAAGTTGTGACTTAATGTGTATTATTTCATATGGACTGGGCCATGTCAAGGACCCCAATGCCTCAGACCCATGAGAGCGGCAAGTCTTCCTCTAGCATGAAGCTCACAGGGATGCCAAAGTGCTCCTTTGGTCTCAGTGCAAATGTTGGTAGTGCGTACAAAAACTAGCAACAGCAGATTCCTCCCCACGGATAACTGCGACCTGGGACAGCTTGCCTACAGAGACCTCTTAGCAAGACTAGCCGAGTCCTCCCCGCTAGTGCAGCATGTAATAAGATGCTCAAGTTCTGGGTTGTTGTGTAGTGAGAACAGGCCACCAGATTTGGGCTTTTCTTCATCTATCTATCATCTACCTACCTATCTATCTATCTATCTATCTGTCTGTCTATCTATCTATCTATCTATCTATCTATCTATCTATCTATCTATCTGTCTGTGTGTCTGTTCCTTTTTCATTTTCTTGTCACCCCAGTCAGGTTTCTAGGGGTAACTCATACTGGTTACCATATACAGGTCTTGTTCCTGCTAGGAGAGAGTAGAATCTTTTCATGCATTTGCTAACCACATCTCTACATAGAAAGACAGAGCCATTGATTAGAATCTGAGACTTTGCTCAGTGTATAGCCTGCCTGGGGCCAGGAGAGAGACACAGCTTCCAGGAAGACAGCTCTGGAGCCAAGAGCTTCCGAACAAAAGGGCAGTTGAGCTGCAAAGTTCTGTGGAGGTGGAGACAAGACAGGGCTTGCATGGGTGTCTGGGATTACACTGGGACGAGAGGGGAGAAGTCTGTGCCAAAAGGAACCATAAATAATCTGGCTTGGAAAAGGGTTTTTGTTGTTGTTTGATTGTTTTTAGTATAGATAAACAGAGAGAGAGAGAGAGAGAGAGAGAGAGAGAGAGAGAGAGAGAGAGAGAGAGAGAGAGAGAGAGAGAGAGAAATACTAGCTAAATGATGGAGATAAATATAAAAAACTACATGATTCCTGGGTAGAATGATGTCTTAGTCAGGGTTAGTACTGCTGGGTTGAAATACCCTGACCAAAGCACCTTGGGGAGGAAAGGGTTTATTCAGCTTAAACTTCCACATCACAGTTCATTATCAAATGAAGTCAGGACAGGAATTCAAGCAGGTCAGTAACCTGAAGGCAGGAACTGATGCAGAGGCCATGGAAGGGTACTGCTTCCTGCCTTGCCCCATGGCTTGCTCAGCCTGCTTTCTTATAGAACCCAGGACCACAGCCCAGGGATGACACCACCCACCACGGGCTGGACTCTACCCCATCAATCACTAATTAAGAAAGTGCCTTACACCCGGATCTTCTGGAGACATTTTCTCAACTGAGGCTCCCTCCTCTCTGACAAAGAGCTTAAGTCAAGCTAACATAAAATTAGCCAATACAACAGGTTATAATTAGTTTAAAAATATTTTTTTTGTATCTTGTCTGTGTGTTTTAGCTTAAACTAAAGATAAAAACTGCATAGTTTGTGCTATAAGATAGGCTTAGTACTACTTAGTACATATTGATCAAAACTTGTATTCTACATTAAAGAATGTGCATAGATATGGAAACTTCCCCCCCTCCACACACACAGATTATAAGAGGATATTTCTAAATACCATTGATGTGGGTACTGAAGGCACTGTCTTCACCACGGACATCAATCCTCCAGTGTCGGGTTGTGGGACTCATGGTTTAGAATCATTCTCTATACTGTTTATAATAGGGACAATCCCGGGAGAGGGCCCTAAGGAGAAGCCTGTTACCTAAGCTCCTAAAAAGCATGCATTCAATTTTCTTCAAGAATCATGGATATGCTATGTGCTTTGGGATTATAAGCTGTGTTTTAACAAAACTATAGAAAAGGAAGACTAAGAAATTAACCCCTTCTCTCACTGCAAACAAGACACCAGAGAAGTCAGTCCACAGCATCACTGTTTATGACAGTGTCCTTTATCTGAATGTGTTAATCCCTCTCTCACCATTTCCCCTGGCCCTATCAGAGCAATGTGCTCTTCATGACACCCAGATGCTTTGGACAGATTTCCTTTCATCATTGTACTTTATACCCAAAGATAAGGTCTCAGCAGTTCTTTTAAAAAATATTTTCAATCCAAAATTCATTATCTCATAAGTGCTAATCACTTCCAAAATATATAGGAGAATACATGGATATTGCATTTACATAAAATGGGAAATTCCAGAAAAAAATTTAAGGGCTACCTTAGAAGTTGGAGGAACAAGAAAATAACGTATATTAATTTAGAGAACATGTGTAGCTTACCTATAAGAAATTTCAAACATTCTTTCTCAATACAAAGACATATATTCTTAATACCTCCGCTCTTGGTTTGTGGATGTGAATTTGGGGTGGTAGAAACCCATGTGAACTGGATTCTCCCTGGGGTTTGTGGGGGAAGGTATATAAAATGATTAAATCAGAGGGGAATTCTTTTGGGACATTGGCAATTAGTAACGTTTCGTGCCAGAGGCACCAGCTGCTTCTCCAGAGCGTTGTCTTCCAGAGTACACAACTTCCCTCCTTTGCCACCCAGAGAGTGGATCCCCGCTACCGGGATGCTTCCACTTTCTAATAAAGCCAGGCTGGTTTTTCATACACGAAAAGACATGCTCATCTTTAAGGCAGTCTTGTTTGTTGGCTCTCTGTGCTTAGGTCTGTGACTAAATGCTGGCCGACGATAAATAAACAGAAATCTGGGAGCCTCTGATATAGCCACGGATGTCTATGAGTCCTCTCTGTCTGCAGCATCCACCGTCAACACTATGAGGACACAAGGGATGGTAGATGGTAGAAGACCCAGACACAAGCTAGACCCTTGAGGAGTTTGGGAAATTGCTGCAACAGTGCTGGCCACATACAACACCTGGTTTCACTTAACTAAGAGAAACACCCATGTCTACCTTGATCAAAACAAAACCACTTTTATTTTTAACTTGCTTTCACTTGTAGCTAAGCTAGATAAAGGGCAAGATTCAGTGTTTTGATTTTTTTTTTTTTAAAAAAATGTACAACAGACAAAAAGAAAGAGATTCCCCATAGGCAGATGGAAGAGTGCAGAGTCTGAATGTGGCCCTATTACAGGGACCCCAAAACAGGTTCTGGATCTATGTCATTGGTTGATGAGGGTCACTCAGAGCTCTTTGGGGGTCATACTACTTCTGACAGTTATTAAGTGTAACAGAGTCTGATGTCATTGGCCCCTTTTGGTTTTTGTAAAAGCGGTGGAGAGCTTCATAGAATTAAAATGGCTCTGTCTTTTGGGACAGTCATTCCTGAGAGGGAAAAGGAAGATGTACAAGATTATAATGATTATAATGATTATAAAGATGAGGATGGGAGTGTCTCCGAGCCAGGTAGATTTAAATAAGCCCAACAAGACTGTCATAGCTACAGAGAATGCCAGCTCAGGGCAAGCTTTGCTTTTTCTCCTGCTGAGAACTTCATTTGCATGAGTGGAGTCTAGAAAGGTTCTGACATCGTCCTCAGGGTTGTTTACTTCCAGGAACTGTCGTTGACATCTTGCCCATCACTAAAAGCCTTCCTTGTTCTTTGCTTCATTTATCATGAGAAGTACCAAACGATGGCTTGTAGGCGCAGTCATAGCTTGAGAGATCAAGATACAATTTATGTTTCTAAATGGTTCAAATTAGAATTAAGAGAATTAAGAGAAGAATAACAATTTGTGACAAGAAAATTATATGTAACTAACAACTCAGTGTCTATAAATAAAGTGAAATTTGATACAACAATTGCTACTCATGTATACATTGTATATGACTGTCTTCACAATACAGGGCAAAGTTAAGTCTAACACATGTGTGGCACTGAAGCCTCAGGTGGCAACTTCCTAGCCCTTATAGAAAAACATTTACCAAACTTACATCCAGTGTAATGTATATAAGTCTTCAAATTCAAAAATATAATCCTGAAATCAGAGAATTCAAAGAATATTTAGTAAGCTCATTGTCTCCAATGTATTCTTGGAGTCTTGGGGTTTCTGTTCTGAAGAGACACTGAGACCATGGCAGCTCTGGTAAAGAGCTGAACTGTAAAGCATTGAATTGTTCTGGCTTTACAGTTTCAGAGGTTTAGTCCATTATCATCATGGTGGGAAGCGTGGCGGCGTGCAGGCAGACATTGTGCTGGAGATGGGAGTCCTAGATCTTGACTTGGAGGCAACAGGAAGTCAACTGACTGTCGCACAGACTGAAGCTTGAGAAGAGACCCCAAAGCTTACCCCTCAGTGACACACTTCTTCCAGCAGGACCATACCTATTCCAATAAGGCCCACATCTCCTTATAGTGCCAATCCCTTTGGGGGCTATTTTCTTTCAAACCATTACACCTGGCCAAAGCCAGTAGTTTCATTTTTTGTAAACTACTACCATTCGTAGATAGCCATCTCCAAGCATCTAAATATTGCAATAGCCAGTTAACTCAACTGTTTGCTCCAAATACTTACTTTCAAATGCTGTACTTCAGTCTCACTTTTACTCTTTGGTGAACATGCTCGGATGCTGACCCGTGCTTGGAAATACTTAATTACTTGACGTTTTCTTGTCACTTCTTGAATGACAAGATTCCTTTAGGTACTTTTACAGGCAGTTTATAGAATACCACAAAGTTAGTAAGCACTAAAGAGCACAGAACTGTAGAAGGAGTTGTGAGCGGGCCTGCTTTTCATCCCGCCCGGATCCCACATGGCTAGCTTTACACCCGAAATAACAACACACAAATTGTATTCATTTAAACACTGCCTGGCCCATTAGCTCTAGCCTCTTACTGGCTAACTATCACATCTTGCTTAACCCATTTCTAATAATCTGTGTAGCACCACAAGGTAGTGGCTTACTGGGAAAGATTCAGCATGTCTGACCTAGTGGCTGGCTTCATGGCGACTGTCTCGGGTCGGAGAATCATGGCAACTGCCTAACTTCCCTTCTTCCCAGCATTCTTCTCTGTCTACTCCACCTATCTAAATCCTGTTCTATCAAAAAGCCAAGGCAGTTTCTTTATTAACCAATGAGCATCCTCCATCACAGAACCGAACTAGAGAGAAGTTAATTAAACTTCTCTAACATACACAGCATGTAAGAAGCCAGTTGGGATTAAAACTCAGCATGGTTCCAGAACCTGAAATTTTGTTATTCTGGTTTCTAAAACTTCAGATAGTTTCATTCTGTGTGTCAGGCTTTTAAAATATGAAGATGACTAACAAATTCTGTGTATATGCAATTTATATGTTATATAAATATATAAACAAATATACATAAAATAAATATACTATACTTCAATATTATGTATATGTATATTATATACATAAGAGAGAAAATACTCAAGGCATATAAAACACATTCTCACTGTATTTTTTCCTCTGCCTAATTATTTTAATTTCTAGGTACCCTTGGAATGGTAAAGGATTTAAAAAACTATTTATTATAAAGAGACAGACAGGAGTCTAAGGATGTTTAACCCAGAGAACAGAACTCTCATCAGGGAAGCAGAGGAGCAGTTCTAGAATTTCCAGGCATTTGTGAAATCCAGAGGAAGCAAGAACATTTCCCCTGCTGCTCCACTCTGCAGAGCACAGAGACATATTTCCCAGTGGCTTCCAGGAAAATGTCTGTGTTAAATACGGTCCTCCAGGCAGCGGATGCCGAGACATAATTATATAGGATTGGGTTTTATAGGAAAAATGCAAGTGAAGACAGAGCTGGGAGCCTGTAAAAACAGATTCAGACTTGGGGGGAGACAGAGAGAGGGGGAAGGAGGGAGGGAGGGAGGGAGGGAGGGAGAGAGAGAGAGAGAGAGAGAGAGAGAGAGAGAGAGAGAGAAATCCTTTTTCTCCCAGAAACTCTTCTGTCTTAGTCTGATTTATGATCCACACACTTGGAGAATGAAGGCCGAGGTGAAGCAGCTGGGGCCTTGGCCAACTGTGCTGTGGTGATAGGCAGTGTTCAAGTGTGTTAGGATGACTTCTAGTCTCAAGCACCATCGCTCTGTCGAGTAAATCCAATCCCTTACTTACAAAGACAAACCTCTACGAATAACCCGAGACCCCTCAGCAGAAACCCTTAAAGTAAGGAAATCATGGGTTCATACACTTTAAGCATGGGGATCAAGCAATTGATAATCAAGATTTAAAATAAACCCAGAAATAAAAACCTTCTGTGATAAGCACAAACTAAAACAAATCATGATCAGAAGCAAACACTGTGAACAAATGCTCTGGAGTCTACTGCTCTTTAAAGAGGAAGAAAGATACTAGTGCATACCAGCAGATCACAACCACCTGTAACTTCCGGGTTGACACTTAGTCCCAGCATCCCCAACGAGATGACAAGAATTAACGTTGGTGACTGCACTCACATAGCACATGAGCACACACAATTGAAAAGAAAACCAAAAGAGTATATCATAATTATGAATCCATCTCCACTGAATAATGGTGCATTCAGCCCATAAAACCAAGACTTAGGAGATAGATGAAGATACACTAACAGTGAGCAACATCACTCTCAAATGGATAGGCCAGCTTCAGAGGGTAACCAGTTGATGAGGAAGTGGACTTAATGCCTATGCATTGAACAGTCTACCCAACGACTATGGAATACACCATCTTGGTAGAAACCCATCATTTTTCTCTAAAATAGACCACATTTTAGGCCATAAAGTATGTCTTGGAAAATGAAAAAAAAATTATTGTATCTTATTAGATACTTAATAGAATAAAATTAGAAAGCAACAGTAAAGAAATTATGTACATATATCTTGAATAAGACCCCATAAAAGATTAATGAGTGTGTTACTTTGAATACAATTGACCCCACAACCTCAAAGGAAGGGGCACTTTTGGGAGGTGTGACTTTGTTGGAGTAAGTATGGCTTTGTTGGAGGAAGCGTGTCATTGTTGGGGTGGGCTTTGAAGTTTCCTATGCCCAAAATATCACCCAGTGTCTGAGACTACTTCCTGCTGGCTACTGGTTAAGATGGAGCCAGCACCATGTCTGCCTGCATGCAGCCATGCTCCCCTCCATGACTGCCTGAACACCACCGTGTCCTGCCACGAGGACAGTGGACTGAGCCTCTGAACTGTAAGTGAGCCTCCCACCATGTCCATTGTCTTGGTCAGTTTCTCTAAGCTGTGGGTTGTGGGGAGGAAGGGCAACTGAAAGTCTTGGTCTTCTTAGGAAGGTAATGAAAGAAGAACATCCGTGTGATGGAATTTTTACCCAGTCTATCTATCTAGCAGCTGTGTGCCTGCTTTTCTATAGACTAAGAGCTCTTTAAATCCATGGGGACCACCTGCTTCCATAGTTCTGGGGACTAAAGAAGAAAGAACAAATTATATTTCTGTTATTAATGGCATGCGTTCCCAGGCCTAGTTTTAAATTGTCTCATGAATTGTGCATGAACTGTTCATGCTATAGTAAAAACACAATAATCACAAGAGCTAGTAATTATGGGTATTGCATGTGTTCCTGACACTGGGTTTTATATCTAGGCTCAGACATGACATCCTGCAGAGGCCTGTATTAGATAAGCATGTTTTTTTGTTTGTTTTTGAGACAGGGTTTCTCTGCAGTTTTGGAGCCTGCCCTGGAACTAGCTCCTGTAGACCAAGTTGGCCTTGAACTCACAGATGTCTGCCTGCCTCTGCCTCCCACGTGCTGGGATTAATGGTATGTACTACCACCATCTGGAAGAAAAGCATTCTTATATGCTCCAGATTAGTTATGAAGACATCCATGTTTTAGGAGGCTGAGAAAGTTTTCTAGGAATATAATAGGTAATTGGCTGGTTGTCTTATTGTGCAGCTATACAGTGCCTTCTCCCTCAAATTTCTACCATAGCCATCTCCCCTATAGCTTGCTGCCACAGAGCGTTTCAAATGTCTCAGGACCTACGCTCTTCTGGCTGAGAATGGGAACACCTGGTGTCTTGGGTACTGTGCCAATGCCACCCCAGCAACACTGGCCTGAGAGGACCACTGAGCGCACTTGAGGCTGATGGTGGAGACACCTGGAAGAGCTTGTTGGTCTTACCATCCAGTAACTGCAGGTAGCCAAATACAGTATGGTTTTCGGAAATACGGCATTTGGCTGACCTTGTAGGAGAACTGTTTGATATATCCATTTTGGTTGCCTGGTTATGTGCTGATACTCACCAAGATCACACAGAGCTGGCATGTTAGGGAGCCAAGAGACAGACAGGGACTAAAATAGCAAGGGCTCTGCAGGGACTTGGAATGGTCAACTTAGTTAACTATGTTATTTTTTTATGATTCGTGTGTCCTCAGTATCATAGAGAAATGATGAGAAAGATTATATTTTGAAAAGCCACAATGAATATGTAAGATTCCCACACTAGAGCCCCTTAAGTATGAATGGAATGCATTTACAATGAAATCCTTGCATACATCATTTACTGTGTTGTCAACGGTACAACCACTGGGGAAGAGGCATGGTTACATATGCATATTTTAAGAAACAGGATTCATATGACTTCAGTAAGATCTAATTTGATTGTGTTGCAGTGTATGCATGCATCCAGGGTCATTCATGGAAGTCCTACTGTGGGTAAGGTACTCTACTATATTTTAATAGACTTCTTTGGTAGGTCCACATTCTGCATTCATAACAAGTTCTCAGATCTCTGAGTGGTAAGGTAGTTATTGAAATTCAGACAGAAACTAAAGGACGTAGTGTACTGAATCTTCTTGATCAATAACTCAGGGTGAGTCTGAGCTAGGATGGGTCTACGCAGAGGCTCCCAACCTTCCTAAAGTGCCAATTCCTTAATACAGTTCCTCATGTTGTGCTGACTGCAACCATATCTCTGTTGCTACCCCATGACTGCAATTCTGCTGCTGTTGTGAACAAGGAGGCAAAGGTTTGCCAGAGGAGTTGCAAGCCGCACATTGAGAACCACTGTTCCAGGGGAATGCTCGTGCCAATTAACGTGAGTGATTGGTCACAGCCATACTCCCAGCACCTGCAGCTGAGTGCCCGAGCCTTCCCTTGCTCACCAAGTCCATGGGTGCTGTGGTCTGTGCAGCTGGAGTCAGTTCCTACCTGCAAGGATCGTTCAGACTCCTAGACCTAAGGGAGAACCTGTCATGAGTAGTGACCTGAATGTTGTTCCTTGGATGAAGTAAGAGCTACCTGTTCCTTTCCACTTTAAGCAGTGGGTATGTTCTGCTTTCTACCACAATGAGCTGGAGAACAAATTCCCCAGACTTAGCAGTGAAGACCAGTGGCTGGGCAGCCAAAAGGGTGAAAATGAACCTTGTGTGAACTGTGTAAGTTTATACATAAACAATAGAAGTCTGGGCTGGCAAAATGACTCAGTTGTTAAAGCCTAGGTTCACAACTAAAAAAGTAGAAATTCATGGAGCAACGGAGCTCAGCTTGACATGACGCCCTCTCCATGAGGAGATGGCTTTCTCAGGAGCCTGGGAAGCCATGTGGCTCTAGCGTTGGGCTTGTCTCAGCACACACCATCAAAGCCGCTTTTCTATATTCGTGCCACGCTTGAATGGCCCCTTCTTATTTGCCTTACGGGGCACTCCACATTCCAATTCTCATTGATTTTCTTTTTAAATGCAAGTTTTTCTTGTGTTGGGAAGTTTTTCTCTGGATTTGGTTTATGGGGCGGGGGGTTCCATGAACTCCTCAAAGCATTTAGTTCATCTCCATGATGGAATTTCCAGGGCCACTTTTCCAATATTAAGAAATAACGGGAAAGCTTACGCTATGGCTAACATGAATGGAAAATGTCAGGACGTGCACCTGTGTGTTCCCTCTTTAGCATTGCCTGCCCCATCCAAACCATCATCTGACTTTCATTAAAATGTGACATTTATCTTTCCAGAGTGAATTTATCTCCTTATCATAAGAATAGAAAATGTTACAATTTGCTGCAAAATAAAATAAATACAGAAAACATAAATAATAATTTTAACGAAAGCCATAGTTTTAAAATAAGACCTTTCTTAAAACCACAAAGCACTGAGGTTGAGTTAAAAAAAGACAAAAACCCTAAAATGGGTTGTGAGCCAGTAGTGTAACCTGCTGCAAACTGCATGCTTACACATGTAAAGCCCTCAGTATAATAAACAAATAAATAATTCTAACATTCTGTGAGAAGCGTTAGAACGAAAGCAGCTCATCAGACACTGTGGTGTGGACTTGGATTTCCACATACTGTCTCCCATGGCTCGCCAGTGAAGACAGAAGACACGAACAGATGTTTGTTACCTTGAAAGTGAACACAGTAGACTTTAATGGGTTGTGTGAGACAGTCGTTACTCAACTAGGTTTTTCTTTTCTTCTCTAAATTAGGTGTAGACAAGTCCACCAGTTGAAGATTCAGGTTATAACAGGTGAAGCAAGCATGAGTCTTCAGGAGATTTCCACCATCCCAGACCAGGCATCAAAGCACAAGATGGACAGCGGATCCTTGCTTCCTCTCTGTCCCTAAATAAAGAGGACACACTCAGTCCATCCAATGTAAAAGCTAACCGTGGGTACCTTTCATGGTTACTAACCTCACAAATGCACTGGGCCTTGAACTCACTGACCTGTGGAAAGAAGGTTTTGGGGGGAGTAAGAGTGGCATTTCCTCTGGGAGAGCAGTCAGAACTTTTAACTTCCGCACCAACTTTTTAGCCCCCCCACCCAGTCTTCCATCCTTATTACTCAAGATATCAAAATATTCAAAAACTATCAGACCCAGCACTGTTAGATTGACTTTCTCAGCTAAGGTATACAGGTGAGAGTATTACAGATAACAGTCAAGATGAAGGTGGTATATAAAGAAAAGTCTAAAAACATTAAAAAGTTATAAAAAAGACCCACAAAGATAATTGTGAAATATTGAAAATAATCATCAACAAAGAAACGATAAGACTATGTCATTATGCAATATGGCGATGTGTTTCAGGGGGCCGCTTGTTCATCCAGGCCACCCAGAACCAAAATAATCACAAAGAAACTGTATCATTTAAATTATTGCTTGACCCATTAGTTCTAACTTCTTATTGGCTAACTCTTACATCTTAATTTAACCCTTTAAATTAATTTTACTGGGTAAAATTCCCAGTGTCTGTCTCTGGCAGATCCATGGCGTCTCTCTGGCTCTTTCCTTCTCCCAGACTACAGTCCTGTCTTCCCTGCCTACCTAAGTTCTGCCCTATCAACAGGCCAAAGTAGTTTCTTTATTTGTTAACCAATAAAAGCAACACAAAGAAAGAAGGACCTCCTACACCAGTGATGGATGGCAGCAAAGTTCCATCTTTGTATCCGTGTCAACATGGTCCCACATGTACGTCACACCCTCATCCAGAAGAGAGACTTAATGCAAATCACAGGAACTGTGCTGGACCAATGGGTATGAGCCAATGTCTAAGGGCTGCTAACTGGACACTGGATCCTAGGGCACCGCCTAGAATCACAGTACGTGTGCCTACGCAGAGGTAGACTCTAAGGGTGTTCAGCAAAATAGGGATGGCTTTCCTGAGAAGGTGACAGGGCAAGTGATGTTTACTGCTCTTGTGCTTTTCTTCAGAAATAATTTGAATATTTACTAGGAACATGCGATTAGCATTGGGCATCGTGACTAGTGCCTGTAATTCTGGTGTTCAGGAAGAAGCAGAGGCAGAGGGTTTATAAGTTCAGTCCTGGGCTATATAGTGAGATTCTGCTAGAAAGAAAGGGAGGGTGGAAGGAAGGAAGGAAGGAAGGAAGGAAGGAAGGAAGGAAGGAAGGAAGGAAGGAAAGAAGGAAGGAAGGAAGGAAGGAAAGAAGGAAGGAAGGAAGGGGAAGGGAAAGGGAAGGGAAGGGGAGGGGAGGGGAGGGGAGAGGAGGGGAGGGGAGGGAAGCTGTATTTACACCCAGAAGAGAGAAACAAAGCCACAAAGCATATAAGCATATTTTTAAAAAGTCAAAGGAACACTACAAAAATTAGTGGTTGTAACCAGTAGTTAGATTAAAAATGTGAAAACCGTTTTAATTCCCAAGAGAGTATAATGGGTTTTTACAAGGGAGAGCAGTCAGTGGTCTTCTCTTTAGTTACTTCTGTACTAGTTGAAAGACCTACAAAAATACAGACTCTGAGCAGAATCCCCCAAGATACTCAGATAAAAAGAAAAACCTCAGTATTCAATTCAGACCAAATGTCTGAAACGTTAGTCTAAATAGTACCAAATGTTGAGCTGTTTTCTATCATGTATAAAAAAAACTATGTAAATGATGAGGCTTCCATTTGTCATGCAGACACTGTTAGAATATGGAGAAGGAGCCCAGAGAGGAAGCAGGGAGGCAAGGGCATTTGGTTTCACACCTGTCTTTTCCATGACATTTGTATGCAAGGGAAGTAACACTGTCAGTGATGTCTCAACACAAAGAACATTTAAATGTGCAGGACATATCAGATATGGTGACAGAATGCAAACAGGAGTCCCTTGTTGGAAGATTACACCACATTCAGATGCTACGTGTGTATTCAGCTTCCCTTTGCTATCTCTGACACCAGGTGTGTGGGTGTCGCCCCCCCCACACACACATGCCAATCAAAACAATCCTCGAGCAGATTATCCAGGGAACGTGAGCCTGTCTCCTCCAGTACAATTCAGTCCTGACACGGTTCACCTGAACAGAGTTTCAGATCCAGCGGGTTAATGCATCTGTCCTAATTGCTGGCCCCCCACCTCAGATACAGGTGTAACCGTGCTTCTGAGTAGCCATACTTGGCATGACTATGCATTACTCTTTGGAGTTGATTAATTCGCTGGAGTGGTTCAGAAAATTCAGGAAAACACTAGAATTACGAGTCATTGCTAAAGGATGCAAGGGGCTGGAGAGAGATGGCTCAGTGGTTAAGTGCGCTTGATGCTCTTCCAGACAGAATTTGGATCCTGTTTCCAGCACCTACATCAGGAAGTTCACAAACACCAGTACCTCCAAATTCCAAGGAATCTGAGGTCCTCTCCTGGCCTCTTTGAATACTATGAGTACACAAAGCATATTCAGACAAGCAGGTAAATACATATTAACATAATAAATAAATAAATTAATTAATTAATAAGAAATACCTAGCAAATGATCTGAGAAAAAAAAATAGAGATGAACAGCCAGAAGGAAATAAACAGCCTGGGGAAGGAACACTGGGTCCCGGAGCCCCTTTGCTTGCCTCCTGACAGCCCTGAGAATTCTAACTCTGACTTTTCCTGTAACTAGTCCCCATCCTGAAGTACCCAGGAACTCCCAGCCACCTGTTACTCTATTACCATCCAAACTACTTACCACGCCCCAGATTCAAAGGCTCTAGGAGTTGTATGCCAGAAAATGGACACAAAGCAAAGTACGTGTATTTCTTATGTAGTAGAGCCACCAGAGGTTCGCGCTATCAATCATTCTCCCTGAGTGCGTGTACTGGACATTTTGTGAGTGGGAAGGTTAAAGAGCAGCAGACAGCTGAGGAGAGCTGGGTTTTGACTTTAGGAAGAACGCATGACCCTCTGCAGACACGAGTCTCTGCAATGAATGGGGGTTAGCAATAATTTGAAAGCCAAACCACATGCACACAGAGAATATTAATATTCAGTAAGCAGTCATGATTGCAGCCACCCAGTTCTGAATCTGCTGCGTGAGTGTTCCCAGCCTGCTATAAGACAGCGCAGCTGTTCCATTAATGGGAGGGAATCCAGGGCGCTATCAAGGAATAAAAATGGTTAAGTTTGATTAGTTCTGGTGGATGCCATCTTCAAAATGCGACTAATTCGATAATACCAGAGCATTTCTGAGGGGAGAAAGAAAATAAGGATAATGTTATGTAAATAGATACATTATTGTTTTCATCTCTTTTGGCACTAACCATCCCCGGAGCAACCCAAATGGCAGCGGGGGAGCGAGAAGCGAAAAGGAAGCCTTTTCTCTCTGGAGAGAACTGTGCCATGAGCTGACACTCTGGGCCAGAAGGTGGAGAGTGGAGCCAAGGGGGCTGGCATTCTGCTCGTAACTGTAGTAATTCCTACTCACAGAATGTGTGGTACATCCCGGGCCCTTGGCTGGCAGGTTCACACCCATTATAGCGTTTAATCTTCACTGCCACCCCACACAGTATAAGTACCGTTATCGCAGTCATTTTGTAGATATGGGGATTGAAGCTGGAAAGAGTTAGGTAATGTCTCAAGGTCATGCTGCCCGGAAGTGGAATTTGGACCCAGACAGGCCTGAGACTCCCATGACCACAGTGTTCTATTGTCCCCTCAAATCAGCTAAATAAGGAGGCCTGTATTACAGATAGCCCAGCGGGTGCCTCACTGTCTATTTCTAAATCAGAATGTGTGTGTGTGTGTGTGTGTGTGTGTGTGTGTGTGACTTCTAAATATTAGCCACTAAGCCAAGCGAAGGCCATTTTTTTGTGCTGTTGTCTTTAAAATACCCTGCTTCTACCTGACTTTCTCCTCCGCTGCCTTGTTCTTACAGATGGCCTGAAGAAGAATTCAGTAGATACCCACTTAGAAAGTCAGACAGGCTGGAAAAGGCTTAACCTAAAATTTGATTTTGAGTCCAGCAGCATGGCTGTGGTTTGGAAACGCATTCCCTGGAGCAGTGATTCTCGGCTTGTGGAGTCATGACTCTTTGGGGGTTACCACTAGGCACCCTGCATATCAAATATTTGCATTCTGATTTGTAACAGTAGCAAAATTACAGTTATGAAGCAGCAATAAAAATAATGTTATGGCTGGGGGCTCACTGTAACATGAGGAACTGTAGAAGGGTCACAGCATTAGAAGTTTGAGGACCACTGCTCTGGAGGTTTTGTATCAAAGGTGTTACCCTGACCCTGGCACTAAGGACAGATGAAGGAATCCCTAAAAGATCGGCCCTAATGAGAGGAAGCTACGTCACATAGGGTGTGATCCTGCAGGGGCCATTAGGACCTCAGGGACTTGCTGTTTCTGTTTGTTCCCTGGCCAGGATGAGCAGCCCACCATGCCATGTGCTCCTCTGCATGACGGGCTGTGTAGCCACAAACCAAAGCAGCAGGACCAACTGACACCTCCGCAACTGTGAGCTGAAATATGCCTTTCCTCCTCCTGAGTTCAGTGTTTTAGGGATTCTGTTATGGTAACAGGAGACTGGCAAACACCCACAGTCAGTGTTCTCCGCAATGTTGAGTGATTTGAACACAACCGAGGAATGTTAAATGTTCCTGGAGGTTTGGGTCACTGTTGAGGTCAAAGTTTTCCTTGCTCAAATGCTTTGGGGAAAAAAAAGGACTTAGGCCAGGCTTTGTTATCCTAACCTACAAGAATATGTTTGGAGGGTAGATATCTTTTTGTTCTTTCTCCTACTGAAGGCACGTAAGGTAAATTTATCTAGACCTGCAGTTCTCAATCTGTGGGTCACGGCCCCTTTAGCAAACCGCAGTCTCCAAAAATACGTACATTATGATTCATAACAGTAGCAGAATTACAGTTAAGATGTAGCAATGTAATAATTTTATGGTTGGGGTCACCACAACATGAGGAACTGTATTAAAGGGCATTAGGAAAGTTGAGAACCATTGATCTAGACCCTTTGACATTTAGTTCTAATTTTACAATAAGGTATATAATTATCTATTCTGATCTTTTAGAAAATGAACTCATAAAACACAGGAGTGGCCATTTTTTTATTGTGTTTGGCTGTGTTTCCATTCCAGGGAAGAAATCACTGGGATTCGTTTAAATGGAAGATTTGGGATGCTCTCAAGACATCTCCAAAGTGCCCACAAATCTTTTAATAAATTAATCATCAAAATTCATCCTAGATGACTGAGATTTTATAATAAATCACTCTGAACCATCTTGCTACTGAACATGGTGTCATCATTTTTATGTATAACAACAATTTAATAATGTTTTATTGAGTGATGATCAGCTATATTAAATCAGGAAGGTGCCAGAAAACCTATAGCTTGAGGATCAGCCCAAGTGTGTTATCTTAGGAGACTGGAGCACCCTCCTCTCCTTCAGCTCCTACTGTGAACTCCTCATCTCCACTTTAATCTTCATATTTTATCCAGATTCTAATTCTCAGTGCCTAACGGGATTCAGACTCTAACATTTGATTAAGTACAGATGACTCATCAATACAACGAGATAAAAATCTCCTGGGAGTTAATAGGCAAGTTGTGAGGAATGTCTATTTAGAAGGAAGACACGTGGAATTGATGGAATGAACCGCTTTCTCTATTGCTGAAGTTAAAGGACGTGCTGTTCTTTTTGCTTGATAGAGGTCACTCAAATATGAGATTAGCTTTTTATTGCATATAAACCATCCTGGGCAAAGTTTATGTACACAGCAATATACAGAGAAAGAAGGCATACATGCTACAATCCCAAGGATTTAGATCAGGAGAATATAAACATATAAATAAAGAACCACGAAGAATATAAACTATATGAAATGTCTCTGCAAGTGATCAGTTGTGACGATACTGAGAGAGCAGCATTTGCTTCTAGATAGAGAAATTGGGGAGGCTCCCTAGAGAACGTACAATCCAGTTTAGATAGACCTGGGAGGAGGGTATGGAGCCAACATTAGTCACATAACCAGGATATATACCTCTTCCTGTATCATTTAGAGTCACTCTTTCCTGTATCATGGATGGCTCAGGAAAAGCCAATTCCACCCGAAGCTCCCAGGAAATAGTAGAGTGCACCTTCATGCCAACCACAGCCACCTGTCCTCTCCATTCCCCCTCTCTATCCATGTAAGCAGCTTGCCTTCGATCACTTCCTGCACAGCAGTTCTCTGGAGAATAGTATCAGTGTAACCATGGCCGTGTGCGTTCAGTGGGTCCACACCACTAAAGAGCAAAGACTTAGTTCATCATTGATCTTAAGATTTTGGCATTCATTGAAGTTCTCGTTCCGTTCTCCGACTGCCCTTGAAAAGGATCTAGCTGATTCCTGCAGTCACGGAGCATGCTGGCCTGAAGATAAACGACATATAAGGGGAGGATGAGTCCTAGGAAGATGAGGTGCAGAGTTTGAGCCCTGTTCGTGCTGTACATGGGACAGGATTCACCTCTCAGTCCTGTGCTGTGCAGTCTCAATGTGTCAGCACTTAGAGTCAGCTTTTCTCCAGCTCAGTGCAGATCATTCCAACTATTGTCCACAGTGCAGTAGCCATTTGCTGACTGCCTTCCTAGGCTATAAAGTCTGTAGCAGTGGCCATGATAACTCTCTAAACCTCAAGATCATTTCCACGTGTATGGCATGGCTGTCATTACACCCTGAATGGGGCAGTGGGGGCAGCTAGACCTGGGGCCCAAAACTGGCCCACACTTCTCTGGGAACCCAGGCTTCCTGATGCTGCACGTGGATTGGATTTTGAATATTTTGTTCACTTCTTCTCCCTGTCCACCTCCTAGGAAAAGGTTTTTGAGAATTCTACTGATATGCCCACCCCTTTGGATTTGTCCTTTGGACCTGATTCTAGCAGAGTTATGGTGGTTAATACTGCCAGTTTGATGGAGTCTAGAATCATCATGCCGCTGGGAATGTTTGTGAGTGATTTTGGTGACACCAAGTCATGGGCCGAGGTTCTGGACTAACTAAAAAGGAGATGACCTGATTACCAGCACTCAACAGAATCAGAGGTTTCTCCCTCCAGCCAGTTTCTAAATAACTACTTAAAGGCTTAATGTTACTTATACATGCTTAGCTGATGACTCAGGCTTATTATTAGCTAGTTCTTACATCTAAATTAATGCATAGTTTTAATTTATGCCTCGCCATGTGGTTCATGGCTTGTTACCTTATTTTTTTTCACATGTCTTTCTTCCTCGGCAACTGGCTGGTGTCTCCCAGATTCTGCCTTTCTGTTCCTATATCTCTGTTTAGATTTCCCACCTGGTTCTATCTTGTCTTGTCATAGTCCGAAGCAGCTTTATTTATCAACCAATGAGAGCAACACATACTCACAGCATATAGAAAGACCATACCACAACACATGCATCTCTCTCTCTCTGCTTCTGGACTCCAGACACAATGTGACCAAACGCCTTGCCTTGTCTCCCCTATGGATAATCGACTGTGCTCATAAACCATGAACCCAAAGAAACCTTAACTTCCTTGCTAGTTCTAGTGTTCTGTTCCCATTATAAGAAAAATAATTAATAATGAAGCCAACACTAACTATACTCCTGTTACATACCCACCAAGGTATGACTAGGGTAGGAGGAAAGGCCCTTGGTGAGTATCTAGGGGGCCACAGTAGGGTTATCTGAGGTGGACCACTCTATCCACATGCCTAGACCAGGGTTTCTTCCTCTGGGCCAGGCCTTTTTCTAATACCCCCTCCCTGTCACATAGGCTCCCATGTCACTCATCCCTGAAGCGATCCACTTGTCCCTCTCCCCGCTAGAAATCTAGGGATGGAACGTTGGTGGGAATGAGTCATGTCAAGGGAGGCCAAGGGAGACGGTAGACAGGCCAACAGGTGTTTTTTATTCTGAAGTAATTACACCAACGTAGTCAAGTCAGAAGGAGGAAAACCAGACCGTTCAACCATGTGTGGCTTAATCCCACCTCCTCAACAAGAGATGGGCTTAAAAAGCAGACACAGAGAAGACTACAAAACAAAGAAAAATAAAAACAATAGAATTATGAAGGATCAAAAAGTAAACTTTGTTCCCTCTCGGTTTCCAAATTCAGTCCATAGTGTACGCTTACTGTCTCATTCTTGCCTGAGATTTTTGCTGCATCCACCCAGGAACTAACACCACTTCCTAAGTCTGGCTTTCTTCCTGTGTCCAGGACAAACCAAACTCATTGTGTACTGGGGCCTTTGCACCAGCTGTCCCCTCTGCCTAAAGTGCTCCTGCTGCTTCTAAGCACGTGTGGGTCCCTCTTCCTTGACCCTCAGCTCCTTCAGAGGGAACACTGCACTAGTTAGCCAGCCTGGGTGCCTGTCCTCTCTCTCGCTGCCCTGTTTGACTGTATGAGCCTAGCGTCGTCTTCTAGTCTTCTAGTTGGTTAATTTTCATAGGGACACTTCTCTTGAAACACAAAATAAGCTTCATATGAGTTCTGGGCGTGTGGTTTCATTACTACATTCCCAGTATCTTGTGGGACCCCTATAACTGTACACTGTATAAATGATTCATAAGCAATTTGGCCACAAAACTTTTAAAGTACTAAAATATTAAGTAATCACACATACATATGTTTTGTTTGTTTCTTTGTTTGTTTTTTTGTTTTGTTATTTTGAGACAGGGTTTCTCTGTGTAACAGCCCTGGCTGTCCTTGAACTTGTTTGTAGACCTTCTGCCCATCACTGTCTCCCAAGTGCTGGGATTAAAGATGTATGCCACCATGCCCAGCTTTAAATATATTTTTGATGATTAGCAAAATAATATAAATTGTTATGGTTTTCTTTTCTTTCTCTTTTTAAAAATCGAACTAAACAACACACTAATGGCCCAGTTAATGGGCACATTAATATTGTCACATATTTTACAGCCTGCCTCAGGTCCTTACTTCCTACGGGTTGTTGGTTGTCTGTGGTAAAGTGCTAAGCTGGTAGAATAGCTCGTCCAGGCTCACACGCTTCGGCATAAATGTTAGCATTTCTTCCAGCCGCTTCTAGTAGATGGCTATGCCTATCAAAATGAATTCTGAGTTCAGATGGATGTTTTGATTGCAGCTGCAGCACTGAGGTCAGATGTTCACGTTCCAGTCCCAAGTTACAACCGTGTGTGTGTGTGTGTGTGTGTGTGTGTGTGTGTGTGTGCGCGCGCGCACGCACGTGCTTGCATGCACATGTTTGCTTGTGTATAATAGAGAAATTCCTGGGAAAACTTTTGAGATATTTATTTATTTTACATGTGTGTTTTGCCGGTATGTATGTATGCGCCCTCTGTTTGAGGTCTTTCTTTGTTTATTTTACGGGTGTGTTTTGCCTGTGTGTATTTATGTGCCCCATGTGTGTTCCCGATGCAGCAGAAGGTGACGGTCCCCAGAACTGGAGTTAGGGATGGTGGTGAGCCACTGTGTGTGCTGAGATTTGAGTTTGGGTCCTCTGCAAAGTCAGTAAGTGCTCTTAACCGCCGAGCAGCCTTCCTAGCCTTACTCTTGCCTGCTTAACGGCCGTGCTCTTATCCAAAACCATACGCATCTTTGGCAGTAGAGGGGACTGAAAACCGGGCCTCATGAAGGTGAGGCAAGCGGAGAGCGTAACTCTCAGCTCTAAAATACTATTATACAAAACTCCTATGGAAAATATAGGACTATTTATGTATTAAAAGCGGTGTCTCCTCTTCATGAGAGATAAAAACAATATATTTTTTTAAAATAAAATGTACTCAAAACAACTCAAGGAAAGAACTATTATGCATTGGTGTATTTTTCTCAGTGCTCTAAAAAAAAAAAAAGGCCTGGGTGATTTTGAGAACAACATGGGCTCTTTGGGGGTGTTTGTACCAGAAATGCCTTAGGCATAAAGAACAACCCTGGGGAACTTTAAGGGAGTGTACTAAAACTTTTCTGTTTCCCCTTTCCCCAGTGGCAGTTTGAGATCAGCGCTCTTAAAACTGAGTCTGGGTTTCCAGAGCGACTTTTGTCCATGAAGCATCGTTCTCCTTCAGTTACTAAGGTGACACTCCCTTAAGTGGTGTGTAAGGAAGGATGAGCGCCTGCGTCACTGGTACTTCTGAAGGCCTTCTGATGGGAGCATGAAGCCATGCTTCCATTGATGACAGCCTGCATTGCCTTCGCACAAGCCCAGCCCATTATGAAAAGTTCCCACTCATCGCGGAGAACGAAGGCCAAGCAAGCTCAGCAGAGTGACAAAGGTCAGGACTGTGATGCAGAGAGCCTTTTGCCACATTTATCCATTTCCTCCTGGGCTGTGCCGTCAATCACAATATGCAGTCGTGACTTTATGTTTCATCATAATGAATGAATGAGCGCGTACGTAACACAGACTCATTTTCCTCAATTGGCTAGTGAGTTGTTTGAAGTTGCCTCTGGAATCCATCAAGGAAAAAAAAAATGTGTTAGTGTTAAAGAATTGGCCGGTCTGAATAGGTTAGGTATTCAGCTCAAATTACAAAGATAACAGAGGTTCCGAGGAGATACGTATCTTACTGTCAATGAAACTTGGAAATGAAATGATAAGGAACTTATATATGTTCACATTTACTGAAGGTTTTTGGAGAGAAAACAACCTTAGACTTATTTTCTGATGTTGTAATAGAATATCACAGTCTAGAGACTTTATACACAGGAGTCTTATTTGGTTGTTGCTTCTGGAGGCTGGGAAATCCCAGATTAATGGGTCACATCTGGTGAGGGATAACTTCCTGTATCAAAACATGAGGAAGGCCACATATGGGAGAGAGGGAGGGAGGGAGAAAAGGAGGGATGAGAGAGAGAGAGAGAGAGAGAGAGAGAGAGAGAGAGAGAGAGAGAGAGTTTCTTTGTAGCCTTGGAGCCTGTCCTGGAACTAGCTCTTGTAGACAAGACCTACAGAGATCCACCTGCTTCTGCCTCCTGAGTGTTGGGATTAAAGGTGTACACAACCACCCTGCCTACACTCCCATTTTAATAAGTAAATCATTCCTACCTTGACAGCTCCAATCAGCTTAGGAGAAGGAAGCCGGCCACAGTTCTTAGTGCTGCTCTGGGACCAGCACATGAACTCCGAGGGACAGATTGTGATATTGCTCAATAATGCACACACTGTTGAGTCTGTTATGTCAAAGAAAAGCTTTTCTCTTCCCCTTTCTTCTCTTACTCCTTGTTCTCCATATTTTCCCTCTTTGTTTCTAATTGTTTTATTATTTACAATGCATGTAGTAGGGGTTATTTGGGGATGCCATTTAAAGGAAGCCCCTTTAACATAAAAATATGAGGGGAATTAACAGCATCACAGAATAATTGTAGGAGGCCTGGAGGTCTTTGTGCTTACACAACAGTGCTAGGGGAACCTGGAATCTTAAACACATGTGGTCTTTCCTTCAAAGGAAGGGCTATAGAACCTGTTATCTGACCAGAAGGCTGGGAACAGATGTAGCTAATAGCCTGGTAACTTTTGTGTTATCTGTGTGGCGGGAGACCGCACCTGCAAGACCCTTATTATAAGCGTGTTTTTCTCGGTCTATCTATAGAACCCATTTTTTATGGATGTTACAGAGTTTCAATGTAGTCATCACTGTATTTAGCTTACTTTGTTCCTCAAAATGACTTGAGTATGCTTTGCTGTACATGTGGGATCATCACCAGGAAAGCTTTCCCCAAATTGTGCCGTGCTTCAATATGCCTAAAATAAACTGATTGTGGTCAGACTCCAGAAGTTGCAGTCAGCACCAGCTACTGAGCTGTGTTGAACTGAACTTCTTACCTCCCATCGTGGCTCTGCTGATCGTTGAGATGGCAAAGATCCCCGCCAAACAGTCCGTTAACTTTTAAAATATTTTCCAAGTTCAGAATATTGAATCCAGCACGATACAGTTCCAGACTGGGCAATCCTCCTTGATCCCAGAGAATATATACTTCTTTACTAAACAGACTGTAAAAGTCATAATGGACCATTTTTAATTAACTAAGGAATAAGACCAGAAAAGCCAATATGTGATAAAAATAAACAAAAATGTATTTTAAGGTATGCTTGAATTTAATAAATCTCAGCAAAATTTGTTCATTTAATTGAGTGGTCTTGCAGGGAAGCTATGCACTTTTCCCAGCAATCGTGATTATTTTGAGATATTTTTGTACTGTCTCTTCAGACTTAATTTAAGAAATACAGCACATTTTTCTGGATATGTTAATGCCAGATCTTTCATTGAGACTAATTAGAATTAGGGAGGTAGGCAAAAGTCATTTGTTTTTTAATCAAATTTGTGAAATAATTGATGAACTACCGTTATAATGTTTGGAAAGATTATAACAACAACAACAACAACAACAACAACAACAGAAGCAACATGACTTGAAGACACAAAACCAGAAAAAGCTGTACTTGAGTGAGAGCCGGAACTTTAATCACCTCATTGTCTCTAGATTTGTCAACATTCGGATTTACTTATCCAACAACCATAGGCTGAGGCCCTCAAAGTGCCAGGCACTGTTGGGGCAGCTGCTGCTCCATCATCAGCCATAGCTTCCCTGCCTTCATGGAGCGGACACTGTGATGGGCAGACAGCAAAACTAAATGTGTATGTATAACACACACACACACACACACACACACACACACACACACACACACACAGTAGAGGAAGGAGAAGAGGAAAGAAAGAGGTAGAAAAAAACAAAGTCCAGAGGACCAAGTGGCAGAGTATGACATAGCTTCATTTGAGAGAAGGTTCTTACTGAAGAAGGCATATGTCGGTCAGGGTGGGGAAGTGTTTAAGGTCATGCCTGTCTGATATTAGGAAACTAACCTAACCAGGATCTGGAACACTGGTTTTCTGGAGAGAGGCTGTGCACTCCAGGAAGGTCTAGGACAACAAGATGTGCTGCTTGTTGTGGTCGGGAACAACAGGCAGGTGGATGGAGTCAGGTGAGGCTGGTGGGAGATGGGAGCAGAGACTATTGAAGGCTCAGGGACTATGGAGTTGGCAGGTTTCATAAAGACATGGAATTAAGATGCCAATTGTGGTGGCACATGCCTTTAATCTCAGCACTAGGAAAGCAGAGGCAGGTGGAACTCTACGAGTTTGAGACTAGCCTGGTTTATGTAGTGAATTTAAAGACCACAAAGCATTCATCAGAAAGTGGCATTATTTGTAAATAGAACCTTTACAGAGAAAATCAAATAAAAATAAAACAACTGGAATGGGTCCATTCAAAGTCACTGCTATCCCTATTAGGGGAGCTTTGGGCAGGACTGACCTTCCCAAAGGAAGCTCTTGCAAAGAGACTGAGAAAATGTCACGTGAGGGCAGAGGGCTGGAGGGAAAAGTCTACAACTACATCTACAAAAAAAGGAACCACAGAGATTACAGGCAAAGAAGCAGAAGCAGGGAGAGATTGAGTCCAGTGGCCTCAGGAAGATACAGCTCTGCTGTCACCTGGCTTTCCGGCCTCTGGTGTCCTGGATTATGAGGGGAAAGTCACTGTTCCTTTAAGACTTCAGTTTCTGATATTGGGCTATCCCCAAACTGCAAGGGAACCTCCTTCTCCCTACCCAGTGTAATCTGGGGACCCTTCCTCTCTCTAGTACAGTGTAGTCTGATGCTTTCTGCTCCTACCTCAGTCCTGCTGTCTCTATTGGAACAAATACCTCAGTATCAACAAATTACCTGTGTAATGGTTATGAGAGCCAAAGTTACATTTTAAGTTTTAATTACTGAGCCTTAGAGATTGTAAAACAAAAATGTCTCTGACCTGCAAGCCCCTTGCTCAAGGACAGATAATTCCTTAAACGCTGGAGGCTATAGTTTATGGGAGATAACAAGCCACGTGTTTTCATTCCCCTAAACAAGGTTGTTTGACCAATCTGCACCGGATGTGATTGATCATGTGGGCAGGAGGTTCACAGGCAGGAAATATGTCAGGATGTACGCCTGCCCTGATTAGACCTGATGGGGAATACTTAGGCCGCTGCAAACCCTGATATGGGGCCACTTTCTGGAAACCAGAGTTGGACCTGGTCAGAGTTCATCTACCTGACAAGTATTTAATTAAAGCATGTTTCGAATTTGGCTTTAAATTGTGGTAGTGGTTCTATTCTCAACTGTTGGAATTAACAGGGCCTTGATAAGGTTTGCTAAGGTTCATTTTCTCTGCCATCGAAAGTGAAGCAGCACACACCACATGCACACACACACACACACATAAGTATGCATGCATGCATGCATGCACATACACATGCACACAGAACAAGGGGATCCAGAAACTGGGGGTTTAAGTGGCTTAGGATGTGTCCTCCAATCATTTCTGATTGATCAAGTTAGAAAGAAGAGTGGGCCGATTGGGTCACAGCTAATGTCCAGGCAAGCCAGCTGGAACGCCCTTTCCCTAAGGTGAAGATAGACACCTGCCAGGTCTTTGTCCTGGCTAACAGCAAAGCTGGAAGTGTCCCATCTTGTTTAGATACACCCTCTTTCCCTGTCTGCCAGTCTGGGTGCTGACCCCACATTCCTTCAAATAGTATCTTCTCCCTTCCTGTCCTGCACGCCCTCCTCAGAACGCTTCTGAACAAAGCCCTCCCTAGCCCCCACTCTAAGTTAGCACCCCACTTACACTCATGACAACTTACTGAAGGACTCAGAATGCCTACTCTGCTTCATTTTCCCCCAGCGCTTTCAGCTATTGCTCAGTATTGCTCCTTCTTTCCTGCCTGTCCTTCCTCTGTCCTTGCTATATTCCCAACCTAGAAAGCACAGTTCACAAACAGGAGGCTGGTTTATTGATGCTCACTTTAAGCTCAATTCCGTAAGATATCCTGGGATGTAGTCAACACTCAATCAATATTGATTGACTGGATAAGTAATCAAGGCACTAATTAATCTT
Source organism: Arvicola amphibius (assembly GCF_903992535.2). Lineage (NCBI taxonomy): Eukaryota > Metazoa > Chordata > Mammalia > Rodentia > Cricetidae > Arvicola > Arvicola amphibius. The sequence goes on from NC_052063.2 coordinate 41,227,786, forward strand.
GAAGATGTGATTGAAATTGATAAGGACCTCCTCAGAGTCTTTGAACTATGGGGTGCTTCTGCATTTACCCGAGTCTGCCTCACCGTCTCACCTGTGGCTGCCGCCCTCCTGTCCTCTGGTCCTGTACCAACACAGGTCCCTTGCTCTTCCTCTTATAGCCGCCCACTGATGGTAATACATATTTTTCTGTTGCAGTGGAGAGGCTGTGTGCCATAGAAAGACAGAAAACCCAAGAGTGGGTGGTTGACAGACGCTCATGTCTGGGCTGAAACTCTTTGATCTCCTCTCTCCTGGAGTTTCTCCTCTGGACGCCTTTGACTGCAGACCTAGTAGGTTCCTTCCTATTTTTGTTCTTGTTCACTTTCCTCTCTGACCCACGTGCTCTCCCCAGGCCAAGTTACACCTTGTGCACAGGATCACAAACTTATCATTTCCATCGTTAGCTCACTTTGTTCCATCTTTGCTCCCCAAACTCAGCCCAAACAGTTCGCAAATTATCTTCCTACACAGACAGTTTCGTCTCCTAGTATAACTCTGGTACCAGCTGGTAAAATTATTTATAATTTTATCACACTTCAGAGAATTAGCTCATTTAATCGCCGCAATAACCAGCTAGTGGAATAAATCCTGTTATTGACTCTATCACCCGTGAGAAAAATGAAAGCGGTCAGAACCTGTAAGGTGGTCAGACACTGCCAAGGACAAACAATAATGGCAGTGTTAAAGCTTGAACCAAAATACTGAACTTGTAACATGAAAACAATGTATGTTAAATACACATATAAGTAATATGTAATACACATGTGATACTTGTGTTTGTGTAAATATTTATATATTTTAATAAACTGTCTAAATTATACATGATTGATCTCAAGATGTAATCCATTTCTCTCAATTATTATTTATTTTGTTCTTACAGACTAGTAAGTAAAATGTAATCAAGATATACAGTTCATTTATATTCTCTTGTCAACACTGGGCAAGGGTGGATGACTTTAAGGGATACGAACTCTGGAATTAAGCACATTTGAGCTCGAATACACATCAGAACAGGTACTGCGTGGGCATATGAATTTGGACAAGCCTCCTGTGATGGTTAGTGTGAACTGTCAAATTGATCGAATCTAGGGTTGTGAAGGAGATGGGCCTCAATCAATACTTGTGGGAGATTTTCTCGATTGTGTTAGTTGATATGGGAAGGAACATTTTCGTTGTAGACAGGGCATCCTAGACTGAGCATGATGGGAAAGGGAGCTGAGCCCACACATGCACTCATTCCTCCCATTTGCAGACTGTGGATGTGATGTGACCAGCTGCTTCCGACCCCCACTGCCCTGTGTTTCCCACCGTGATGGATGGTGACTGGCTGTGAGTTAAAATAAGCCCCTTGTCCCCTAAGTTGCTTTGTCATAGGTTTTTGTAACAATTCAAGACAAGAAACTAAGACCCTTCTTGACTCTGAGCTGTGGTCCCTGCGTCTGTAGAATGGGGGTTTCTGGGCAGGTGCTGTGCAGTGTTCAGCAGCGGTCAGGAAATGGCCCTACTGTTGCCTGGACAGCATTAATGGAGTCATGGACATTAAAACCAAGCACCTGCTTTACCGTTGATGGCAACTTGTCTTCTAGAGAATCGAATAAAGCTTAAGAAATTTTATTTTCCAGATTCAGGTGAAATGTTTAACTGGTTTCTCCCAGAGTCATCAGTTTCTCATGAGTAGCAACTCTGCCATGTTGCTTAGCAACAGTCTATCTTCCCATGGCCCTCAACCACAGGCAAGGCACTGTTGGTAGCACCTGGGAGCTGAGGTCTTATTCTAGAGGGAGAATGTTTTCTTATGTAGGGACTGAGGTCATCAGGATAAAGAATGAGCTACTGGTTATTTTGATAACATAGTCTTGCTATTTAGAGTTTCATAGGAGGATTTTTAATAAATATGCAGATCGTGGCATTTTAATATTTTGGATATGGTATTCTATACTAGAAATAGCTATACTTTAAAATATTTTGTCCTGTAAAATGTGAGAAGTTACTGGGGAAATGATCTGATGTTAGAGAAATGAGATCTGAAAGTGGAAAAAATATTTAACAATTCCTGATTTTCCCCAGTGTAGTTGGGCTTAAGCTCAATTACCAAAAACTTAGAAATTTTGTTTTAATGGATAGAGTTGTTGGGGTTCAGCCTCAATGGGTTTGTATGTTCCAGGGTAGGGGCATGTGGATTAGAAATGTTAGGCAAGAGGAACAGAGATGAAAGAAATACAGACATCAGATAGAACCAGGAGGACTATCCAATATATACTGAATACTGAATATGCCCACAGTTATTTCCCATGTGCTTATATGCCCACATCGAAAAGAGGGGGGAAGAAGCCAAAACACTGCTTTAACACGACACAAAGGGCAAACAGAACAATTACTTACTTCAGTACCTGAGACATCAAGTCACTATTTCCTGAGTTAAGCATTCTGTTCTTTATATGGGACATGCAGTGACTGCACCTTACACCACATATCTTGTAGGCAGTCCCTCCCTGGCTCAAACTTCTTGCCTTAAAAATGAAGAAGCAGGAATAGCCTAGAATTCTTTGGCCCTTGGTCAAAATGGAGTGGATCCACCTCTATGGGCCATCTTAATATCCAAAACACCAAGTAACCACACCCTGGGCCAGGATCTCTTGTTTGTAGCCACACCTCAGGTCAGACCCATTGTAAATGACTTTGAAAGAGTAAGAGTAGAGTCAAACTCTCTGACCTTTTAGTCAAGGGGGAGCAGACCCACATCTGTGGGCCCCCACATAAAATGGTAGTAGTTACTAGGCTATCAAGCAACCTAAAACTCATTATTACTTAAGCATAGCACTAGCAAAAATGGCTAGGGAATGTCTTCTTGCTTTTCTAAGCTCAGCATGGAAGAGGTACCCATGGGAAGTAGAGGGACTGAAGTTAGGAGAGATTAGAGTTGCAGCTCTGAGTCCCATGGGGATGACTAGGTTGTCTTCCAGCTTCAGTAACGTGGAAAACATGTGGCAAAAAGAGATTTAGAAACCAGATGTATTTACTTATACCAGTACAATCGTTTGTGTTCTATCATTGTGAGTAAACTGACGCCCCTCTCTGTAAGAATGGATTTGAAATCTACCCAAGATCTGCACAGAACTGGACCCATCAACATCCTCTCAGGGGCTATGGAGAGGCTCACCAGTGCCCACTCTTAGAACATGGAAAGTTGTGGGGAAGCCTTGGGCTAAGATTGGATGAAATAAGCAAATTCATTTTGACCATGCTCACATTGAGATCCCAGCAGACTACTGTGGTGAATATATTTGACAGAGAGAGAGGAGAGAGAGAGAGAGAGAGAGAGAGAGAGAGAGAGAGAGAGAGAGAGAGAGAGAGAGAGAGAGAGAGAGAGAGAGTTCTAATCATTTCCGGAGTTTGGGAGTTCAGATTCTGGAACTGGAATTGTGGGCTTTTGTAAAATTTTCTTCCAACCTCACCCATTACTTTTCACTTAATTTTTATATTTTTTTCTCTGAGCCCATAGTGGACACTAGTTATTTCAATATATTTTAGCTATTCTTTTTTGTTTGTTTGTTTGTTTTATTTGGTAATTGGTTTTTTTATTACTTTATAAATAATACCAATCAAAATTTCCACTTCCTCCCCTCCTCCCACTTCTCTCTAGCTCCTCTTTTTTTGTATTTGGTAATTTTTTTATTACTTTATCTATTCTTTATGACAACAATGAACATAGCCAATGACAAAAAACTTCTATTGCTAAGCACTGGTTATATTCCAGAAAGGGATCAATAATTACCAGTTTAATTTTTTTCCCTTCTTTTTACCAACACTTTCCTTTGGCAGAAACTTGTCCACCATGATCTCCAGTTCCCTAGTGTTCTCATACACTTTGGTCCTTATATATCAGCCATGGGAGGTCAAGATTTTTTCTGTTTCCAGATGACAAGGTAGAAGTCCCATGATGCTCATTCCTGTACCAATGGCTGATTTTCCTCCTAGCACTGAAATACCTAGATGACTGATGTGGGATTCCCCTTGTATGCTGTGAATATATTTTATTACCATTGGTTAATTAAGAAGCTGCTTTTTGCCTATGGAAGGACAGAATATCCAAGGTAGGAAATCCAAGCAGAGATAGAGGAGGAAAGAAGGAGTCAGAGAGATGCCATGTAGCCACCCAAGAAGCAAGAGGTAGCAGACTGCTGTGGGACAATGGTCCTGTGCCTGTAAAGATTTGTCACTTGTATTATTTTGATAAAATGCTGAATGGCCAGTAGCCAGGCAGGAAGTATAGGTGGGGCAATGAGAACAGGAGAATTCTGGGAAGGAAAGGCACAGTCTGCGATTGTCAGTCACCCAGACACAGAGGAAGAAAGATGAGAACACCTCACTGATAAAAGATATCAAGCCACATGGCTAACATGACAAGAATTATGGGTTAATATGTAAGAATTAATTAATAAGAAGCATGAGCTAATAGGCCAAGTAGTTTATAATTAATGCAAACCCCTGTGTGTTTCTTTGGGACTGAACGGCTGCAGGACCTGGCGGGACAGAAACCTCTGTCAACAGCAAACCATGAGCCTTGGGGTAAAACATAAAATAATAAAAATGAGTTAATCTAAGATACAAGAGTTAGCTAGGAATATGCCTGAACCATTGGCCAAACAGTGTTGTAACGGATATAGTTTTCGTGTGATCATTTGGGTCTGGGAGGCCTGAGTAATGGTTCTCAAACTGTGGGGGCCCAACCCCTTTGGGGTTGAGTGACCCTTTCACAGGGGTGACATATTTGTACATACTTACATTGTAATTTATAACAACAACAAAATTTACAGTTATTAAGTAGCAACTAAATCATTGTTTGGTTGGAGGTCACTACAACATGAAGAACTGTGTTAAAGGAAACTTGAGAACCACTGCTCTATAACATATGAGCTAAGAATGGCTGAGGCATTTTAAGTGCTTAGAAAACATCAACAATCTACAATATTTGCTGACATGAAAATATTATACAAAATTTATATTTTAGAAATTACTGTAGCTCATGTATATAAGCTATATACTTATATATTTATTCTGTCTCACAGGGTTGTGGCAGAAGGGTCAAAGTTCAAGACTAGCCTGGCCTACATATCAAGACCTTATTTTAAAGAAACCATAAAAGCCATAGAAAACAGACAAACAAACCCCAAAACTAGGACTACTACTAATATTAATATATTAATAGTTGTGTAAGAACATGGTTATGCTCACTTCTTTCACTCTTTTATGTGCTACAGTGGTGGAATTTACAAGCTGCAACAGAGACTCTGTGAGCTCCCAACCCCAAAGCAGAAATATTCACATTGCAATCTCCATAGTGTGAAGAGAGTTGGAGTGTGTCTAGCTGGGGTCCGTGTGTTGAAGTTCAGTCTCTAACATGCGCATTAAGAGGGGGAGAAAGTTAGTCTGATTGTGATACTTAGAAGCAGGGCCTGTAGGAGGTGGACAGGATCAGGGCTGAGTTCCCACCATTGAATGCAAGTGGTAAGAAGGGAGAGAAGAACTAGAAGAGATAATAAGCATATGTAAGACAGGTTCCTGTCTCTTCCTGTGTGATGCCTTATGCCTTGGGACACTATTAGTATCAGCAAGAACACCATTACTGGATCTAGCCCACAGCCTTGGACTTCCAGGAGGTAGTGAGGTAAAATAATGTTTTGAAAGTAAAGTAGAGGCTGGAGAGATGGCTCAGTTATTAAGAGCACTTGTTGCACAAACATAGAAACCAGAGTTCACACTCATGTGACAATCCAGGTATTAGTCCTGTGACCACTCGGGTCTGAGGAAGACAGAGACAAAAGATTTGGTGGGCTTGTTGGCTGCTAGTATAGTTGGAAAAAAAACCTACAAGTTCCAGTTCCGAGAGAGAGAGAGAGAGAGAGAGAGAGAGAGAGAGAGAGAGAGAGAGAGAGAGAGAGAGATTGGACTCAGGGGTCAGAGAATGAAGGGAGTACCCGACCATTTTGGGCCATGAGCACACAGGTGCATACAACTTCATGTATACATGTTCATATACCATATGTAAACCCCTCCCTCTCAGATACAGGAATACACACAAAAAAAACTTAACTCTGCCTAAAGAGTCTCATTACAGTAACAGAGTACACTGGTCCTTCATTAGTTTACTGTTCTTACATGATGCTTCTTCTGGGTTCTTCATTTATGGAAACTCTCATTGATGTAGACAGACCCTCAGGCTGGGGTAGAAAAATAAAAAGGCAGAAGCAGCGCTCCCTCGTTCTAAGTTATGACGGGGCTGTGAATCAAGTCCAAACTAACAAGATGGGAGCACCTGTCACCTGTCAAAAAGTGACAGAACATGAAACACACTAGCAAATAAATAAAACCAGGTGCGCGTATGTGGTTTACACTCCGCTCTCCACTCTGATCTTTGTCTCCCCCGAGGCTTTAAAACATTATTGTTTCTCTAATATGCAAACAAAAATACTATGAAATTTATCATACCTGAGAAGAGAAAAGAAATCTCATTGCAGTAGTTGTAGAGATGGACAGATTCTTTGAATGTCTCCATCATGGAAGCCCGGGGCATAGTGGGAACTCAGTAGATATTGCCCGAAGAAGAATGAATGGGCGAATACAGAAAGGGGGTGGGGGCTACACCAATAAAAGAAACACCGTAAGAGAGAAGAGGATGAAAGGTGCTGAGAAACTAGAGATGTGGGGCATGGTGGGAGAGAGGAAGATGAAGGAGGAAGAGCAGCCAGCTCTCATGCTCCAGTAGGAACAGAGTTTACGGCTCCCGAGGTTGTATCCAAGGTGCTACAGCTGCTTCTAGTTTTCTAATTTTTCTTTTTATGTCATCCATATCTGAAGACAGGTTGTTCACCATTTTCCACATTTTACTCATTTATTCTATCTATCTATCTATCTATCTATCTATCTATCTATCTATCTATCTATCTATCTATCTTCTATCTATCATCTATCTATCTATCTATCATCTATCTATCTATCTATCTATCTATCTATCTATCTATCTATCTATCTATCTATCTATCATCTATCATCCCTCTATCATCTATCTATCTATCATCTATCTATCTATCTATCTATCTATCTATCTATCTATCTATCATCTATCTATCTATCTATCTATCTATCATCTATCTATCTATCTATCTATCTATCTATCTATCTATCTATCATCTATCTATCATCTATCTATCTATCATCTATCTATCTATCTATCTATCTATCTATCTATCTATCTATCTATCATCTATCTATCATCCCTCTATCATCTATCTATCTATCATCTATCTATCTATCTATCTATCTATCTATCATCTATCTATCTATCTATCTATCTATCATCTATCTATCTATCTATCATCTATCTATCTATCTATCTATCTATCTATCTATCTATCATCTATCATCCCTCTATCATCTATCTATCTATCATCTATCTATCTATCTATCTATCTATCATCTATCTATCATCCATCTATCTATCTATCTATCTATCTATCTATCTATCTATCATCTATCTATCTATCTATCTATCTATCTTTCTATCATCTATCTATCATCCCTCTATCATCTATCTATCTATCATCTATCTATCTATCTATCTATCTATCTATCTATCATCTATCCACTTATCTATTATTTATCATGCATGTGTGTGTCCACACATGTGCATGGTGAGAAGCCTACTTCAAGGCATTGCTTTCTCCTTGGGTGTGTGGCTCTGTGGTCTAGAATTCAGATCGTCCAACTTGGAGACAAGCACTTTTACTCACTGAGTCATGTTTAAGTAGCTTTTTAAAAGATTTTATTTTTGTTTCTCTCTCTCTCTCTCTCTCTCTCTCTCTCTCTCTCTCTCTCTGTGTGTGTGTGTGTGTGTGTGTGTGTGTGTGTGTATGTGTGTGTACATGAGTGTGGGTATGGATACTTGTGGAAAATAGCAAAAGGTATCTGATCCCCTAGAGATGGAGTTACAGGCAGTTGTGAACTATTTGACAAAGGTACTAAGAACTCCAAATGCTGGTCCTCTGAAAGAGCAGCAAGTGCTCTTAACTACGAGCCATCTCTCTCTTCCTTATATTCTTAAACTGTTTGCAAGGACCTCTGTATCATATCATATTTGCTTAGGAAATGCATCATGGATATTATTAATCAATTAATACCTTTACTATTTTATTATTGTCCTTAATAAATTTAGTGCTTACTGTCATCATTGCAATTTCTAATACTTATTTACTATTTATTTCTCTTTTCAAATAGAAAGTTAGTATTTTGACAGACTTTGTCTTTGACTTGTGAGGGTATGCCCCTGATTTTGAAGATCAGACAGCCTCTGTGTGGCAGAGCGGTTTGTAATCTTCCCACCTGTTCACCTTGACAGGTTCTTGCTCAGAGGTCCTCTCACCATTACTGTCCTATTGTCATCCTTCCCCACCCACCCTTCTCCCTGCTTTGTTCCTCCTCATCGCTCCGTGATGCTGTGACATTCGTCCGTCTCTCCGCCTCTCACATCAGTGTCTGCGGTGTGCTCGATGGCGTCTCGAACACCTTTGCTCTCTGCCATCTTCGTTCATTTCCTCCTTTCTTCACACTTCTCCATTTGGTCTGGAAGGGAATATTTACTTCTGTGTTACCATCCTAGACACTTGTGATGATGATTCTACTTCCCAGAACTTGCTCCCCCAGCCCATCTCCTCAGTGTTACGTTTCTGGCACACTTACTCCATCCCTTCTCAATGTTTCCAGCTTCCAGCTCTGAACATGAGCAAGGAGGTCAGGACTGCGAGGGGTGCACCCACCCACTGAGATGCTGGGGCTGATGTAATGGGAGCTCACCAAGGCCAGCTGTACTGAGACTGAAAAAGCACGGGATAAAACCGGACTCCTAGAACATGGCGGACAATGAGGGCGGCTGAGAAACCAAGGACAATGGCACTGGGTTTTGATGCTACTGCATGTACTGGCTTTGGAGGGGCCTAGTCTGTTTGGATGCTCACCTTCCTAGACCTGGATGGAGAGGGGAGGATGGTGGACTTCCCGCAGGGCAGGGAACCCTTACTGCTCTTCAGACTGGAGAGAAAGGGAAAGGGGAATAGGGGATGTGGGGGGAGGGGGAGGGAAATGGGAGGCGGGGAGGAGGTGGGGAGGAGGCAGAAATTTTTAATAAAAAGTAATAAAAAAATTCCCAGCATATATACAATAGAACATAGTAATGGGATAGCAATTATCTGTAGAAAAGGGACTCTGTGGTCAAGTCAGTTTGTGAAATGCTATATTTAAACCAATTCTTTAGAGTGAGACTCTCCAAAGCTGCTAATCTGCCACAAGCAGCAGAATCTTCAAAAGCAGAAAGAAATGCTTTGAAAATGTTTGGCTAAAGAACCCCTTACCCATCTCCCTGAACACAGAAATTCTTGTGTGTGTGTGGGGGGGAGTACACTTTGCAAAATGCAGCCCCTGCCCATTAGAAAACATTCTTCACTTAGGACACAGGTACATGCTAGCAAATTTTCTTCATGCTAGCAAGAAGGGATGGAGACCAGTTTGAAAAGAAAATGATGTACATGAAGATGTCTTCCTCCATAACAGACACCCGGTAGGATACTTCAATCATATTAATAAGAATTAGAATTGCAATATATATGTACATTCTGCATCTCATTTGATGTGTGTTCCCATTAAAGTCTTGAGGCTGACACTATCTTCTTAATTTTTTAGGTGATCAATGCTGGTTCAATAGTTCCACCTGGATGTAACAGTCAGATAACCAGCAGCAAACCATGAATTCCTCCTCATGTTTGAAGCAAAATCCAGACCATTTCCTTTATATACTGAACAAGGGCATAACTATCAGCCCACTTTCTTTACACACAGCAGTGAGAATGGGGACACATAGAACTGGGGGGGCAGGTTAGACCAGTGGGGGTAGGTGAATGACCAGAACCAGGCAAGGGCCAGGGTGTGGCCACACAGACTGAATATAGTCCTATGTGAGGGGCAATCCTAACACAGTTCAGGGTCCAGTATCTGCACCCATAGGAGCAGCACTGGCAGAGGTAGAGACTGGGAAATGTTCTCATGGAATACGAAAGTTTGTTTTCTGTAGCAAATGCAAAATTCTCAGTAAGAGCTTTTAGGTTTTCGGAGTGCTAACCAGTTTTAGGAAAAGAGTTGTTTTTTTTTTGTTTGTTTGTTTGTTTGTTTTTTTTTTTATTCATTAGACACAGATACCATGAGCGCTGTTACCAAGTGTTACTGTGTTGACAAGATAAAGCTGATCCTTTCAGATAAACCCACATTGTGGAGTCTCTTTGCCACAATCACAGAGCGCATGTTCCCAGGAGTGGTGGATTCCCCTCCCCCTGTTTATTTATTTGACCACATTTTGTGTGTTCTTTTGTGCCGTTTGGGTTGAGCTTCTGTGCTGTCCACTGATAACAGTGCCAGCAGGCCCGACCAGGTCAGGAAGGGCTCAGTAGCCTCACTTGACCTTAGCTGGTAGAGTTTGAGAGTCATGCTTTGGCTTCCTATCCAGAGTCCAACGTGCCAGGATTACTCTCTGAACTCTCTCCTTCTGCCATGGTAGCCACACAGCTGGGGCTTTCCCCACTCAACGCACAAGTTCCTTGTTGTGATGAAAGTTCTGAAGGTCAGGAGCCTTATTGGATGCTATACTCAAAGGGCCCTTGCCTAGGTTTGCCTTGAAACTGGAACATGATCTGTGTACCTGTCTTGATTGGCTGAAGTTTACATTGTGTATATAGGAAAACACTGACACTCCCAGGTACAAATTCCAACTTTATCCAGTTCCAGCTGTCACCTCAGATGACTTTATCCCTCTAACCCATAGAAAGAGAACACTTCTCACTTGGGAGATTATCTGTTAGGGGTGATCTGCTCTCCCTCCCTGGTCTGAGAAGGACTCATGGGCTATGGAGATATTGATTAGAGTGTTTTCCTGTTGGTTACCTGGCTTACAACTACTTAAACAGTGAGAATATTTATGGACTCATATGAGATGAAATCTAGAGTTAGGACAGCCTGGAGCTCTGTTGCTCCTACTGTCTAATGAGGTCACTAACAGCTCAGGTTCCATTTTCTGCCTCTGCATAGCCACCCACCAAGAAGAGGTCATCTGTAGTAAACCCTCTCGCTGGTGATGGGGCCATGGATAATAATGTGCCATTGGTGGCGTGGATAACGTCCTAGTCACTTTCTATCACTGCTAGTGGAAAGGATCTTCTCCCCTGACCTTTGGAACTGAAGTTCTTCCTGTTCATTTGCTTGAACCAACTTAAGTGTCGTGTTTCTCTTGACTGGTGATTTAATGGAAGATGTGAGATGTTTCTATGTTTCTGAACCACCATGGTGAATAAAATACAATGATTGCTTAAGACTCATCAGGGCTGTTTCCAATTTCTCTGAAGGCATTCAGTAAGGAAGGAACGAGCTGAATGTTAAGAATCAGATTACATTTTGTGGGGCCTGGGGATGTGGTTTTTGTAAAGCATTTGCAGTGCATACACGATGCTATGAATTTGAATCCCCAGCACTATGTGAAGTCAAGGCATGCCAATGTACATCTGGAATCCCAGGGATGGTGAGGCAGAGACATGCAGATCTGTCTAGTTGAATCAGAATGCATACCAATGTGGATGAGGGGAATGTTATAGATGCCCACCCCTAGATGAAGAGTTACAGGCAATTAAGAGAGAGGGAGGATTAGTTCTCCCCATGGTTGAACTCTCATAATGGTTATCAAACCCCACATGTTCAGCCTTAAAAATAGACACACACTGGGGCTAGAGAGATGGTTCAAAGGTTAAGAGTACTGGCTGCTCTTCCAGGGGTCCTAAGTTCAATTCCCATAATTCCCAACACATGGTGTCTCACAACCATCTGTAATGACATCTGGTATCCTCTTTCAGAATGGAGGTGAATGGGTAGAAGGAACATTGTATACATAATAAGTAAATAAATCTTTAAAAAATAAACACACACCACACACAGATGTGCATGTGTCTACATACACCACATATATGCATGTATACACACATATGCATGTTCATACACAGACACACACAGAAATACACACATATACATCTGCGCATGCACACATACACTGAGGCACACAAACATATTCACACATCTATATATATGCAAGCAACACCAAATGGAATCAAACAGTTGCATCTATATACTTTTTTGCATATGCACATGTATATATATATATATATATATATATAGTGTGTGTGTGTGTGTGTGTGTGTATGTGTGTATAAATAATTAAAGAATAAGAGACCATGAGTTTGAAAAGGAACATAGACTATGGAAGGGGTTAGAAGGAGGACAAGAAGAAGGAGAAATTATGTGATTATATTTTATTAAATAAAACAAAAATTAGTCACTGAAGTAGAGGGAAAAAAGCATCGTAAAGAGCAACATGACACTGACCACTGACTTCCATACACAAGCATGTACATGTGTAAAAACACCTCCATACATGTGTACACAGCTGTATGTACACACACAAGACTGCAGAGGTTTATTTTGAAGCCTAAGCTTTAGTTCACTCTGTCACTTGGTGATTATCACTGAGATTATCATTTCTAAACTTTGGTTTATTCATCCAAGGATGAGAACCATGAACACTACTTGTCTTTGATGGTTGGAAAGAAAATGTCCGTATACGAAGTGGTACTATTAGGAGGTCTGGCTTTGTTAGAGTGGGTGTAACCTTGAGGAGAAACTGTCACTGTGGGGTGGGGTGGGAGGTCCTGTCTATGTGTTGATTTTATTGGTTAATGAATAAAGAAACTGCTTTAGAACTATAGCAGTGAAGAATTTAGGTAGGCAGAGAAAATGGAACTGAATGCTGGGAAAAAGAAGGGCAGAGTCAGAGAGATGCCATGGAGCCATGGCCAGAGTCAGAAATGCTGAAACTTTGCTGGTAAGCCGCTGCCATGTGGTGATATACAGATTAATAGAAATGGGTTCAATTAAGATGTAAGAGTTAGCCAATAAGAAGTTAGAGCTAACGGGACAAGCAGTGATTTAATTAATACAGTTTCTGTGTGATTATTTTGGATCTAAGATAAATGGGTAGCTGGAACAAACAAGCGTGTCCTCCTTCAACAGACAGGCACCCATGTGGCCAGCTAAATCCACTTAAAACCTGGGAGAGTTTGAAAAGTAATGCTAGACACAAAAATACAGAGTTTAACACAGCTTCTTGCTGTTTGCTGGGGGCCGTACCACAGCTCCTCTAAGAGAGGTTTTTCTGACTTAGCAGCAGCAAGAGCAGAAAAAAAAAACCACACCATTTTGAAATGCAGGCTTTCTGAGATATGCAACCAGTGTGATCTCTGTCTCTTTTGGGAGACCAAGCATTTGAGTAGAGTTTGTGAGCAGACTGCTGCAGCTTGCTGAATGGTGACATGGACTGGCTGTGTGCCTAGAGATGGGGCACTGTGCATATTTCTCAGAGGCAGTGAGCAGCTCCACCATGATGGACTGGGTGGGGTAAGCAGACACTTCTGTATTTCCCCTAGCAATGGCGCAGCTTAAGTTTTTAAGAAGTGCTTAGCATTTTAGGAAGCACTTCTGCTCAGAAAATAATTACAGATATGCAATAAAGACAAATCTAGATGAGTTTCTGTGTGATTATTTCTGTACTGAGAAGCCAGGAACAACAAAGTGGCCTCTCTCTTTGCAACAATGTGGGTGGACTTTGAAGTCTCCTATGCTCAAGGTTCACCCAGTGTCACAGTTTACCTCTTGTAGAACTGACAGCACCATGTCTGCCTGCATGCCACCATGTCCTACCATGTTGATAATAAACTAGACCTCTGAAACTGTAAGCCATCCCCAATTGAATTTTTTTTTCTTTATAAGAGTTGCAGGGTTCATGATGTCTCTTCACAACAATAGAAACTATGACACTGCCCTTTTGGCTGGTTTTGAGGAGCGGTAGGAAAATTTGTGAAGTTCCTAGAGCTATGTTGTTATATGATTAGAAATGAGGGCTTACTTTCTCCACAATTTATTTGCACCCCGATTCCTGAATTCCCACCATGGAACCCTCTGGCACCTGGTTGGCTGAATCTAATAGTCACATTTTATGTTCCTTTTACATTGTACCTCTGTCTATTCAGCTGTTCATGAAGGGAAGGCTAGATAACTTCCCCAAACTGTCCCATCAAATTTAGACTGTTGAGTTCTGTGCTTGTTGCTAAGCTAGAGTATGACATCAATTTTAGACGTCAACTTGACTGAATTAAGAGACACCCAGGCTAAGCATTTATTCTTCTCAAATCTCCATAGGCACCAAGCCCACACATTTGCAGTGGATAGGGGCTCCAGTTGGCTTTTCATTTGTTTAGAATGACTGGGCTTTCCCAGGTGTGTTGGAAAGTGTGTATCCAGAGGAGCCTGGCATGTCAGTCTAGTGGACGAGTTGAAAAGATCTGCTCTCTGTATACGCAAACTTCAATACAAAGATTGAGGACTGGTGGCTTTCTGCTTTTTGCTCAAGTTTTCTGACTGCTGGCATCAGAAGTATATGGTCTCAGGTACTTTGACTCCAAGATTTGCATCAGATTGTCATTTTCTGATTACCAGTTCTTCAAGACTTCCACCTGAGAGTTAGACTAGTACACTGGTTCTCAACCTTCCTAATGCTAAGACCCTTTAATACAATTCCTCACATTGTGGTGACCCCCAACCATAAAATTATTTAGTGGCTACTTCATAACTGTAACTTTGCTACTGTTATGAACTGCAATGTAAATATCTGATATGCAGAACATTTGATATATGATCCCCCCAAAAGGGATTGAGACTCATGGGTTGAGAATCATTGCACCAATATCTTACATGGTGGTAACATCTCTAGACTTGGACTGAGCTATGTTACTAGTTTTGCTAACTTGCTAGTCTTCAGATAGCCTGTCTGGATATCTCAGATTCCATGACTGAATAAGTAATCCCCTCCTTCTATAGTTGTCTATGAATACAGCCAGTCCTGTCTCACTCGATAACATTTGACTAAAACAAAAACTATTATAGTTTGATAATTTTCTTGGTAATTAAGATATGGTGAATAACAAATATAGACAACTGGCTGGGTCCCCAGAAACCTATATCTAGAACAACCCTAATTTTTATAGAAAATATTTATTTATTTATTTTATGTGCATTTATATTTTGCCTGCAAGTATGTATGTTTATGTAAGGAAGTCAGATCCCCTGGAACTAGAGTTACAGACAGGTGTGAGCTGTCATGTGGGTGCAGGGAATTGAACCCTGGTCCTCTGAAAAAGCAGCCAGTGCTCTAACCTGCTGAACCATCTCTCCAGCCCCCAGGACAACACTAAACTTAAAAATACCTATCTGCTTGTACCTGCTTCTATATGCTAAGATAACTACTCCCAAAACTGAGGATTTGTGTTGTTAGACATCTGCTTCAAAAAGCTAGAAGTGTTTGTTTAATATCCCAGAGAATGAGATTCCTACATTGTTGAACATCTTGCTTCTCTTCAGAGACCATGGGTTAGTTTTATATATTCTCAGATATGTTTGAAATTCTATGGGTTTTAGCACTTCTTAAATAGGGGGTTTCCTTTTCTTCCATGTGACTGTTCTCCAAATGTATTAAACAGAAATGGTTTTATTAACAAAAGATAGTTGCTATACTTAGGAAAGTAATGCCATTTAGAACTCTGTTGCCAATTAAAACCTTAAATATTCAAAAATATTCTTCTATCACTTTGCCTGAGCAAGTCATAAAGTCACCCAGATAGCTACAGATGTTGCTCTGAGGCCCAAGTATAGTCTTCATGTATCTCTTCCTTCTCTTCCCAGCTCTGGGTCACGGAGTGTTATCAAAAGAATAATTAATAAATTCATAAAACAAAAGAGAAAGAAATGATTTTATTGTTTTCATTGACAACATGCGGTTTTCTTTTTCAACCTACTCAGTCATTCTAAACTGTATAAAGAACTCTGTGAATTTGTTAAATTCTCATATCTACATTTCTGATCTCTCTCTTGCTCCCTCTCTCTCTTCCTCTCTCTCTCTCTCCCCCTCTCTCTCATCTAGCCTAGGCTGGTCTCAAATTCCCAATGTATCCAAAGATGACCTTGAACATCTGGTCTTCCAGCTTCTTTTTTTATGAGTGCTTGGATTACAGGCACACACCAGTGTGGCGGGTTCATCAGTCCTGGGGATTGAACCCAGGGCTTCAGGCACACAGTTAGGCAAACACTGTCTCAACCGAGCTATACCCACAGCCCCTGAACTCCTGCTTTCATGTTCTTTGCCACAGAAGTCTGAGGTGTCATAACGCTTTGAAAATGTGGCCTATGCTTGTGGCAATGCACAGTCTGGCGTCCTGGTTGTCGGTGATCACGATCATTGAAGGAGAAACCTGGTGCCATATCTGCTATAACGGCCGGAGAGACCCGGGGCTACAATGGCAGTCTCACACGGGCATGGGGATGATAGTTGAAGTTGTGGGCAGATGGCAACTACAATTAGATGTAATTATTTCTTTTTTTTCTAACAGCAGCCGCAGCACCAGGTCCTGGATGAATGCGAGTCATATTTCAGTGAGTCCGTGGCAGGCTTTAGCTTCCCCCACATGCAGGAGCTGTGGCCTCCATTTGGGAGGATGCCATGTACCCCTTTTGCTTGGTCATAAGCACAGATGTGCTTTCCTGGCTCTGACCCTGTTGGCTGGGACACGGGTCTGGGGAAGAAGACAGTATCCCAAGGCGAGGCCCTGCCTTTGGCAGAAGATGATAGCCAGAAACGGTGCCAGACAAATGTTAAAAAGCCTGTGTCTCTCCAGAATAGTTCTTAGAGGAGCACATGTATTGTACAAATGAAGGAAAGACTCAAAGCCTGGTGGTACATAATGTTGAGGACTACCTAATAGCAATTTTAATGTACTTGTGTTACTTCTCTGCATACTGTGGGCAGTTGCTCCCTACAAGGGGAGATGGGGCCTGGAATGGATTCTCAGCAGGACATTCATGGCTGTACAGCTGGGTAGAAATTGCAAAGACTACCTTAATGACAGGAGAGATGGTTGGGCCCATGCACACACAGGGAGCAAACTTGTCCAGAGGAGATATTGAGGAAAGAGCAGTGTGACTTTTCTACCCCGGTGTCTCTGAGGTTTTGCCTAAGACTACTTCTCCAAGCTGCTTGGAATATCTAAATCTTTGAATGCCTCGGTCCTTGGTGTTTCTGCCTGGGGGTCATTACTTAAAGGATTTAACTGAGGTTTTTTTTTTTTTTTTTTTTTTGGTCTTACTTGATCCTCACGTGCACAGCCAGGGCTCTTCTGCTCCCTGCACACCAGGGCTGAGCCGCTGTGACTCCAGCCCTCCAGTCACCATAGAAGTTCTGAGCCCAGGAGGAGGGGCAGAAGGATCAAAGCTATGAAGTTGTGTGAATCTGGGCCTTTGGGGAGCTAAGCTAGATTTACATCAGTGCTTTGTGGACTCATTTCTCACTGACACATTCAGAATGCTCTTGGCGACTTCTGCTGCCCCCTTCATTCTCAATGGAGCTATTTTCGAAAGTTAATTAGCGTCTTTATGATAGTTCTCTCCTTTGCAGCTTGAGGCCAACCTGAAACTTGCCATTTAAAAATGACCCTTACCCTGGGAATGGGGAAGACAAATTTTGTTCTTTTTTTATTTTAGTAAGTTCATGTTTTACCACCATTAATGTAGTAATTAGTAACCAAATTCCTCTTTTATAATTTTTTAAGGATTTACTTTTAAATTTTTATTTATTTTGGTGATGGTGGGGAAGGATTGTATACATGAGTGCAGGTGCCTACAAAGGCCAGAAGAGGGCGTTAGATTCCCTAGATCAGGAGTTGAAGGTGATTGTGACTTGCTTGACTTGGTGCTAGTACTGAACCCCGGTCCTCTACAAGAGCAGCAAGTGCCCTTAACCAGTGAGCCATCTCTCCAGATTCCTAGATATCGTTTAAAATGTAAATAATCTAGTCTTTGATCTCAAAGAATTTATAGTCTTTGTGAGATTGTAAAACATGCAAGCAAATATGGCTAACACATTGCAGCCCACAAGGGGTCAACTCACTGAATGGCGGATAGGCTGTGAGATTGCAGCACACATGGGGTCAACTGACTGAAAGGGGGACATGCTGTGAGATTGCAGGGCAGATACCCTTCTGCCATCTTGTCTATACTGAAAGGGTGGACATGCTGTGAGATTGCAGCACGACACTGTGGATCTGAATCCCGCATCTCCCGAGGCTAGTTGTGTCTCCTGGGATACGCATTTGCTCTTTGATAGCACGAGTTGTTCACCTGCATGGAAACGAGGCAGGTGGGCTGGGAGACAGCCAGAAAGCAATACAATTGCTATGTAAGCATGGCGACCTAAGTTTGAGGCCCAGAATCCACGTAAAAACTGGGCTTGGTGGTGTGGACAGAGCTGGGGAAATGGAGACCTGCAGATCTCAGACTGACCAGCTAGCCAGCCTTACTGAGTCCATCACTTACAGGCCACTGAGAAGCCCTGTTCTCCAAAACAACAGGGGTAGTGTTTTGAGAAATAACATCTGAGGTTGACTTCTGACCAAAACACACACACACACACACACACACACACACACACGGGGTCTTTCACCAGCCTATAACTTGCCAATAGTCTAGACTGACTAGCTAGGGAAGCCCCTGAATCCACCCGTCTCCGCCTCCTTATGACTGGGTTGTAAGTGTGCACCACCATGCCTACCTCTTTCAATGTGTGCTCTGGGGACTGAACTCAAGTCCTCAGGCTTGTGAGGCAAGGACTTTTTCAGTGCAAAGACAAAGCTAGTCTGTGAGAACTAACGTGAGGCTGTGATGGAAGAGAACCAGCTCATAGGAACTCTTCAGTTCCGTTTCTAATCACTTGCTGTATTCAATTTCTGCCTGTAATTCAGTAGAAAAGTCCTACACCATGGCACCAATTGCTTCAGAAATGGGATCTGAGGTCACAGTAGCCAATGAAGTGTGAAGTTAGTATTCCACGTTTGTAAACCATCACTTACCACCAGCACCTTGTTCAGAGCTGGGCTTGGTGCTGCAGGATACCTGCATTTTCACCTTACTGACAGTTCTTATAAGGACGTTGGGAAATCCTTCAATTCCAGTCTCCTAGGTTAGCCTGCACTCTGGGCACCACAGGAAGGCCGCAACTGTTGTAGGTGGTGTGATAGGGTCATGGTTGAGGTTCCTCATCTTGTTCCTGTTGGAAGCAACCCCGTGTCTGGTTAAAATAAGCTTCATTGAAAAGTTATTTCCAGGCTGTGGGTTTTCCCCCAGGTCCCCTTAGACCCTAAGCCCAAAGCAAGGTTGAAAAGCTTGACAGAGTTCTGGCCGGGCTTCCTTCCTGCTGTGGATGTAGTTTCTTTATTAGAGAGACAATACAGGACAGGCGACAGGAACTCTGCTAGTGTGGAGAATGGCTTATTAAACACCACCCAAAAGGTTTCTTGCCTGGAAGCCAGAGGGCATACGGTGTCAGCATCATGAGGCATCTCCCATTCAAGTGCAAACTTCTAGTCAGGAAGATGAAAATCTGAGGACGGCTCAAAAAGATATGTATTCATCATGAAACTGAACTCAAGACTCAAGAACTAACCATACCATCCAGGGTGACAGGGTCTGGGCATGTGTCCCCAGAATACTTCAATACGCTGTGAATAGAAAATCATATTGCATGGATATCATATCATATTGGAGGGGGGATAACATTCTACTGTAAATCTCAACGTGTGAATAGTATTAGACTTCCGCATCTCTATTTGGCACTATTTTTCATCATTCTGTTCCCCATGTCACCCTCTCCTTCATTCTTAGAGTCCCAAAGACTGAGTGACGCGGGCACCCCCACCCCATCTGGGTTCAGTAGGGCTCACTAAGCAGTAGACCGTGAAGTGAGTTTTTAATGTGTTGGCTGCAGGAGAATACAGGATAAAATATGACAAGTGCAAGGATATTTATGGTAACAAAAGGCAAAGACACAGACATTGGGAGCACTTCAGGAAATCTGGAAGGAACATTGCTTTGTTAGCTGCTTGAAGATGCTCTCTGGAAAGAGCAGCTCCCTGTGACAGCTTGGGAGAGGCCTCATTGCCTTTGTCTGTGCCCTTGCCCGCAGCATCACCAGGCCATTTGTGCCCCCTAAATTCACCCATTTCTCCTCCCCGTTCATCATTTTCCAGTGCTCACTTGGAGCTGGACATGGGGGGGTATAAAGGCATGTGCGCAGTGTTTGCTGGCTGGCACTGAATACTAATGACTAGATTGCAGCCATCTACACAGCTGTAGGATGGAGCCTTTGTACATAGTTGATTATCTCAGAGGAGACGACTGGCACAGGTCATCCTAAGTAAGCCTGACCCCAACACTCCCAGGAAGGGCAGTGCGAACATAGCCTGAGGTGGAGGACCGCAGTGCTGGCCCCTAGCTGCTCCGGGGCTGAGGTTTTGGCTGGGAGAGGTGTTTTGGAAATATTTGAATTGGCCTCAATTCCCACATGTGAGGTTGAACTGCGCATGTGCTCCTTGCTGTGGCCTGTTTGTTGTGGCTGCAGTTGCCAACGCTGCCTCTGACTGCTGTGAGCGTGTGCCAAAGGAAAAAAAGAAAAAAAGCCACTGCGTGTGCCAAAGAAAAAAGCCATCCTCTGCAAGTCCAAGGGTGGACTCACAGGCTTCTTAGGTGGAGACTGTCCTTCCCAGAGAAGATTAAAGACCTCCTAAGACAACGCACTAGCTCTGTTCTCAGCCTCTTCATGGGAAAAGACCTAACGAGGCTTGGTGCGGGGGGTCAGACCTAAAATTCCAGTACTATAATGAGTACTGCCTGAGGCCAGCCTGGGCTACTCACACATACTTCAAAAACTAAACAGCAATAACCAACCATAACTACCATAGTACTATGACTACCTGGAGTCCATGAACTCAAACTCAGAATTATGATTGCAGGTCTCTCTCTCTCTCTCTCTCTCTCTCTCTCTCTCTCTCTCTCTCTCTGGAGTGACTTTCTCAAGGAATCAGGAAAAGGTGCTGGGGCCTGTAGGTAAGGAGGAACACCCACAGCTGAAGATCCAATGGAGGGAAGGGGATTGGCTGACCCCCTGCTGCAGACCTGGTACCTTCCAGGCCCTCATTTCTGTTGTCCTCTGGTCTGGCCTACCCTTCAAAGGGCCACTCACCAGAGAGCGAACTATGGAGTGTATGGGGCTCTCCTGAAAACCAGAGTTTAGTACAAAACCTAAACACCGTGTCTTCCCTTAGGCGATAATGCCTCTCCAAAAGGGTCCTTGGGAGCTCAAGGGCTTCTCATGGCTTCCCTTCTGCCCCCCTCTATCTCAGTTTCTACAACAAATCCCCTTAACGAGGACCACATACTGAAAATGACAACAGAAGAAACAAGCAACAATGTCTTGAGGCTGAGGAAACTTTAGCAGCAAAATAGTATTTTCCTTCTTTTAAGGAATTTAATTTTTCACTCTCTAAACATTTTTTTAACCAGCCACACAACTTCGGGTTGCTTCTTGTAGCAGTATGTTTTAGAAACCCTTTGCATGATGTACAATTATGTAACTTGAGATTCAGACGCTAGGTTACGTATCCAGTCTCTGCTGCCATCCCACAGAGAAGCAGAACACTGAACTCCAGTACTGAATGTATCATTTAGACTGCTCCAGCAGCTCTTCAAAGAAAAGCATAATTTCTATGGCTGAGGACGCAGCAGCCAAAATCACAGTTTACATGAAACCCTTTGATTCCTGTCTATGTTGAAGTGGGTCATTCTGCCAGGGCTGCTCCTGCTGGTCTTTCGTTTTCTTTGACATCCTCAAGGCCTACTGCCCGTGTGTTGTTCTCTCTCTCTCTCTCTCTCTCTCTCTCTCTCTCTCTCTCTCTCTCTCTCTCTCTCTCTCTCTCTCTCTCTCTCTCTCTCTGTGTGTGTGTGTGTGTGTGTGTGTGTGTGTGTGTGAATTCACTTGCACCAAGGCCCTGTGCATGCCACGCCAATGCTTTACCATGAACTATATTGTCAACCCAACCCTCAGTTTCCCTTTTGAGTCTGTGGCATGCCCATCCAGCCCATCAGCCCTCTCTAGGTCCATAGAGACAGAACTGTCACCTACAGCCAAGTATCCAGTGTATTCTGCCTGTCTCTGTTGGATGAAAGTGATTCCTTGATTGAAAACAGAAGCCCTTTTGGCAAGTTGGATACAGCTGGCAGGATGTAAGTCTTCTGCATGCAGGAGACTAAGGTAGATTAAATGGTGGCCTTAGATCTTAGATAAGGTGACAGGGTTTGTCAGGGTGGAAGGGGAAATTTTGCCATATGCTTTTATATGTAAGATATTAACAATGAACTAAAAGAATATATTTCAAGAACTTAGTACTTGGGCACAAAAATCCCAGTTGCCCTGGGTATAGGTCTGGGAGTTTTCAAAGAGCCCAAAGGAGATCACTGGGTCCCGTGTAGAGTCATGGTTGTCCCTGTTGTGGGTCTCACATGATCTGCCTTTCCCTGTGGTTGTCAACTCTTGGATCTAGACTGTACCTTCCTTTCTTCCTTCTCTCATGGCAAGAATGTACCTAGGGAACACACACACACACACCACACACACACACACACACACACACTCTACCGCATTAACTTGGTACCTTTGGCATTTAAGCCATTCACACATTGATACATCTTCACACACTCAAGTAGAACTTTCAATTTGTACTGGTGATTCCTTTTATTATTATTTTTTTAAAAAGAAAACAAGCTGTCTTTTTTCATTTTGCACATTAATCTCTAAGTTCCCACTCCCTCCCTCCTCCCATCCCCTCCACCTTCACCCTCACCCCACCCCCATCCACTCCTCAGAGAGGGTAAGGAACATTACTTTGGGAAGGTCCAAGACCATCTCTACTATATGTAGGCTGAGCAAGGTATCTATCCAAAGAGGATGGGTTCCCAAGAAGCCAGTACAAGAAGCAGGGATAAATCCTGGTGCCACTGCTAGTGGCCCCGCAGTCTGCCCAGCCATACAGCTGTCAATCACATTCAGAGGGACTAGTTAGATCCTATGCTGGTTCCTTCCCTGTCTAGCTGGAGTTCAGGTAGACTGTTTCAGTGGGTGTCCCCATCATGGTCTTGACATCTTTTGCTCATATTCTTATACCTCCCACTCTTCAACTGGACTTTGGGAACTCAGCCCAGTTGTAGCGCTGATTCTTACGGGGTTCTGTTTTCATTGTTCTAGCCATTCTGACTGGGCATCAGCAGTTTTCACAAAGCTCCCAGCTGATCTTAACATTTCTTAGGATTGAGAAAGCCTGGGTGGAGGAAATTGATGAACGAGGTTTGACTGCAGAGGGTCGGCCTAGGACCTTTACCAACTCTCTGCATTCCTGCACGTGTCTTTTTGCCAGCACATTCCCCCACTCGTTTATTCACCCTAATTCTTGACAAAATCCACTGGACAACTTTCTTTTTCTTTCGTTTAAACTCATCGATTTATTTTACACCCTGGCTGCAGCCTCCCCCACCCAGCCCTCTCCCCCATCCTCTCCTCTTCCATCTCTACCCAGGAAAGGAAAGGGCAGGTCTCCCATGAGTATCAACAACACGACATATCACATTGCACTAAGACTCAGCAACTCCCCTTACATTAAGACTGGGCAAGACAAAGCAGTATGAGAAGTAGGGACTCTGGAGGTTAGAGACCGCTTTCTGCAAATAGAAAACTGTGTGTGGGTAAAAGCAGCTTGCTGCCTGAGCAGGCTGCCCTGATGAAGCAGGGCTTTCTGTGGAGCAGGTGATCCAGTCTGCCTTTCTCATGGAGTTGCCATTTCAGTTGGTGTCATCTGGCAGATGCCCGCATTTAGGAATGCTGTAGGCTTGTAGCTATTCAAACAACATCGGAATTGCCATCCCAATGGCTTCGCGGCATGCAGGACTCAAATTGTGCATCAAAGCTCTCGACAGCTTTGTGCTCGATCCAGATGTACAAGGGAAATGATCAGAGAGTACACTTTTGCTGGTGCGAGGGGCAAAGACAGAAGTTGCATAAGGAGGAGTTAGATCAAGGTTGGAATTTGGGGGTGGGGCTATGATTTAATGGTGGAGCTCCAGCT